>NC_090443.1:442297630-442902317 GCF_031143425.1 Pleurodeles waltl | reverse complement strand
CTTCCTTCCATACCTTACAGGTGGACCGGCACCCCACACTGTGGGAGAGGTGGTGACATTTGAGGACCCCGACCACTCCAGTAAGTGTTGATATGTCTGTTATGTGTTGTGTTTGCTAGTTATGGACTCGTGTGAGTTGGATCCATAGCAAGGTGTGATGCGTTGGGCAAGCTTTCCTCTTGTTCCTTGAGTGGGAATGCAGTTCTCACATGTTTTGAGTATGCCAATGCGTATCCAATGGTATCATTTAGGGATTGTAGGACATCCCTGTAGGCCCCACTGTGAGTACAGGGGTTAGTCATGTGTATGACACTTGTATCACCAAGAATCGCAATGGAAGTCAGCCCCAATTTAGTCAGCCTGTCAGACCCACATTCTCTAAGATTGGTACAGCAAATAGCTTTCCAATAGACATCTGCTTCCCTATTTACCTACGTTATTTTGAAACATTAGGTAGAACCTCCTAGCAGCATGTACTTCCACATGTAGTGCAACAAGTCTGTGGAACCTGAGTGCAATGGCCTAGGTGTGCATGCAATTCAAGATCATGGGTGTTCTAGCAACTCTGTGTCTGATCTAAGTCAGGCCTCACTGGAAGTATATGTTGTGTACCAAGTTCTGCATTTCTTGACATGTCTGACCCTATGAGTGCTCTAGGGTTTGCTGACTCCTAATTGTAGATAGACCTTTCCTGTGGTGTGTCTGTAGAGACAAACATGTGTGGAGTTTCCTATACACTCCTCGGTGTACATGTTGTTGGCAAATTATAGTTGTGTATCCACCCCCCCCTCAAACACGGCCATGGGTTTGTGAATGGGGTACCTAGTACTGATGCTACCAGTATGTTACACATACATGTGAATAAGTTATGGTTTGGTTGCATACTAGTATACACACTCAGGTTTGGCACTTGGTACTATACTGGCAAGTCCAGTTACAACTTGCAGACCATGTGGCTTTAGTTTTGCTTTCCGTACACTGACATTTGTAGCCCAGGTCTTGGCGGAAGATATGCAGCATGATTCTTAGCTGATAACTGGCAGAACTCAGATTGCAAGTCAAAGCCAGTTATTACCCATCTTGTAGGTTATGGATGTGCTTTGTGTGATGTGACCTTTGTAGTCTGTCCTGTCATATACTTCCTCAGGGACATTCAATGCTCTGTATTGTGATATGAGCTGTTACAAGTACAGTAGGTGTAATGTCTGCTAAACTTGCTGTGCCATTTCACACAATGCAGTTACTAATGTAGGATATCTGCATTTGTCTTCACAGCTGCTAACATGACTCCAGACCAGGTCCATGAATTTCACCGCCAGGCCATGCGATATCAGCACATCCTGCTGGTGGAGTCGAGGATAGCCCGGCGATATCGCCATGAACGGGCCTCCGGGTCATGGAGAGCCTTTCCACAGGGTGGGCCTCCTTTGCCCACCACAGTCACCACCAACACAACCACCAATACGAGCCAGGCGGCCCCACCCACAGCTGCCACTGTTGGTCCAACATCTGCTGGACTTCCAGGCCCCAGCATTGCCACCGGTGCAGGACAGCCCACTAGGCCTGGCACCACACCCACACAGACCTCCTCCACCGGTACCCAGACTGCCACTGCTCCATCTGTTGACCCTGCAGCCTTCAACCGAATGGATCATAAGATGGACAAAGTGCTGCGCAAGTTGAGCCACCTTAGCCGGGATGTGTAGCACATTAACCGGCGGGTTAAGTCCATTAAGAGGACCCTCCGGAGGGCCAACTTCTAGACATTTTTTGATGGACATGATTCCCTCCCCTCCCTCCCCTTTCCTTGTTCTTATAGTTAGTGGGCTTAGGGGGCTTAGTGTTAGGTTAGTATAGGCTGTTAGTTTAGTTAGTGTTAGTGGGTGTGGTGTGGGGGGCCTGCTTGTTTCTATTTTTACTTATTACATGTGCGGGTGGGTGGGTGGGGGGGCTATGTTGGGGTTCTTGTGTGTTAAAAAACAAAAAAAAACAAAAAAAAAAATATATATATATATATATTTGTATAGGATAGTATAGTATGTGTTTAGGTTAGTATGTGTTGTCCTACATGTGTCCCGTCTCATAAGGGGGGTGGGGGGTAGATGTTTAGAACGTTTTGTTACATGTGATAAGTAAGTGTAGCTTAGGTTAGTTAGGGACAGTTGTGGGTAATGAGTAGTCAGGGTAGATTAGGGTAGGTAAGATTTTTCCCTCAGTTTCCTCATCTGTGATTAGCATTTAATAAATATTTGGTTACCCCTTAATTGTATGTGTTGAATGGTACTTGATCATGGGTTTGGATTCAGTGCACATCCATTTTGTACTATAACATCTGTGTCCTATGCTACAAACAAATCCCAACTGAGCTGTACAATTGGCAGCTAGCCCAGAGCTACCTTACAAAGTGTCGACCCTTCGTTGCAACCACCAATCACAGTTAATATGGATCCCAATGTGTTTCTGTTGATAAGCGTGTTTTCAAAGTCACAAACAGTGCTTGCAGACTTGGTATTGGGGAAACAGTTTTAGCTCTGACTGCAGTGTGATGATCATACACACCCTTAAAAGATGAGTTCTCATTTGCAATCTTGTATTCTTGTCTTCATGACCCTCATACATCATTTGTGAAACAGTTCTGCATGATTACCTATTTGTATGTTAACTCAGACACCTTCATTTGTGCAGTTCTTTTTAGTGTTTACTTAGATTAGTGTGGCATGTTTATTGTGTTATTTTTGCATGTTTAAAACATCTTGAGGCCTCTATTTGATGACTTAGTTATCCCCTGAGGAAGCATTCTTCTGTCCAACACAGCATGGTGGTGTATAGTTTCTCACTTCATCCGATTTGTCCCTCAGGATGGGCAGAGTATGATGCAATCATGGGCACTGTGCTGAATTCTTTGACTACATATTATCAGGACGGTTGTATTGACAAGCTACGTAATTTGACAGTAGGCACATTTCAGTTATCTACTTAACAGTTGATATGTCACATTACACAGAGACAGATTTGTTGTGTAAGTGCTATTTATTGAAACGTGCTGTAGTGCTATCTGTACATTGTCCATGATTGTGAGTCCATTATAGTGACATCTTAAATTGGGATCCAACACAAGGGGTTACGGAAATGCTTTTCACATTCTGGGGTTGATGTTTCAGACAGTGCAGAGGGACAGGATTTGGCAATGAGTAGGAGAGAGACAATCACTGGGCTGGGTGACAAGATATACAGTGGTTTGCAGAACAGCGCTCGAGTAAAGTTGTTGCAAGACTGGCAAGTTACAATGCGCAGGACCTTGGTAAATGTGGGCCATGTGACAGGGACTAGTGCTTCCGGGTCATTTTCCTTGTGAATGTGATCCGTTCCATGTCTTCTTCTTCTGATGTGTGTGTTGCCTGCTTTGTCCTTGTTGTTGTTGGTTGTGAAGGGGCAACACACACCTCAGTGTTAGAAGACGTGGAGTCAGACATCCCGGTCGCTGCTCCCTGTGAAGGTCTTAAGGGCAGTACTGCAGCAAGGAGGGCCTGCTGGTTCTTGAGAATAGCAGCCACATCACGATGGTAGGCAGCCAGGTCGGCCCTGAGGGAGTCATGATTGCATTCGTGCATGCAGTGGAAGGTTTGAGGTGCGAGGTGTTGTGGCAACTCCCTTACTGCAGTGGTGAATTCCTTGACAGTTTCTTGTAGTCCTTGCAGTATGGATGTTAGGGCTTGCATTGCTGCTGCCAGATCTGCAGATGACATCATGCACAAAAGCATCCCCTGCCATAGTTTGCATCCCCACCCGCACCTCCTTGGCCAGCTCCCGCTGTACTCCAACTACAGTTCTCTTAAAGCTGGTGCCAGTGTCGTCTGAGTCCTCAGCTGTATTGGAGCTGGCAGGTCTTACAATTGGGGTGGTGGGTGGATCCTCTGCGATGGCTGCTTGTTCTGTGCTCCTCCTTGTGACTGAAGGTGGGGTCTGGAGGGTGTCAAGGACCTTTTGGATAGTCTCCTGGGGAATGTTTATCGGCTCATCATCCATGTCATCAGGGAAATCTGGGACAGGCACATCAGCAGGAGATCCATCTTCCTCTGCAATGAAACAGGGTACAATTAGTGTGTCTGTGTTGTGGCAATTTTGATGTGACGTGCCTGCCTTTTGATGAATTCACTTTGTGATCTTGTTTTGTGTTAATTTCTCCAGTCCTTCAGATGGGCATTCTTCCAGGCCTATGGCCTACCTGTGTGTGACATGTATGTTACTGAGTTATCAGACTTGTCAGCCTCATCGCCTCTAGGTGTTGATTTATGCCAAATAGAGAATTGCCACCTTCTTTTCCTACTCAACCCTCCGTGAACATCCATTCTCATGGTGAGACCTTTCACTGGCTGTGGGTGTACTGATGGCCCTGGCAACACACTTAACAATCTGGACCTGCCCCAATCTCTGATCTTTCACATCCACTTAAATGTAATTGACATGTGGCATATCCTATGCATGCCAATGTTATGATCTGATATGGATGTTGACATTGGTAATGTGTCCTGCTGATGTTGGGGAATGTGTGTTACATTGGATTGCCCTGATAATCCTATCAGTGTCCTATTTCATCCTCTGACTGTGCAGGTGTATTTCAGTGACCAGTTACATGTGTCCCCTCCTCAATGCTGTTGTCTGAGCAGTATGACATTTGGGATGTTGCATTGTTACCCAGGCACAGGATGGACCCTGACATATGCAGCATAGGCCTTAGTGCTGTGTAGCTCCTATTGTTGTTTACATTGGCTGATGTTTGCGACAACTATGGGCATTGACATTTGAGAGTACTGGGGCCTTTGTCTTGTTTCTGGGGATTGTTGCAGTTGTCATCCTCACCCCCTAATTTAGGTGTGTATGATCCATGGGGAGGTTACTGCCATTGGCTACTTGAGCTGCACACAGAGCAGATGTGGTAGTGGCAACTGTTGTCGCAGTTACATTCCAGTTGTCGGTATTGCTAAAGGTTGTTAATAGGGCCCTGGTTAATGTAGGGGGTATGTTGGCTGACGTGTGCCGGGATGTCAGTTTGACGTAGTGGCCTTCCCTCCTTGCGTGGCTTTCCCTTTGCTCCATCGTTGGCATGAAAGCATGCCCCCATGGGACTGTTGTTGGTGTTGTGTAATGGTGTGCCCCAGGTCTTCTCAGAACGGGCCATGCCCCCCTGCCGTGCCCCTTTACCCATGCCACTCCATGTATAAGATGACTTCCATGCATTTAGTGGTCGGTATCCCCCCGTTGTAGATGACATTATTGCATTTTAATTCCCCAAGCGACTTACCCTGCATGTGCGTTGTCTCCTGGTAGTCTGCGCTGTCCTGTCCTTGAATCCCTGTGATGATCTCCTCAGGGATGACGGCTGCGACCATCTCCTCCATGTGGTCCAGGGCCTCCTGGTGTGCTGGACTCCCCACTCCAGTCTGCAGTGCTGCCTTCCTGTTCCTGGCCATCTTTTCCTTGGTCCTGCGCTTGCAGTCATGCCAGCGTTCCTTGCACTCGATGACAGTTCTGCGTACTTCAGCCACACTGTTAATCTTGTCAACAATTTGTTGCCATATGGCCTCTCTCCTACTGATTGGCAACTTTGATGTGACAAACAGTTGGTGCTGGTGTTCCATCACCTCTTTAACCAGAATTTCCTGCTCCTCTGCACTAAAGCGACACTTTATTTTCTTCTTAAAGGTGTCCTGGTTCTTTTTGGGACATCCTGGCTGGTTACTGGTCTGCTGTCATCTTCCTGGGGTCTGTAGTGGCATCTGGGATCCATTTTGGCTCTCCTCTGGTGAAATGGCAGTGTTCGCTGTTTTTTTTTACGCTATTGCGTCATAAAAAACAGAGCATATCCGGTTTGCATTTTCGTAAATCGACCCACAGTAATTTCTGCTGCGTTAACGTCGTTTTCCTTTACGACTTGACGCCGCGGTGTGCGTCAAAGATAATGACTCCCACCAGTGGTTTGCGCCACCATGCGTCAAAGCACCAAAATGGCGTTAGCCAGCAGTAATATTTTTGACGCAAAACTGCACCGGTGCAGTTTTGCGTCAAAAAGTATAAATATGGGCCTTTGTGTTTGGGAGAGCACAGCAGCGAGAGACAGAGCCGCTGTCTTGCCTCTCACTGTCAGTGGCTCCAATCTCATTATGATGAAAGGGGCAACGATCTCATTGCAGGCAGGCACAGTCTGTGATTATATCTGCTTGCAGGAGGGTGTCTGGGGACTCTCTGAGACCACTGTGCCACCTCATCTATGGTGCACAATCAGTGTCCCTCCTAACAGTTTCTTTGTCCCTGTGCCTGCTTTGTAATACAGTGCATTTGCAGCCACTTCTGTAATACCAATGTGCCACAGGTTTGCAAAAACAGGTGCTAACTCCTGTTGGGCCCCTGAAGCGCTATGTGTAATCAGGCCCAGGTATCCATGAAGTATTATCTTTTTTCACCAAGGTCGTCCAGTGTGTATTATACATAGACTTAGGGGTCCTAGTATGTCATGACTCATTCTATATGCCTGCCTCCACATGATTAGCAGAGCCCTGAAATCTTTATCATCAAGCACCTCCAAAATAGAGCTATTGCATGCAGCTGGTTGGAAATTACTCTCTGAGCTTTGTTTTTGTGAAAAGTTTTAGGTTTCCCTGATTCAGAGTGGCTTGTAATCCATTTTCCTGGAGGCAGAGTAAGCTTAGTCAAACAATGTATGTTAAACAGCACCACTCATCCGGAAAGCTGGGTCAACAACTACACCAAGTATCCCTCACCAGAAAATCGCATTTCTGAATCATCATCCACTTCAGTTCTTTCTTTCTTTCTTTCTTTCTTTCTTTCTTTCTTTCTTTCTTTCTTTCTTTCTTTCTTTCTTTCTTCCAGTTCCTGTGCCTTCACCTCTTTTCCCCGAGTTGTAAAAGAGCTGCTAAACATTCAAGATGTGTTAGGTGACCACGATTTCAAAACTGGACTGGCCGTACAGACACGACCATCCCAAGACCACCATTTAGCAGTGATTGCAATGGGGAGAGAAATCCGTTAAACAAAAGTAATAAGCGTGAAACATTATTCTTAATAATAAATAACAAAGAAGCCCTGTGGCCATAAATAAGGTTGCGCATTTTAATCTTTAGGCAACATATACTGTTTGGAACACAATCAGCAACTTTAAAACGTGAACGGGGGCATAGGTTTTTGAAAAGGTGTACAACTAGCTAGGAAAGAAACAACAGTGCTTAATTTGAGCAGTTGTTTTTCAGGGCTCAGCCCCGGCACTTAATTCTCAAAACTGGCTCTGATGACAGTCCACCACATGATGTAGCTATTTATCTAATTTTGAAATGAGCACATCACAGTGTTTAACAATTCAATGTAGGTTAAAAATGAATAATACCTGCCACCCACACCATCCTCATAGCTTTGAGTGGCCTGCAATAGTCTAAGCTGTCACGCTTTTAGGAGCTGATGGTTAGTAATTAAGTTGGCTCTGTCACTGGAGAGGCCATAGGTAATGCAAACTGCAGTGGTATCCTGAGAAGGGCCCTGACACTTAGCTTTTAATAAATTAAGCACTAAATTGCTAGATAGGATGGAACCTACTGATTCCAAATATTCTCTTTATAAAAGAAGGCTTTCAATGAACACATGTAAGATTCAGTATTACAATCCATTTTAGGGCATCCTCATTCCTCACTCCTCATCCCTACTTCTCATCCCTGCTTCTCCTCCATCATCCCTACTTCTCATTCATCATCCTACTTCTCTTCCATCATCCCTTCTTCTCATTCATCATCCCTACTTCTCATCCATCATATATTATCCCTACTTCTCATCCATCATCCCTACTTCTCATCCCTGTGTCTCATCCCTACTTCTCTTCCATCATCCCTACTTCTCATTCCTGCGTCTCATCCCTGCTTCTTATCCATCATCCCTACTTTTCATCCATCATCCCTGCTTCTCTTCCATTATCCCTATTTCTCTTCCATCATCCCTACTTCTCATCCATCATACATCATCCCTACTTCTCATCCATCACCCCTACTTCTCATCCATCATCCCTGCTTTTCTCCCATCATCCCTACTTCTCATCCATCATCCCTGCTTCTCATCCATCATCCCTACTCCTCATCCCTCATCCCTGCTTCTCATCCATCATACATCATCACTACTTCTCACTTCTCATCCATCATCCCTGCTTCTCATCCATCATACATCATCCCTACTTCTCATCCATCATCCCTGCTTCTCATCCATCATCCCTGCTTCTCATCCATCATCCATCATCCCTACTTCTCATCCATCATCCCTACTTCTCATCCACCATCCCTGCTTCTCTTCCATCATCCCTACTCCTCATCCCTGCTTCTCATCCCTACTTCTCTTCCATCATCCCTGCTTCTCATCCCTCATCCCTGCTTCTCATCCCTACTTCTCATCCATCATTCCTACTTCTCATGCCTCAGCCATCATCCCTGCTTCTCATCCATCATCCCTACTCCTCATTCCTCATCCCTCAGTCATGCCAACACTTTCAGTTTTGTGAAACACACCTTCACACTGATTGGTTAGGAACAGCCAATCAGAGTTATGAGAGAGAGCTGCATTCTTAGCGCTCTGCTGGTTTGGGAAATACAAGGAGCCCACAGCTAGGGCCATAAATCAGCTCTTGGAGAAAGGGTTGTACATTTCATCTACAGTTCATTGAAAATCTTTCTGGTTTCCGAAAAAAAAAAATGCTCTCAGAGATAAAAGCAGCCTCAGATGTAAACATGTTATTTGTTACAAATAAAAAGCAGGCTCAGATTTAAACATTTTATTTGTTACATATAAACATGAAACCAGAAAAGGTTTGGATGAACTGGATTGCACTGTCACCAGAGCTGATTTTAAACATTTAGTTTCTACATATGAAACTGAAACCAGAAAGGTTTTCGGTTGAACTGTAGATGACTTGTATAACCCTTTCTCCAAGAGCTGATTTATGGCCAAGGCTGTGCTGCTCCTTATATTTCCCAAACCAGCAGAGCTTTCTGCAGAGGCCTGTGCAAACAGAAAAACACTGAGTTAAATAAAATGAAATATTGTGCAGCCTTGAATTCACTGGAAACAAACACACAGTTGCATTTCCTCTCCTCCCTGTCACCCACCATGTGCAATGAGGAGGCTGTTTTTCATTGAAATAGAATGCAGCTCTCTCATAACTCTGATCGGCTGATCTCAACCAATCAGTATGAAGGTGTGTTTCACACCACTGAAAATGTGTTGGTATGACTGAGGGATGAGGAATGAGGAGTAGGGATGATGGATGAGGAGTAAGGATGATGGCTGAGGCATGAGAAGTAGGAATGATGGAAGATGGATGAGAAGTAGGGATGAGAAGCAGGGATGATGGAAGAGAAGTAGGGATGATGGAAGAGAAGTAAGGAAGAGAAGCAGGGATGAGGAGTAGAGATGATGGATGACAAGTAGGGATGATGGATGACAAGTAGGGATGATGGATCAGAAGTGAGAAGTAGGGATGATGTAAAATGGATGAGAAGCAGGGATGATGGAAGAGAAGCAGGAATGATGGATGAAAAATAGGGGTGATGGATGAGAAGTAGGGATGGTGTATGATGGATGAGAAGTAGGGATGATATAT
The DNA here is from genome assembly GCF_031143425.1 of Pleurodeles waltl. NCBI lineage: Eukaryota > Metazoa > Chordata > Amphibia > Caudata > Salamandridae > Pleurodeles > Pleurodeles waltl. Next base: position 442,892,668 of record NC_090443.1, on the reverse strand, counting down.
GATGGATGAGAAGTAGGGATGATGGATGAGAAGTAGGGATGATGGATGAGAAGCAGGGATGAGACGCAGGGATGATGGAAGAGAAGTAGGGATGATGAATGAGAAGTAGGGATGATGGAAGAGAAGCAGGGATGATGGATGAGAAGTAGGGATGATGGATGAGAAGCAGGGATGAGATGCAGGGATGAGAAGTAGGGATGATGGATGAGAAGTAGGGATGATATATGATGATGAGAAGTAGGGATGATGGAAGAGAAGCAGGGATGATGGATGAGAAGTAGGGATGATGTATGATGGATGAGAAGTAGGGATGATGGATGAGAAGCAGGGTTGAGAAGTAGGGATGAGGAGTGAGGAATGAAGATGTCCTAAAATGGATGCAGTACACATGCATTAGGTTACACAATTAGTTTCACAGGCAAGGCCTCTAATAAATGCCTCCGAGCTCCTAGGCCACGGCCTCAAGTTTTTCCCCCCCATTGAAATCACTACTTACACTGACGACGGTTATTCAGATTTTATCTGATGTTCAAACTAGCTGGTCATATTAATTATAATTCAGACTACTACACGAGGAAAACCTTACTTGTAAAAAGACATGATTTCAGAGTAAAATCTGACTCCGCCAGGACATCCAATACAGGAACTGTGCTGGAGCGTAAGGTGCTATATTGCCACTAAGTGGTCAATGTCGTATTTACAGTCAAACGTATTCTGGAGGAATTACGTTTGGCCAGAGAAAGCTTTAGCGATTGTTTGCATCAATTACTCAAAAAAATTAATAAATAAAATAAAATCCATAAAGATAATAAAGGGAGTTAGATCAGCCACCTCCATCCACAACATGCAATGGATCAGTTTGCCTCAGTCACTGGCTTTTTTGTACAGTGAGAGATGGCCTGAGCACATCCGGCTGAGAAGATGTCTACTTCGGTGCCAGGACCAGTCAAGCAAAATTTTAATTCGAAAGTGTTTTTTTTACTATTCTCTATACTTTTTTTTTCTACTTATCCATTTATGTTTAAACTATGGCTTCAGGTTACCGTAGTTTGAAGTCAGAAGTAACTTTTCTATGCACCAATAACAATTATATTTTTTCACTATGGGGGTCATTACAACCCTGGCGGGCGGTGTTAAAGGTGCGGTAATACCGCAAATAGGCTGGCGGACAAAAAAAGGGAATTATGACCCTGGCGGAAACCGCCAACAAAGACAGCCACTTTAACACACCGCCCGCCACGGCGGTACAGACAAGCAGCGCGGCGGTCACCGCCAACAGACAGGCGGAGGACAATGTACCGCCCATAGTATCACAACCCGCCAATCCGCCACCTTTTCCTGGGCGGATTCTCCGTGGATAAAAACACGGCGGAAACAGTTACTGCAATGGGAAAACGCTCACCTGAACACATCCCACGAGGAAGGAGGATAGCATGGAGCCGGAACTCCAAATCCTACCGGCCCTTGTATTCCTACTCATCTACAAAGACCAACGCCTGCGCCAGCGACGACAACGGTGAGTACTGCACCTATGACATAGGGGAGGAGGGAGGCAAAAGTTAGGGACACACACACGCAACACCCCCACCCCCACCCCACCCTCGCATATTACAACACACACACCAATGCATTCACAAAAATCACAGTAACAACCCACAACCCCCCATAAGAATGCAAAGACAAAACAAAATCAGTCCAAACATTGTAATGTATCAATATACATGTCTCAAAAATATACAGTTATATTAGAAAATCATACAAAAGAGTATACATTCTGAGAAGTAGTTCAGATATGCACATAGAAATGTCCGTGCACCACTAGTCCAAAAATGCATGGGCGAGGCCCACAATAGATACCTGTCCACACACGGAGAGAACACTGCCGGGGCATCAGATAGAAATACTACAGGCACCTCAGGGGGAAGGGAAGGGGGGGCACCTCAGCCGGAGGAGTGCAAAGCCAGATCCACGACAGGGCTCCATGCCCATTGATGTATCCTGGGGAGTGCAAAGCCACAGTCTCTCAAGTCTCTACAGTGGGTGGGTTGCCCACTGTTCCATCCTGGGGAGTGCAAAGCCACAGTCTCTCAAGTCTCACAAGTGGGTGGCTTGCCCACTGTTCAATCCTGGGGAGTGCAAAGCCACAGTCTCTCAAGTCTCTATAGTGGGTGGCTTGCCCACTATTCCATCCTGGGGAGTGCAAAGCCACAGTTTCCAAAGTAGATAACAGCCTCCACTGGTTCTGGAGGGGGACTGGTGCCCAGACTGGATTAGTCTCCCCGTGGAAGTTCCTGTCCCGTCACTGTCCCACCTGCACATGGGATAACGATACTTGATGTGGCGGCCTTTTCATTCTTCCCCGGTGCATGCCCTGTTCAGCGGTGCTTTGCCATGGCGGTCTCTGGACTGTTCAGCGGTGCTTTGCCATGGCGGTGCATGCCCTGTTCAGCGGTGCTTTGCCATGGCGGTTCTGGACTGTTCAGCGGTGCTTTGCCATGGCGGTCTCTGGACTGTTCAGCGGTGCTTTGCCATGGCGGTCTCTGGACTGTTCAGCGGTGCTTTGCCATGGCGGTGCATGCCCTGTTCAGCGGTGCTTTGCCATGGTGGTTCTGGACTATTCAGCGGTGCTTTGCCATGGCGGCCTCTGGACTGTTCAGCGGTGCCTTGCCATGGCGGTGCATGCCCTGTTCAGCGGTGCTTTGCCATGGCGGTGCATGCCCTGTTCAGCGGTGCTTTGCCATGGCAGTTCTGGACTGTTCAGCAGTGCTTTGCCATGGCGGTTCTGGACTGTTCAGCGGTGCTTTGCCATGGCAGTCTCTGGACTGTTCAGCGGTGCTTTGCCATGGCGGTGCATGCCCTGTTCAGCGGTGCTTTGCCATGGCGGTGCATGCCCTGTTCAGCGGTGCTTTGCCATGGCGGTTCTGGACTGTTCAGCGGTGCTTTGCCATGGCGGTCTCTGGACTGTTCAGCGGTGCTTTGCCATGGCGGTTCTGGACTGGGCATTGGTGTGTGGCATGAAGTTCTCTGGACTGGGCATTGGTGTGTGGCATGATGTTCCCTCATTGCCCAGCGGGGCTGTGCAGCCGGGACCCTCCTGGGCACTGACTCCGGCGGTGGTCTTATGACCAGTGACGATACTTGGGCCCTCCTGGGCACTGACTCCGGCGGTGGTTTCCTGACCAGTGACGATACTTGGGCCCTCCTGGGCACAGACTCCGGTGGTGGCGGTGGTCTCCTGACCAGTGACGATACTTGGGCCCTCCTGGGCACTGACTCCGGCGGTGGTCTCCTGACCAGTGACGATACTTGGGCCCTCCTGGGCAATGACTCAGGCGGTAGTCTCCTGTCCAGTGACGATACTTGGGCCCTCCTGGGCAATGACTCTGGCGGTGGTCTCCTGACCAGTGACGATACTTGGGCCCTCCTGGGCACTGACTCCGGCGGTGGCGGTGGTCTCCAGACCAGTGACGATACTTGGGCCCTCCTGGGCACTGACTCCGGCTGTGGTCTCCTGACCAGTGACAATACTTGGGCCCTCCTGGGCAATGACTCTGGCGGTGGTCTCCTGACCAGTGACGATACTTGGGCCCTCCTGGGCACTGACTCCAGCGGTGGTCTCCTGACCAGTGACGATACTTGGGCCCTCCTGGGCACTGACTCCGGCGGTGGTCTCCTGACCAGTGACGATATTTGGGTCTCCTGGGCAATGACTCTGGCGGTGGTCTCCTGACCAGTGACGATACTTGGGCCCTCCTGGGCAATGACTCTGGCGGTGGTCTCCTGACCAGTGACGATACTTGGGCCCTCCTGGGCAATGACTCCGGCGGTGGTGGTGGTCTCCTGACCAGTGACGATACTTGGGCCCTCCTGGGCAATGACTCTGGTGGTGGTCTCCTGACCAGTGACGACGGTGCTGGCGGTGGCGTCCCGACCGCCGGAAAGGATGCCGGCCTTCTCCGCCGTGCTGCTCACGCTAGGCTGTGCAGACTTCCTCTGGCCCTTCCCCACCTTTGGAGGAGTCACAGCTGACTCTGCAATCCCCTGAAACCACTGTGAGTTGTTTTGCCTCCAAAAGACTTCACAGGGTCCCGTCGGCCAGTTTCCAATTTCAGAGCCTTTACAGGGGGTGGGCTGCCAGTGCCTTGGCTCCGGGTCACACTGCCTGCCCTGGTGGCCGGTGCACTCCACACACCTTGAACAGGCACCACTGGTATTGGAGGCTTTTTGGCTGAGGCGCTACGACGGGACTGATGAATTGGAGGGGGGGGGCAAAAAGGTCAACTTTACACAGGGACAGTTTCTGACGAACACTGGGGTGGGTAGTTGGAGGGGGTCTGGGAGTGGAGGAAGAGGAGGTGGTTGTAGGAGGTGTCACTCTAGGTGTTTTGGGTGCAGGTGCAGGTACTGGAGGCTGTTGTGAGGTGGATAGATGTTGGGTGTGTGGGTGCCCGCGTTTGTGTACTTTAGGAGGGGGCGTCACAGACACACTGGGAGAGGACACAGGGGAAGTGTAAATGGGAGTGGAGGTGGTGAGTGCAGGTGAGCGGGTGTGGTGCTGGGTGTACTGCTGCGAGTCCTAGTGCGTGTAGATGTAGTGCATGCAGGTGAGAGTGTAGATGACACTGGGAGGGAGGAGGGAGACGACGAGTAGGGGGACACAGTGGAGGCAGTGGATGTTGCAGTGTCTGCACGTGGGTGATGCTTGCGTGTGTGCCTGTGGGTTGTGTGGTGCCTATGTTTGCCTGAGCTACTTTTGGGTGTTGAGGTGTGTGCATGCTGGTCTGTAGGTGTGCTTGGGATAGGCTGGGGTACAGGGGATTGAGTCTGGGTGGAGGAGGTTGGAGGGGGGAGGCTAGACACAGGGACAATGGCTGCCATCAGTGCTGAGGCCAGAGATTGCAGGGTTCGCTGAAGGACAGCCTGACCAGAATGAATGCCCTCCAGGAATGCATTACCATGTTTCAACTCCCTTTCTACACCCTGGATGGCATTCACAATGGTCGACTGCCCAACAGTGAGTGACCTGAGGAGGTCAATGGCCTCGCAGGTAAATGCTATGTTCCCTGGCTCAGTGCATGACGCCTACATCCTGCGGAATAGCAGCATCCCTGATATGATGGGTCAACTCCAGAGGCACCATGTGTGGCTATTAGGGGACTCTGGTTACCCCAACCTGTCCTGGCTATTGACCCCAGTGAGGAATCCCAGGACCAGGGCAGAGGAACGCTACAATGAGGCCCATGGGCGGACTAGGAGGGTGATTGAACGCACCTTCGGCCCCCTGAAGGCCAGGTTCAGGTGCCTCCATATGACAGGTGGTTCCCTATTCTACTCACCGAAGAAGGTGTGACAGATCATCATTGCCTGCTCGATGCTTCACAATCTTGCTTTGCGACGCCAGGTGCCTTTTCTGCAGGAGGATGGTCCAGATGACGGTGTTGTGGCAGCTGTGGAGCCTGTGGAGCCTGTGGACAGTGATGAGGAGGAAGCTGAGGAAGAAGACAATGACAACAGGGAGTCAGTTATACAGCAATATTTCCAGTGACACACAGGTGAGAACATTTTCATTTTTAACATTACATTCACTGTCACACGTCTTACTCTATCCTGTTTGTAATTTACTGGGATTATTTGGTAACTGAGTTGTTCCTTTCCATTACGGTTTCACAGGTGTGGTTACCAACGTGTGTCATCTGTATGCATCCTTCAAGGACTTGTGATGTGTGACATTGGTATGGTGCCTTAACAACTAAAAAAGCATTTTGACACTGTCATTGATAATACATTTTACAAAATCTACTGACTCCAGAATGTTTTGTGGTTCAAGGGTGTTTATTTAAGTGCTCAAAAATGGAGGGGGGTAGTTAAATGGTGATGGGTGATGGTGGAGTAATGTCCATGGCACAGTCCAGTCTATTAGTCTCACAGGTGCACTGCCCATCTGGGCATAGGAAGTGGAGCTGGGGCAGTTAAAGTATGGACAGGGTAACAAAGTGGGACGGTGAGGGGACAATCAGGGTGGTCTCATTTCCTGGCGGGGGTCTTGCCATCTTGCTCTGTCCTGTTCCTGGTTCTCAGGGACCACTTGCGTGGTGGTTCTCCGTCTGCAGGGGGTGGGGTGCTGGTGTGGTGGTCCTGTGGCAGAGCGTCCTGTCCACTAGCGCCGGCGGAGGTGGTGGGCAGTTCATCGTCCTGGCTAGTGTCAGGGGCCCCTTGGAGTGCCACGGTGTCCCTCAAGGTCTGCTGTATGTCCTTCAGCACCCCTACGATGGTGCCCAAGGCGGAGCTGATGGTCCTGAGCTCCTCCCTGAACCCCAAATACTGTTCCTCCTGCAGGTGCTGGGTCTCCTGAAACTTGACCAGGACCGTCGCCATCGTCTCCTGGGAGTGGTGGTATGCTCCCATGATGGAGGATAGGGCCTCGTGGAGAGTGGGTTCCTTTGGCCTGTCCGCCCCCTGTCGCACAGCAGCCCTCCCAGTTCCCCTGTGTTCCTGTGCCTCCGTCCCCTGGACCGTGTGCCCACTACCACTGCCCCCAGGTCCCTGTTGTTGTTGGGGTGGTGGGTTATCCTGGGTTCCCTGTAGTGGTGGACACACAGCTGATTGACCTGTCCTGGGTACGGAGGTTTGGGCCCACTGGGTGGGTGCTGTGCTGGTGTTACCAGAGGGTGGAAGGTCAGTGTTGGTCTGTGCCTGTGCAAGGGGAACCGACTGTCCCGAGGCCCGCGATGGTCCGGGCTGGTGATCAGTCTCCAGTAGGGCAGAGCTGCTATCGTCACTGTGGGCCTCTTCTGTGAGTGAAGTGGAGATGTCTGGAGCCTCCGGTGTGGTGACGATCCTTCGTGATCCTGCAGGGGCATAAGAGCCTGATTATTGCATCTGTGTGTGTCATGGTGTGCAATGGGTGGGTTTTGTGTACCCCAGTGCTAGCATTTCTGTGTGGGGGCTTGTGTGATGATGGTTAGGGGGTTGTTCTGGGTATGTGCAGTGAGCATGCTTTGGTGAGTGTTGACCATGCTTAGTTGTGTCATGCAGGGCTTGGTGTTGGGATGTGTGGTTTGTGTTCTTAGTACATTAGTGAGGAGTTTGAGTGATGGGTGAGGGGGTGAGGGTGGGGGTGTGTGATAGCATGCAGGTAGGTTGGGGGATCTGATAGTTAAGATTTGACTTACCAGTGTCCATTCCTCCACCGACTCCTCCGAAGCCCTCTGGATGCATGATGGTCAAGACTTGCTCCTCCCATGTTGTTAGTTGTGGGGGAGTAGGTGGGGGTCCGCCGCCAGTCCGCTGTACCGCGATGTTGTGCCTGGAGACCGCTGAACGCACCTTCCCCCGTAGGTCGTTCCACATCTTCATGATGCACTCCCGATTTCTTGGGTGTTGTCCCACTGCGTTCACCCTGTCGACTATTCTGCGCCATAGCTCCATCTTCCTGGCTATGGAGGTGTGCTGCACCTGTGAGCCAAATAGCTGTGGCTCTACCTGTACGATTTCCTCCACCATGACCCTGAGCTCCTCTTCGGAAAAGCGGGGGTGTCTTTGGCGTGCCATGGGGTGGTGTGTGTGATGTGTGAGGTGGTGTATGTGGTGATGAGTGTAGTGATGTGTAGTAGTGTGTGGTGTTTTGTGCGTGGATGTTGTGTGGGTGATGGTGTTGTGTGCCTCTGTGTGGTGGGATTGTCTAATCAGTGCTGTCTCTCTGGCCTTCTTTCAGAATTGTTGTTGTAGGGGTTTGTGGGTGATGTGGGTGTGTGTTTTATATTGTGTTGGGTGTGTGGGAGTGGTGTTTGTAAGTGTATCAGGTGTGTGTATTTTTAATTGTCCAATGTGGCGGTGTTTTGGAGATGTGTGTGTATTTTGAGCGCAGCGGTGTGTACCGCCAATGGAATACCACGGTTGAAAGACCGCCGCGTGGATTCGTGGGTCATAATAGCATGGGCGTGTTTCTGTTGGCGTGGAGGTGGAGGTTTTGTTTTAGCCATTTTAACACTGACCTTTTGTGTGGCGGACTTGTGTGGGTGACTGAATTTCGGCGGAATACGAAATGTGGGTCATAATAGCTGTGGCGGAATTCCGCGGCCGCGGCGGTGTATTGGCGGTCTTCTGCACGGCGGTAAGCGGCTTTTACGGCCAATGTTGTAATGACCCCCTATGTGCCTCAAAACTTAAAAATGGGTTTTAAGTGAATCTGCCTGCTCGGAAGCACCGTACTGGTCTATTAAAATTATATGCAGTGGCTATTTATTTTTTTAAATGAAGAAAGAAAACACATGGCCACTAAACTCAAAAGGCTTCTTTTTTCTTTCCTTTTTTTATTTGTGTGGGATATGTTTGCTATGATAAAGAAATTAATTATCATTCCACCTTGACAAGGCTAGGCCTATTGCTTTTTCCAATGCTTCTTTTTCTACCTAAGGCAATACATATATACATGTTATTGCACAATTCGAAACAAATATGCCAGGGAAGTTGACTCATCGTCTTTGTATGTCAAAGATTCTGAAAACCTAAGTATTTTACACTTTTTGCATTTACTTTTAGCTTGTCCCTCAAAGATCTATCAAAGTCTAAGAAGTTATGGAGTTGCAGAAGCATATTTATGAATGATGCAGCTGGTGAAGTGGCACCAGGGCACATGGGGAAAGGATTGAGATCCCAGTCTCCCTTGTCCAAATGGCAGTTTTTTATAGGGTACCAGGCATTGCATTAAATGGGCAGGTACTGTCTGGTACAGGGTACCTGCACTTCTTTAATTTGGAAGGGAAAGTACCAGCATTGCTGCAATTCATTTAATGGGAGAGTTCTGGCACTTCTCAAGAGCAAACAGGTACTCAGAAGAATGAGTGCCTGCACTTTGACATTTCCATTTAAAGCACTGGTGTCCAGTACATCTTCTTGAGGATTCCTCTCTGAGGCGTTGCACTGTGCTTGCTCCTGGAGAAGAGGGGTGGGGGGCGGAGAACACAGAGAGCAAGACAGACCCAGACAAAAGCAGTCTTGCACTTCAAAGTTGGTGCAGCTGTGAAGCAGCCATTCACAAGCTTTCTTATAGTGCAGGTGCTTGTTTCTAGGGGTGGGCAGAATTTGCTGAGTTGCACTCCGTGGAATTCTGCGATATTACAGAAAAACACTGTGAGATTCTTCAAAATTCCATCAATGTGCGGAAAATATGCAGCTCGGGTTGCCAGTGCTGCAATATAGCCCTGGTAGTGCGAGCAGCGCAAAAGATTGGTGTGGACGGCACTATTCATTGTACAAGAGTGCATGGCTATTCTAGTTGATTTTGCTGCTGCTCGGGCAGAAAATCAACTTGAGCAGCAGCAAATTGACTTAACGGCAGCCCTCTGACCGTGACCGCTTCTGAATGCCACCAACTGCCTGCGTTAGAAAATCACGTTAGGGGATGCCAAATCTTGCTTGCTTTTACCAGTTCACATATTCTGGAGCCTTGCAGGAGAAAGATTCTGCTGTGTAGCGATTGGCAGAATTTGTCCAGAACTCAGAATTAAAGAGTAAAGCGCAGTGGCCAAAATTCCACCAATTCCACAGGCAGAATGGCATATTTTGCCCACTCTGTTAGAGAGGAAATGAAATGTGAAGAAAATTTGCTATGGCTGACACTGGTAGAAAACTATATAAAATCATATGTGATGAAAGACAGTGTAGGCTTAAACTTTGTGTTTACCCAGAGAGGTGAAAAGTTCACTTGGAAACAGAATGCATGGTCAGCAAGGTCATAGTTAAAGAAAAATCCATGTTTGTAACCCTAAAGGAATTTATAGTCTTAAAGCACAAAAGCACATATCCTGTTGTCTTAGTAAATTAAAAATGTAATTGAAGATTGGGAGCAGGAGATTGAATTATCTTAGGATATGCAAAAACTGATAAGAGATCTGGGAGCAGAGCGACGAGGCATACACATAAATCCACATGTAATCAAGAGTAATAAGTTAGTTAAGCATTGTTAGAATTGCAATAAAGAATGTGTAAGAAACAGGTTAAAGGTGTGATGGGTCACCAGTGATGTGATTTTGCAACCAGTATGTAGTTGCCAGACTTACTGATTAACCTTTTGTAAATGTTGGTGCTGCTGTATAAGTGGCTGCCTGTGAAGCAGCAAATTGAGATCAGTTGTTTACCTGTTTGGGGATAGCTACTCTCCCTGTCACTGTGGTAAACGCGCTTTTACCTTGCCAAGAGGAGTACTGTCATTTTTATCTTAAGATTAGCCGTAACAACCCCTACTTGTTATCATGAGTTCAGGTGTTTTGGTACTGTATGAATGCAGTGGCAGCCACTCAGTCATCACAGCACCTAAGCTGGAGGAAGCACATGCACCCCAAAGGTGTCAAAGTGAAGCACTGCTTATCCATTCCTTGGCTCTAATTCTTGTGAGGGCCTAGCACTTGAAAGCTTCTTGTAGTTAACCTGGATGTTCAGAAGGGACATGCAATGTGCGTTTTGGAGTGGTTCAAGACTGCTGGGTTGTTGCACAGTCATGTTGTGCTCGGAGTGAGCCAGCAAATGTGTGTCCTGTGCACAGTTTTGCTCTGTGACCTAGTCAGCGCCTGTGCTTCTCTTTCAGCAACCTGGCTATCAACTGCACAAAGAGTGCCTGATAACACCACACAGTGTAAGCAGTGCTTAGTTTGAGGTGCTGGTTTTAGGCAGGGCATGAGGACTCATTTTTGGCACTGGGATTTGTTTTTCTTCATCATCCATTGACCTAGAACTGGAGGCTGAAAGGCAGAAAGGGGGGAAAGATAAAGGATGAGAAAGATGAGAAAATGAGAAACGAGTGACAGAGAGAGTAGAGAGGAAAAAGAACCAGCAAGAGTGATATAAAAGGGCAGAGAGTGTAGGATGGTGGATAACACTGGAATAAAGTGGGATCGAGACTAAACAGCCTTTGTATTTGGCAAGACTGACATTCAGCAGCAGTAGTGGCAAACATCTATGAGAAGCTTTGGTTGGGCACCAACACTTATTTTTTTTACAAATTAAGAACTGGTAGTGGAGTAATTCCCTCCAAGCAGATTACCCGCATGTTTCCCCATTCATGTTCCCACTGCACCAAGTACTCTTTGCTATCTTAATATAATGGGGGTCATTCTGACCCTGGCGGTCTATGACCACCAGGGTCGCGGATGACTGAAGCACCGCCAACAGGCTGGCGGTGCTTCAAAGCCCATTCCGACCGCGGCGGTAAAGCCGCGGTCGGAAAACCGGGTCCGGCGGTTTCCCGCCGGATTTCCCCCGGCTGGGCAATTCCGCCAGGGCAGCGCTGCAAGCAGCGCTGCCCAGGGGATTCTGACCCCCTTCCCGCCAGCCTGTTTCTGGCGGTTTTTACCACCAGGAACAGGCTGGCGGGAACGGGTGTCCTGGGGCCCCTGGGGGCCCCTGCACTGCTCATGCCACTGGCATGGGCAGTGCAGGGGCCCCCTAACAGGGCCCCAGCCTGCTTTTCACTGTCTGCCTAGCAGACAGTGAAAAGCGCGACGGGTGCAACTGCACCCGTCGCACACCTGCAACACCGCCGGCTCCATTCGGAGACGGCTTCAGTGTTGCAGGCCGCCTTCCCGCTGGGCCGGCGGGCGCTAACAATGTTAGCGCCCGCCGGCCCAGCGGGAAGGTCGGAATGGCCCCAGCGGTCTTTTGACCGCGGAGCGGCCATATGGCGGTTCCCGCCAAGCGCCCGCCGCCCGCCGGAGTCAGAATGACCCCCAATGTTTTTATAAAATGGTTCATGCCACACCACTAAAAATGAGAGCTGTTCTCATACATTTTTTTAATGCCGCTTACAGTCACCATAAGCAATCTTGCAAGGATGAAGTTGGCATTACTAGGATGTAGATTTGTGACCTGTAGATCCCATCAGATGGTTAAATTTCTGAGCCATTTTGTTGGCACATTTGAAGACTATCTGTACTAACCATGGATCTAATGTTAATGATGAGGGAAGGAGCCTGAAGAACACGAGGAAAGAGTGGCACACGAAAAAGTGGCCAGGTTACTACCATTGTGCAAAACCAGCTCCTAGTTAGGTCAACACTGTGGGGGTCATTCCGACTTGGGCGGGCGGCGGGCGCCGGCCGCCGGGCGGAGACCGCCAGAAGACCGCACCGCGGTCAAATGACCGCGGCGGTCATTCTGACTTTCCCGCTGGGCGGGCGGGCGACCGCCAAAAGTAAGCGGGAAAGCCCGAGCAACGATGAAGCCGGCTCCGAATGGAGCCGGCGGAGTTGCTGGTGTGTGACGGGTGCAGTGGCATCCGTCGCGATTTTCAGTGTTTGCTTTGCAGACACTGAAAATCAGAATGGGGCCCTGTTAGGGGGCCCCTGCAGTGCCCATGCCAGTGGCATGGGCACTGCAGGGGCCCCCAGGGGCCCCACGACACCCGTTCCCGCCAGCCTCTTCCTGGCAGTGTAAACCGCCAGGAAGAGGCTGGCGGGAAGGGGGTCGGAATCCCCATGTCGGCGCTGCTTGCAGCGCCGCCGTGGAGGATTCCCTGGGGCAGGGGAAAACCGGCGGGAAACCGCTGGTTCCCCTTTTCTGACCGCGGCTTTACCGCCGTGGTCAGAATTTCCCCAGAAGCACCGCCAGCCTGTTGGCGGTGCTTCTTCCGTCCCCGGCCCTGGCGGTCCATGACCGCCAGGGTCGGAATGAGGCCCTGTGTCTCTAAGTCAGCCTGTCTACCCGCAGGACTGAGACAGAAGGCAGCTCCAGAGAATGTGTGTTAATGGTTAACAATACCAGCACAATACTTGCATCAAGAAACCACTCAGTAAGGCTCCCAGATCATTTTAGTACTATCAAAATGTATTATTAAAATAAGGACAAAATGACAAAAATGGAATCTGTTACTGGAAAGTTACAGCTTGTTAAAATGACATTTCCATTCCACATGGCTCCTCCATTCTGCATGGACAGTCATTTAAAGTTCCCTTTGGAGTACTCACAAGTGTCCATGGTGGCTTCTTCGTCCTCCAGTCACACGGCACAGCTCCCAGCTCCAGGCTGCCTCTAGCCTTCTGTCTGGCTGGAGGGGCTGAATGAGATCAGTCATCTTGTGCAGACAAGCATAGTTCACAGCTTCCAAACTCCACAGAGATCCTGTAGGGGTGTCTCTGGCTTATGTCTCCGAAGCAGATAGACACTCTTGCCTTCTTGATCTGCACAAGCCAGTCAAAAGTACCCGCCTCCACTTTTCTACTTCCAGCCCATTCCTTGGTATTGACTCCAAAGTCTGTGGGAGAGTCCTCATTCTGGATAACAGTTTACAGTGAGTGTAAGGTAGCTTTGTCATTCACTTTCCAGTTCCAAAAACAAATCTCCACCATGTCAAGTCTCAACCAATTATGACTTGACTGCTTCAAAAGAAGAGTCTTTGGGGGCCCTTTGATGGTCGTCTTGTTGAGCCAACTGGGGGAATTGGTTGACACTGAACCTTGTGTAGAATAAAACACACGTCTTGATAAAGGTGGGCCACACTCACAGTACAAGCAGATTCTATCCACTCCAAAGTCCTACTTCATTAATGTGTGTCTCCTCAGACTGCCAGCTGTATTCCAGTCTGGTCTCAGTTCCTTTCCAGCCCACACCCAAAGTTCAACCTCCCACTTCGAGGGGCTTTGTTTCTGAGTCGCTCAAGCAAATGACAGACTGCAGCACCACGCCTGTCTCCAATCTAGTCTTAAGCTTCTCAATGAAACACCAACAGAAGTAGTACTTAGCAGTGGTGGGGAAGGAACACCCTATTGTAATGCTCCACACCTACATTGTTCAACAGTCTCTCCTTCATGGCAAGGATCTGGCTATCTCAATGGTGAGTTCAAGCTTTTTAAATGTTTACACCAGTAACATTAAAAGCACTGGGCTGTTCTTATTTTTGACCACTTGCATTGGTTTCCTCACAATGAATACCACAGCTGGACTCAAATAAACTGGCTTGGTAACCTCTGATCCCAGGCTTCAATAAGGGACAGGATGAAAATATATCTCCTCCTCCCAAATTCTAGCCCTGCCAATCCCTTTGAAGATTCACGAAAAGACTTTCCTTTCTTATCTTTCATTGGCCCTCCTCTGAAGTTGGTCATCCACCCCCGTTTCCTCCTCTCCAGAACCCTGCAAGGTCGGGCAAAGGTAAAACATCAGATCTGCAGCTTTCTCCAGCAATGGACTATCAGTGCAGAATGCCGGTGCATTCTTACCATCCCCCAGTGCATTTCTTACTCAAGCACACCATCCCTCCCGCAGCCACCAAAAAATTCCTATCGTCTCCAGGAAATCACCACCACCAAACACCCGGATGGCAGGCAGGAGTGGGAATAGCGAAAAAAGGAATGAACAGAGAAAGAAAGGAGGCAAAAAGCAGGAGAAAAGAGGGAGAAAGCAGCAAAAAATGAGGCAAAATAATAAGAAAGCACTCAGAAAAACAGGGGAAAGAAAGAAGAAAGCAGTGAAAACAAGGCAGAAATCAGGAGAAAGCACTCAGAAAAATGGGAGGGAAGGAGGGAGAAAGCAGTGAAAACGAGGAAGAAAGCACTCAGAAAAATGGAGGAAAGGAGGGAGAAAGCAGTGAAAATAAGTCAGAAAGCAGTGGAAAGCACTCAGAAAAACAGAGGGAAAGGAGGGAGAAAGCAGCAAAAACAAGGCAGAAAGTCCTCAGAAAAACAAGGGAAAGGAAGAAGAAAGCAGTGAAAACTAGGCAAAAGCAGGAGAAAGCACTCAGAAAAATGGGAGGGAAGGAGGGAGAAAGCAGTGAAAACAAGGAAGAAAGCAGAAGAAAGCACTCAGAGAAATGGAGGAAATGAGGGAGAAAGCAGTGAAAATTAGGCAGAAAGCAGGAGAAAGCTCCCAGAAAAGCATGGGGAGAGGAGAAGGTAGTGAGAGTGAGGCAGCAAACAGGAGACAGTGTTGTAGCAGCAGGGGAGAGCTGGCCTGGGACCTGCTGAAAGGGGTTGTGCTGCAGCCTCCAGTAAGTATGTTCTGGGAGGAGGAAGAGTGCGGGGATGGGCGGGGCAAGGCGAGAGGTGGAAAAACGACTGGCAAGCAGGAGCGGAAATGGGAAAAAAAGGAATGAACAGAGAAAGAAAGGAGGCAAAAAGCTGGAGAAAGTACTCAGAAAACCAGGGGGAAGGAGGGAGAAAGCAGCAACAAATAAGGCAAAAAAGGGAGAAAGCACTCAGAAAATGGGGGAAAGGAGAGAGAAAGCAGCAAAAACAAGGCAGAAAGCAAGAGAAAGCAGTCAGAAAAAGCAGGGGGAAGGAAGAAGAAAGCAGTGAAAACTAGGCAAAAGCAGGAGAAAGCACTTAGAAAAATGGGAGGGAAGGAGGGAGAAAGCAGTGAAAACAAGGAAGAAAGCAGAAGAAAGCACTCAGAAAAATGGAGGAAATGAGGGAGAAAGCAGTGAAAATGAGGCAGAAAGCAGGAGAAATCTCCCAGAAAAGCATGGGGAGAGGAGAAGGTAGTGAGAGTGAGGCAGCAAACAGGAGACAGCGTTGTAGCAGCAGGGGAGAGCTGGCCTGGGACCTGCTGAAAGGGGTTGTGCTGCAGCCTCCAGTAAGTATGTTCTGGGAGGAGGAAGAGTGCGGGGGTGGACGGGGCAAGGCGAGAGGTGGGAAAACGACTGGCAAGCAGGAGTGGAAATGGGAAAAAAAGGAATGAACAGAGAAAGAAAGGACGCAAAAAGCAGAAGAAAGTACTCAGAAAACCAGGGGGAAGGAGGGAGAAAGCAGCAACAAATAAGGCAAAAGAGGGAGAAAGCACTCAGAAAATGGGGGAAAGGAGAGAGAAAGCAGCAAAAACAAGGCAGAAAGCACTCAGAAAAAGCAGGGGGAAGGAAGAAGAAAGCAGTGAAAACTAGGCAAAAGCAGGAGAAAGCACTTAGAAAAATGGGAGGGAAGGAGGGAGAAAGCAGTGAAAACAAGGAAGAAAGCAGAAGAAAGCACTCAGAAAAATGGAGGAAATGAGGGAGAAAGCAGTGAAAATGAGGCAGAAAGCAGGAGAAAGCTCCCAGAAAAGCATGGGGAGAGGAGGAGAAGGTAGTGAGAGTGAGGCAGCAAACAGGAGACAGCGTTGTAGCAGTAGGGGAGAGCTGGCCTGAGACCTGCTGAAAGGGGTTGTGCTGCAGCCTCCAGTAAGTATGTTCTGGGAGGAGGGAGAGTGCAGGGTGTGGTGGGCAGGGCGAGGCGAGAGGTGGTAAAACGATTGGCAAGCGGGTTCGGAAATGGGAAAAAAAGAAATGAACAGAGAAAGAAAGGAGGCAAAAAGCAGGAGAAAGTACTCAGAATACCAGGGAGAAGGAGGGAGAAAGCAGCAACAAATAAGGCAAAAGAGGGAGAAAGCACTCAGAAAAAATGGGGAAGGGAGGGAGAAAGCAGTGAAATCAAGCCAGAAAGCAGGAGAAAGCACTCAGAAAACAGGGGAAAGGAAGAAGAAAGCAGTGAAAACGAGGCAGAAAGCAGGAGAAAGCACGCAGAACAATTGGAGGAAAGGAGTCAGAAAGCAGTGAAAATGAACAGAAAGCAGGAGAAAGCTCCCAGAAAAGCAGGGAGAGAGGAGGAGAAGGTAGTGAGAGTGAGGCAGTAAACTGGAGAAAGAGATGCAGCAGTACGGGAGAGTTGGCCTGGGTCCTGCTCAATGGGTTTGTGCTGCAGCCTCCATTAGGTATGTCCTGGGAGGAGGGAGGGCGTGGGCAGGGGTGGGCAGGGCTAGGCAAGAGGTGGGAAAATAACTGGCAAGCAGGAACAAAAATGGGGAAAAAAAAGGAATGAACAGAGAAAGAAAGGAGGCAAAAAGCAGGAGAAAGTACTCAGAGAACCAGGGGGAAGGAGGGAGAAAGCAGCAAAAACTAAGACAAAAGAGGGAGAAAGCACTCAGAAACATGGGGGAAAGCAGGGAGAAAGCAGTGAAAACAAGGCAGAAAGGAAGAGAAAGCACTCAGGAAAACAGGGGGAGAGGAGGAGAAGGTAGTGAGAATGCGGCAGCAAACAGGAGAAAGAGATGCAGCAGTAGGGGAGAGTTGGCCTGGGTCCTGCTCTCAGGAAAGAAATGATTTAAAAAAGGTCTGGACAGAAAATGACCCTGTCTGCTTATTACTATAATATTTTTTAATTAAGCCTGGTATATTTTTAACTCATTAATTCCCTTTTATGAATACATATCAGGTTGTTTTGCCACTCATTACTGTAACTGATTGACTAGCTTGTGGGTAATATATTGTGCTTTACCGCCACCTAGTGGCTAGCCTGTTTACAGTCAAATACGTATTGTTTCCTAATGTGACACTTTCTCCTTATTTAACTGCTGTCTTCTGTCCGTCTGCTGTTGTCTGTCTGCTGTCTGTCTGCTGTTGTTGTCTATTGTTGTCTGTTTGCTAACAAACCAAATGATGGACGGAATCCAAAACAAATCAAACATTTACCCCCAGTCATAGATCTGGGTTTAATCCATCAATTCTTCTGCTCACCAGGCCACCCCAGTTTGGACCCAGCCATGTGCAAAACAGTCTGGACCCTGTTCCCCATGGGAGCAGTCCAGCCTGAACTGCCAGGTCCTCCCTGGCCCGGAAACAAGTATCCTGGGACCAGTTTTGTGGTATCACCCCTCAGCAGCCAGGCTAGCTTGAATCCAGTGGCATAGTGAGCCCGGGACCCACGTCTGGGCATACCCGGCACACTTAGGGTGACAAAAGAAAACAAAGCAGATGATGGAAGGAATGCGGAACAAATTACACATTCACTCCCAGTTCAAATTGGGGTATTGTGTCTGCTATAATCTGTCTCTGCTGTCATCTGCTGCCTGTTTGCTGTTGTTTATCTGCTGTTGTTTATCTGCTGTTGTCTGTCTGTTGTCATCTGTCTGCTATCTTCCGTCTGTTTTTGTCATTCTGCTGTCACCTCTCTGCTGTCTGCCTGCTGTCTGTCTTTCTGCTGTCTTTCTGTCTGCTGTCATCTGTCTGCTGTCTGTCTGCTATTGTCTGTCTGCTGTTTGTCTGCCATTGTCAGTTTGCTGTTATATGCCTGCTGTCATATGCCTGCCTGCTGTCATCTGTCTAACTGCTGCCTGTCTGCTGTTTGTCATCTGTCTGCTTTCTGTATGTCCTCTGCTGTCTGTCTATCTGATGCCATCTGTCTGTCTGTTTTCTGTCATCTGTCTGTCCTTTGCTGTCTGTCTGCTGTTACCTGTCTGCTGTCTGTCTGCTGTTATCTGTCTGTCTGCTGTCATCTGCATTAGTCTGCCTGTTGTCTGTCTGCTATCATCTGTTTGTCTGTTGTCTGTCTGTCATCTGCTATCTGTCTGCTACTGTCTGTCTGCTGTCAACTGTCTGTCAGTTGTCACCTGTCTGCTGAGGTCTGTAATCTATCTTCTGTCTGTCTGCTGTCATCTGTCTGTCTGCCGTAGTTTGTCTTCTGTCTGTCTTCTGTTGTCATTGTGCTCTCATGTCTGTCTGTTGTCTGCTGCCTGTTTGTTGTCTGCTGTCTGTCATTTACTGTTGTCTGTCATCGGCTGTTATCAGTTTGTCTGCTGTTGTCTGTCTGCTGTTGTCTATCTGATGTTGTCTGCCTGCTGTCACCTGTCTGTCATCTGTTTCCTGTCATCAGTCTGCTGTCATCTGTCTGTCTGCTGCTGTCTCCCTGCTGTCTGCCTGTCTGTTGTTATCTGCTGTTGTCTGTCTGCTGTTGTCTGTCTGACTACTGTTGTTTGCTGTCTGTCTGCTTTAATCTGTCTCTGCTGTCATCTGCTGCCTGTTAGTTGTGTGTCTGCTGTTGTCTGTCTGTTGTCATCTGCTGTCATCTCTCTGCTGTCTGCCTGCTGTCTATTTGTTGTCTGTCTGCTGTCATCTGTCTTCTGTCTGTCTGCTGTTATCTGTCTGCTGTCATCTGTCTGCTGTTATCTGCTGTCTGTCATCTGCCATCTGTCTGCTGCCTGTCGACTGTTATCTGTCTGTCTACTGTCTGTCATCTGCTGTCTGTTATTTGTCTGCTGTTGTCTGTTTGTCATCTGATGTCTGTCTGCTGCCTGTCTGCTGCCATCTGTCTGTTTGCTGTTTTCTGTATGCTGTCTGTCTACTGTCTGTCTGCTTTCATCTGTTGTCTTCTGCCTTTCATCACGTCTGTCTGCTGTCATCTGCCTGTCTGCTGTCATCTGTCTGTCTGCTGTCTGTCTTCTACTGTTGTCTGTCTACTGTCATCTGTCTGCTGTCTGTCGTCGGCTGTCTGATGACGTCTGTCTGCTATCATCTGTCTGTCTGCTGTCATCTGTCTGTTTGCTGTCTGTCTTCTACTGTTGTCTGTCTACTGTCATCTGTCATCTGGCTGCTGTCTGTCGTCCTCTGTCTGGTGTAGTCTGTCTGCTGTTGTCTGTCTTCTGTCTGCCTGCTGTTGTCTGCTCTGTCTGTCATCTGCTGTCTGTCATCTGCTGTCTCTCTACCGTCATCTGTCTGGTGTAGTCTGTCTGCTGTCTGTCTTCTGCTGTAATCTGTCTGCCTTGTGTCATCTGTCTGTCTGGTGTCATCCCTCTGCTGTGGTCTGTCTGCTGTTGTCTGTCATAATCTCTGTCATCGCCTGTCTGCTGTCGGTCTGCTGTAATCTGTCTGCTGTTATCGTCATCTGTCTGTCATCGCCTGTCTGCTGTCATCTGTCTGTCATGTGTCTGCTGTTGTCTGCCAGCATGTCTGTCTGCTGTCATCTGTCTGATGTCTGTCTGATGTCTGTTGCTGTCTGTCTGCTGTCTGTTTGTCTGCTGTAATCTGTCTGATGTCTGTCTGTCATCTGTCTGCTGACTTCTGCTGCCTGTCTGTCTGTCATCTGCTGTCATCTGTCTGTCTGTCTTTTGTCTGTCCTCTGTCTGCTGTTTGTCATATGTCTGTCTGCTGTTGTCTGTCTGCTGTCTATCATCTTTCCGCTGTCTGCTGTTGTCTGTCTGTTGTGTGTCTGTTGTCTGCCTGCCATCTGTCTGCTATAGTCTGTCTGATGTCTGTCATCATATGTTTGCTGTCATCTGTCTGTCTGCTGTCTGTCATCGTCTATCCGCTGTTGTGTCTGTCTGCTGCTGTCTGTCTGCTGCCGTCTGTCTGCTGCTGTCTGCTGTCGTCTGTTTGCTGTTGTCTGTCTGCTGTCAGTCTGTCTGCTGTCATCTGCTGTTGTCTATCTGTCTGCTGTCATCTGTCTCTCTGCTGTCATCGGTCTGCTGGTATCTTTCTCTGCTGTCATCTGTCTGTCTACCTGCTGTCATCTGTCTGTCATCTATCTATGCTCCTGCTAACATGTTCTTCCCTGTGTGCTTCTTGCTCTCTCTGGTCTATTTTCTTTATTTCATTATTTCATTGCTGTCTGTTTGTCGGCTGTAATCTGTCTGATGTCTGTCTTCTGTCTTTCTGTCTGTCATCTGTCTGCTGAAATCTGTCTGTCTGCTGTCATCTTTCTGCTGACTTCTGCTGTCTGTCTGCCCACTGTTGTCTGTCTGTCATCTGCTGCCATCTGTCTGTCTGCTTTCTGTCCTCTGTCTGTCATCTGTCTGTCTGCTGTCTGTCATCTTTTTGCTGTCTGTCTGCTGTTGTCTGTCGTGTGTCTGCTGACTGCCTGCTATAGTCTGTCTGCTGTCTGTCATCATGTGTCTGCTGTCATCTATTTGTCTCCTGTCTGTCATTGTCTATCTGCTGTTGTGTCTGTCTGCTGATGTCTGTCTGCTGCCCTCTGTCTGTCTGCTGCTGTCTGTCTGCTGTCATTTGCTTGCTGTTGTCTGTCTGCTGTCAGTCTGTCTGCTGTCATCTGCTGTTGTCTA
Source organism: Pleurodeles waltl (assembly GCF_031143425.1). Lineage (NCBI taxonomy): Eukaryota > Metazoa > Chordata > Amphibia > Caudata > Salamandridae > Pleurodeles > Pleurodeles waltl. The sequence continues at coordinate 442,871,881 of NC_090443.1, read as the reverse complement.
TCTGTCTGCTGTGGTGTGTCTCTCTGCTGTCGTCGGTCTGCTGTTGTATGTCTCTGCTGTCGTCTGTCTGTCTACCTGCTGTCATCTGCCTGTTGTCTGTCTCTCATCTATCTATGCACCTGCTAACATGTTCTTTCACTTACTTGTGCTTCTTGCTCTCTCTGTTCTATTTTTATTATTTCATTCTTTCATTGCTGTCTTTCTGCTGTAATCTGTCTGATGTCTGTCTGTTGTCTTTGTCTGTCATCTGTCTTCTGAAATCTGTCTGTCTGCTGTCATTTGTCTGCTGACTTCTGCTGTCTGGCTGTCTGCCTGCTGTTGTCTGTCTGTCATCTGCTGCCATGTGTCTGTGTGCTGCCTGTCCTCTGTCTCTTGTCTGTCATCTGTCTGTCTGCTGTTGTCTCTGTCATCTTTCTCCTGTCTGTCTGCTGTGGTCAGTCTGTGTGTGTCTGATGTCTGTCTGCCGTCTGTCTGCTATAGTCTGTCTGCTGTCTGTCATCATATGCCTGCTGTCATCTGTTTGTCTGCTGTCTGTCATTGTCTATCTGCTGTTGTGTGTCTGCTGTCGTCTGTTTGCTGTTGTCTGTCTGCTGTTAGTCTGTCTGCTGTCGCCTGCCTGTTGTCTATCTCTCTGCTGTCATCTGTCTCTCTGCTGTCGTCGGTCTCAGTGTGGTTTCCTGGAATCATATATGGCAAGGTGGTATAAATCCTCCCACCAATCACAACTTGATTGTATTGCTGCAGTCTTTTGAGACTCCACTGCTCTCCTATAGTTCTTTATATGGGGTCTCCGATGTGTTTATTATCCAGCATTTGGCTTCTATATTGGTGCCTTTCCTTGCTACTCACCTGGATGTACACCCCACTGACACCACTCATTATCCTTATTTTGTGCCTCATGTCTGGTTGTGTTTACCAGCGTCCCTCAAGGTGTAGGTGTTTTCTACATCTATATGATATTTTTAGGATTAATTTGCAGTTTCAGTAGCAGTGTAAGTTAGACGTTGCCCATTTGATTCCTACAGCGAGACACCACCAACACACCTAAATAATATAGCTGCTATGTTCTGGATAATATGCTGCATATCTAAACACAAGGGCCAAAAGGTGGGACCTATGGGCTATGCCAATGCTTGTTCCATATTTGAAATGTCGTATCTGTCGACTCAGCTCCCTTGGAGAAGCAGGGACGTTGGCTTCTCTGGCATGGCTTCTACCGGCAGCATGGGGAACCAGTCCTGCGCAAATGAATGATGGGAAATTTAGTGATTCCACTTCTTTATGCAGCTGGATGATGGGAAGTGGTCCACAAAACTGTCAGCATGAGCACCACAGGCCACATGGGCAACACAAAGGCAAAGAGCGGGATTAATGATATTGTCAGGAGGGGCAAAATGACAAAATACAAGCAGCATGTGCCACACAAGTGTAAGGAGCAGCATGATCATCATGTGCTAGGTAGACATTTGTGACAGCGGAGCCTCAACGGAGGTGACATCAGCACTATTGACAGTAATGGCAATGCAAGGACTATTGGCATCATGAAGCGCACAAGCAGCATCATCTACTAAGCAGCAAAGAAGTGGCCGAGACACAGCCAAGATCTTGGTGATAATTCATAGTGTCAGCCATCCACCCACCCTCCAACAGCAGCCACAATTTTGTAAAATGTTATTGTCCATTTTTAACGTATGCTGTAGGCAGTCCTGTAACCACGAAAGGACACTCTTACCAATTTCTGAATATTTCTGGCCTCGTGCTTGTGGCAAGAGGTGAGGTCGTACCTAGAGGTTTCCTTTGCAGTATGTCAGGGAATGGGTCTGCACTGTGTATTTCCAACCCCCAGGGCTCATGCCTTTCTCTGCCACAGTGTTCTTTGTCAACAAGACCCACATTTTATCCTCTCTGTGTTAGAGGGTTACTCATTTTGTAAGTTATAAGCACAGTGAGGGGTGTGAGTGGCTATGAGATGTAGTGTAAGTAACTCAGGGCTTCCTCTGTCACAGTTGAGACTTCTTCTCTGTCACTCACCTTTCACTTGTCCTCTTTCTAATCTCTGTGAGCTGGCCACTGAGACCAATCCACAGAGGGGCAGCGGGAGGTAAGGCATGCTTTTAGACCATCAGACTTGCGTCCTTTCTAACACACAGTATATCACAGAAGTACCTGACATTTCATTAAGAGAAGTACTGGGATCCCCCGCTCATCCTAGGGGTTGCAAAGAAAGGCCTAAGGCGGACACACACTGAAGTAGCATACTTCACCACAGGGCCCATCCTTATTGTGGGTGGTTAACGTGGGTTCACGCATTGAGCTCCCAAAAAGATCTCTTCATGAGTATATATATATATGTATATATATATATATATATATATATATATATATATATATATTCCAAATAAACCACGTCGGCTGAAAATGCGTCACCTTCTCTGCGTTAAACATCACAACGTGCCGAGACATTGAGCACCAGCGTATTTATTTTAAAAAAAACATACGCGTTTCGGAGCTTTCACTCCTTGATCACAGGTTGATACAAGTGCCTATTTCCATTGCTTTTTTAAATGCCATCACCATTTTTTCACAACTCTAATTACAACATAAATGAAGGACTAACAGAACTTAATTTTCACAGAAAAACTGTCAGCCATTTTTGAATGTACTTTCTATTCCTTTAAATGTATTAAGCTCTATTTGAATTAACAAGGGATATATTTCCCATTACAGAGATATAAGACCTACAAATAATAGAATAATCTAAAATAATCAAAACAAATAAGAAAATCACATTATCAAACTAATCAAAGTAACTCAAATTGCACTTGATTATACAACTAAGAGCATGGATTCGCTATCACCCCCCCCTCTGAATTATTACTAATGTCATTATTACATCTAAAATTCATCTTAAATACAACAATATACCATCACACCCTCGTATGTTAATCGTATGTCTCCTATTGACATGCACAACAAATTCACAAATTAGTAATAAAATTTATATAACAATATTTGTATCAAAAGAAAAACTTTTTATACATCACAGTTTAGGTCTTCTCCTGTTCTCCTTCTGGTCTTGATAAAAATAGCTCTTTTGCGTTTACCTCAGTTGTATCTAAATCATTCCAACAAAAACAAACATTATTATATACATGCGCATACTTGAATCAACTTCCCGGTTATCAAAGAACAATATTGTTATGTATATTCTCCTGCATGCCATTTGCACTATAAACAGTGTGACAGCTGAAATCAACCTAAAAGTACTGATAATTCTTCATCAAGGTTGAAACCTTCAGGGGACCTCGTTCTGACTCCAGTCTTCGTAATTCTTGTTCTCTATTTCCTCCCCTTATATTTAAGGAAACATTATCCAGTACACAAAATTTCAGAAGGCTACTATTTTTTCCATGACATTGTGCAAAATGTCTAGCTATGGGATATGTTTTATCTTCCCTGGATATAACCCTTGTGTTCTAATACATGTTTTTTTGCTTTATGGATGGTACTACCATTACACCATTTGGCACATGGGCAAACCTGTTGTTCTAGTTGCGACGTAAAGTGAAGTCACACAGACCTGCTCCTTCTGCAGTGGTGCTGCCTTCACGGCAGATTTGATGGTTTGCCTCGCATTTGGCCAGTGAACAAGGACAGTGATGTCCGAAACGTGTTAGGCCTGAAGAAAAAGGATTCTATGTCTGTTATCTGCTTTGCTGGATCCTAAAATAAACATTAATGAAACCTGTTCAGAGTGTACCTCCATTTGGGGAAACTTTTCTTTGTGAATAATTTATGGCCTATCCAGCCGTGGAGGCAGCACCACTGCAGAAGGAGCAGGTCTGTGTGACTTTACTTAACGTTGCAACTAGAACAACAGGTTAGGAAATATAAGCAAATCTGCTAATTTGACTTCAAATTCTGCCCACTGGAGGGTAACGCACTGTGTTCTAATAATAATGCTTGGTAAAATCAAACCCACATGGGGAAAAACAAACTTGCAGGACTATTGGTACCAACATGCACTGGCTGTGAACTCACTGGAGGCCCACTATGGGGTAGTATTTAATGAATAATCATGTGCCTGCAATTGATTTGATGGTTTGGCTCGCATTTGGCCTGTGAACAAGGACAGTGATGTCCGAAACACGTTAGGCCTGAAGAGAAAGAATTCTATGTCTGTTATCGGCTTTGCTGAATCCTAAAATAAATATTAATGAAACCTGTTGAGAGTGCGCCTCCGTTTGGGACAACTTTTCTTTGTGAATATATATATATATATATATATATATATATATATATATATATATATATATTCCACACTTAGTCCCCTTGGTACAGAGAAGGACAGCACTCCACGGGTATCATAATTCATCAGGGTTTATTGGCAAAAAAGGAAAGAACGCGTTTCGGCGTTGCCGCCTTCGTCAGCTGTCCCCTTGCCGTCCTTCTCTGTACCAAGGGGACTAAGGCCCTCATTCCGACCCTGGCGGTTTGAAACCGCCAGGGTGGAGGGCAACGGAAGCACCGCCAACAGGCTGGCGGTGCTTCCAGGGCTATTCTGACCGCGGCGGTAAAGCCGCGGTCAGAAAAGGGGAACCGGCGGTTTCCCGCCGGTTTTCCCCTGGCCCAGGGAATCCTCCATGGCGGCGCTGCTTGCAGCGCCGCCATGGGGATTCCGACCCCCTTCCCGCCAGCCTGTTCCTGGCGGTAAAACCCGCCAGGAACAGGATGGCAGGAACGGGTGTCGTGGGGCCCCTGGGGGCCCCTGCACTGCCCATGCCACTGGCATGGGCAGTGCAGGGGCCCCCTAACAGGGCCCCACCATGATTTTCACTGTCTGCTATGCAGACAGTGAAAATCGCGACGGGTGCTACTGCACCCGTCGCACCCCTGCAACTCCGCCGGCTCCATTCGGAGCCGGCTTCCTCGTTGCAGGGGCTTTCCCGCTGGGCCGGCGGGCGATCTTCTGGAGATAGCCCGCCGGCCCAGCGGGAAAGTCAAAATGACCCCCGCGGTCATTTGACCGCGGTGCGGTCTTTGGGCGGTTTCCGCCCGGCGGGCGGCGCCCGCCGCCCGCCGGACTCAGAATGAGCCCCTAAGTGTGGAATAATAGCGAGGCAGCGCTCACAAGGAGACGAGCACCGCTGACGGTCTGGAGCAGGATTGGTACGCTAACTGGAAGTGTTTAATATATATATATATATATATATATATATATATATATATACATATATTTTAAAAAAACCTCTATTGGTTAAGTAGATGGAACTTAATAATTTTTAAATGCATAAGGGATGGTGAGTTTCAAAGGTAATTTCATTACTACTTCATTATCATGAAAATAAAGCTATGCTTGAGTACCTGTGCAAGGTAGACCCTCGGTTTAGTGCCACAGTGGGGAGGAGCCTGATATGAAAGTATGCCACTTTGGTGGGTGAGGGTTTTTATCCATTTTAGGGAATATCCTTATGGGAGGCCCATCAGTTTTTCCATTGGGTACTAGCTGTGAGTAGCTCCCAGTACTTATTTTTTTGGAATGACAGGTACTTTTCTGATAAGCTCCCCACATACAACAGCAGACCTAAAAACAAGTCAACCCAGCCTTGCCAAAACCTTCTCACTACTCTCCTACGGCTGGAGGTAGTTTGGATAACTCAAAAAATGTCAGTCGTCTTTGCAAGGAAGTGGCTTTATGAGATATACCGTCTGGAGAGTCCAATATAAGACCTTTTCCCACTGGATATATTCAGGAAGGTGTGTTGTCATCATGTCACCACAAGCAGTGCCACTGGATATGTGAATCATCTGCAAGGTTATAGATGAGAAGGACTTTCTCCAGGGACTACCTTCTGGAAGATCAGGCTTATTCTCCTGTGCAGCTTACTGGAACACAAAAGATGTAGTGGGTGAAAAGATCTTCAGCCAAAGTATACCTTCAGGAAGATCTATCATCTTCGCTAGACTGGTGCCAAGCGATAGAGGAGTCATCTTCAGCAACCCTGATGAGCACTTCATCCAAAGGATATCTCTAGGAAGGTTTGTCATATTCACCAGGCAGACTCTTCGGTTACGCAGATGTTATGATATTAGAAGAACCTCAACCAGAGGATACCTTTGGGAACAGAAGTCGTCTTTTCCAGAGTTGTGAAAAAGAACGTCTTCAGCTAGAAGATACTTTCAGGAATGCTGTTGTCTTTGCTAGATCATCTCCTTGGTATATGTGAAATGCTGCTGACAAGAAGGACGTCATCCTCATGATACCTTCAGGAAGCTCAGTCAGTCGTCTGTACCAGCGTGACTTCTTGGGATATGCAAGATGTCTAGAAGGACCAAACTTAGAGGATACCTTCATCAAGATTGGCATCCTTTTTGAGATTGCTGCTTGTGAATAAAAATGACTTCAGATAGAGGATACCTTCTCAGGTTCCTGGTGGTGGTCAGGAGTGTCTTTGGCACAATAAGACCTTTCTGCATAGAATGTGCCCAGGTACATTGGGGGTGACAAAGTAGGCTTTCCCCAAGAAACGCCTGGTGAGGGTAACTCCCCTTCACACAGTTTGTAATAGAGTGAGAAAAGCTTCTCTCTTTCACTTATATTGCCAGGAAAACACCCTGTATGTTAGGTCCAGCTAAAGCCAGTAACTACTAAATTTGTTCGTTTTTATTCAAAGGTTTTTAACTATTGACGTTTTGACCACTGAGGGGCATGCTGGAGGCTTCCTCACATTTATACCTATATTCTTGCACCGGTGTTGGCTACTCTAGATTTCTGTTGAGTTTTAGAATGTCTTTCTTGGTACATTGTGCTTAGAGTTCCCAATCAATGTCTTTTACTATCCATTTTCTGCCATCAGAGTGCAAGTTGGCCATAACAAAACATCTGAATTGAGAAAGGATGGCAGGATGCGAAAAATGACTTATACACAGCTGGGGATCCTGAACAATACCACTGTTTAATCCTACATTATGTTGAGCACTGATGGTCATGAAGCAAAAAACATACATAGTAGATTTTGCCCAACTACTCGTAGGGTCATACTTGAAAAGAATCCTAGTGTGAATGGGGCAGCGTGATCATGTCCTCATTTGGCCTGGGGCCGAAGTGAGGCCCACTTGCCCAAAAAGATACTGTGGGATGATCTACTCTCCCAAAGAATTCGGGGAGAGCCTAGAGACAGAGGGGATAATGGTGATACGCTGGTCCTGGCAACCAGAGCCCTCCAGATGGGTCGTTGAGCAAATGTAACAGTACAGTCTGCACTGGACCTAATCTAGAATGGCCACTGGGAATTTTTCTCTGGTCCTTCCTGCCTTGTGGTGCCGACGTAGCCATTTACTGTAGTCCTCTCCTTAGATGGTGATAGTGAAGATTACTCAGAATTTGCTCTGCATTGACGGGCGATTGGTGCAGGCCAAGAAGTCTGCTGGACAGGCGTTGGCTGGAGGGACTAGTGAGTGGAGCTCAGTGGATGAAAAGGCATAAATAGTAGGTGAGGGTCCCTTTTGTGGTAAGTCCAATCTGGCCACAGAAGTTTGGTAGCGCATGGGCGGTCTTTAGTGCAGGTCCACAATGCTACAGGATACTCTTCGCCATCAAACGTTTTTGGTATGGTAAGGGGCTGTTAAGGGTAGGGCACTATGTCCCATGAGAAGGTATTGGAAGTCATGAGGGCATTGCAGGAGGAAGAGAGGGACGACCTGTTGAAGCCAGGAGTTCTTGAACAGGCTTGGGTACCCAGGTCGCTACACTCGGTGAGCCGCAGAGCTGTGGGGTACAGGGAAGGGTGGTGGCCATGGTGTTAGCGCACTCACCCCACAAAGCAAAGCTCAGAAAGAGTCTGAAGGCAAAGGTTCAGTGGGCAGTGTAGATCGATCAGGAGGGGGCAAGGCAAACCAAGACAAGATACTCTATGTCAGCGACAAATTCCATGAGGCTGTGGGACTGAAGAAGGGACAGGTGGTGAACTTACCGGTGGTCGGAGAGGTGGACACTGACTGCAATTTGGAAGTAGACCCTAATGTGGAGTTTGGGAAGACTGTGGTGGTGAAAATAGTGAACAAGCTATTTGCAACAAATGCCAAGGTCATTCAACTCTTACGAGCCTTTGTGCTGGGGTGCGTCACACATAATGTTACCTTTCAGGCACGGCACATTCCTCGATTTGGCAATGACATTGTGATTGCCTTGTCCGTTCTGAGAAGATTCGGTGAACTCACATGATGGCAGACAGGGAGAAAATGCACAGGGCAGCAGAGCTCTTGGCAATAGGAGGTACAGATTGATGAGATTGGTGGAAGAGTCGCTGGCTTCATCCATAAGGAACACTTACTGGCAAGCTTGGATTGGGTTCAGCAGAGCGTGGAAGGGACATTAGGGGAGTTGGAGCAGAAGAGCGGATAAATGATGGGGTTAATTTCATTTTAAGACTGATGGATAGAGGGTTGTCCCTGGTGTCCTTAGCTGGGGAAGATGCTTTCTACGAGAAGATGTTCTGGGGTAATGAACCTTTGGAGGGTGAGGTGGGGGAGAAAGATGCTGGAAGGATGGGCTAGAGAGCATGGGGTGGGACAAAGGGTAATGAGACCATTACGCTTGAATCATAGTAGGAGATTGTTGCGCTGTCTGGAGTGGTGTGCAGAATGCATGAGGAAGCAATTTTGTTCATAGGTGTCATGGTTTGATTGTTTTTTGGAGCCTTTCTTATTTGATAGCTAATAAGGGCAGAGTAAGTGCAAGATTGCAACTTAGCGAAGTGGTAGGGCAAACTGATTGGATTGAGATGAGGATTGAAAAGGGAAAAACAGATCAAAGGGGGGGGTCAGGAGGCGGGCCATGTTGAGGAGATATACAGTGAATGAGGTTTGTCTGGTACTAACTTGGGACAGAGTAATAAGAGGGGTTTTATTATTTTGACACAAGACTGCTCCTCAGTTGAAGAGCAGGCAGGTTTTGACTGTGCTGAGGAAGGCTTTGAGGCTGCTGAACATGCTAGAACAGGAGTTTGGAACAAACTCATTTAGATAGGGCGTGGCTTAATGTTTACAGGGCTGATGCCTAGATGGGAATGGTGAGGGGCCCACAATCTGATTACATTGACAAAGTTCCCAGAAAGATAGAGTTGTTTCACTTTGCCGGGAGGAAAGAATAGAGAGGATTGTTCCTGAGGATATCAAGTATCAAGTTAAACAGTTCTTTTGAGATGATGGGGTGCACTTGTCAGAGAATGCAATGGATTAGTACTTGTTACAATTAATGGAAGGCCTGTCGAAGTTGCTCTGGGAAAAAGTTTAGTCTTTAGTCCCCAGGTTTTGTTTATCAGCAAAGTTTAGAGTCATAGGTGGGAGCGGCAGAAACATTCCTAGATAGGATCTTTCTTGGTGGCAGCAGGTTTAACACTGTAGGTAAGGTTAGAAACAGGGCTGGTGTCTTTGCAGTGGGGGCAGATCAGCTTGGGGGAAGGTGAGTCATTGAGTTTTCAGTAGTTTACAGGGAAAGAGGGCACCTTGGCCACAAGAGTTGGAGAAAGACAAAGAGAAAGTATTGTCACTGTGAGGAACATTTGAGATAAACAAGAAGGAGAACCTTAGTGGAGGTGCGTGGGTTGTGCTGGAATATGTTGTACTAGTGAGGCTTAAGTTTTACTTTGTATGGCTTTTGCCAAGGTTTATTATATGTGATGTGCACCTGTCTCATTAAAGCGGCCTTTGCACACACTTATGTGATTTGTTATGCATTGTCTCACACAATGAGGGTTTGGGGGAGGGCAGGGTGCAGCTCCCCCATTCTCCTGCCGCCAGGGTCTTCGGCGAGTAGTGCCGACTAGGAAGCCTGAGAATAGGGGTTGAGTGGAGGAGCCAGTGGGTGGGACTTAGGGGATGAAAAAGCATAGTTCGGGAGGGACACTTCTGTGGTGAGTACAAGCTGGTTACTGGAATTCTGAAATTTCTCAAGGATTTGGCGTTATTTTTGGACATGACTGGTGAGGTGCGAGAGGTGCAGCATTAAAGGAACAGGTAGTTTTTTTTCTTGTTGATGTATGGGGTTGGGGTTAAGCTCAGTCACTGATGAGCAGGTACTGGCAGGTTTTACACTGTGAGGTGAGGTTAGAAACATGGTTGGTTTCTCTATGGTACAGCTAGTTTTGTTCGTTTGGTTTAAAATGAAAGTCTTCCGTTATGTTATTTATTTGTGTATGGTTTGTGTTTTCTCACTATTAGCATATTGAATAGTCGCCTGTCCTCACTACTTTCGATTAAGGACACCGCACCAAGCTAAGGACATGACTTCACAGCACTTCCACGTAAAGAATATTAATGGTTTAAAAAACAAACATAAAACAAGGTAATTTATTGGGTGCACTATGCAAATTCCTTGACATGCACTGGTTTTCATGAGTCCTGTATGGAGGCTTTTCTAGGGGGCTTCGTAGCACTGCAATTCTATGTATTAGGAACTTTCCACTTTCAAGTGCAGCAGACCCACCTGAACACAAATGAGAAGTATAGTTCGTTCACAGGGTAGTTAGGTGGTCAAACCTGAACTTTTATGTGCCACCTTTCTTGTCTACGCTGTTTTGAAAGTCCTTTGCTCAATAGCCGCCCCAGCACATGGTGGGTCAACATCAGGGGCGCTGGAACTAGGGGTCAATAACCTCGTAGGACTTCGAAAGGAGAGTGGTCAATAAAAAGACATTTCATTTTGTTTCAATCTTGTAGCATTTGTTGTGTATTCAAAGACAGAGATCAAATGTCAGGCAATGTCTTCTGACAACCTTCCGTTTATAATTTATTTTAACATCGAGGACTGGTGTTTACTTTTCTGTTCTCTTACTGCAAGGTGAGTGAATTGTGCAACAAAGTTACATTCCTCCTGGGGTACACAGAGTGTGAAAGGAGAAAGCTGCAGTATATCAAATGTTACCTAATACAAATCAAAGCTGGAATACTTGGAAACAAACTTTCAAATATTTCAAAATATATCAGCAGCAAGTAAACAGTAAACGACCACTAAAGATACATCAAGTTAAATATTGGAAAAATATACATTTGCAAATTAAAGGTTTTTTTTCCTGAAGTGTGATTGAAACAAATATCTTAATATGATCAAAATAAACGAAGACAGTTTACTTGCATTATAAATATGCACAAAAACAAATTTCAATGTTTTTTTTGTAAACCATATAGAATAAAACTGCATGCCTGATGCAGATTTAATGGCCATGCACGGCATCAAGCAGTGCCGGATGGGCTGGTCTGACAGGTCACTGTGTGGGCTGTTTTTTAAAAAGGTGGGCCAGTTGTTACTGTTGATTTTCCTGATATTACCTCAAGCATTGCCTGCAGCAAAAATGAATGCATGCTATCTCTCATACCTTGCAAAATACCCAGACAGCATGCAGTGGCGGCTACTGCCAGGAAGGGCTGGTGTGGGGCAACCTGCGGAGTGGGTGGGGGGGGAGATATCATGCTGTTACATAGGAAGGGAGTGGGAGCCTGCACTTGGTCGCCACCCGGCTGTGAATTACAGCTCTGGTGGAGAGTTCTAAGTGTGCATGTCAGTTTGGCCGGCCTCGGAAACCAAGCTAAACTGACATGTGCACTTAGAGAGCACCACTGCTCCTCCCTGCTGACGCTGGACCGGTGCCGCCCTGGACTCAGCAGAAAAATAAAATGATAATAGTTTATTATAATTTTATTTTTCTGATGCCTTTTAACAGTGGGACGACGCTCCTCCGCTATAGCGGAGGGGCCGCCCTTGACAGCATGTCTTTACAAGTTCAAAACTGGGCTGATTTTCAAATGTGGGCCACTTTTTTAGCTATCTGGATTGCTAATGGGGACCACTTTTCTTTTGGTACCCAGGCCAATTTTCTGTACCAATCTGACCTCCCTGGTCTACATTTATTAAGGGGTGACTGCAACACAATCATGAGCAGAAGTACTGGACAAATGCAGGATCATAAGTGCGCCATGCTGTCTGTCATCATGGGGTTATTGGGATTGGTGGACACATGGCACCTTTGCCACTAAGATAAACATAAATGTATAATTTAATCCCCAAAACGAAATACATTTTCTAGATGAAATTATTTATTGAAGCCATCCACAATACACTTCTAGTCTCTTCGTGCGGGTAGTGTTGTACTGGCTCGGTGTTCGTCTGATCACTGTAGGTGGCCCAGGCCATGCAGCGGGGTGTTACTCACGACTGTTGAGAAGTAGATACTTCGAGACTTGCTGATGAGAGGTTTGTTGAGTACCACCAAGAGGAGGCTGACTGCTACTTTCAAATGAATGCAGAATCCGTCCCCTCACAGGGTCTTCCTTACTGGAAACAATTGAGAGAGTCCTGTGATCATCACCCTCCTGAGAAACGAGGACAGCGTGACACTGAGAGAAACCGGTGAGCTAGATGCGCTATTCTTGTACTGGAGGAGAACTACCTCGCAGTAGAGTGGAGAGGTGTTGCGAGAGCCAGGGCAAATAAACTATCCCTAAAACAAATTATATTGAATAATGCCAGCGTCTTCTGGGTGGCATCAAACATGCAAGTTTCTGAGGTCAGAGGTAAACCTGGGAAGCAGTTAAAGTAGATGAGCGGAGAGCAGAGAGGGCCTGGCATAGTGGTAAAGTTCCTTTTTTAGTTATTTATTTCGTTTTTACTCACCAAACAGACATGTGCTTCATAAAAAGTGAAAGGTGAAAGCTGGAGGAACAGGGAAACAACGAAAGCAATCGTCGGCACATTAAGTTGTGTGTTAAATATGAGTATTCTGTCTATGGCATCTCCTCTCTACACCACTGGCTACTAGAGACGGTAGACGCGCAGTGTCTGAGGCCAAAGTCATCCCTCCGCTTTTGTGTATAATCTCCCGAGCCTCAACAACAATTCAGCAATGCTATAGTTCAGTTCTCCTAGCTCTAGTTTATGTTCACATCAATGTTCTTTGGTGCCCTCTGAGCCTGTAGCCCCCCGAGGATACAAAATAAGCCTGCAGAGGGGTCCATATGTCCCTCAGATGGGATTGTGTGGGTTAATGGTCTGCCTTTGTTTCTGCTCTGTCACCTCACAATGCCATGTCTTTGTCAGAGGGCGCGTGATTCGACATCCAAGTGGTGGCCACTCTGCATTTAGCCAGCAACATGGCCATTGTGATAAAATGTATGGGTCCTTTCAGAATGAACACGGCATACGACAACAGGGCCACTAGTGGGGACAACGCCGGAGAGTCTATGTTTGCTCCGTATGTGTTGAGTGTAACCCTGAGCTCTATTAGATGGCCCACTTATATTAAGTATTTTGCTTCAGGGACTACACATTGTTTATCTAGTTTGAAATCTAATGATCTACGCATAAGCACACATACTCCGTGGAAGTACCAGCTCGCCGAGGCAAGGTATCTATTTCTCCCCAGCAACTAGGTGGGATCTTCTTGATGTGTCCATATATGTTTCTTCACAGCCAATTCACTTTTATGTTGATCTAGATATGCCTCTACTCAATGTGTCTTTTTGGGATTGCTGAGTCCCTTCATGTTCCAAGATAGGAGATAAATTGTAATCTCTCTAACCATTGGTGTTCCATGTAGCTTTATTTGATGTTGAATGGATATGGTTCATGTTACATTTTAGTGGGTGCATTGCTGCCTCAAGTATCCATGTTTGTGTGAGGCCCATTGTTAAAAATCCCTACTCCACGGCCCCCCACACTGAATCCCCACCTTCCAGTGAACTTGACCTAATCACCCAACAAAACATAAGAATCAACTTAACCTCCATCTGCGATCCACACATTAGGGCTTGAGAAGGCAGCTTGCCCCAAGGGGCTGTTATAGAGTCATGTCTGAGTCCTATCTCCATAATGCAGCAAGCAGGGGCGGAATTCTGTACAGCCGCCGTGTGTCATCTCCAATCTTCACATTACAGTCCCATCACAGGAGGTCATAATTTAAACAGGTCTTTTCCAAGAACATAATTCGATGTCGCTCGATTGATTTTGGTTGCACCCTTCTTTTTCGTAAATCGGGGGTGACTTCTGCGCAGTTTTCTGGCCCCTTTGCTTGTTGCTGTTTTACAATCTTCCAGTCACACTTGATATCTTTGAAATATTGAGGTTACCCTTGGTTTCTGTTCGCAGCTTGGTTGCATACTGCATGCAGTACTTAACATGTTTGGTGACTAGCAGCTTCCGGATCTCAACACATTTTCATCTTGTTCCTTATACCATTACAGTGACGTATGGATTTGTTGCCACGCTGGAACCTTGGTATCTCAAAGGCGCCCTTTTTCTGGCTAGTCTCGGGACAACAAGCATAAGCCTCAATGCCACCGAGCGATGTGTTTGGTAATCCGTAAACATGCTTGAAAGCAATGCTCTTGGTAAACCATGAACATTCTAGAAAGACTGTCTCGAGGAAGCATTTGTTCCACATAAATTCCGGTTTAGCCAAATATGTAGTGTGGTAAGGCCTAGACTTCGAATACTGTTGTGGCGAGTTCTAATCTCCAAATCCTCGCTTTTTTGTCGTCACTGCTTCTAAGTTTTTTTTCCAGCGCCAGAGATCTCACTGAGTTGGTCGGGTTATTGTCTTCAACATTTCAGACACGTTTTTCCATGCCCTTGAAACGTGTGTTTTCCCTGTCAAGTAGTTCAGACGTGGTCAAGTCTAACATTCATGGTGTCAGGTTTCCAGTCGGTTGTTTTGAGACTGCGTTTAAGTCCAGTAATAGCAGCCTGGTCTTAAATTCAGCCATGGGTGTAGCATGTGTTCAGGTCGCAACAGCTCTGAATAATCTCTAGGATTCCTACGTTTTTCAAAGGTTTGTAAAGACTGCCTTTTTTCAGCTTTGCCCATTTTCTCTCTCAGTTCGCTATGCTGGGTTTGGTATCACGGTTTCTATTGGTGGCATGACTTGTTATCCAGACACATCCCCTTGTGTGTAGCTGTCTCTGGTACATTATATTGTGACAGCTGACCAAGGGCTCACTGAAGCCACAACAAGGTTAGGGAACACCGGAGGCACAATTTAGGCCATCTCTATGATGTAGGTCCATTATGGTTAAAGGCAAGCGTCATTCCTGTGTGAGCAGGAGAGCCTCCTGGGCATTATGAGCTCTTTGGTTATCATGGTTGACGCAGGAGTTGTCCTAGTTGTTGCAGTAGCTTTAGCTGCTGTTTATGGCTTCCCCCGTGATGATGCCACAGGTACCACGACACTCACACCTCTGTCAACCTACGTTGTGCCAACCACTGGTGTTGACTGGTATCTTCCCAGGTTCTCTAACCTCCCAGATGGGGGGGGGGGGGGGCCTCGTCACGGTCCAGCAGCGCTCCTCCCCCCAGCCTTACCGTTCCTAAACCGGTTACCTCAATCCTCACAATCTGTTGGCCTCTTTGGGCCAATGTCGCCCTGACTAGCCAATGAATCCATCCCTGTGGCCAAGAAGTCAACCAGTCTTGGTAGCGTGACAATCAGACTCGGCCCTCACAAAGGGTTCGGTGTGGAGGGTGGAAGTGGGTGTGCAGCCCAGGCTTCTGTCATTGTGCGTTGGGAGAGGCTGACATCTGTGGGCAGGGCCTCAGGCTCCCCAACGGCCCCCTTTGCCATAGTTGCCAAGTTTTCAGTTTACTTATGTTTGACATTCCCATGTGTGTAGTACGTTTCTATGTGACATTTCAAGCTTTATGAGTGACACTTTATTGTGAGTGGAATAAGATAGTTACATCCATGCCAAGACATCTTTTTTTAGAAATGACGGCCTTTTCCCATATGTGATGGTCGTTAATGCGTGAATTGACCCAGGGGGCACTTTACATGAGAGTCAGATATGTCTTTAGTTAGCACGTGTCAGACGGTTTGCTCAGAATTATAGAATGCTGAGCCCAGGCTTCGAGTCATCTTCTCCGATTCTAGATAGTTCTGGTCGCCACCCCACATCTCGCCCCGGCTCCTACTTCTTCTCCCCGTCCAGTCTCCAGTTAGGCACCTCCTTTATTGCAGTTTAGACTGTTCTTGAAGTACATTATTTAGAAGCTTTGTTTTGCGGTTGGACATCTACATCTATTTGACACTATGGTCTGAGCAGGAAGTGCTGTTGTAGATTAATTAGGCGGGTATATGGTTTTGTGTTTCGGTCTTCAAACGTCTGCAGTTTGGCTTCGATAAGAGTTTCTGTGAAAGCTGGATATTTTCACATCGTAATATATTAGGAACCCTATACCTCCTGTTGTACACCATCGCCATCTTGTGGCCTTTGATGAACAGTACTAGGAGCTTAGCTTTTATGTTCCCAGCCAAGTGAGAAACGGAACTACATGATTTTATCACACTTCAGAACACAGTTCAACACACAGCTTAATCTGATCAGCTGTGAAAGCTCTACCAAGTGTAACTTTTGCGAGACAAACTCAGGCATTGCGGAAATGCTGGAAAATGATCGAAATGGAATAATTCTAACGCAAGGTGTGTAGCATTTGGCAGGGGTGCGTTGCTGTCGGGCCTCCGAGGCCCTGTACCACTTCCCTGGTCCTGTAGTCTTTTTGCCCTGCACATCCTGGCCCAGCGGGTGTTGCAAGAGCCCATCTCTGTGGGAAATCCCCCGGGGGGGCCTTAAGCCTGGCAAGAGCCCCTGTTACTGCAGGGTTTCCGAGGCCCCACGCTGCTCTCCCTGGCCCAGTGCACCCGCAGTCTGCCAGGCCCAATGGGCTCTGGGTGCCAGGCTGATGTTTTCAGGAGTAATGCCATTGTATCTTTCATAGAATTGCAGGTGGAATTGTATAGAAGGCCGTTCTTTAGGTACCTGCATTCGAAACAAGTTTTATCCCAATATTTGACAGTATCAAGCATGCTCCCTGACGTTAACCCAGTTGAGGCTAAATTCACAATATGGGCAATAGGTGCCAAAATGATGCTGCAGGTATACCAAACCTTATTTTATTAACTCTACACCACCCTTGCCCAACCTAACGCCACGTGGGAGGTTGATGGAGGAGATTTGAAGAAGGGGTTTGAATTGAAGCACTAATGCCCCTGGATGAATAGCAATCTTAGTGCACATTCAGCTCATCCAATTCACAAAGGGCGAGGCTTTGACAAATACCTCGTGACACTTCCCCCTATTGTTTGAGATGTTCTTACACACTGTCAGTGTTGCAGCATCCGAAAGGCCTTCTGCCTAGAATCGCTGAATACTGTCTGCAAAGGACTGGAATGGAAGCTCGTCATTTCCCTCAGAATGTTATTTTAGGCTTCTTTTGATACTTTCAGGTAACACTATTTATGAAGTGTTCGTTACTCTGGGGTTATCACCCACCAAGTAGGACATTACTTGTCTCTGTTGTGGAAGAGAGGTAGCTATTGTGGGTGCATGGATCCAGAGGAATCGATTGGTACTGGAACCATTTATAGATGGGCTGTTTATAGGGACAGGCACGGGAGGGGAGGGGATTTGGGGTGTTATATTACCCTAATGTATTTTCTGATAAATAGTTGGGTACAAGTGCATTTAGTCAGTATGGTGAGGCTTCTGTCAGATTTCATCAAAAATGTTACATGCACACAGACAAAAACACATACGCACTCTCTCCCTGTCTGTTTTGAAAGTTCTCAAAAATGTTAATTATTTACAAATTACTGTGTGATCCCCCAATTAGTACTCCAACCAACCCTCATTCTTCTTCCTTTTCACTGTCCCCTAGACCATTCTCATGCGCCCTGCTTATCATATAATGTTTTTAACATTGTTTGAAATGGCCCTTTCTGAAGGGTTATCCCTAGACTTTTTGCCTTTCTCCTCCTATTTTTCTGACCATCTTTTTGTTGGCCTTAGGACTCTGGGCACTGTGCCACTGCTAATCAGTTCCAAAGTGCATGAGCTTCTCCCATAAAACATGCTAACACTGGTGTAACCACAGTTCCCTTGTAAAGTGGTACACCATATATCAAGGGACTGTATGTTAAGTGTTTCTTCTGGGCCTGCGGCACTGATTGTGCCACCCGCTTGAGTAGCTCTGTAAACATGACTTAGGCCTGCCTCTGCAGAGCCTGGGTGTGCAGTCTCACTGCCACCCTGGCATGGCTTTTAAAATCTCTTATCAGACCTTCAACTCCTCTTTTCTTACATATATGTCACCCCTAAAGTTAGTCCTAGGGTGCCTATATGGCAGGGTGCCATGTAGGTAAAATGCAGGGCATATACTTTTAAGTTTTCATGTCCTGTTAATGAGAGCTCCTAAAATCATGTTTCATTACAGTGAGACCTGCTCTTCCCATATGCCAGCACTGGTAATTCCTTATATTACCTTTAAGATGTAATTTTTGATCTGAGATTAGTAGCTGCATCATTGGAATGGTAGCAATAAATCCTCTTTACTGGTAAAGTCGGATTTATTATGACTATTTTTAGAAATGACACTTTTAGAAAGTGGGCATTTCTGTGCACTCACTGCCCTGTGTGCCTACAGCCTATCTCCAATACACATCTGGCTTGGGCTAGGTGACACCTATACTTGTGCATTTCCTTCAGACACCCAAAACACCGGATGCTCAGCCGCATCTGCATACTGATGGGTCATCCTGAGGAAGAGGTTGGGAAGGGCTCTCACTTACACCTTAAAGGGTAGTGACTAGAGTCCACACAAAGAGGCTGATTACCTCCCACTGATAGTCTGGAGCCAAGGCTGACCTGAAAAGTGGACCTGAGCACTTCACAAGAACTCTTTGCAGTCACCCCAACATCAAAGGCACTTTCTAATATAAATACTGGGCCCATGACTTCCTAAGATCAGTACACTTCTGGACTCAAGCAAATGCTGCTGGGGTAAAAACTGCTGTGTACCAGGATTGCCACGCTGCTAGGATTGACTTCTCCCAGAAACTGCTGCCCTGCTTTGCTGTACTGCACTGCTACATGATGATCTCTGCCCGGTAGCCCAAGAGTCATTCACCAACCCCAGCATGACTCTGTGCAGCTTTTGCTTTCCTTTGCCACTCGCTTGTTCAATCTCCGCGAGCGGATTTGCCAAACTCTGCCGCTTGCAACATTGATCACCCAGAATGGCTCTGCTGAACCTTTGCTGCTCGCTACCTCAGTCACCCCAGGTGGCTTTGCCAGGCTCTTATGCTTGCAACTTTGATCACCCTAAGAGGCCCTGCTGAACCTTTGCCGCTCGCTACTTCGATCGCCCACAGCACCTTTGCTAAACTCTGCTGCTTGCAACTTTGATCACCCTGAGCGGCCTTGCTGAGCCTTTGCCGCTCACTACTTCAGTCACCCAGAGGAGCTTTGCTAAACTCTGATGCTTGCATCTTTGATCACCCAGAGCGGCCCTGCTGAACTTTTGCCACCCTATACTGCAATTACCAAATGCTGCCACTTGCATCTTTAGTCATCCGGGATGGCTCTGCCAAACTTTGCTGCTCACTTCTTCAATCACCCCAATTGGCCTTGCCTAACTTTGCTGCTCTCTGCTTTGATTGCCCAGAGGGGCCTTGCCTAACTTTGCTGCTCTCTGCTTTGATTGCCCAGAGGGGCCTTGCCTAACTTTGTCACGTGCAGCTTTGATCACCCAGAGCAGTCACAGTAGCCGTTGCCGCCCATATTCTCCCTGCGCCTGGAGCGGCCTTGCTAAACACGGTGGCTGGGAATCACTCATCCACTCCCCGAGAGGAGCGCAACCAGGACATTACCGCTGACTGTGGAATCAACGCACACTTGTACTGAGGAGTCCCTGGCACCAACTCTTCGATCTCATCATTGAATATCATTCTTGTTTTATTTTGAGTTTGCAAAGCAAACACTTAAACATTTACGAATTGGATCTGTATCATTCTGATCTTAAATGAACCAGATAAACAAGGTTTATTTTTTCACATCTTTGTGGAGTCTTTTTGAGGTGCACCTCCTGTGATTATTGTGTGTTGCACAAATACTTTACACATTGCCTTTTAAGTTAGGGCTGCCTGCTTTGCGCCAAGCTACCAGAGGGTGAGCACAGGCTAATTTATGTAGTGAAATTGACTTGCCCTAACTAGGAATGTGGTTCCTACTTAGATAAGGTACATACCTCTGCCAACTAGAGACCCAAGTTCTAACAAACATTTTATGCCAGTGAGACAGTTGGAAATCAGAAGCTCATACCCCGCCCAATCCTACTGACCAAGTTACGCCACTGTATAGGGGCCTGCTGATGTTATATTATTGACTGACTCTGGGATCCCAGGACACTTTAGGGCATGCCCGACATACATTTCAGCAGCTGTAAGTCTTATGAAATCTGTGTATGACTCAGGTCTGTCTTGCTTTGGGTGTGGCTTATGACCATGGATGCAATATTTTCACCAACGCCTGAAGTTGTCGTTATATGCCAGTTTCAAATAAATACAAAAAATAAAGCTATTTATACAAAGAAATATATAAGGCCTAGAGAAAATCTGCACTGTGGCATTATTCCACCCAATTTTACTACCACGGTCTAAATTATACCATTAACATTTTTATAAATAGTGTTTTACACAATAAACATTTCTGTTCATGTGTTCATTGAGGCCATGGATGAAGACTCACAGACAGACATAATCCTGAAACAATGCACCAACAATTGTTGTTAAGCACAGTGGAAGAAATTGGATTATTATTATTATTTGGGGTGGTTGACTACCCACCTCAAGGAATACTCACAATCCTTGTCAGGGTGAACCATCAAAGTCACTAAATTAAACCAAGCTCAACCTCCTTTTAGCTATGTCTCAGGGAAGACAGGCTTAACGTAGAGCAACATGTAAAGTATTTATGCAGTACCAAACAGTACTAAAGTCAAATCCACAACAAAAAATCCCAGTCTGAATAGAAAAATGAGACAAAATGAATAAACAAAATGACAAAAATCCAATAAGGGCAATCGGAGATATGACCTTTTTAAGTTTAGGGTAGAAATAGCACCAAAAATCACACCATGTCAATGATAGTGAATGGTTGCAGTAGACTGGGACATAGGCACAATTTGAGGCTGTCCGTGATGGAGCGAGGGTCGATACACCAACCAAGTTTGTCCTGTTCAAAGATTTCATCTTCTGACATAGTGCATTAAGTCCCAATCCACCACAGGGCATCAGGAATAGGCCAACAGCAGACTCCAGTCCAAGTCCACTTGACACTTGTCATCTGGGTACTTCCAGGAAAAGGTCTTTTGTAGCTTGTTGTATCTTTTTAGCTTGAATAGGTGGTCAACCTTGTGACACTTGGAGTCCACTTTTTTGTCCTAGGTACAAGAGGGAGCAGGTAGTCCTCCAAGGCTCCACTCTGGTCACACACAGTAGGTCCAGTCCTCTTCTGATCTTCCACAGGTTCCAGAAGTGTTCTGGAGGTGCCATATTTTTGCCGGGTGGGATTGATGCCTGGGCACACCCTAGCCAATGTGGTAAAAGTCTGAGGGCTGGGGTGAGTGTGGGGAGTGTACTTTGGTAAATCGAGTGTCCTACCACATTACCAACTAAAATCCAGTTTGAGGCAGCCACTGTACTCACAACAAACCCAGAGACAGAAGTCTGATAGGGCCAAAAGAGAGTCCTTCAGCAACCAGGCAGTGGATCCACAAGAATTGTATTGGCACCCTATTCTCTCACCTTTCAAGTGTGTACCAAGGGTTATATGTAAACCAGGAGACAGAAGTCTGGTAGTACAAAAGCAGAATCTTTCAGAAACCAGGCAGTGGATCCACAAGAATTGTCTTGGCATCCTATTCGCTCACCTTTCAAGTGTGCCCCAAGGTTTATATGCAAACCCAGAGACAGAGGTCTGGTAGGACAAAAGCAGAATCCTTCAGAAACCAGACAGTGGATCCACAAGAATATACTTAGCATCCTGTTCACTACCATTTAAAGTGTGTCCCAAGTGTTATATGTGAACACACTATACCTGTCAAGCAGGATTTAACACTGTAGTGTAAAACACGATGCCTACAGCTCACACCCTGCATATTCTGAGTGGTTCAGAGGAGTCATCTTCACATATTTAGGTCAACCTACTTCTTGCTCCTGTAAGACATTTCTCACCTATTCAAGGGTAATTACTGTCTGGGAGAAGTTAGTGAGCCAAAGCCAAATAGCTTTCAGGAACTTCAAAGTTACTTTTTCTTTATATGCATTAAAAATCAAACTTCTCTATTGAATTGGATTTTAATAAATAAAAATAGCTGTTTAATTATTTTTCTAGTGTGTCCCATTCCCGAGATATAGTATTAGGATTTTAAATCTTACTCTGGTTTTCTACAAAGGGACGCTAAGCCTGTTACAGTGAAAATAGTCATGGTAAGGACAAGTTCACATTAAATTTGTGCATGTCCTACCCTTAAATACCATGCACCCTGCCTTGTGGGCTACATGACCTCCATAAGGGTAACATAGGGGTAACTTATTAATATTTAAAGGGGAGGTTTTTACCTGTCTAGAAGGTTTATTTCAACAAGTTACATCACCGTTTGTACACTTTTACAGTCAGGCTACAGTGGTAGGCCTGAAGCCGTATTTTCACTGCCACTGAAGTGGATGGTCCACAAGGTGCTGCAGTTCGCTAGTGACATTTAAATTCCAGGCCCTGGGTACACTTTGTAATAAATACAAGAGACCTATAGGCAAGTTAAATATGCTAATTAGGAATATGCAAAATCCACCATGTTTAAAGGGGGAGCATGGGCGCTATATTACTGCTTAGCAGGGGTAAAGGGCACAATGTTCTAAAGCCAGCAAACTTATAGAGTCCAGCAAAATGTGAAAAATCGGAGATGACCATGCACAAAAAGCACATTTCCTATACAGTCTTCCACCTCTAATTGTGCATCCTGATGGTGTGCCTACTCTAATGAGGATGCCTAAAGATGGGGGCAAAAAAGCGTTAATGACCAAGGCTGATCATTTACTTACTTTAGAGCAGTGGTTCCCAACTTTTGAGTTCTGTGGACCCCCACTTTAACATTAATGGAACCCAGGGACCCCCACTGAATCATCATGGGAATCCGGGGACCCCCGCCTGAGTCATTACTGGAAGCTGGGGGCCTAATTTGTCAATATTTGTTAATATTATTTAATTTTCTAGCCTCTCACGGACCCCCTGAGAAGGCTTCGCGGACCCCCAGGGGTCCCCGGACCACAGGTTGGGAACCACTGCTTTAGAGTACCCCAGCCTAGTGACCAGTGGCATGCCACTCTTACCCACCAAACTGCCCTTCCAGTATGGATCATGGAGTCCCACATCATGTACACAACCGATTGTATTTACTTGGGTCACTAAGCACCAGTTACACCAGTGAACTGACTCCCAGTCTTCTCTCCTTTCACCCATTAGTGCACTCAGGCACTAACCTCTGCTCCAGGACTTTGTTCTGGTGTCACATAAACATAAAGTTCTGCAGCAGTTGTATTTGTGGAGGAAGCCTAGAAGCAGACAAAACAATAAAAAATGAGCTCACAATTGGCAGACAGGCAGGGAGCACACTCAAAGGGACTTACAATTTGTTTATTGCAACTTGCAGTGCCCTCCATCTTTTTGAAAAAAGCCACCATGTCTTTATATTAAGCGCAGCAGCCATCTTAGGAGTAGTGATTCTTCAACAGGTCATGTTATTTTGCACCTGCACTGCCACAGCTGGCATACTGTGACTGGTACAGGAGTTGGAGTTTGTGGTACAACAACAGTGCACTCCATCTGAGATGGACAGTAGCAGGGTTGGGTTACTCTGTGGATGTGGGCAGAACAATGTATCTCGATTGCAGTTCAAGTGGGAATGTGGAAAATTATTTTGGGGTCAGGAGTGGGATCCTAGGACAATCAGTGGATACTGAGTGCAGCATGTCAATTGGAATATTTTACATCTGGGTCACTTTTACAATTTTACTCAAAACTGAGCACCAAATATACCCCGTAGTAATTGACCCCAAAAAATGTGGTGAGGCAGTGTAATCAAATGCCTACTCAGAGAGGTGGTCTGGGTCAGAAATTCAGAACTCAGCAAAGCATACAATTACTCCTAGTAATCAATGTCCAATCAGTGTTTTTACTTTTAAAAAGTAAACCTCCTCGGCCCCTAAACACTATATACAAAATGGTGATCTTGAGATGTCAACTGAGTTGCACTCAAATTAACCCAAAAAGAAAGAGTTCCCTGCACCAGCATGCTACGCATGTGCAGGGATTGATTTTACTATTACAAATGTCACGTAGCAAATACCTAAAATGTCACAATAATATCAAGAATATAATAGAAAATTTGAACAACTTGAATTTTTCTACTCGAGCAGACATTCAATATATGTAATGAAGCAGGGAAGGGACAGTTGAATTCCAATTCAAAGGTTTCGTTTTAAGTTTACATATAAACCTCCGTTTCAAACATCCTAATTTTTTAGTTCCAACATAAAACTTGAGGTATATCCTAAAATAAAAATATTTACCTGAAATATGTTGTTAGAACTTATCAATTCATTTTTCCGAATTGACCTACTGCTGCAGTTCCGTTTATGTTAGTGCACTCTTCATTCAGGATTCTCAGAGACAAAAAAAAACCTAATTTTAAACAAATGGCTCCACTCTTGTGACATGCCATTTGTAAATGTCCCCGGGGCCTCACCACAAGAACGTTTATGAGAAAGGAAAGTAGTACTACGGGACTACTCTTTTATGTACTTTCATAGAACTTTGAGAATCACCCTTAAATCTCCTGCTCCCTATTACCAAAAGTGCAAAGAGCATATAGTCTTTTCTATTAGATCTAAATGTATAGAAACAGGACCTGAATATTTCCATTTTAGATGTTCTGGGTTCAATTCACAAAAGCTTTTAACAGCATGTAGAAAACTACAGGAATACTCTTTTACACACACTGTAACCCAGCTAGGGAGGGGGTGGCATGATCAATGGATCCCTTGTGTCCCAAAGCCAGGAACTGCATCTTTTGCTTTTTGGAGGAGATCAACACACTCATAGAATTTGGCTTCTGCACAATTGTAATTGTAAATTAGTTAGTTAATTAAAAAACCTTTGCATACAGTAATAAATTATTATGGTTAAAGAAAAGAAATACAAAATTAGAATAAACTTTCAGCAATAGGAATAGAGATTGAGGAGATTAAACAGTTCTTAAGTTTGTGATCAACTCTTTTTGAAAATTTTGTATAACAACAGCACAAGAAACGGCAGGTGTTTTCCAGTTTGCAGCTTTTTTCCATCAGACTTTGGAGTAGAAGGGTGCAGGGCAACATAGACAATGGGAGAGTGGGGGTGGGAGCGAAGAAGCAGCTTGTATATCGGGGACGGGTGGTGGGAGGGAAGAAGCAACACAGTCAAGAGTGGCGTGGGGTATGGGAGAGAAGGTGCAACAAGGATGACTGATCTAGATGGAAATTAAGACCAAGTATTTGCAATGCAAGAGGTCGCACATTTGCTTGAGTTAGAGCTATTGGCATTGTAAATTCATAACTGGACTTTTCCTGACACATAAATTGGTCAACCCTTCCTCGTAATTTCGTCTTTTCCTGCCATATAATTCCAGTGACCCCGCATATAACTAAATCGCTTCATTTACCTTCTTCCTCTGTCTGCAGCAAAAAATGAAAATGTTGCCATTTAGCATTTTAATTTAAATCTGCCATGTTGATTCCACTAGAATACCACTTTCACTACCCCACCATCAGAGTTTCTGGCTGGTAACACAATTCCCCCAAAAGACACAAGACAGTCACAGAAGAGAAATAAACTAGAAAGGTCACCCAAACATATCAAGAGTGTTCAGACAGTCATAGTGTAAAAAGGATGTTAACTTGGCCTGAATTATGGTCATAATTGTAATAAAGAGAGATTATTAAAACATATACAAATATCATATAAACTTTTATCAGAAATAAACTTTTGGCATTAGACTGTAATGCTCAAAACAGTCCCTAGAGGGCATAATAAAAATATAATTTGTAAGAAACATGGTCATGTAACCATGTTAGCCCCTAGAGGGGATAGCCCCATGAAAACACAGGAGAAAGTAGTGCAGTGTAACCATATACTTAGCCCCTGGAGGGTGTTTTTAGGGCTGGCAGACCTACTGTGATATTACAAACAAGGCATTTAAAACAAAACTTTTCCCAGCTGTAAAACAAAGGTTTTAGCCATGAGAGAGCTTAAGAAACACTGAATGGTGGGAGGAGTTAATATTTTGGGCTCCCCACTAACCTACAATGCTGACCCAGAGATGATGTCGACAGAAAGAGCATTTTGAATGTGGTCCCATTGTCCTAGGACCACCAAAGGCTGAGTTATGAGCAAATATGTTTTGTAAAAGTAATGCCCTGCAAAGCATTATGGCGGGAGTTTTCGTGCCGCACATATTATAGTATGTTGACTGAAATGCTCAGAACAGCCCCTAAAGAACACCACAATAAAAATAACATTTGGAAGAAACATGGTCAAGTAACCCTACAGCCAGCCCTTAGAAAGCATAACCTCATGAAAAATAGAATTGGAAAAAGTAATGCAGTGTAATCATATATTTAGCCCCTAGAGGGCATAGTGCATTACACATTTTTAAGGCTAGCAGGACTATTGCAATGAAATTACAAACAAGGCCCATAAAACATAACTTCTCGCAGCTGTAAAACAAAAGTTCCAACCATGAGAAAGAGTACAAAGATGACGAATGGTGGTAGGGGTTATTATTTTGGAGTCCGAACTAACAGTGTAATGACGAAGAGATAATGTAGACAGAAAGACACTGTTGTGGTCAATGTTTTGAAGGTGGTCCCATTGTCCTATGACCACCACAGGCTGAGTCATGAGCAGAAATGTTTTGTAAAAGTAATGTCCTGCAAAGCACTATGGGACACGTTTCCGTGCCATGAATATTTTAATATATTGATATGACTGTAATGTTTAGAACAGCCCCTAGAGAACACCACAATGAAAATAGCATTTGTAAGAAACATGGTCATGTAACTATATAATTAGCCCCTAGAGAGCATAACCTCACAAAAAGGAAATGCCAATAAGCAATATATTTAGCCCCTAGAGGACATAGTGCTTTACATATATTCAGAGGAGCATGCCTATAGCAATAATATTACAAAAAAGACCCGTCAAAACACAAGCAACTCCCAGCTGTAAAACAAAAGTTCCAGCCATGAGAGACCTTAAACAAACACTGAATGGTGGGAGGGGTTATTTATTTATTTATTTATTTATTTATATTCATTCGGTCTAAAAATTTAGACCATTAAAATACGAAATAACAATCTTACATAATAAAATTTGAACCATTAAAACATACATAGTACTAGTAGAACGTAGAAACCTGCAATCAGATAAATATTGACAATGTGCTCCTTGGCACTAAAACTTTGAGCATACTTAAAAACGAAATGAGCCATACAATATAATAAATATTTAAATGAAAGGCTTGTGTATAAAATATCATAACAATTCGACTAAAAGAATATCTCTATAAACTTGTGGGGTCTCATCATCTCCTATAAGGGACCGCAAGTTCTTAAAAAAGGTTCCTGGAGAAACCACATAAGTGTTAAATAGGATTCCCTTCAGTATCATAATACATAATATATCTGAGGGTTTAAAAGTTAGGGATCAGGAATAAATATTTCTTGTTAAAACCTCCTTCTATGAACAAGAGAAGTACCTAGCTGACTCAGGGACCCGTGGCTAAGATGTACCTATGACGAATGGACCAGGCTTCGGTTAGATATTTGGAGACTGAGCTAACTACCAATGTGGATGTGTCATATCTGCATATTCTGGTGGCGTTAGCTCAGTCCTGCAGTAATAAGTTTTTGCAGAGAGGAATAATCCACCTCCCTCTAGGGCTCTTATAAAGGGGGCAGAAAAACAGCATATGCTCAATTGTTTCCTTATAATGATGGCAGAGTATACATCTGTCAGTCAGAGAGATACTTGATGACCAACAAGCCGTGTAACTATTAATAGGCAGGGTACCATATCTTAGCTGGGGGAGTAGGACACGAGCATATGCAGACATAGGGAGATCCATGAAGATCTCGGGCCTGGGTTCATGTTTAAGCTGGAGGAATTCTGATGTTAGCCTGCCCGCCCTGTTGCGGTGCAGAAAATCTTCATTGGTTTTCTCCCAATATCTTCTTTTAACAAGTTGTCTTGCGTTAGTAGGGATCAGTTCAGGGTGTTTCCAATAGTGGGGAAATCCTAAATTGTCCCAGGCAGCTTTCATCTCATTCAGCCATAGGATTTTTTTTTTGGTCCTTGGGGTGATGCTATAAGTTCTCTTATCACCACCCTGAATGGTTCAAGTTTGGTAGTTTTCCATAGGCGGATCCAGTAGGAGAGGGGTCTCAGGGCTGCTGTGTTTTTAGTACTATTTAATCCTAGGTCGAGCCTGAGAGGGGTCATTGGTGTGCCTTTTCCTAACCTGGAAACCTGTCTAAGGAAATTGTTTTCTTTAGTTTGTAGAAAGTCCAGTTTTCTGTGCGAACCCCAAAGTTCCGCTCCATACAGGGCTGCCGCACGGATTTGTACATTGTAAATCTCCGCAATTGTGTTCGGGGGGCTCAGTGCCTTTCTAGATCTGCGAACTAGTGCCCCACCTCTTTGACTTATAATAAGTGCCCCTTTATCAATAGCTGCCTCCCAGTTACCTGTATTAGATAGCCTGATACCTAGGTAATCAAATTCTTCCACTTTTTCCAACAGAATTGAGTTCATTACTATTCTTGCATGGGATTGTTTCCTTGAGGTGCTGTAAATCATAAGTTTTGTTTTCTTGACGTTGACATCCAGCCCATAGTCTCTGCAAAAGTCACTGAATTGGTTGACCAGATTTTGGATTCCTATTGGTGATTTAGCTAGCAGAATTGTGTCGTCTGCGTATAGCAGACACAGGATTTTCTTTCCAGCCAGTTTGGGTGAGTTAATACAATTCTCTAAATAGTGGATGCAGTTGTTAATGTAATGCAAAAAGAGAGTGGGGGCCAGGACACAGCCCTATCTAACTCCTCTTTTGATAGCTACAGGGTCTGTCAGTTCACCCTCCTTGCCGCACCTAATTTGTGCATAGGTGTTATCATGTAGTCTAGTAATGAGTTTCAGAAGGCCAGATGGGACCCCCATATTTGAAAGTGTTAACCATAGCATATTCCTGGGGATCAAATCAAAAGCAGCTCTGAGGTCGATGAAAATCACATACAAATTCCCTCCCCCCAGGTCCACATTCTTCCATTTGATTGCCAGGAATCTTAGGGCTTGGTCTATGGTGCTAACCGCGGGTCTAAATCCCGCTTGTAAATCAGATAAGATTTCATACTCCGAGATCCATTCGTCTAAATGAGACAAAAGCTGTTTTGCATAAATTTTTGGGGAGTTATCAAGTAAACATATCGGTCGATAATTGGCAGGATTATTGGGACAACCTTTCTTGAAGATGGGAACTATCTCAGCCCCTTTCCAAGAAGGTGGAGCAGGAGCTCCCGCTGCAACTGCATTGCAGATTAGGTTAAGATAAGGTGCCCATATATCAGGTCTTGTCTTATATAAATCGCCCGGGATCTTATCAGGGCCAGGGGCCTTTCCCCAATTCAATGAATCAATTGCAGCTCTAGTTTCATCTAGAGTAAATTTAATCGGGGTGGCCCCTTGGGTTATGGGAAGGTCGTGGGTCCTAACAGATACTTCAGATGAACCTTCGTATAATTGGCCAAAATGCTCCGCCCATACTGCAGAGAGAATTGAAGAGCCGGGTAAGGAGGCTGGATCACTACAATCATCTGCTATCAATTTCCAAAACCTGGAGGTGTCATTTGTTTTGGCAGTCTCCAGGATAGCTGCCCATCTGGCCTCTTCCCAGCTTCTGCGTGCCTTGGAACATTCCTGTTTATAGTCCTTTCTAGCTTTTCTTATGAGCTCTACGTGGTCTTCTTTTAGTGATCTCAATAAGTTAAGCTGTGCTTCCCTACATGAGTAATAATCTCTTTTGTGAAGAGATACTTTAAAGAATTAAACAGCTCGGTGTGGGCTAATAGTAGCCCTTCACCATCACCGTCCTCATTGTGTAGAATCATATGTTCCATTTGATCAGCTAATAGGTTATATATTAATGAAAGGTGTTCGGGAGATGTAGCAACAGACTCCCATTTTACATTGCGTCTGTTATTTGATAAGACTAGCTGTTGTGCATATGCCTTTGGATGGGGTGATTCAAGTGAAGAGAAAAGGCCTCTGGTGTTTGGAATCAATGGGTCGTGGTCACTCTCATCGTGCTCTTGTACCCTCATATCAGACATGTGGCCCCACAGTCGAATGTCAAGAAGTATATAATCAATCTGGCTCCTATGCACTCCTCGCCTAAAAGTGGGGTGCAAGTTAGTGTCTGAGCGGGAGCGACCATTGCAAGCTCGGAGACCGTGTGTTAGTGTAATATCAGCCACTAGACGCACTGTTTTGTTCAATCTCTGTCTTTTGTTTGCGGCTAACTGGGGGATACCCCAATAGGCATCCTCTTCTTTGTATAGCTCTTGGACCAAGGAATTGGGCTCAAATGTGATATTGAAGTCCCCTGCAATCAGGATGAAATGGGATGAGATATTGTTGTGAAGAAAGGAATCCAATGAGGAAAGGGCGTCAGAGTCGTAAAGGCTGCCCACACTTCTATTAATATTAATTATTAGTAGGGATCTCTCCTCAAGAGTTGAAACTAGTAAAGCCTGTAGATCAGGGCAGCCCATATCTATGACTTCAACCTTACACCTAAGAGAACTACTTAGCCATATTAATAGCCCTCCCGAAGATCTCCCAGAGGGCGTCTTACGTGCTGCCACCCAGTAGCTTTTAAAGCCTGATCTGTGTTTGGGTCCCAGTTCCCAGGTTTCTTGGAATAGACAGATCTGGTGTTCGTCAATAAATTGGCCCCATCCAGGACTTTGCAATTTACTCTCCAACCCAGCTATATTCCAGCTAAGAACCGTGGTAAGAATATTTGTTTTAGCATGACCAACTTCTCTCGGGGATTGCACCCTAAGAGGGGGGGTATAGTCAGTAGCCTTACTGTTCCCCACAGACATAAAATAACCCTTTTTTCTGTTACCCTGTGAATTAATCGCCCCGTTGCGTACTATGCCAGACATATTCACATCTGTCGAATTGACAGAGGGGGTAGGCCCAGAGTTGCAGGGGGCATTTGTCGTGGGTGAATCTCCCTCCTCATTGTCTGGGAATATGGTGCTCTCAGAAATTCCCAGATTGCCGTGATCTATCAAGGTCAATGGTGTGGGTGGCATGAAGGCACTAAGGGCCGGGTAAACAATGTGCTCATTTTCATGGCTACTCATGACCGCTCCCCGTAATCCGTCACTTAGTCAATCTATCTCAGAGAGAGGGGTCGGGGAGCATCTAGGGCCTAATTCGAAGTTAGACTGTGGCTGGGAGCCGGGGGAGACTCTGTACGCCAATTGCAGCTTGCTATTTGCAGTTGTCGGGGATGGTGGATAAAACGCTTGTAGTCTGCATAGAGAAACAGCCCCTACTAAAGGATAGGGTCTATTTGCATTTGAAAAGAGCAGCTGAACAAGACCAGGAGAGTTGAAGTTGATAACAATGCAATCCCCTGAACCATTCTTTTCCATAGAGCCCACCCACCTCACCCTTCTCACCATTAGTATCAAGGGTATCATAGAAAATGCAAACCCCGCATTTACATATAGCCAATGTATAACCTTATTTTTTAGTTCAGTAAAAGATTCTGGGGTTTTGGTTTTAAGTTCGGGACATTGGTAATAATAAGGACGTAAGGGCAGGCCTCTGGTGGAAGATGCAGCGCTCTCAATTCGGACCTAACATTGATCTGGGCCCTCTTCAAGGGTCCTATTGAAGGGTAGTCATATGTTGTATTAACAGCACCAAGATTAGATGCTGTGCTGTTGGAGTAACAATTCCTTCTAAAAGGGGGACTGGAATCTTAGCGGGGTTATTCTTTGGGATGTTGACTGCTCTAACAGGTATATTTCCTTCTTGATTTATGGGAGGGAAAAGACTCTTGACCCTTTGAGCAGGAGATCTATAGACATTAGCATGGGTTTGGAGAGGATGGGAATGGTGAGGGAGAGATTGGGATTCTGCGGTTTGAGGAGGTACTGGCAGCTGGTTCTTGATAAGATCTTCCAATTTATCCTCAATCGTTTGGAGGCCGGCTGCTATGGGGAGGAGCAGCTTAGTAAGCTCTTCACTTATAAGATCCCTTATATGATTGGTTGCCTGTCGACCTTTGGCGTTTTCTAAGGAGGTTGGGGTCTCGTCTTTATTTAGAGATTGGCCAGGGTAAGGGGGGGCTCAAGATCCTGGTTTTTATTTTTTATGGCGGGCTCCCTACGTTTCCTTTTGCCCTTACTATTGGGATCTGCCGCAGTTGAGGACCCTCCTTTAGAAGGGTTCTGAATCAACATGGTTGGTACAATAAGGGCATTGGGATTGGTCAGAGTTTCAGCCTGGAGCACCTGGGGGTTACTAGATAATAAAGTGGGGGGGTAGTTAACACAGGCTGCGAGACTGTCGGCAGGGGGGGCTGAAAGTCAAAGCCTACAGAGGTTGGACTGTTGGCTGTAGAAGAGGGGGCAGCTAAGCGGCGCTCTACCAGCTCAATCTCTTTTTCCAATGCCCCAACAACTTTTTGCAGAAAACCATCTAGGGTTTTGTTAGACCCATGCTTTTCTTCCGCTCCCCCCCCCTTTCCGTCTGCTCATCTTTCCCTCTTGTTTCCGGGCCCCTTGTTTAAACATTTAGTTGATAATGCAATTGGCCTGCTAGCCCCACCCACTATTGATCAACTTGAAACCCCTCACCAGGGAAAAGATTGTAGGCTCCTCAGACCCCCTGCTATCGACCAGCAGTGGCAATCTTGGGTACAGGGAGAAAAAATAAAGAGATGTGGCCCGGCCTCCTCCGGTCGCTTACGGGCGCAGGACGGGCCCGCCCTTCGCCCGGGCTTTGCCCGGGCGCGTCCCGCTGTAGCGGGCGTGCAAATGTTTTTTAAAGGGGCCGCTTCCCGCCCCTTTTCCACGGACCAGTCTACACGGGGGCTTGGGTCCTGCCCCAGCTGCTTCCCAAGTCAGATAGCACGTCCCGCGGCAGCGGGCGCGCAAATGTTTTTTAAAGGGGCCGCTTCCCGCCCCTTTTCCACGGACCAATCTACACTGGGGCTTGGCTCCTGCCCCAGCTGCTTCCCAAGTCAGATAGCACGTCCCGCGGCAGCGGGCGCGCGAATGTTTTTTTAAAGGGGCCGCTTCCTGCCCCTTTTCCACGGACCAATCTACACGGGGGCTTGGCTCCTGCCCCAGCTGCTTCCCAAGTCAGATAGCGCGTCCCGCGGCAGCGGGCGCGCAAATGTTTTTTAAAGGGGCCGCTTCCCGCCCCTTTTCCACGGACCAATCTGCACGGGGACTTGGCTCCTGCCCCAGCTGCTTCCCAAGTCAGATAGCGCATCCCGCGGCAGCGGGCGTGCAAATGTTTTTTGAAGGGGCCGCTTCCCGCCCCTTTTCCACGGACCAATCTGCACGGGGGCTTGGCTCCTGCCCCAGCTTCTTCCCAAGTCAGAAAACGCGTCCCGCGGCAGCGGGCGCGCGAATGTTTTTTAAAGGGGCCGCTTCCCGCCCCTTTTCCACGGACCAATCTACACGGGGGCTTGGCTCCTGCCCCAGCTGCTTCCCAAGTCAGATAACGCATCCCGCGGCAGCGGGCGCGCAAATGTTTTTTAAAGGGGCCGCTTCCCGCCCCTTTTCCACGGACCAATATGCACGGGGGCTTGGCTCCTGCCCCAGCTGCTTCCCAAGTCAGATAGCGCGTCCCGCGGCAGCGGGCGCTCGAATGTTTTTTTAAAGGGGCCACTTCCCGCCCCTTTTCCACGGACCAATCTACACAGGGGCTTGGCTCCTGACCCAGCTGCTTCCCAAGACAGATAGCGCGGGAGGGGTTATTATTTTGGGGTCCCCACTAACATAGATGATGTAGAAAGAAAGAACACATTGTTGTGAACGTTTTGGTGGTGGTCCCACAGACTGAGTTACGAGCAAAAATGTTTTGTAAAAGGAATGCTCTGCAAAGCATTATGGGTCGAGTTTTCTTGAGTGCAGTGAAAATTGTAGTATTGGCTCTCCAGCTGCGCCGGGAGAGCCGCTTTAACTTTGAGGATTTCTGTTTCACATAAAACATTCACCAATTTCAAGTGTTTTAAGGGGAAAGCAACAAGAAATGACTTTGTCTATATAACTGTGAACAATGTGAGCAGTGCTCCAATACTGCCGATCAAGTTCATGCTGTTGTGCCTGTTGGCACTGTGAGCACCATAGCCACCATGTTGCATGAAGGAGAGAGACAAAAGAAATAGTTTGCCCCTGCTGAAGTATATAGACAATTGTGCAATAATCCATGTAAGAAGGGCAGCCTGCATGGTGTGACAAAAACAGAGTCAAGGTGGGGCAAACGGAAAGCATTTACCAATCACATCAAGTGATTTTTGAAAGGCAAGCGCACGAACGAGTAAAAGTGATGGGCGTGAGGTGGGGGTGGTTAAAAGCCCACAATACTTACAAGAGGTCAAAGCGCATGCGCGTTAGATTTAAAAAAGTACCTCAATCAGAACACCAGCAGTGGAAGGACCCTAACCAAGATGAGCCAATCAGAACTTGGCACGCCCTCCAGACGAGAAAAGAGGAAGTGAAACCGGCTCATGCTTCCCAATTTGAATTCAGCAAATGAGAGTGACAATGAAGCACATGAATGGTAAGCAATGAGCAGGCTCTAAGCCCCTTGTAGAACACAATATCTCTTGAAATCAAGAGCACATGCACTAGTGCATCGCAAATGTATGATGGAACAATGCATGTGGAAACCACGCATGCCTTAACAACGAGGTCGGAACAATGACCACATTGTTTTCACGCATGCCTTTACCACACATGCCTTTACAACGATTTTCCGTTGTAAAAGCATGCCTAGTAAAGGCATGTGTGGGAACAGCATGTGTGGTTCTATAATTCTATCATGCTACCCCCCCCCACCCGCCCTAAGGCCCAAACGTAGCCCACCCTTAATACTTGAACTACCCGACCCCTCACCCACCCTAAAAACAAAACTACCCCGACCCGCCACCCCTGCCCCTAAAAACAAAAGTACCCTGACCCCCCCACCCACCCTAAGGCCCAGAAGTACCCCAACCCAAATACTTAAACTACCTCGACCCCCCACCCTAAAAACTAAACTAGCCCCACCTGCCCTAAAAACGAAACTACTTCAACCCCACACCCCATCCCTAAAAACAAAACTACCCCCACTCCCATCCCTGCCCCTAAGAACTGAACTACCCCAACACCCCCACCCACCCTGAGCTCTAAAACCTTCCCCGGCCCACCACCCACCCTGTAAATACCCAACCCCTCCACCAGCCCTAAAATCAAAACTATCCCCTCCCCCTGACTCCCACCCCTAAAAACAAAAATACCTGGTGACTCCCAGCCACCCTGACCCCTAAAACCTTCCCTGACCCTGCACCCACCCTAAAAACCAAACTACCCCAAACCCCAACCCCTGCCCCTAAAAACTGAAGTACCCCAACACCCGCCACCCACCCTGAGCCCTAGAACTTTCCCCGATCCCCCCACCCACTCTTAAAACAACTGACCCCCCACCCACCCTAAAAACAAAACTACCCCACCCCTAAAAACAAAACTACCCCGACCCCCCACCCAACCCTAAAAACAAAACTACCCGACCCCTCCACCCTGTCCCTAAAACGAAACCACCTAACCCCCCACCCGTCCCTAAAAACAAAATTATCCGGACCCCCCACCAACTGACCTCACCACCCACCATGTAAACAACTGACTCTCCCACCAGCCCTAAAAACAAATCTAACCGAACTCCCCACCCTACTCCCACCCCTAAAAACAAAACTACCCCAATGCCCCCACCCGCCCCGAAAAACAATACTATGCAGACTTCCCTATCCCTAAAAACAAAACTACCCCGGCACCCCCAACCACACTGAGCCCTAAAACCTTCCTGACCCCCTCCCCACTCACCGAAAAAGACCCAACCCCACCACCTGCCCTAAAACCAAAACTACCGCGACCCCCTCACCCCGACCCTAAAAACAAAACTACCCCGACTCCTCCACCCTCGCCCCTAAATACAAAACAAAACCCCGACCCCCAAACCTTCCCCCAAAAACTGAACTACCCCGACAACACCACCCACCATGAGCCCTAAAACCTTCCCCGACCCCCCACCCACCCTTAAAACAACTGACATCCCACCCCACCCCTGCCCCTCAAAACAAAACTACCCCGCTCCCCCACCCCTGCCCCTAAAAACAAAACTACATCGACCCCCCCACTCACCCTGAAAAAAAAATTCCCTGAGAACCCCTCCTGCCCCTGAAAAAAATAGCCCAACCTCTCACCCCAAGCCCTTAATCCACCACCACCCCTAAAAACTACCCCCAACCCTTCCCCAGCCCCACTTACCTGACCGCGCCCTCTTCCGATCCACCCTAAAAAAACACCCAAACATCCTCCCAGCCCTAAAAAGAAAATATATCCCAACCCCCCTAAAAACTACCCGACCCTGTGCCACCCCCCCCTAGCCCTACCCTTAAAAAAAATCCCAAACACCCCATACCAACCCCTAAAAAAAGAAATTGCCAAATCCCCCCACGCCAAGCCCTTTATCCACCCCACCCCTAAAAACTACCCTCAAACCCTGCCCCAACCCAACTTACCTAAGCGCATCCTTTCCTGATCCACTCTGCCTTTTTCCCTGCTTTAACCATGCACATGCGTTGTTCAGCACATGCGTGGTTAAGGCAGAGTAAAAGCCATGCATTGTTCCGGTAGGTGTGGTTATGCTTACGTGGTAAACGTCCACATTGTTCCCAACGCGTTGTTCAGGACATTTCCTGTGCATCACATGTGCTGCCACAGGCGAGACCTAAAAATGGAGGGTCTCTGGCCAGAGAGCATAGGGAAATGGAGGCTGCTAAATAACCCAAGAAAAGGGCCAAGCTAGCTGTCAGGGCAGAAGACGGCTAGTGAGATCTGCAGACGGGGCAACAGGAGGGCACAAGAGAGAGAGACATCATCAGACCAAGGGACAGGAGCATGGACAGTTCCTGGGAGCGAAGAGTATAGACACTGAGCTGACCGAGGCTGGGTCTGGACTGTGACTGAACATTTATCTCTATCTGGGCCCACGGTGGCATTTGGATCTTTAGGATGAGGGCTGCAGCCAACCTCTGGGGCTGGCTCCTCCCTTACCCATTTCATAAATTAATAAATAACTTCTTTAACCCAATAAGAAGGTGAATAAATCTACCATGAGTGTTTTTCTCCATACTCTGAAGAATGTGGTGTAAAATATACATAGAACAAGAAAGTGAAAATAAACTTACTCCACAGATCTGTCCCATTGAGGAAACAGAACACGAGAGTGCTGGGGAGTCGTGCGACCCACTTGTCCTGTTCATTTATTATGTGGCTGATGGGGCCTTTTTCTGAAATGAGTGTCTTACCTGAATCAAGGTAAAGCAGTGAAATGTGCATATAAACCCTGACATTTAACTTTGCATCGTAGAGCCTAAAAGGATGTGCTTGTTGAAATTCATGCAGTTTAGTTCAGACTCTTCTTACACATCACCGTTCTTTGTGTACTTTGATCCCATTTCTGGTGCAATCACACTTGGTTCTCCTAACTTGGTTCTATAAATATTTTCTATAGCGTCAAGCTGAGCTATTGTATGATTTTCAAATGTTTCAAGTCTGCATTACCCAACACAGTGTACTACTCTTGCTTTTGAATGGCAAATATACATACATCAGTATCCTACCATATAAAAATATTGACATAAGATGATAACGTCTATGGCTGAACAGCAGACTAGCGGGAAACCTGTGGTCAGAGCCCTACTTCGCCACTAGACTGAAGTATGTGACCCTGGGCAATCTATCTTCCCTGCGACTCATATACCTTAAGTGCAAAATCTGGCAACACTTAGAAGCGATTCAGTTATGTGTGGTGCACAATGGTTGTGTGGCTTAATACAATGCATGTTGTGCCCTATATAGTATCACTGACCCTTTACACAGTCCACCCCAAAAATGTTATTGGCTCTTCAGTCACCCATGGCAACATCATCGAGTAGTTTTTCAATAAGTCTTTTTTAGGGTCGAGCCTGCGTTGCATGCGTATCGCAGCGAGATCTTTTTGTATTTAGAAAAGGGCTCGGAGCCCTGTCAACTTCACGTCAGTGTTTTTTATTGGTTCGTGGGCTTCCCTAATAAAATCTGCTTGCTTTGATTAGTCGAAGGCACGCATAGGTCATGCCTTTTCCGGTGGCTAGCCCTCCTCGAGCGCAGCGACCAAGTACAGAAAACATGCGAGGCTCGCTGTTTTCCATCGGGCTCGTGGACTTCTTTTTCTCAAATTTACCAGCGCGATCTCGCTTGGCAAAAGTCGAGCGCTTTACATACTTGATTTCACTTTTTCGGGTTATGTACATAAATGCACTTTTGCCCGATAGGTGAACAGTCGGGTCAAGAGTTTACAACGCGATCGGCTCTAACACGAGCAAACGCGAGACCCGATGCATTGTAAATGCTTGTTATCTCTACCGAGTATGAACGTTAAAGCTCGCCACTAGCTGCAGTAATGCAATATTATGTATTAAATAGAAACACTTAGAAATGTCAATTAATAATGTACTAATTATGAACTGCAAAGATTCGTGTCATATTTCTACATGCCGTCTGCTGCATAACAAATCTGAAGGGTCTTTCCATGGCTCGGCTCTTCGTGCTAAACCGGATTCTTGGGTCGGATCTCTGTATAAATGGTGTGGCTTGCCCTCCCTAGGCAGGAGGAGTAAGAGCTGCTCAGGATATACTAGTGCTTTGTGCCCCCTAGCGGAGGTTCAGCGAAGCAGCATAGCCAAGGTGTCATGGACCCTGGCACAAAGAAGGAAACGGGCCCGGGCTGCTGGCTGAACTGGAAAATACAGTAATAATCAGGGCCCAGTGCCCCACTCAGGCTTCTGGGCCCCGGTGCCGCTGCACCTGCTTCACTGCTCATCAACCACCCCCTGAGGCAGAAGCTGTAGTATGGAGCCCTCCGGTGCGTGTGCCAATGCCTTCCAATCCAACGGGAGAATCATTCACTTGCCTCAAATGAATCACCATGCTAAGCTTTCTCCTTGGTGTGCTACCGCACGATGCCCTACTGTCGGTACTATTTTCGCTGTGGCGGAGGGAGAAGTAGTAATTCAGTTTACCTACTTTCTCGATACATTTTACCTTAACGAGTACTGTGCCAAAACGGTGTGAAGCACTAGGACCCAATTAACTAAGATATTTAAAAAACATCTACAGCTATTGGTTTACCCCTACCTTTTGGAGTAGATTTTAGAATTTCTGCAATTGTCAGTACCACTTATGGAAAACTAGAACAGCTAAATGTTTACAGGTGTACTCTTGTAAAACTTTGGAGATTTCCCATTTAGGCCACTGCAAAGTAATTCAGAACGCGTAATTTTAAACAAGTGTAAAATTACACAAGGAAATGCCTTTCGTGAATTTAAATGACCTTTTTTAAATACGAATATTTTTCTGCACAGTGAAACTATTTGCCTGTATTGAGGAAACCTTGTGCTTTCAACCCTAACAATTATGTGGTGTTCCTTTCCCATTCCCACCCTTAGAAGGGATCCCCTCCCCTCTTTATGGGAGTAAATGCATTTCCTAGTTTAAAATCAATGAGAATTGACCCTGGTAAACCAAAACACAGAAGGATCGTCACTAAACTTTCCACCACGAGGTGGCGCCCAACACAAAGCTGAAGTTCTGTAGTCTGGCCTGATGCCAGACAGAGAAAGCCGACCGACGTATTCCTTTGTGACTCTTGACTCGAGTGATATCCAAAGTCAACTCGTATCACAGTCACTACTTAGTATAAAAACAATAACTCTTTCTCATTCAAGCTGCCCAGATTCTCGTTGATCTCGTGAAGATTGTTGTGATAGAAATGGCTGAGTTAAACTGCAATGTCAGAGCAGCGCGACTCCTGTGATGTTGGGATTGGGTTGTCCCAACATGCATGTGAAGGAAGGGTGCTTCTGTTTCCCTCCGATCACAGGGCAGTTGGTCGGTGCCGGGATCACGTGTAGAGGGTGTTATTAGAAGGGAAACGAGGCCCGGATTTTGTGGTTCATTACACCAGCATTGCGTGTGCAGTGTTTCATTTATGGGCACACTTTATTAAGTTGCGGGCCTAAACCTCGCAGGTCCACACTCATCACGACACAACAGTTGGCAATGAGTGGGCGTCGACTGCTACCCACACAGCGCTACCGTTGCCACCTGTCTCCTGCTCTGCACTACTGTTGCCCGCCGGAGCGTGTAAGTGGCTGTTCCCGTGCCCACCCGAGGTCCTCCGCTGATGCTTCCTGTTCCTCTCCGCGCTGTCTGCCATCGCCTGCCTCTGCCTCCACGTAGTGCCCTGCAGCACCCAGCCCTGCACGGGCGCTGTGTCTCGACCGGCTGCTGGCCAGGGTACTCTCTGGGTTCCGCTGAACACTGCCGGGCCCTGCCCTCTGCCTAGGGCGCACTTGGAGTTGCAGAGGCCGCGCCTGTCACCCAGCTTCTGGTGGGCTGGACAACGGGGGAGGCCTACTACACTCTTCATGGATCGCACCATCTCACCCACGCCCCGTGTATACATCGGGTGAAGCCCATCCTTGTGGGTGGCTCTGGGCATTGGCAGGCTGCTCTGGTGCTACGGCCGGGCCTCTGACTGCGGCCACATCTCATCTGTGGAAAGTACGTCGCCAGCTTGACTGTCCTTCTCTGCACGTGCCTAGTTGCCCTGCACCATAACTGGCCCTATGGACCCCGAAGGCTCCTACAACGGCAACATTGACTGACCCCCGCTGCATGTGCCAATTTTGTCCCACTTTGCTGACATCTGAATGGTGCCACACCTCCATGTCGCTGGGTGGCATTTTCACACTTGTCGTCTACTACATCACACAGGCCTCGCAACCCCAAGCATGGTCAATGCTTGCCACATTTGGCCCCATGGCATCAGTCTCAGACATCGAACCATTTTTGGTGGACTGTCTGCCATCCTTGCAAGGCAGCCAAATGGAAGACGTGGGTGGAGCATTTGGGAACCTACTATGCTAAAGTAGAATTGAACAATGATAGAAGGTTTCCCATGCTCCTTCATCTGGTGGGCGCTGCCAAACATAAGATTGCGAAAATGGTAATCAAGGCTGGTCCACCATACACATACACCATGTTGAAGACAGCCCTAACAGAGCACTTTGAATCACTCTCAAATCCTGACTACGAGTGGTTTCTCCTATGCCCGTCAAGCTCGGCAACAACTGGAGAAATCTATAGATACTTTCTGCCCAGCTAAAGGACCTGGCCAGTACCTGCACTCAGCCAGATGTACATGATGAAATCAGGGCCCAGATCATTCAGGGTTGCTCTTCAGCCAAACTGAGGTAACAGATCCTCAAAATCCCTGGAATGACAATGGCAAACATCCCCATACTGGGGTGGAGTGGGGTATTCTAAAGAACTATCAAAAACACATACTGCACACTTGTAAGCGGTGTTCCAGTGATCAGTCAAAATGGAACCAGTCAACCTGGTAGTGACAAGTCTCTGACAAAAAGAAAGATCACCAGAAAGCAGCATCAAGTCTCAAAACTTGCCACCGGTGCTGAGGCCAGTATCCACATCAAGGTACCGTCTCTGAGAAGGGGAAAAGATGTTCTTCCCGCAACAAACTCAACAATTATGCCAAGATATGTAGTCCATGCCATCGCAGCGAGGGCAGAAGTCCCAATCAGTAAATGCCATGGACATCACTGCTGTAAAGGATGAAGATGGGGGCATGGATGATGATGAACTGAAGGGTGTGGTGCACATGATACAAGGCATAAAACCTGTGGGACGTTATAGCAGATGCATGAGGAGATGCACTGTCACCATTGCAGGCCACCAGGTTCTGTCTAATCAAAACCGGAGCCTCCCTCAGTGACCTACCCTTCATCACACAATGACACAAGTCTATGCTTTCAGCAAGGCTTCTCCCCTCCCACTAGCAGGGATATTTATAAGTGACCTAACTCCTGGGATATGAACAACACAAGCCAAAATGTATGTCACAAGTCACACAGGGGGGTACCGGGATGCTAATCAGTTGTCAGACGGCTGAACAACTCCATCTGGTATCGTCTGCATTCAGTGTTTGCTCAACCAATGTTGAAGCCCCGCTGGATAAATTTGGACCTTTGTTTGACAGTGTTGGATGCCTCAAAGATCAAATGATAAATAAACAAATCAACTCAGCCAGTCGCCCTGTGTCACCGGCAGGTGGCATTTCACCTTTGATCTAAGGTAGAAGAAGAATTGCAGAAACTTGAGCAATTGGACATTATTGAGACAGTGGAGGGCCCCCACCCATGGATGTTACCTATAGTGGTGGCTAGGAAACCCAAGCATCCCGGAAAGGTGAGAATTTTTGTAGATATGCGCCTACCTAACACAGTGATCAGGCGTGAGAAACATTTGACACCTTTGGTGGATGCTATTATGGCAAAGGTCACTGAACCAAAATGGTTCTAAAAAATGGATCTATGGGTTGAGTAACGCCAACTCATACTAGTGCCTGAAACCAGAGCGATCACCACTTTTTCCACCCACGTAGATCTCAGGAGGTACAAGAGCCTCGGTTTTGGGGTATTCCGCGCTACAGAAGTATTCCAAGATGTAATCCGGGGAGGGTTAGCAGAGATCCTGAGTATCACCTATGTCAGCAATGATATTTTGGTGCACGCCTTCACTCTTGAAAAAAATGTAGATAGACTCAGGGTGACCTACCGGCTGCTGGAGTATGGGTTCACTCTCCATCGAGAAAAAAACGTGCATCCTTTCAGGGAGAAAACACTTATTTTTGGTTACTGTTTCACAGACAATGGGGTCATGCCGGATCCCACAAAGTCTGAGATATTCAGTTGATTCCCGTTCCCACCAATGTTACCAAAGTGTGCAGTTTCCAATGGATTTTCATGTACTGTGAGAGGTTCATTCAAAATCTAACCACCCTCACTGGCCCGCTCTGAGAATTAACAAAGGCCAGTGCTGTCTGGGCATGGGGACCCACCCAAGAGGATGTTTCAGGCCACCAAGCAGGCCCTCTCAGAACATACCACCATGGTCTATTTTAACCTAAGGAAAGAGTCTGAACTGTCGATGTCAGCCCCACTGGCTTGGGGACTGTCCTGTCACAAAACCAGGAGAATGGTGATTGGGCCCCTATAGCATATGCTAGTCAAGTGTTAAAGGACACGGAACACCAGCACTCCCACATTGAGAAGGAGGCCATAGCAATCCATTAGGGCTGCAGCCATTTTCACATGTCTCTATATGAACACCTGATTGTGGTGCACACGAACCATAAACCACTTCTTTCTCTTTTCAAAGGCTCATCTTCCAAGCCACCTCTGAGAATTGAGAAGCAGATTCTCCTGCTGCAGGGGTACCGGTTTTCCATGGAGTGCCGGCCGGGAACACAGACCACTGCTGATTACCTATCACGACATGCAATGGCAGCCACTATCAATGAAGAATCCGGGCTGAGAAAATAGAGGCGAACGTAAGATGGATGGTTGAAAGGTTGAAACCTTTACCAATTTTCTAGAGAACACTGTAGACGCACCAAATCAGATGAGTGTCTCCAATTAGCGCTTTCTTCAGTAACAACAAGGGACTGAAAGATACTGACACAGTCTTTGTCCCACCGGACTGCTTTGGCAAGGCAAACACTACTACTGTTCCATCATGTCTGGCATGAATTGGCCACCACTCCCAAGGGCTGTCTAGTGAGGAGTCCCCTGTTAATGATACCAGGATGTTTGACACAGCATGTAGTAGATTTTGCCCACGCAGCCCATTGAGGATATATCAAAACAAAAGTCCGGGCTCTGGTGCAAGGTCTGGTTCCCTGCACTAGATGAGCGAATTGTAACAGTACAACATTGCCTGCTGTGTCAGGCCACCCACCCCCATCAGATCCACCAGCACCTATCATCATGAAGGACATATCTCTCCTACCTTTGCACTGAGCCAGTGCTGACTTTGGGAGTCTGCCTAGTGGTAGACACATGCTGCTAGTGACTGATGACTTTTCTAAATATCCTGAAGTTGAAACCATTGACTCCATGACCGCAAGCCAGACAGTGCCCCATATCATGG
This sequence comes from Pleurodeles waltl, assembly GCF_031143425.1. Classification (NCBI taxonomy): domain Eukaryota; kingdom Metazoa; phylum Chordata; class Amphibia; order Caudata; family Salamandridae; genus Pleurodeles; species Pleurodeles waltl. The sequence goes on along the minus strand of NC_090443.1, from coordinate 442,827,559 downwards.
CAACCCACGGGTTGCTGAAGGAGCTTCATATTGATAATTGGCTGCCATTCTGGAGCCCGGCATTTGTCAAGTACCTGCAGTCCAGGGGTGTCATTTATTGGTGTATCACTCCTTGATGGCGCCACGCCAGTGGAGAGGGTGAACATTTCATGTGGACTCTCAGTAAGTAAATCTGGATAGCGCTAGCTGACAACCAGAACATGGATCATTCTCTATGCTCATTTTTTAGCTCTATGTCTCAACAGAGCTGTGGGCGATACTATTCAACACCATTCTGAGCCTTCAGTGTCTATTGACGATGTGACAGAGAAGTTGTGCCAGTATGAAGGCACGAAATGACAAGACATCTCAGTAAAGGAGGGCCCAGTTGAAGCATCTGCAGGTTGGGAATCTTTACTTGTCAAGAATCGACATCAAAGAAGGAAGTTTTGCCATCTGTTGAGGTTGACCCCTGGAGAGTCAGCATCTCTCATGGGACGATGATAACTTCTAAAAGAGGTCATGAGACTATCACTAGGAATGTAGCATTCTTCAAATGGTACATGCCAGGATTTGGTGCTGAGAATGCCGACAACCCTGAGACTTCTCATGACTTAGAGAGAGGCAGTGACAAAGAGGATCACCCTGTCCCCAACGGGCTGTCGTCAGATGTGAATGTTCGGGTTTCAGATCGCAGACCACAAGATTCTAGTGATGATAACTGCTAAAAAAACGGTGATGAGACTATCACCAAGAATGTGGCATTCTTCAAATGGTACATGCCAGGATTTGGTGCTGAGAATGCTGACAACCATGAGACTTTTCATGACTTAGAGAAAGGCAGTGACAAAGACAATCACCCTGTCCCCAACGGGCTGTCGTCAGATATGAATGTTCGGGTTTCAGATCGCAGACCACAAGATTCTAATGATGATGAGACTGGCTGCAGCTTAGGAAATGGTTCCTCTACCTTTGCAAAGCAGCCAAGTGGTTAAGGACAGTCCTGTGGTTTATCACAGTGGGGTGGCTTCTCGGACCACACACTGTTCTTTCCAACAGGTTTCAAGACTTTGTGCTAGACAGATCCTGCCAGGCTGGGCAGCCTGTGAAGAAGATTGCAGTCCCGGAGGTGCTGATGTCATCCTGCACACCTGAGGACTTCTGCTGATTTTTGTTTTGTCCACTTTTGCTATGTTTGGCAATGTTTGTGTTTGTTTTTAGACACTTTAGGGCGAACGAGGAATGTGATGTTTGGATCGGGTGACCCTAGATGTTTGTGAGGGAGGGGTGTTTGTATTTCCCTCTAATAACCGGCCAGTTGGTCAGTGCCAGGATCACATGTGGGGGTAGTTAATAAAAGGAAAACGAGGCCCAGACGTTGTGGTTCATTGCACTAGCATTTTTAGCTTAATTGATTATATTCTATCGGATATTAAGATATGGCCATATATGATCAACATGGTGGTAACCCCGAGGCTAGACACTGATCACAATGCCTTGTGCTTAACATTGACATCTTTTGGTGATTCCCTTTGTAAAAACCCAAATGAAATTCTTGATAGGAGGCTTGTTGCTGCCTGTAATAGACGTAACGTTAAGTGGAGCATGGTGGTGGAGTCTTAAGAAACACTTAAAAGCATACTAGAAGTTGTGACTGCTGGTTTGGTATATGTGGGAGCTGCAGTTCCTTCAGGTAACCATCTAGGTCCCCCACTGTTTATTTGTGATATACATAATTTTATGTTTGCCTCACTGAGGTCACTACTTACAAGGGATTCAGTTAGCGCAGGGCCCAGGAAGAGGGAGGTCTCCTGGAACATGAAAACTTGCAAGGACGCAAGGGCTACTCTATTAAGGGCTATCAAATTTGGGGCGAGGTCAGCCATCGGAGCGGCCGATTATTTCATAGAGCTACTATCCCACTACCCAAGCAAAACGAGCATGGGAAGACAACAGGTGTGCTTCATTATTGGATGCCTTAAGATGCAAAGAATATTGTCCATTTTGGTGTCTAGTAGCGGGGGGCAACATGGGAATTCATGCTGCCTTAGATATTAACATTGTGGGGGACACTTGGGTAGAGCATTTCTTCCGCTTATATGCTGAGAAGAGTGTCGCAGATAGATTTTTTATCCCACAACAGAGCCCAGCTGCCCAGGATTTGTCCATCACTTGATACTCCCAGCCTGGATACTCCCAGCCTGGGCCATCAGGATTTGCGCCGTAGTGCTGACTCCCCTGGAAAAAATGCCAGTTGAGAACTCCCTCGCCTTAGTGCAACATCAGGCAACTTATGTATCGCCACAGAAATCCTTATTGCCTTGGAATCGATTACTTCAAACAAAGCCCCAGGTTTGGATAAAGTGATTGGTGATCTGTTCAAAATGTTTATCGATTTTTGGTGCCTTTATTTTGTAGTGTTTTTTAACCAGCTCTATTGGCTGGTGCTCCTATCCCGACTACGTGGGCAAGGGCTGCAATAATAACAATCTACAAGAAGGGATCTAAGTCCTCTCCAATCAATTATAAGTCAATCAGTCTTATAGATAGTTTGAAAACGTTGTTTAGTCATATTATATTGAATAGAGTGCATGACTGAGTGGCTGATACAGATGTCTTAACTCCGCTTCAGACTGGGTTTCGTGACGGTATTGGCACCACTGACCAGGTCTTTCGTCTACAACTTTTGTATTAGCTGTATGTGACTTTGAGGGGTGGTCATCTTTAAGTAATTTTTTTCGACCTTTGAGCTGCCTTTGACTTCATGCTTAGATGAGATTTGTGAAGGGTTATGGCAGAGATGTGGGTTCCTGGCGATCTGCTGGAAGTGATTATTAGACTGCAACCTAAACATTACATGCAGGTTATATGTGGCCCCCAGGGCGATTTAACCAATCCCATTTCTGTCATTCGGGGTGTGAGGCAAGGATGCGTACTGGTCACAACACTTTTCTTTCTTTATATTAATGATTTATTACTTTATTTGGGAAAATGTGGGGGGATGCTCGGTCCCTTGCTGGGGTTGAAGTTCCCACCCTACTGTGTGCGGGTGATACCCTGTTGCTGTCCCTATCACCTATGGGTCTCCAGAGGTTTCTGGATGGCTTTTGGGCCTTCTGTAGATGGAGGGGGCATGAGATGAACCTCGGCAAGACTGTACATGGTCTTTCAACCGCTGTTCAACTTCTCACTTGAATCCAATCCTCAATGGGGAAAGGTTAGAAAGGGTTCAAGTGTTTGATTATTTGGGGATCATATTGTTAGAACACTTCAATTGGTCTCCACAGGTTCAGAAGTCTAAAGTTAAACTTGAGCAGTTCTGTGGGGGCATTTTGAGGGTGCAATGTTTTTTCGACCTCTTTCACTAGCCCTTGAGATGTATAAGTGCCAGGCGCTGGGAGCTTCTTTTTATGGTGGCGAGCTTTGGGGCCACTTAGAAGTCAGGTCCCTTGAAGCATCCTCAGAGGACAGCCTGTCTTCAGCGGAAAAACTTAAGCCTGCACCAGAAGAACGAAGGAATCTTCCTTGGAGTGAAGGAGTCACTCCCCTGCTTCAGCAGGCACCTCTCTGCATTGACAACCGGCTGCGTGGGTCCCCTCTCCTGATGAGATGCATGGATCCTGCATCACAGGAGGTGGACTGAAGTGGTCCTGACAGTCCTGACGTCCAGCTGTCCATCTTTGGTGGAGGTAAGAGCTTGCCTACCCATGTAAGACAGTACCCCCATGAACTGCGTGTTTTACAGTTGCCAAGGCTTGTTGGCATCATTCCACAAAGTTGATCGTGCACCGTGCAGCGCAAGCCCCCAGCACTTCTTCCTGTGACAAACAGCTTCCTCAGTGGTTTTCCGGCGGTGTGGGACCCTTTGTTGTAGTACTGCACGGATCTCCTTTTGCACTTCCTTTGTCCCCATGCTGTGGGACTCCTGTGTGCTCTGCCTGGTCTTCTCAGGGCTCTCTGAGTTGCTGAGAGCACCCTCTGACTCCCCCTCCTGGGTAGAGTCCACCAGGTCCCTCCTGGTCCCAGGAAGCGCCATTTTCCGCTAACCGTGAGCTTTGCGTGTGCCATGGCTTGTTGGCGGAATCCAGCAATGCAAACCAGACTGCAATCATCCATCCAGCGTGTGACATCATCTGCACCAACCAGGAACCCCCATCAGTCTTCTTGGGTGCAGTACTGACTGTTGTTCTTCACCTCTGGTTCTACTTTTGCACCTTCATCTGGGTTAGCAGGGGCTCCTGTTCTCCCTGGACTCTTCTGTGCTTCTTGGACATGGTCCCCTTCTTTCACAGGCCTTCAGGTCCAGGAATACATAGTTGGTTTCTTGCAATCTCTCCTGGTTTTTGCATAATCTTCTTTCTCGTGTTCTTGTGTGTTCTAGGAAAGTTACTGTGATTTACTCCTGCTTTCCTGAGCTTGGGGTGGGTTCTATTACTTACCTTTGGTGTTTTCTAATACTCCCAGCACTCCTCTACACACTACACTTGCCTAGGTGGGAAACCAACATTCACATTCCACTTTCTTAGTATGGTTTGTGTTCCCCCTCGGCCCATTTCTAACTATTGTGATTTTCACTATTTGCACTGTTTTCTAACTGTTTTTACAGCTATTTGTGCATACTAGTGTATATAATTTGTGTATTACTTACCTCCTAAGGGAGTATAGTCTTTATGGTATTTTTGGCATTTGTGTCACCAAAATAAAGTACCTTTATTTTTGTAACACTGAGTATTTTCTTCCATGTGTGTGAGTACTGTGTGACTACAGTGGTATTGCATAAGCTTTGCATGTCTCCTAGATAAGTCTTGACTGCTCAGCTACAGCTACCCCTAGAGAGCCTGGCTTCTAGACACCGCCTACATTTCACTAATAAGGGATAACTGGACCTGGTATAAGGTGTAAGTACCATAGGTACCCACTACACACCAGGCCAGCCTACTAGAACTAGTGGAACCTTTGATTCTAGCACCTTAACAACTATGTGGATTTAAATGAAATATGTATTATCCTGTATATGTTGCATTTTAAGTATGGTATTTAATTAAAAATATATATTTTTTTATTGTTTGTTTTATGTAAATGTTTATGGCTTAATCACCGAAATAAAGTATTATGACTGACTGGCATTTCGTGCTGTGTTTCATTTATGGGCACACACTATTGAGTTGGGGCTGTGCACGTCACCATACAAGAACTCCTGCTGGGTGTGGCGGTACGGAGCCGCACTCCTACCACGTCTTGGTCTGGCAGAAACAGAAACTGACTTAGGGACTGGTTATCCACCAGTGCAGGTGGCCTAATGACAGTTTTTGGTTAGAAAATTAACACAGGGTAATTAGTACAGCTCACATTACCCTTGAAGTATTTGTAGGGTGACCAGGCACCCCGGATATGCCAGGACAGTCCTGGTTCATCTTCACCCAATCTGGCAAAATTCACTACATATAGAAAGTTTCTGGGTTTATACAGGGTTGACTGAATGAGAAGGGAAGTAAGATTCCATGTCCTGCAGTGCAGAAAGTTAGCACGCAGCAGAAAGCAATTTAGTTAACAGAAAAATAATGTTTTTAACAGTGCATTTTATTTCCTTAGAGCCTTTTTTGCTGAGAACTATCAGTTTATATGCCCCTCTGTGAATGCAAAATTGTAGACCTACTTCTATGTTAGTGGAATGTTTCAAAATCCAGTCATGTGATATCCTGACTTCATAGAACAGATGTTCATTGATACCCAGACCGATGGTGCTTATTTACTCCACCCTAGGAGAATGAAAGGCTGAAAAGATGTGCTGGTAAGTGCCATCCTAGAAAGGGTAAGACAAACAGAGGTATCTTGTCATCTGTGGAATCCAGAAATCCCAAAGCATTAAAGAGCATGAAACCTGTGATCATGTGTGGAACAGTGGTGGGGCCTGTGAGTGTGAGGTTGGGGGTCACAAGCATTGCTAAAAGAACGTAATATTCTGTAATTATATTTTCACTTTCTGGTAACTGCCTATAAAATATCACACCCTCAAAGAAAAATATAAATGCAAGTAAAACTAAGCACTGGAAAATGCACAATATTCAGGTTGCAGTCTACGAGACAGCAGTGCTATCTGGTTTGCTAACGACATCTTGGGGACATTCCAAAAGTTGACCTAGGAATGCATTCTGCCTGTTGCTTGCCATTGGCTTTGTGGTTTGTAAATCAGATTTTCTTGCTTTCCATTTGCTGGTTTTATTTGCTTTAGGCTGTCCAGCTTAAGTTCGGTCCTTCCCTTGCCAAAACCTTATTTACAGTATCCTTCTGAGTGCTCTCTTTCTATAAATCTTGTTCTTTTTGTGTCGCATTTGACATGTATTTAAAGACTGAGGTCAAATGTCAGGTGTTGTCTTCTGAGGGTGCTTGTTTACTTTTCTTTCTCTGACTTCAAAGTGAGAGCATTTATGTGAAAACTTTGCTGGATACTCAGGATAGGAAAGAGTGTTTTTTCAAGCACATAACAACATTTAAATGAACTGTGTAAGTATTTCAGAATACATCAGATTTAGGAACACAATGAAGCATATTTTTTGTTGTTTCTAAAGTGTGTTGGAAAAATACTTTAATTGCATCAAAAAAAATATCACCTTAGGTGATTCAATTTCCACACATTTCAATCTGTGCACTATGTAGATTTATTAGTAAAACTGCATGTCTGTCCAAATGTAACAGTAATTTCACTGAAAATCTGTTGTCTGCAATGGCAGTTTGCTACCACACCATGAATACTTCATTCCACACCACTGCACACTACTCTGCACCACTCCAATTTATACCACTTCACTCCTCTGCACTCTACACCATTTTACGCTACTCCAGTCTAGGCTACTCCAATCTACTCTGCACAACTCCACTCAATGCTGTTGTACTTTACAAAACTCTGGAACACTGCACTCTATGCCAATACACTACGTCAATGCCCTTTACCTTGTAACACTGAAATCTATGCCCCTGTACTTCACGCCAATCCACTGTACGCCATTCCAATAAACTCTGCACCACTGCACTCTACACAACTGTACTCTACACCATTACACTCTATGCCACTTTATACAACTGTACTCTACCCTGCACTACTCCACTCTACTCTGAAATAATCTACTCTAAGCCACTGCACTCTGCGCCATTCTACCCCATTCTGTACCACTGCACTCTACTCTTAACTACTGCACTCTCCACAGCTGCACTCTTTGTCACTGCACTCTACGCCACTCTTCTCTACTGCACTGACACTCTATTTTGCAACACTGCACTTTCTGCCACTGAATTCTACGCCGCTCTACTATGCACTACTCCACTCTTCGCCACTCCACCCTACACCACTACACTGTATGGCACTATACTTTACTCTGCACCACTATGTGCTACTATACTCTGCACCACTATATGCCACTCAACTCTATTCTGTACTCTACTCCACTGCATGCTTTGCCATTCAACTCTATTCTGCACCACCGTCCTCTGCATCACTCAACTCTACGCCACCCCACTCTATGCCACTCTACTCTGTGCCACTGCTCTCTGCATCCCTCAACAGTATGCCACTCCATTCTGCACCACTGTATTCTTCACCACTCTACCCTACTCTGCACCACTCCACTCTACAATGCACCACGTTAATCTACACCACTACATTCTATGACGCTGCATTGTACGCCCCTGAAATGAATGTCACTGCACTCAATGCCACTGACGTCCACACCACTATACTGTGCAACACTCTATACCAGTCCACTCTACAGTTGCCACTACAGTGTATGCCACCCTATGTGACTCCACACTATTCCACTCCACTATAAAACACTCTACTCTTCGCCATTCCATTCAATGGCACTCCACAGAACTCTCCCCATGCCGTTAACCTTTAGCCATGCTGAAGAGCAGCCATGCTGGTGTACAACATGGCTAAAACACATTGGCAAAGCCTATAGCTCTTAGATAGGTGAGACCTATTGACTTTGCCAATGCTTGTTTATATTATGAAACCTCTGTTGGTTAATGGGATCACTGCAGGTGTCTGTGTGAGTAACCAGAAAGCAACAGAATTGAACTCTGGTTAGTGCAGGGGGAAAAGTGACGTGAATTAGTAGTGCTGTGCAGAGGTGGGCAAGACCATTTGTGGGAAGAACAGATTCGAGCAGGGAGTCTGGCATGGCCTAAGAGCCTCAGAACGAGCAGAGCCCCAAAAAATGTTTCCACAGTGTGTGTCATCTATAGCTAATGATGCTCCAAGATTGCCACGTTTTTGCCTTTTGCTCACATCCACACGTTTACATCTATGTGCTCTCTCAAACATACTTTTTCTCTTTTAATTTATTCTTTATTTCCTTTTCTCTTGAAGTGCCCCACAGTTCGTCTGCCTCATCGTCACCAGATTCCTCCTTTTCTTTCTCCTCTTTTCTCTGCTGTCTTTCTTCTCTGTTCCTTCCCGGTGTCATGCAATGTTAAAAAAAAAGAAAACAACATTCCTGTAGGTATAATAAGGTCAGAAGCAGCAGAGGCCAACCATTGCTTCGTAATCTGCATCCCAGGACAGAATATCTTGTGGAAGAGACAGTATGACTCAATTTAGAATCAGTGGCAGCTGCCACTCAATGTGGGTGGCAAGCATGGAGGGGGGGAGATGGCGGGGGATGGGGTGAAAAGAAAGAAAGAGCTTACCTGTGGGGAATACACATTCATCTCTCCTTCGTCCTTGTCCTGTTCCCAAGCTTCCAACCATCCACAATGCTGCTGTAACCAGCAACAGCAGCGTTGTGATTGGTCTGAGCGGCCTGCTTTCCCGCTCAGACTGGGAGTTGGAGCCTAGGTATGTTCTCCCCTCGGCTGCGCAATGCAGCCGGGTAGAGAACATGCAAAGTGCACATGTCTGTTTGGCCAGCCCAACACGGCCGGCCAAACAGACATGCGCACTCTATAGTGCACATACCCCTCCTCTGCCACCCCTCCAGCCCAGCCCTTGTCACAGAAAAAATAAAATGATAATAACGTTGCTATACTATACTTTTATTTTTATTTTCCCCACAATCCAGTAGAGAGACGCTCCTCCGCCTTAGTGGAGGAGCCGCCCCTGTTTAAAATTCCAGAGCACAGTATGGCCTTTTCCTCAAAAGCAGTGACGCAGGTACTGATGAACGTGATGTAAGGCATTTGGCATTGCACAATGGTAAAACATATATTCATGTTCCTTGGTGTTAGGCCTGGCTGCATCACTGCTCAATGGTAAACAAAAGAGAACAAAACGTTTATGTATATGACTGTGTTATTATTACCTTCTTTTCTTGGAACCACTGCACTCGATTCCATTCCAGTCTAGGCCGCACAATCTACTCTGCACAACTCCCCTCCACAACTTTGTACTTTATGATACTCTGGAGCACTACACTCAATGCCAATACACTCTACGCCAATGCTCTTTACTCTGTAACACTCAACTCTATCCCACTGTACTCCATGCTAATCCACTGTACACCATTTTAATAAACTCCGCACCACTGCACTCTACACGGTTTTACTCTATGCCTTTACACTCTATACAACTGTACTGTACCCTGCACCACTCCACTGTACGCCACTTCACTCTATTCCGAAACAATTTCCACGCCTTTCTACCCCACTCTGTACCACTTCACTCTATGCCACTGCACACTTCACCACTCTACTCTTAACCACTGCACTCTCCACAACTGCACTCTGTGTCACTGCACTCTACTCCACTGTACTCTAAGCCACTTTACTCCACTGCACTGACACCCTATTCTGCAAAACGGCACTTTCTGCCACTGAACTCTACGCCGCTCTACTGTGCACTACTCCACTCTATGCTATGCTACTGCACTCTATGCCACTCCACTTTACACCACTGCATTGTATGACACTATACTATACTCTGCACCACTCTCTGCTACCCTAGTCTTCACCACTCTATGCCTGTGCACTCTATGCCACTCAACTCTACTCTGTACAATACTCCACGGCATGCTTTGCCACTTGATTCTACTCTGCACAACCGCCCTCTGCATCACTCAACTCTACGCCATTGCATTCTATACCACTGCATTCTATGCCACTCTACTCTACACTGTGCTACTGCTCTGTGCATCACTGAACTTTATGCCACTCTACTCTGCACCAAAGCATTCTACACCACTCTACCCTACACTGCGCCACTCCACTCTACTATACACCACTTTAATCTACACAACTACATTCTATGACGCTGCATTGTATGCCCCCAAAAATCAATGCCTCTGCATCAATGCCACTGAACTCCACACCACTATACTGTGCAACACTCTACGCCAATGCACTCTACAGTTGTCACTCTACGTGACTCTAGACTATGCCACTCAACTGTACAACACTCTACTCTTCACCATTCCACTCTACCACACTCCACACAACTTTCCTCTATGCCACTAACATTTAGCCATGCTGAACAGCAGCCACACTGGTGTACAACATGGCTAAAACCCATTGGCAAAGCTCCTAGGTAGGTGAGACCTTTTGACTTTGCCAATGCTTGTTTATATTATGAAACCTCTATTGGTTAATGAGATCACTGCGGATGTCTGTGTGAGTAACCAGAGAGCCACAGAATTGAATTCTGGTTGGTACAGGGGGAAAATGTGATGTGAATTACTAGTGCTGTGCGGAGGTGGGCAAGCAAGAGCATTTGTGGGAAGAACAGAGCCAGAATATAGCAGCCGTATGGCTTGGCTCTAAGAGCCTAAGAATGAGCAAAGCCTCAAAAAATGTTTCCACAGTGTGTGCCATCTATAGCTAGTGATGCTTCAAGATTGCCACCTTTCTGCCTTCTGCTCACATCCACACGTTTACATCTATGTGCTCTCTCAAACATACTTTTCCTTTTTTCATTTGTTCTTTATGTCATTTTCTCTTCACGAGCACCACACTTCCTTTGACTAGTCATCACCAGATCCCTATTTTTCATTCTCCTCTTTTCTCTGCTCTCTTTCTTCTCTGTTCCTTCATGGTGTCATGTAATGTTGAAAAGAAAGAAAACAACATTCCTGTAGGTATAATAAGGATAGAAGCAGCAGAGGCCAAGCATTGCTTCTTGAGCTGCATCCTAGGACAAATCTCACGTGGAAGAGAGAGTATGACTCAATTTAGAATCACTGGCAGCTGCCACTCAATGTGGGTTGCAGGGAGGTGAGGAGGGCGACGGCGGTTGGGAGGGGAGGGGGGGGGGGGGGGGTAAACTGGATGAAAAGAAAGAAAAGGAAAAAAAAAAGCTCATCTGTGGAGGGAGACTCATTCGTCTCCCCTCCGTCCTTATCCTTTTCCCAAGTTCCCAGCCAATCACTATGCTGCTGTAACCAGCAACAGCACTGTTGTGAATGGCATGAGTGACCTGCTTCACTGCTCAGACTAGGAGTGGGAGCCTGAGCATGTTCTCCCCTCGGCTGTGCAATACAGCTGGGTAGAGAACATGCAACGTGGGCTTGTCTGTTTGGCCAGACCAATATGGCCGTCCCAGCAGACATGGCCACTCCGGCCCATAACTCCAGCCCCTCCCACCCCTTCTCCAAGGAAAAATAAAATTATAATAACGTAGCTATGCTCTACTTATATTTCTATTTCCCCCACAATCTAGTGGCGCGACGTTCCTCCACCTTAGTGGAGGAGCCGCCCCTGTTTAGAATTCCAGAGCACAGTGTGGCCTTTTCCTTGAAAAGGGTGATGCAGGTACTGATAATCGCGATATAAGGCGTGTGGCAGTGCACTATGGTAAAACATATATTCATGTTCCTTGGTGTTAGGCTTTGCTGCGTCACTGCTGATTGGTAAACAAGAGAAAAAAACATTTGTGTCTATGATCATGTTATTACCTTCTTTTCTTGGAACCACTGCATTCTATGCCATTCCAGTCTAGGCCACACCAATCTACTCTGCACAACTCCCCTCTACACTGTTGTACTTTACGACACTCTGGAACTCTGCACTCAATGCCAATACACTCTACGCCAATGCACTTTACCCTGTAACACTCAACTCTATCCCACTGTACTCCATGCCAATCCACTGTACACCATTCTAATAAGCTCTGCACCACTGCATTCTACACCGCTTTACTCTAGGCCATTACACTATATACAACTGTAGTCTACCCTGCACAACTCCACGCCACTTCACTCTACTCCAAAACAATCTACTCCAAGCCACTGCAATCTACGCCTTTCTACCACACTCTGTACCACTTCACTCTATGCCACTGCACACTACACCACTCTACTCTTAACCACTGCACTCTACGACAATGCACTCTCCACAACTGCACTCTGTCACTGCACTCTACACCACTGTACTCTAAGCCACTCTACTCCACTGCACTGACACCCTATTCTGCAACACTGCACTTTCTGCCACTGAATTCTACGCCGCACTACTCCATTCTATGCTATGCTACTGCACTCCATGCCACTCCACTTTACACCACTGCATTGTATGACACCATCCTATACTCTGCACCACTCTCTGCTACTCTACTCTTCACCACTCTATGCCTGTGCACTCTGTGCCACTCAACTCTACTCTGTACGATACTCCACTGCATGCTTTGCCACTTGATTCTACTCTGCACAACTGCCCTCTGCATCACTCAACTCTACGCCATTGCATTCTATACCACTGCATTCTATGCCACTGCACTCTATGCCACTCTACACTGTGCCACTGCTCTGTGCATCACTGAACTTTATGCCACTCTACTCTGCACCAAAGCATTCTACACCACTCTACCCTACACTGTGCCACTCCACTGTACTATGCACCACTTTAAACTACACAACTACATTCTATGACGCTGCATTGTATGCCCCTGAAATCAATGCCTGTGCACTCAATGCGACTGAACTCCACACCACTATACTGTGCAACACTCTACGCCAATGCACTCCTCACCAGTCCACTCTACAGTTGCCATTCTATGTGACTCCACACTATGCCACTCAACTGTACAACACTCTACTCTTCGCCATTCCACTCTGACAATCGACACAACTCTCCACTATGCCACTAACTTTTAGCCATGCTGAACAGCAGCCACACTGGTGTACAACATGGCTAAAACCCATTGGCAAAGCCAATAGCTCTTAGGTAGGTGAGACCTATTGAATTTGCCAATGCTTGTTTATATTATGAAACCTCTATTGGTTAATGAGATCACTGCTGATGTCTGTGTGAGTAACCAGAGAGCCACAGAATTGAATTCGGGTTGATGCAGGGGGAAAAATTGATGCAAATTAGTAGTGCTGTGCGGAGGTGGGCAAGCAAGAGCATTTGTGGGAAGAACAGAGCCAGAATCGAGCAGCCGTCTGGCTTGGCTCTAAGAGCCTAAAAACGAGCAAAGCCCCAAAAAAGGTTTCCACAATGTGTGCCATCTATAGCTAGTGATACTTCAAGATTCCCACCTTTCTGCCTTTTGCTCACATCCATACGTTTACATCTATTTGCTCTCTCAATCATATTTTTCCTTTTTTTTAATTTATTCTTTATGTCCTTTTCACGAGCCCCACCCTCCCTCTGACTTATCACCAGATCCCTCTTTTTATTTCTCCTCTTTTCTCTGCTCTCTTCCTTCTCTGTTCCTTCCTGGTGTCATGCAATGTTAAAAAGAAAGAAAACAACTTTCCCGTAGGTGTAATAAGGTCAGAAGCAGCAGAGGCCAAGCATTTCTTCATGAGTTGCATCCCAGGACAAAGAGAGGATGACTCAATTTAGAATCAGTGGCAGCTGCCACTAAACGTGGGTGGCAGGGCAGGGTTTGGGGTGTGTGGGGGTCTCAGGGTCTGAGGAGAATGGGGTAAAAAGAAAAAAAGCTCACCTGTGGGGGAGACGTGTTCGTCTCCCCGCCTTTCTCTTCCTGTTCCCAGCCAATTATGATGCTGCTGTCACCAGCAACAGCAGCGTTGTGATTGGTCTGAGTGGCCTGCTTCGCCACTCAGTCTGGGAGTGGGAGCCTGGGCATGTTGTCCACTCGGCTGTGCAATACAACCAGGTAGAGAACATGCAAAGTGCGCATGTCTGTTTGGCCATCCCAACGCGGCTGGCCAGACAGACATGTACAAATTATAGTGCACATACCCCTCCTCTGGCCCCCTCTCCCCAGCCCAGACCCACCCGTCTCTTCTAATGTAGCATTATTATAATTCTATTTTTCTTTTCCCCACAATGCAGTGGGGCGACGCTCCAATGCCTTAGCATAGGACCCGCCCTGGTTTAGAATTCCAGAGCAGTGTGGCCTTTACCTGGAAAACAGTTATACAGTTACTGATGATCGCGATATAAGGCATGTGGCATTGCACAGTGGTAAAATATATATTCATGTTCCTTGGTGTTAGGTTTGGCTGCGTCATTGCTGAATGGTAAACAAAAGAGAACAAACCTCTTTGCGTCTATGCGTATGTTATTACCTTCTTTTCTTGTAACCGTCTGTTTTCAGCATACCTTTCATCCTCAGTATCTCATTAATCTGTTGTGTTGATTTTGTGTGCTTCATTACCCCCTCCTGTGCTACATTCTAATCCTCCAATTTCCTTTCTTTCACCGATGTCCTTCCAAACCTGGAAAACAGGGCCCATCCAGTTTTACACAAGGCCCATAGTGCTGGAGGGATCCTTTTTCGTGTGTCAGCAGAAGAGCTGACCAGCGTTTCTGGGTATTTTGATTACCCCACCATCAACATGTGATAAGCCTGCTGGCACACCTTTTAGTGTTTTGGTACAGGGAGATATACAGGATGGTGCGCTGAGGCCAAGATTCATACCTTGCGCTCCATGGTGAATGGTGGGAGCTGTAACCACTAGGCAACAGCAGCTCTGTGAGAGCTTGGCTGGTTTGGGGTCCCTAGAGGACCTCAAACTGGGCCAGAGCCCGACTTATAGCTTGAACCTGTCTTGAGCTTTCACTGACTCGCCCACCTCCAGTGCTGGGAAGTCCAAAACTGTGACAGAACGCACTGTGAAAATGCAAGTTATTTTTAGGTCTCACCTGCTACAGGCTGTATTCACTGTCTGTTCTGAGAGGTTTCGGTATGCTACAGTGGGCTAAATGCCCACCCATTGTTTACCATTGGTTTCCCTTATTGTCACTCACATTTGCTTGCTTTATATTCGTTAGCATGTGTAGGCTTTCCTCTTCTTCTTGTGCTTGTCCCTCTTCTGGAACATAGAGAAATGTATTGTGTCCTTTAACTGCTCACTTTACAGGTGCTACATTTTTCTTTTTTGTTTAAGCACTCCAGGAGAGTGCATGTTTTTTCCAGGAGTCTCCCTCATCTCCTTCTCCCACCACCACCCACCAATGCCTCTGTGCTTGTGTGCGTCTCCTCTGCTCCCTTCAGGTTGCCTTCTTATCCATGTGCTCCGTTCCTCCAGCTCCATGCTGCACTGTTTCACCTGTATGCTCCCCTCACAGCGCTTCACTTTGTTCTCACTCGTATCCTTTTCCCTTCCTGTGCCTCTGTGTAGCTTATGCCTTCACCCGCACTACCGCTACTTCAGCCCCTCCGGTGCCCCTTATCACTTCTGCCCTCCATACACCTCTTTGCTTCGCCCCAGTGTTGCGTCTCCCTCATCTGAGCTTTTAAAAAAATGTTTTTGTGCTTTTAATTATTGGATCATTAACTAAAAAATAGAAGCTGCATCATTTCATGGGTGTGCACATGCATGGTTCGTGCACCTACCAGATGACATGGGTGTTTTTTAAATACATTCTTAAGCCATAGTGCACAGATTCTGGTTTGGTGTCGTGTGCAGCATGGCTAGAATCCATAGGGAAGTCCCGTAGGTCTCAAAGTTGAGACCGTTTGACTTTGCCAATGCCTGTTTTAAACTTGTATTACACACAGTAGAAGATAGGCTTTCGCAAAATACGCAAAAACAGTTTGTCTTAAGATTTTTTTAAAAGTTCTTTCAAAACATAGAATTTAGTAATATGCAATTACCTAGTGTACCTAGTGCATATTTACGTGTCCATTAAAAGCACACACTCCAGAACCCGGCTGTTAATACCCTTATATCATCGCTCAAGAACAATACATCTCTATGACCCTGAAGCCTCAATAAACTCCAGCATTTAAAGTCCATACTGGCAGCAGCCTTTATATGTTCAGATTAACGACCTGCACTCATTTTAACATTTCTGCCAGGGAGCAGGCACCTGGCAAAACATTGTTTTCCTTCTTTAGCTCTTTCCTTCCCTTGGCACCACAGCACATCAGACCCCTTCTCTTTCCCTTCTACCAAGGCATCTCAGCTGTCGGAATTAATTGATCTGCACATTTGTCTAGGGAGAACTGTTTTTGTTGTATTAAAACAGTAGGTGGACCTCTTCCCCGGAGATCCTTCCCGTCCGCTTCGATCTCTGGGAAGTGAACTCTAACGCAGTCCTTTAGTTCGCCGAAGCTTGCTTAGTCAGCTGAGCCTTTTAGAGAACGGGTACCAGGACTTCCTAGAGCGAGTAAACGTAGAGCACCTTTGCAGGAGAAACTGCCATTCAAACGCAAGAGTGAAACCACTTCACACACGCTGGGTTCAAACACTTCTTTCCGACCTTTTCTCACAATGAAGATGGTCCTGAATTTCCGTTGCTGCAGGCAGGGGGTAAATATCTTTCCATGCTGAAAATGCGAAGGAGCCACCCCTCGCGCCAGAAAAATGTGGGGGCGTGGGGGGAGGGGCTTCTCGAAAGGGAACATGATTATCTGCATGGTCTCACATGGGAGGACATTTCACCGTGCGCAGTTGTGCGGTGTGTCCAAATGTGCGCGCGGAAAGGCCGCAGCGAAGATGGAATTGTGAAACCTGCGACTGTTGCACATATCGAGGAGAAACCAGTGAAACCTTTGTCAACTGACTAAGGTCAAAGAATCTTCCCTCTTGGGAGGTGAGAACCCTCTTGATGTAGAGTCAAACATTTTTTTTCAGAATTATTCTCCATATATTTTTGAGAAATCCCAGGTTCTTGGTCACTGGTGGACTCATTAGCTGAAACCGGTCAAGTGTGGCCGAGAGGAGACCACGGGGGGAGTGGGAGGGCGGGGGTTGGGGTGGTGGAAGTGGGGTTTCTCCCCGAGGTCATCGGAATATCTGGTACGTTGGTCAGGCTTTCGATATGGGTGTATAATATTGTCTCGTTGCTGATGAGGATATAAGAACCATTTCCCTTAGCGAGAGAGGTGGCTCTTGAAGTCTTTAGGTGTGAAGGGAGGAGGATGCATAGAGCTCACCCTACGGCTTATTTGGCCGGAGGGAGGGGAACGCATATGGGTAAAGGAGGATGTGTGGAAATACAGATAGCGCCCACTGCAAGCTATACTGACTTTGCCCTTACTAAAACCGGCCCCGTAGCAAAAAGTGCCTCATTGGTGTGAGGTACTTGAGAAAACGTTAAATGAATCAATGTCAGGCATTCGAACTGTGACAAAGCTGGCTTTTGTCACTCCTTTCAGTTGATCAATAATAAGCATATGTAGCATAAATAAAATAAGCCCGCGTGAAAGCAAACTTTCTATTCATGCCACGTGCTGATGGATTCTCGAGCGCTGGCACTAGGAAGGAGAGCGACGTAGGTCAGTTTTCCCTGGCGGATTAGCAGCCCATATGAATGGCATGCCCTGGAGTTCAGTCTGTGGGCTGGGTGCCCTGGGCGGCATCTTGAGGAAAGCCCTACGGTTTGTCAAACTGACGGCAGATCCGCACCGCAAACATGTTTCTGTGACCCACATTTTCCCCGACTGCTGAATTTCCACTAGCAAACCACACCCACTTATGGAAATAAATCTTTGTGACTCGAACACTGGAGAGGAAATTCACGCAACAGTCGTCAAGTGCCTGAAATCTTATCAGTCCAAATTAAAACACATAAAGTCGGTGCCAAGGAGCTCCTGCTGGAACTTGGCAGCCGAAGGCACAGCAAGGCAGTTTTCTAGTTGACCTCAACCAGCTGCCATTTACTTAAAAACACTCACAACTTGATTGTACTATCCCGCACCAAGGGACCACTACCTCTCAAACAGATATGTACAGCCGACAGGGACGGGGCAGTGCTTAATTTGAGCCGGAGGTTTTCGGAGTTCGGCACGGGAACTTAATTGGCAACACGTGCACTTATGGTGGCGTCGTTTGTCTAATTTAGAGACTGGCACAACACAGTTGTTTATCAATTCAATACACAATAAGAAATTATTGATACCGACCTCAAAAGCCAATCTTATAGCTTTGGGGACCTGGAATATTCAGAATTGACACTTGTAGAAGCATGATGGATAATAGCTGTTGTTAATGTAACTGGCAGCGCTGACAGGCAATACGCGTTTTTTTTACACAAATGAAGCACTCGTGAGGGGTGCTGATCAAGGGAGCAACTAGAACCAAACTTTGGGGTGTCTAAGAATTTGAATGTCGAAGCAGCACCTTCTTGAAAGCCTAAGTCACAATGATTCTCTGGGGGCCCCATCCCTACTGTTAACTGTTGTATTTTAATATTCACTGGAACACTCCTGTCAGTAGGATGTGGAATGCCACGCTCTATTTTCTGGGACAATTAGTGGTAAATGATGTATTTTAAAACAGCTGTATGTCACAATACTGAGTGACAAAATATGGTGCTGCAGCAATAGCAAGGGCAGAATATTGTGGAGGTAGGTGTAGAGAAGTATTTACTATCCTTCGTTTGCAGCTGCGTACCACCATGAAGATATATATATATATATATATATATATATATATATATATATATAGGTCTCCATCCTCAAGGTACATAAATATGGAGTTATGAATAGTAGATCTTTACTTACCACTATATTATTGTCTTCACTACCTTCCCAACATAGTGGTAGTCAATAGAATGCACTCAGTATTGTTACCGGGCAATATTAAATACTCATTATTCGCTGCGTTTAAGCACATTTGCCTGGTTATTCCAAACTTACACAATTGCTTTATAATATGTGCAGGGTAGGATGCTAGTGCACGATGTAACATGGCCATGGGGAGGATGCTTCAGTTCAAAGTCAGCTAACAGAGAATGTTGTATTTGTGATCCCTAGTACTGCATGGTAACCCCAAGGTCCAGCATCCCTCGGGCGTTTCTGCTTTTTATGTGTATGTAATACAATCCACGTTTGGAAAGATTTTGGCTGTAAGACAACATGAAGCATAGAATGCCAGCCCCCACAGATCCCCAAACATGCAACATACCCCCTCAATACTGGTAGCAGTAGAATATCAAATAGCAACACTGCCTGCCACCCTCACATGAATAGCTCCTCTGTACAAGTATGTGTGCAGGCCAGTGGCATTCTTCTGCAAAGGGATCAGGCAATAAGCCTTCTTGGAGAATGCCCAGTAGTAGTTTAACAAAGTTTTTTTGCAGGCTGAAGGGCAAATGCATTTTACTGGCTTCTGGGAGGAGTGTCAGGGCTAAAAAAAAACAATACATGAAAAGGGTTACAGACCTGCTGTCTAACTGTTGCAGCTACAGGGACATGGCCGCAGGAAGATAGGTCCAGCAATACTACCTTCCTGCTGACATTGCTTTCTTCCTCTTACCCTTTTATACCATTGTTAAATATCTGATATATCCAATCCTGAAGGTATGTGTCCCCCCAACAGTCCTGCTTACTTTCATTCCCTGCAATTCCACTTCATCTGCGAGCTCACTGCGAAATGTGGGTCAGAGGGAGCGGATCATATGAGAACGCACTATCACTGGGGCCTGTGGACAGTCTCTGCTTTCAAGGGGGACAGCTTTGTATGAATAATATCTCTTGAACAGCGCACCAATTTCTAGCACTTTGGTATCCCAATTCCTTTAATTTTCACCACACACAACCTATTTCCTTCTCCTGATCCATTCTATCATTTTTCTGTACCCCCTTATTTCTCATTTTCATTCCTTCCCTACCTGTGGTCAGATGCCTATGGTCGGCCACCCATGAAGCACAGGTTCTTCTGTCATGGAGAAGAACACTCCATCCTCAAGCTTCCTTCCTCATCCCCCCTGCTGTGTCCTACTTGCCTCTCTTAGGGCCGTACCATGCATAGTGCCCAAGGGGTGTGCAACAGGTACGTGTGCCCCCTTCGTGCTCTTCCTGGACACTATGGTAGCAAAGAAGGGGTCAGACGCTTGTGTGGTCCCCTTCTGCAATATGCATAGTACAAGCACGCATGTAGAGCCAGAGCTATTTCGTTAGTGTGTCCCCTCATTTGCACGGGGATGTTGTCCAATGCAAATGAGAGAATCACTTTGCCTGTGTGCCATGTCCTACTGCACGTGAGTGTAGAGGAAAACCAGGATCTCAGGATCCTGATGCAGCTTTCCAGTCGAACGACTAAGCATGTTGGTGAATAAAGAATGAATGTAAAAATAGGTGGAGGAAGGAACAGAATATAGTTTAAATGTTGTAGGCAAAAACGTTTGCGGTTTGTTTCCGCCTTACCATTGACTTGCATTGTGGTGCACCAGGGGGCTCAGACAGCAATCACAAAATAAACAGTGCCTCGTCAAGAAGCTAAAGGTCCTCCGAAAGCCAGCAAAATACTTCAAATAAGGGAACCGATAACCACAGCCCAGCCGACTGCAGCCGACACCCTCAAAGCCCTCTGGTCGTTGCACCCCTGGTGGTGATGCAAACGCTCTGTCCCTTTCGCGCCACTTCCGGGCTTGTCCAAACTCAACAAAGTCTGTCTTTGTCCACCATGCTTTCAACGGAGAGACTGGTACAGACCGGGCCTTGTTTGCAGACCTCCTGATGGTGGCACCGCATTCAAGGGGAGTAGGCCTCACCTTCTGCTTCTACTCTATTCTTGTGCACGTCTCTGCTCTTAAAAGATAAGGGCCTTATCAGAGGCCTTTCTACGAATTCTGCAAACAGCCGCTCCTAGACGGGCCTCTGACCACCGTGAGGCCTTCCCACACTTAAAAGGTTCTCGGCGTGTGCTTGCCCAGCCTGTATTTTTCATAGTTCTAATCCGCAGAGTAAGGTTTCAATGGTACACCAATCCAGGTGGAAAATCCCAGTTCCCTAGTTACATAAGGTTAAACAGGGCCCTAATCGTGCCTTGTTGTTTTTAGACATCTATTGAATTGTTCCAGAGAAAAGTCTGGCTGCTTTTTTATTTATTTATTTTTTTACACCTGGTAATTTCAGTCTTGATGGTGCCTGGAGGGTTCAAACAGTATTTTCAGTATAATTTTCCTCGTTACTGCTGGATATATACAAGCCAAAAGTGCACCTAGATCGAGTTGAAACTATCTTTGTCAAGTCAACTGAAATGTTCTCTTGGGTAAGAAGCTAAAAATGGAAAAGATGTTGCAGTCAACTGTATCTGTTGCGCAGCTTGTGGCTGATTGAGATACTGGGAATTCTGAGGCGCTCTAGAAAGGCTAAAGCCTCTGGAAAAGCCAGTTGTGCTGGGCCATAATTGTTGCAGGCGTGTCCAGTGACTAGCCCCATGCACCTCCCCTTGCAAAAATCTACCAATTCCGCGATAGGCGCGTCTAACTCCTCCAATAACCGGCAAAAATAAATGTTACGGAAAAAAAAATGATACAAACACATTGAAATACAGCCCCCCTCACTCTTGGTTACATGACCTAGGTTAAATGAAAACTTGTTTTCACCTATAGCCTATTCACCTTAAAAGCGTGGAATGTCCTACCAGAACCTGTACCTGATAACTGTAAGCCACTCACAAATTTCTGAGGTGGATGCATTGATATTTTCAGTTTTGAAATATAATATTCATACACATACAACTGGGACAATGGACCTACTTTCTTTCGTTGCCGAGGTTTTTTTTGTCCAATGTGCCAGATAGATCGTTAAATAACCACTGCTAATTTCTTCAGGTGTCTAGAGACCGATTACGTAACTTGAACCGATGTTGGGTTACTTAGAACCGACCCAACACCGTAACAGACTTTTTGCCCTTTTAATTGGAAGTAGATGTCAATATCGGTACAGCTGGTCGGTGCCAAAGTGCCTTACAGGACAAAGTTTACAAATCTCTGGCCTGTAATCTGAGCCTGTGCTATTAGGTTTTATCCTGCACAATTTAGAAGTCTCTGGATCTATTGCGCCTGGTATAATTGCTTTTGGGCCCTATCCCAAACTGCTCTCATGGCTCTTGCTCCCTATATGACCCTACTGGGACGTATCCCAACCGTTTTTGAATATTTATGAAACCAATATTAGATCAATATGATGTTTATTGGAGAATGTTGTTGAGAAGATACATCCTTTGAACTGTGTTATATGAGGTATCTATTGAATACTAAGTTTTCCAGTTTGGGAGGGGTATTATATCTGTTTTGACTAGATGCTGATTTATTATTTAAGATGTTTGTAATTTTTTATTGTTGGTTTAAATGACTTAAGACAGGAACGAGTTTGGCCATTTAAAACAGTAAGGACTATGAATTACTTTTTGAGACACACTCCAGAATTCATAAGTACATTTAAGCAGGGAGTTAATTAAAGGTGAGACCAACTTCGAGTAATTTGTGACTCTGAGATTTTGGAATAAGTTCATGTGGAGAAGGTTGTGTGATTTTTGCCCCTTTTGAAGGGGCGGATTGATATGTGAAGACGTAAAGTTTCCAACATTGCCCTTGAAGATACAATCGATCGTACATTAATGAAAGAGGTTTAAAGTTGAAATATATACATGTGAGGGTGTATTGTTCATGAGCATTTTGGTTATGTATAAGATGTTATATTAACTCTGTGACTATTACCTAGCTCGACATGGTGGAAAGGTGTTGGAGGAGAAAGAGTTGTGATTAATAAATAGTACGATTTTTAATTACTGGTTGGGTTAACTTTCTTAGTATGAAACAAGGTCAGAAGGGCTGTGAACTTTGATAATTATTGGCCAGGAGGAAATTTTGGCTCCTGAGACTATGGCATAGGGTCACACTAGCTTGTTATTTGTGTGACCTTGCTCTTTTCAAGATGGTGGAAAAGTTAATATAGGAAGTAATTGGGACACAATTGGTTGTCCAGTCATGAAGGAAGAGTAATCTTTGTAAACAGCACAAACTTTGAACATGCCGTTTGGCCATTTGTTTGCTTGGTGGATGCTTCGGACAACTAATGAGGATATGTGCGGCAGGGTGAGTTGGCAATAGTAATACATTGTGATGCCATTAAGTTCAAGGACGTGTGATGTCCTTTTCCCTATCCCTGGCATTTTGGTGAATCGACGTACAAGGCTAAATCTAGGGCTTATAGGCTACTTCCACAACCAACATAAATTGGGCCCGCCATAGCCCACCTGAACGCACCCTTTGCCCATCCAGAGAACAATTCCTGGAACCAGGCTTGCCCTCACTCCCTCGAGACATTATATTCAATCTTGGTCTCATAATATTCCAATCCCAACTACTTGCTTCCATCTGGCGACCTTATGCATCTACTAGTATTTTTATATTTATAATTTTTTAAGTAAAAAATGCAGGTGAATATGTAGAAGGTTTGGGTCACTGTAATGATGAATTTGATAACATATTGTAACAGGACAAACACTCCAAAATATCACGACAGAAACAAACCAGAAACATCGCATGAAGCCATGTTCAAGAAGAATGTCCCTTTCGAAACCCATTCCAACAAGTGATGATTTTGAGCTTAGAGCGGTCGCCATTTGGTCACAGTGCTCACAGACAGTATGTGCAAACATAAGTAGTTTGTTTTCTCTCATCACCACACAGTTAAAAGCAATACAAAACACAGAAAACACTAAAAAGAATTGTTCTTTAATAAATAAAATTAAGAATGTCTTTGGCAATGCCAACATTTAGTACACAGTGGAGCCACATGTACAGCCTCCGAAAACCACAAAGGTGTAAAAACCTTGAATAAAAACTAGTTTTATTTTTCAGGAACCCGTCACACAGCCTCTGCTCTTTGAAACAATGCCACATGTGTTACAGAATGATATCTTCAGGCTTATGGGGTTGAAGGCTTAAGCGGAGAGGTGCCCGCTTCCCACGGAACGCTGCGAGCCAGAGCAGCTCATGATCTGTGTGCTGCTGGGAGGTAAGAGTTGACCGGCCGGTGCCAAAGCTACATCTGGATGATGGATAGGCACTAAATTAGTCTTCGATCCATGTCAGAGGTAGTCTCGCAAGAGGAGAGCTCTATAACCAGGTCAGCCGGTGTCACACAAGGGGAGACACTTGCAGTCAAGGAATAGTTTGGGAAAGACTGATAACTAGGCCATAGTTGTTAGGGGGAGGGTGACATTGGACCCATTTGAAAATGCCTACACCAGAGACGGTCCTTTAAAATGCCCAGTTCCATGATCTTCACAACCACAACTGGCTGCTGGAAGCTCTGCTTTGGTTCCCTTCAAAGAAATTTGACAGGCCAGCCAATGGCTGTGCCAGCGATAGGCATGGGGTTTGTGACCAGCCCACATATCTGTGGTTGCACAATTAGTCACCACTGGCACTCCCAAGAGATTTTCTACAAACTACAGAGCCGGACATCTTGGCAAAAGCCTTCGAAGAACAAGACTTAAGGTTCCCATATGCACGGGGTGATATTTCATCCTTGGTGTCCCAACAAACATCTGGCGACCTTGTGAACCTAAGGTGCCTGAATAAGGGAGAGGCAAGCAGACTTCCAAAATGCTGGAGATTACAAGCAACATTTCTAGTGTTGCAATCTTATCAAATTGAAAAAAACTACACCATAGAGTAGGTTTTGAAAATTGAGGAGAATAATCCATCTGCCATAAACAAAACACGAAGTGGAAAAGGGGGGAGTCCTGTCAAAGAGTAATGGAATCAAATTAAAAAAAACACAGCCACGGAAGTGCCCAGAGTAGGGTCCGATTGGTTTTGATGTCTGTTTTTTCGCAGTCTTTGCTGGCGTGCACATTTAGTAAACAACCACAGGAATTTTTCACGGTGTCTTCTTCTCTCCTCCTTTCAAGATGTTGAATTATCTGCGACGGCTGAATATGCAAAGACACAAGTTATACAGGGGCGGAGCTTCTATTAGTGCAGTGGCACCGGGGTCCAGGGGCCTGAGTCCGCTCATTGCTGTATTTTAGAATTTAAACAGGAGCCAGCCGGGGGGGCAATTTCCTTCCTTGCACTAGGCCTCATGACCCACTGGCTGCACTACAGAGTAAATCAGTAAATATTTACAAAGGACTAAATCGGTGGACTGCCCCCTCTTTACCTGCACTCATAACGTAAAATTAAAAACATTTTTGGACCTCCAGCTCTGTAGCATTTTACGTACTTGGTTAAACCTAAAAAGTAAATTTCATCAATTGTTGTACAATACTAAAGTTCCAGACCCTTCGGTGTTGTGCAACATGTTTTGTTAAGAGTCCATCCACCTCACCTTACTTTTCCAATCAGTACTTGCCTAAGTTACTCAAGTGTCGAGGTGACTGAGCTGCACACCCACACGGGGAAAAAACTGAAACAGAGTCCTCCAGAACAGTGTCTTGCCATAACAGCAGCACCTACATAGTTCCAATACTGACAACAACGAAAAGCACCATTTTATCAACCAATGGGGAGACCTTTATCACGAACACATCTTCAATGTTGTCATATAATATTTAATTGGGACAAAGTAGAAGGTTCCTATTTGTTATATTACACCAGGAGACCTTCCAATTCAGTCTCCACTTAATGAAGAGGTGATCTACCATTTTGCACTTCTAGATTGTCTCACTCCTTCTTCATCAATGACTACTCTACGGCATCCTTGTCTCTAAAGATGGCTGCCCTAACATCCTACTAACTGAACTAAAGCGATGGAGGGAACCAGCCCTACTGTGTGAAGTCTTTAGGATATTTGCACCACCAAAAGGCACAGCTGGCCATTTATCAACATTCCCAGTAAAACAATAAAATGTCAGCAAATAAATAATTCTAATATGGCTTGCCTTGCACATAGTTATATCGATCACCAAGCACTTTTATAGCTTGGCCAATGTAAACAGAAAAAAAAGCTATAACACTGAGATGTACTCTCCTTCCCGACTAGAGTGCAATGGCTTTCTCTGAATTTTGGTCACCAGGATTTCTCTTTCAAATCTTAAGGCAATTGCAGTCCTTGATAATGTGCATTATTCATCACTCATTTGTTGCCGAATTTCTGAAGGCAACAAATCAAAGAGTGCAGCTTCAACAACAAGGCCGCTGCGTTTCAGGGCAGTGCACTCGCTTATTTCCAAGGGCAAGACCTCGAGGCGGTTCCCTTTGAGCTCTAGCTTGGTCAGCAATGAGAGGCTGCCCACCTTTGGAGACAAGACACCAATCTTGTTGTGCCCCACCTTCAAAGTTTTGAGCTTCCGACAGAAGAAGAGCTCATTGGGTAAGGACTCAATGCAGTTTGCAGTGATGGCAAAATACTGGAGGTTCTGCAGAATGCCCACTTCTGGAGGCACTTCGCGAATTTCATTGTTGGACAAATCCAACTGCCTCAATTTGTTGCAAAGGAAAAGTTGAGGCGGGAGGACCAAAATTTTGTTGCGGTTGAGGTAGAGCTGTTCCAAGCCCTTAAGTTTACGGATGTGCTCAGGTATGTAGGCAATGTGGTTGTACCAAAGCTTTAGGCACGTCAGCTTCCGGCAGTGCTGGAAACTAAGAATCTCTTCAATCGTGTGGAGGTTATTATCTTTCAGGTCTAATTCCTGAAGATTGGTCAAGCTAAAGATGGCATGGGGAATCCGATCCAGATCGCAGTGAATCAGTTCAAGCTCACGGAGGGCAAACAATTTCTTTAGGTTGTTCATGGTTAAGAGTTTGGTGCCATCATTGTGTATGCTGAGCTTTTGGAGGTGGGTGGACACATCAGTGATGGTTGGAGGCACTTTGGACAGGTTGCTTTTCAGGGAGAGTGTTTTGAGGTTTTTCAGTTCCCGAAGACTTTCAAGAGAGATAGTTTTGGAGAGATCTTGAGACAAAAAACCCACTAGATGAAGCTCTTCAAGACCCCGAAGATTATAAATCCAAAGAGGAATCTCTTTAATGTCATCAAATTTCACCCGGAGTACTTTGAGGTGGTCTCTCAGGAATGTCAGGGAGGCATACTGGAGCTTCACTGGGCAATTGTACAAGCCAAGCTCTTCCAGACTGACAAGCTTGGAGACCATGGGTGGGATTGTGACATCATGAATCATTTCCAGCTTTAGGGCCTCAATTTCGGTGACCTCGAATAGTGTTTCAGGGAGGCCAGAGAGCTTGAAAAGGTGAAGTTCCACTCGATTCTGGGCATTCTTCTGCAGCTTTTGTTGAAGCTTTTCCACCGTCCACTCATGGTTTAAGTTGAGCTGCATCAGTTTGTTCTCACTGACTTCGGAGAGGAAAACAGCAAATCGCTTTGAGTACAGCGAGTCATACTGGTCAATCAAGTGCAACATGAAGGAAAAATCATTCTTCACATCAGGGATATCGCTGATCCCAGTCTCCTCTCTCACATGCTTAAAGGAGTATTCCTTCAGCGGGCGGTGGAAGAGCCAATAAAGAGTATAAACACAAGTGAGGCCATAAATGCCTAGGAAGCAAATGTATGATATGGCCAACTTGGAAAAGAGATGAGCTTTGGTGTGATTGCAGCAGAAGCTATCATATCCAGTCATGTCTTCCATCTTAATATTACAAGGCACAATGAAGTGGATATTCCCCACTAGCGCTGCATTATAAATCGTGATCAAAACAAACTTGAAGACCTTGAGGAATGTCTGTCTCATGTACATGGCATAGAGGATGTCTCCCTCTTCCACATGGATGCGGAACTTCTTCACTTTTTCGAACAGGGCCTTAGCTTGCTCGCCCTCCTTTTTGTCCAGCAGGCTGGCTGTGGGGGACTCTGCTACTATTTTGTCAGGGATGGGGGCAGAAGTGAGTTCTTTGACAGGGCTGGATTCAATGGTCTCATCCAGGTTTGCTGGTCTGAAGTCTTTCTCCAGATCTATTTGGTTCATCTTTTCTTGGTTTTCCCCTGAGACCTCAGAGAGTGCCCGCGTTGTCCATGGAGAATCAAAGCACTTACCCAGGATGGAGATGAAATGCTCAATCTTGGAGCTCGTACCTGGGAACTTGAACCAAAAGTTGCCGCAGATCATGAAGATCAGGGTATGAATGACGACGAGGTAGGGAAAGTACTTGGCGTACCAGTGCAATGCCGTCTCGTAGCACATTTGGTTAATGAAGCTATACTGCTGTAAATCTAGGTTATTCTTCAGCCCGTTCATCTCTCTCGCCTCAGCCTTGGGCATGGTTTGATTGGAGACATTTTGTGTCTGCTGGGCAAACTCTTCACAGGTAATGTCAGACACAACATCTGCGGAGACATGGTTGGGGAGACAGATGATTTTGTCTTGGGTAACCTTAAGTCAAAGAGAGAAAAAACTGATTAGGTTTATAAAGTGATCTTGAATTATAATATATAAAATAAAATGAAAATACTTCTTTAATTACAAAAGGCCACTTTAAATAAAATTAAATCAAGATTACATGGTTACATTTCTTTGAGGAAGGATGCAGATAGGGTAAATGTTCAATTAAAATATATATTTTAGGCTTTAATGTCAACCATTGAAGGCAATTTTAGATACAATGTACCCCATACAATGACCAAACAAGCCTTTTATCCCACCAGCCATTTTCTCGGCAGGCTGGGACCCTTAGAGGCCAGATTGGGAAGCGCGGGGACACCTCTGGTGCCTCTGTCACTCTCTGCAGCTCCCTGAGGTTAACTGCAGCAGGCATGGGGAGGCTTCAAGAGAGCGAATGGGTGAAATGGAGGAGGAAGATATAGCGAAAGCGATAATAGATGGAAAAGAGTGAGGGAAGGAGCGAGAGATAGAAGGAATGGATGGAAAGGGTGAGGTTGCAAATGGAGATGAAGGACGTATGACTGGCTTGAGCATTTTTGCCAGAGCTGCTTATGATCCCCAAAGGCTGGACTTGCCCCATACTTAAGTTGTTCAGTCGTGCGCCCCCCTCCCCACCAATTAACGGCACCTGCCGCAGACCCTTCCCTAGCACCGTAATTATCGTGTCAGCCAGCGTTGAAAGAAGTCTCGGAGCCCGTCGCACGCAAAGGGGCCTGCTAATGACACTGCAATCCCAGCCGGCGAGCAGCCACGTGCCGGATCCGTCTAGAGTCGGGTCTCTAAGGGAATGACAGACCCACAGTTTGCAAACTAAAGATTAACCAGAGTTTGCCTGCGCGTGAATAAGCCAACCTCCAAAAAAAGTATGCAAAGGACGCCCTGTTCACAGTAGGGAAAGGTCAAAAATCTCCTCGAGTGAAGGCTTAACAAAAAACAACAAGCATTTACAATGCATCGGGTCTCGCGTTTGCTCGTGTTAGAGCCGATCGCGTTGTAAACTCCTAACCCGACTTTTCACCTATCGGGCAAAAGTGCATTTATGCACGTAACCCGAAAAAGTGAAATCAAGAATGTAAAGCGCTCGACTTCTGCCAAGCGAGATCGGGCTCGTAAATTAGTTTTAAAAAAAAGTCCACCAGCCCGATGGAAAACAGCGAGCCTCGCATGTTTCTGTACTTGGTCGCTGCGCTCGAGGAGGGCTAGCCACCGGAAAAGGCATGACCTATGCGTGCCTTCGACTAATGAAAGCAAGCCGATTTAATTAGGGAAGCCCACGAACCAATAAAAAGCACTGACGATAAGTTGACAGGGCTCGGAGCCCTTTTCTAAATACTAAAGAGTCTCCCTGCTATACGCATGCGCGAGCGCATGCAAAGCAGGCTCGACCCTAAAAAAGGGCTAGTCCTCCCTGCAGACGCCTTGCTTACCGCTATATTTTGACAGATGTATTTTTAGCCCTTGTGAATATTTCTTTGCTTCCATTTTCAATAACTGTTACAAAACGTTTGTTTGCCAATATCTTGGAAAACAATTTGTGCAAAAAGCTATTTTGAAATCTGAGCAACAAAATTTCTAGAAATTATTTTTGATGACGGAACCTAGAAATTGGAAGTGGTTTGGGTAAACATATGCTCAATATTCGAAAAGGTAGTGATTCGAAAAGGTAAGTTGGAAATGATAGGGTCTGAACAAGCTCTGTTCTAGCGAAGAGGACCCTGGAAGAATTGTTAAACGAGGCTGCTTCTCGACCCCGAGTCCCTTACTAAAGATCCTCAAATTACCTTCAAGGCCTGAAAAGGAAGGGAGTACCTCAGAGCCCTTTTGTAATTTTATATTTTAATTGGGACCATAAAAAATAATCACCACTGCAAATGTTTCATCCAGCAGCGGCCACTTTAGTTATTTTCATTTAACCTCAAAGAATCTCATGGTACACTTGGGTATTTAGGTTCGAGGTTTTCAAAATATGTTATAAGAGGAAATTTTCAATAAAAACGTATTTTCTTCCCAGTCTCATCATTGCAACATCAAATTTTGGAGTCATGTCTGTAGCGGCTATCCCCCCCTTTCCATGATCTGTACTCCTGTTTCTCCATCAGGAGGGCAGGGCTTCTGACACAGAGACTTGTGGTTAATTTCTTTTGAGGCACAGGTGTACTGAAGTCTGGTTGTAATGCACCCTGAATCGTAGCCTATATGATTTGAGTTAGGGGTGCCATCAGTTTTTCACTCCAAATACAAACTGATTCTATGATGTCAGGTACACTGTTCCTCCACTCCACCAGACACAAAGAGCAACTCCAGAAAATAATGGTACAAACAAACATGTCCTCGCATTAAAACAACAGCATAATTTCCCCTCCCCCTCCCCCCCAGATTGGCACCATCATAAACCATGAGTATAAAACACACACACACGTACGATTCATGAACAGTGTAAGCTGTGATTCCCAACCGTTTGACTTCTGTGGGCCCCAAGTTTATCATTACTAGAGCCCGGTGACCTCCACTGAATCCTTATTGAAATCCTCCACTGAATCCTTATTGGAATCCAGGGACCCCCCACTGAGTCATTTCTGAAAGCTGGGGACCTAATCTGTTAGTATTATTTAATTTTCTTAGTAGTTGCGGACCCCCTGAAGAGGCCTCGCGGACCCCTAGGGTTCCCTGGACCACTGGTTGGGAAACACTGCTGCAAGCTATTGGTACCATATTGTTAACCCAGCACCTATACATTTGAGACATCTTCTCTCCAGCATTCGCCTCTCATGTGAAGTGGAAGTAGAACTTCTGCTTTCAGCAAGTGGCCTTTTTCTATTATGTCAGTTTTTTACGTCACACAGAGACTGTTTGCGGTCTGTTGGCAAACAAATCTATTGTATCCAGTAGACTCAGTGCGAGCTTTGTCTCTACCCATTTTTCTTGATTCAACGGTTTTCTTGTCTACCTGAAGACTTTTCTCCTTAGTCTTGCATCTGTCCCTTCCAAGAAGCATTTCGGTCTCACTGTGTTTTAATTGGAACACATGTATCCCTTCACTGCTGATCTCAGATCCTGCATTGAGGCGCATGAGAGGCTACGTCCTTTCTCTCTCTACTTTAACCCCTCCCTTATTTCTGACTCTTCCCCTCTTAATAAATAAAAGTCCTTACCCCCAACCCAGTGACCGCATGCCTTCTCCTCCTTTCCCTCCCAGTCGACTAGTGCTCCAATGACTGCCTTCAATGTATCAGCCGGTGGATACTTAAATGGTTTGGAGACCATTCGAACATGGTCGCTAAAGTGTGTGTGTATATCTTGGAATACTTTTTCTTCAAAGTTGGCAGCAGCAGACAGACATGCAGCATTCATCCTTGAAGTATTTTTCTTAAAGCTATAGAAATATCATTTCAAAATAGGCACCCTTCATGTATGCACAGTCAAGGAAGCCATTTTTTAAAAGTATTTTTCTTTTGCTTTGTGAAAATTCATCCCAAGGTACCCACTACCCATTCAAGGCGACCACCTGGGGGAGGGCGTAAAACAGTCACTGGCAAAGCAAATAGGTGTCACTGTAAAGATCTATTGGCATTGCCAGTGTTTTGATTTTCAATCTTTCAAGCCTCTATTAGGAATAGCATCCTTCACATTTATCTGCCTGCACACTTCAGCAACAGTAGGGTTCATTTAAGTTTCTCCTACCAACATAGCGCCCTTTCGTGGCAAATAAACTTTATACAAAAGCATTTCCTTCGATACAGGGATGCAGGAGAAAATAGGAAGGTAAGTTGTCATACAGTGAAGTGCTGAGGGCAGCCTTTAACAATACTAATCTGGCAGCTACACAAATCATCAATGGAGGGACATCTGGGAGTCATTTGTGTCCAAGAGATTGGAAGCTTTGGACTTGCTATCTTAAGGCACTGAACTGTTCAGTGCAGAAGGAGATAAACTTGGACAAAGTTAACACACTCGATCCCGGTTGTTCAATAACAAACAGCACCCTCCCTGCATCTTGACCAAGCCACATTTTCAAACACGACACTCCATGCTTTTCCAGTAAAGACGTTTTTCAAAATGCCGGAACATAAAAATAGAACCAAAATTAAGGGCAAGCAGAAATCCTTGCAAATATCAAACAATAGGCTATCAAATGAATATTTGCTTTCAGTTCTAAGTGAAAGTGGGGAGGTAGGGGACATGCATTACTAACTTTTCATGAACGTTGGGACAGTCGGAGGAAGGGCTCAGACAATTTGTGTAGGGGGTACGCTATGGAAAACAGGTAGCTCAAGAATGCAATGAAAATCTGCAAACTGAATATTGGCCTAGAGTGGAGACACGGAGTGCTGAGACGTGCTTAGGATGCAATGTCATCTGGGAGTGACCCAGAGGCCATTCCATGCTTATGTATGTTACCCATCAGAAGAATACATTGTTCATACATTTTGTAATCTTTAATACTGAAGGTGATGATCCAATGCATGAATAAAAAGGGCGGGCAAAGTTCAATGTAGAAGGTTTGTGAGAATAGCACAGTAGCATCAATGCGGACTTGGCTGGGCAGAGGAAACCATTTCACCACTGTATAAGGCCCTAGCAAGGACAAGGCTCGAGTGTTATGTAAGGTTCGGCCACTGTATGTAAGAAAACATATCAGAAGGATGGAAACAATTCAAGATATTTATTTCTTAGACCGTTTGAAAAGCCTCTTGGAAGCATCGGAGCCAAGGGAAGATCCAGTTATGAAAATAATCTCAACTAGGTGTAGGTTTTCCCTGGGGTAAGAAGCAAAATGGGGTTGAATAACGAGTGCAAGTTTATGAATTATGCAATAGTAGTCCTTCATTTATATGAGTACTCTAGCCTGCCGCCCCCCAAACCAGTTTCTTCCGAACTGACCATTTTGACCATGCCAAGAATCTGTATTTTATCCTTTAATTTGCTCTGGCCTGTTACATTCACCAAATCAAAATTACCAGCTCACCCCTCTCAAATTCGAGCATAATTGACTGGTGACACAGGGATGCACCTTTAAGAATCTTTTAGATCTATATTTCTTTCTGTTGACGTAGATCATCAGAAATCACCAACTGCACAATAACCAAGAGTACAGCAATGACTCCCAGTTCCATTTTAACCTACAGCAGTGATTAATTTGAAAAATAATATATTCCAGGGCCAATATTTTGCTCAGAAGCCTGCGGCCAGCGTTACTGAAGGTTGGTGCCGAAATAGAAAGGCTGTGCAATCTAATACCACCTCATGCCTCTTTAATTTAACACCAGTCACTCCCTGCCTCCTTATCTCACCCTTGCAGGTTCTTTCTTCACTGTCTTTTCTTCTTTGTTGCTGTTTTTCCGTCTCCCTCTTTCTTTGCCTCTTTTGTGTTTCTCTCTTTCTTGATCTGGGTCAAGGTCTGAAGAGATAAATGCCAGTCCCCAAACATGAGTGCTGGTTGCCCCCTCCTGCAACCACCGGCTCAAATTAAGCACTGACCTAAGGTCATAATCAGGTTTTGAAGGAGGTGGTTATCTGCAAGGCGCTGAACCTCGGAGGCACATCCACAAATAGGCACACAGTACTGGCTCCCTGCAGGTAGAATAGCACTAGTAGAAGGATTGTTCTACTGAGTTTGATGAAGCTGACCTGTTTCCCTCTTGGCAGGCCCCAAACCAAGAGCAAACCTTCTCATTCTTCTCCAGTGGCAGAAAACGAAATTGCTATAGGCGATGTAGCCCATCTTTTGAGCCAAGTAGTGGCTGCTGGAGAAAGTGAATCATCTGTGCCCGATCAGGATTCTCTCAGTGTGGTTGCTGGTGCATTGGTTCACTTTGGTGCTCAAGGCGGGTTTTTCTCCTGCCTACGCTCTTTCAATGGCATTTTCATTAGAACTCTTGGCAAGCTCCTGCAAGAATTACAGAGCACAGACCTATGTTGCCCGACCTATTTCTGTTGTGAAACAATATGACCATGTTATTCCAGCCCGGAAGGCACCGTCTTGGCACTCAATCAAACAGCAAGCTAGACTGAGTAGCCTCATGCACAGCACAGGCTGTTCCCAATTCACTAGACTGATCCAGATGTATCAGCCTCCCACACAACACAGGGAGCCATCCCAAAACTAACTCTTCCCAGAGGCAGACAGGACATTTGGTTGAGAGATCCTGATGTTCGTGGTTCAACCACCCCTCCATCTTCAAGGAAGCAGGAAAAACACTGTTTTCTAAGACCGTGTAGGTGTAAGACCCCAATATTCACTCACAGACTGTAAGGCCAGTACTACAGATCTTAGTTTTAAACAGGGAGTGTTAATTTGTCAGTTTTTCTGTCGGTGTACCCCGACCTTTTTTTTTTTTTGAGTTAACGCACTGTGAACACGGCCATGAGGCTTTACAAGAGGTATATAAAACAGCAGAATGTATAAATGCTTGATTTGCCCGTGTAAGTATGGTTTACTGGGCAGCCTTTTGGAGCACGTCGTTGGAAGAGTGTTGGATGGAGGGTGTTTTCTGTGGGAGATGGTGGTTCAGGTGCATGAGGTTCAATTATGCTTCGCGTGCATGGTATTGCTATGTCGCTGTGGCATCCTTTTGGCATGAAGTGATGCAGAGAGTAATCAGAAGTTAGTGTGTTACTTGTTAACCCTTCACTGTTGGGGTGTCTTTCTTCACTGTGTGCCCAGGCTACTTTTTTTTAAATTACATATATGTTTCAAAGTTAATCCCATCCTACTTCCAGGGATCGATCGATAGACATCTGTAAAAATGGAAAACAGAGACTTATTCACATCGAACAGTACCTTGTTCGATGGTTATGTTATAGGATAAAGAAGCAGATCATCACATCATTGTCAAGTGCCTGGTAATGTTTATGGCAAATAAAGACTGAAAAAACCTCAACCTCGTATAAGTATCTCCTTACAAAATATCCAACCTGCATCCCATCCCATTGTGCACTTAAATTTGCAAAGTATGGAGTTACAATAGTAAATTAATTCAGTTGCACTAAAATTGTGGAATGAGTGTGACAGAAGTTGGGAATTTAACACATCAAAATATTTGAAGGGAGATACTTGCAAAAGGCCGAGCTATAGGCAATTCATATTTTTACAAAGGTTTTTGGAAAAATATCTGTCTGGTGTCTATGTTTTCACATAGAACCGATGCCGGAAGAGCTCTCCTAACCAATTCAGGCGCTGCTCTCATGCTGTTAACCAGCATGAAAGAAGTGCCGGGAGTGGATGGAGCATCCTGGCTGGACGCTCCTTCAGGCCCTGAAGGCCCGTGTCTGGTCTCCACCCAGCTATCTTAGACCGCAGCCAGTATGGGGAGCTTTGAGACAGTTAAAACAACCTTTACTATTTCTGATCCAATATAGATAGGTGGATTGTTGAACTCTTTTCAGCTCGATTGGTTACCTAAGCACATGAGATCCTGTTGTATAAAATGTTGATACGAGGACAGTCCTCTCTAACTGGATAGCAAACAAATGAAACAATGGACAAGGACCATGTGTGTGGGTGTGATTTGTATAGTGTGAACCTAACCAAGAGGCAGTAGCGTGCTGTACAAGGCCTATACTGTCTGTGAGTGATTGCAGAGAGAGACTGCTTCAGGAAGCAGAAGTGTGGTTACTGCAATGTGATGCAGTTTTCTTGTAAGAAATGTGCCTTGAACTTTTTCCTAAATTGTAGCAGGGATGGGGTAGTCCTGATGGATACAAGGATAGTATTCTGGATCCTGGATGCACAGATGGAAAAGGCCTGTGGCTTTTTTTCCCTAGTCTGATGGTGTCCTGACTTCGGGTGTGCAGAGTCACCAGAGAAGGTGTGCTCATCTTAGAGATAAGAGGAGTCATGGTTGTCATATCTTTGTAAATGATGCATCTGGTTTAAAGATGGTGAAGGTGGGCAGCAGAAGTCAGTCGGGTTCCTGCCATTATACAGGGCACAAGTGGCTGTTGTGTTCACTGGCACACTCACATCAAATGCCAATTTCAGGGAAATCTCAGTAAATGCTGGGTACATTCTGTGGCAAAGCACCAAAGGTCCGTACAGGGAGGGGGAGAGGCTGGAACACATTTTAAATGTGATTGCAGAAAGGGTAAAACGGAGATTCGTTTGAATATGTTGACTTACGTTGCAGATATGCAAATGCCTGGAGATATCTATTCATATATTTCAAATGCAAAAATGGGAATAATTTCAACTGCGTTGCAACTGAATGCCAAAATTGCATTCTGAAGTAGACTACGATGATCAGTACAATTGCTCTGTATAAACTTCTCACCCGGATGAGGCTAAATGATAATTGTTTCTAAAATCTTTATTATTCTCTGCTTTAATGCAAATCAAGTTCCACACATTCAGGCTATAGATCTAGGAAGTACAAACTCAAAAGGGCTTTTCGTCTCA
Organism: Pleurodeles waltl; assembly: GCF_031143425.1. Lineage (NCBI taxonomy): Eukaryota > Metazoa > Chordata > Amphibia > Caudata > Salamandridae > Pleurodeles > Pleurodeles waltl. The sequence continues at coordinate 442,790,761 of NC_090443.1, read as the reverse complement.
GGTGATCTTACATGAAGGAAATAAGGTTACACTTGGCCATTTTGGGCTGGTGAGTCGAACATTAGCCGGCTTTCAGTTTGCAAATGTTATGGCATTGACTTTAAAGGTCTAAAGAAGGCAACTTGACAAAGCAGTTGGCTACCATGATCTGCAGCAGCACTGCTTAGGGTAATGCCCGTCAACTGGATGCATTTCAGGGACGGAGAATTGAGGGTTAGTAACAAATAAGATTCATTTTTGTAAGAAGTGTTTAGCTTGGTCGGGGAGTTACTCAAACTCCATGCAGACATATCACAACTATCAACTGTCTTTAGCCAGATGAGTTGAACCTGGAGTTCACCTAACCTCCGACATTTATGATTGAGCTCCCTTAATATCACTACAGTACAGTGTATAAAGAAAACCCACTGTGTTGTAAAGGCTTTTAGACTCCTAGATCCTCAACTCTGGAACAGACTTCCAATCCCGATACACCTCATCAATGATTATTATACCGCTAGGAAGCTCTCAAAACCCGTCTCTTCTGCTAATGTCCTCTCTCCTGTTTGTTGCTTCTTCCCTCCGATGGGCCGGTTTGTTCTGGTCTCTTATGTTTTTCTAGCGCCAAGACGCCCTTCAAGAACAGTCATGCTTTACAAATAATAAATAACTTTCCACAATCTGAGTCTGCAAATTTCTTGAGTTCCAATATTCTTCTGAAAAGGCCTCACGCGCCACGATGGCCTTCTGCCAACTGCAAATGAACAGGGGCAAGCTAACGACAAAACACCCATGTTTTACAACTATCTGAAATTCCACATTAATTATTAGATTAACTTTTGTAGGCATGATATTCTACAGGGTGGCTTTCAGAACACAAGAGGATCTACTACATTGGTCCCCGTGTTTGTGGGAACGGAAAGCAGACAAGAGATTCAAATAAATGTTTCTATTTAGCAACAATGAGTCGAGCTTGTAGTAAGCATCAGGAGAAACAAGGTTTCTTTCAAGAAAACATATTTCTTATAGGCTGACGAATGCATGACCCTGCAAATAATAAATAAATGTGGCCTTTCTCAATTCCTTAGTGTGGAAGAGGTGGCGATGCTACTAAGTATCGACCACAATAAGGTCTCTACGGCAGCCGACCAGGGCGGCCTAGCTATAAACTACTGCACATCTAAACTTAAGAGAAGGGCATTGGAAGCTATTGCCATTTTGAAGCCGACAAAAACGGATATGTAAAATTGTCGAAATGAATTAACCCAAGGAATATATGAAGAGGTTTATTCTAGGCCAAAACCAAGTCCCTGACAGATGGGTTTGGTCTCAGTGGTAGCCAGTGTGTCATGGGCCCCTGTGCAAGAAGGGAGGTGGACCCACCAGTCACTGTTTGAGCTGTTAAGTATTGCAAGAATCAGTGGTCAGAGGGCTACTCAGGCCGCTGGTCCCTGGTGCCAGTGGTCCTGCTGCACCAATTGAAACTAAGTATCTGGCTGATCTTCGGACACAACATCCACGCTCCCATAGAAGGCTCGGTTCGGAGAATACAGCGCAGGGTTTGTGCGCGACGGAAACCTCCTCAGGCCAAGGGTCAAAATGAAAGGACTAGATTGCTCACAATCATGCCCCTTCTCCATGCAACATCCCTTACCAGTACAGAGTTCTATGGAAAAAAACTTTGAATTCATCCCGGACCCAGCCACATCCTCCAGACAGTGAGGATTTTGGGGGAAGGTAATGAAAAAGCAGAAATATGCAATCGAATAGGTGGGCTAGGTGGGAGGGAAGTCTCTGCTAGGCCCCTTTCAAATCATAAAACATTGAAGATGCAGTGATGTTTCAGTAGGATTTTTTTACCAGCTCTCATACAAGGGCATAAACTCACTTGGAACTGCAACCAGCCCCGGGCCTAGTGAATGTCCCATGGAGGGATGCAAAATAGGCCTGGGTGGAACTCGCAGAGTTTTACTTTGTGGAATTCCGCGGATTTACATAACACCACCACAAGATTCTGTGGAGTTCCACCAGCGGGTGAAATTTGGGTAGGTTGCGCTGCATGCGCTGATTTTTAGCACTATGAGCTTTTTCTGCACTGTACAATGCGTGGTGAATCAGACAGCGCTGCTTCTTTTTGCCGTTTGATTAGATTTTCTGCTCTGGCTGCAGCTTCCGCAATGTGAAATGCTGTGACCTACTGTGACAGCCCCCACTGAGAAATCTCACTGGGAGTCATTCTAGGGTCCAAAAATCCCGCCAAGGAACGCAAATTCTCACTCACGGTCACCAACTCAACACTGGCGAGCCACACATGAGAAAAAAACTCTGCGACGCGGCGGTTGGAGTTTTGTTGAAACTCTGCAGAGTGGGCAAAACTCTGAACTCCACCAGCAGAGTGGAGTTTTTCACCCACTCTTAATGCAAAGCACCTATTCCCCCTGCATGGCCCGTATCCTGGAGGTGGAAAGAATGGAAAGCTGTCATTGGCTTGTGCTTACACCAGACTTCATCCCACCTGGAATGGTGAGGGCTGCACTTTTTTGACTTTGGGACGCTGCCATGTAAAATATCTATGAGACCTAGACACATCTGAAAACTAAACATCTGGGTTAGTCCAGGGTGGTGCGCTTCACATGCACCTAACACCATTTTCTAACCCACGATGCCCTGCAAATCTCTAACTTTGCTTGAAATCACACATTTTTCTGACATTTTTGTGATGGAACCTTCCGGAATCTTCAAGAATCCACAATCTTCCTACCACCCAAAATTGTTGCATCTCTACCGATAATAATTCTGCCCCACTCGTCAGCCTAAACACGTTTTTTTCCCAAACTGCCCTTTTGAGCCTGCTTTGGTTCCCCCTCAATTTTGACACGTTTTTGGCTCTTCCCTGTCACAGGCTCTTGGCTCACCTACAAAAGTGAGGTATCATTTTTATCGGGAGACTGAGGGGAACGTTGGGTGGTAGGAAAGTCGTGCCAGTGTGAAGATCCCACACAGAAACTGGGAAGAAATTGATATGTTAGCTAAATTTGGGGTTTGCTGAGGATTCTGGGTAAGAAATCACTTGGAGACCTACGCAAGTCACACCTCCCTAGACTCCCACGGGTGTCTAGTTTTCAGAAATGTCTGGGTTCAGTAGGTTTCCCTAGATGGCTGCTGACCCCAGGACCAAACCGCAGGTCCCCCCACAAAAACAGGTAGTTTTGTATTTTACAATTTTGATGTGTCTACGTAGTGTTTTGGGGCATTTCCTGTCGCGGGCACTAGGCCTACCCACACAAGTGAGATACCATTTTTATCAGGAGACTTGGAGGAATGCTGGGTGGAAGGAAATTTGTGGCTCCTCTCAGATTCCAGAACTGTGCATCACCGAAATGTGAGGAAAAAGTGTTTTTTTTTTTGCCAAATTTTGAAGTTTGCTAAGGATTCTGGGTAACAGAACCTGGAGAGAGTGCCACAAGTTACCCCATCCTCGGATCCCCTAGGTGTCTAGTTTTCAGAAATGTCCAGGTTTGCTAGGTTTTCCTAGGTGCCAGATGAGCTAGAGGCCAATATCCACAGCTAGGCACTTTGCAAAAAACAGATCAGTTTTCTTTGGGAAAATGTGATGTGTCCACGTTGTGTTTTGGGGCACTTCCTGTTGCGGGCACTAGGCCTACCCACACAAGTGAGGTATCATTTTTATCGGGTGACTTGGGGGAATGCTGGGTGGAAGGAAATTTGTGGCTCCTCTCAGATTCCAGAACTTTCCATCTCCGAAATGTGAGGAAAAAGTGTTTTTATTTTTGCCAAATTTTGAGGTTTGCAAAGAATTCTGGGTAACAGAACCTGGTGAGAGTGCCACAAGTTACCTCATCCTGGGGTCCAGTAGGTGTCTAGTTTTAAAAAAATGCACAGGTTTGGTAGGTTTTCCTGGGTGCCGGCTGCGCTAGAGACCAAAATTCACAGCTAGACACTTTGCAAAAAACACGTCTGTTTTCAATGTAAAAATCTGATGTGTCCTTGTTGCGTTTTGGGGCGTTTCCTGTCGCGGGCACTAGGCCTACCAATACAAGTGAGGTACCATTTTTATCCGGAGACTTGGGGGAATGCTGGGTGGAAGGAAATTGGTGGCTCCTCTCAGATACCAGAACTTTCTATTGCCGAAATGTGGGGGAAAAGTGTTTTTTTGCCAATTTTTGAGGTTTGCAAACGATTCTGGGTAACAGAACCTAGTGAGAGCCCCACAAGTCACCCATCCTGGATTCCCCTAGGTGACTAGTTTTACAAAAAATGCACAGGTTTGGTAGGTTTCCCTAGGTGCCGGCTGAGCTAGAGGCCAAAATCCACAGCTAGGCACTTTCCAAAACACGTCAGATTTCAATGTAAAAATGTGATGTGTCCATGTTTCGTTTCCTGTCGCAGGCACTAGCCCTACCCACACAAGTGAGGTACCATTTTTATCGGGAGACTTGGGGGGACACAGAATAGCAGAACAAGTGTTATTGCCCCTGGTCTTTCTCTACATTTTTTCCTGACAAATGTAAGGCAGTGTGTAAAAAAAGACGTCTATTTGAGAAATGCCCTATACTTTACATGCTAGTATGGGGACCCTGTAATTCAGAGATGTGCAAATAACCACTGCTTCTCAAAACCTTATCTTGTGCTCATTTTGGAAATACAAAGGTTTCCTTGATACGTATTTTTCACTCTTTATATTTCAACAAATGAATTGCTGTATACCCGATATACAATAAAAACCCATTGCAGGGTGCAGCTCCTTTATTGGCTCTGGGTACCTAGGGTTCTTGATGAACCTACAAGCCCTATATATCCCAGCAACCAGAAGAGTCCAGCAGACGTAACGATATATTGCTTTAAAAAATCAGCCATAGATGGAAAAAGTTATAGAAGAAAACTTGGACAGAAATTGCTCTTTTGTTCACCTCAATTTCATTTTTTTTATTTTAGCTGTTACTTTCTGTAGGAAAACCTTGAAGGATCTACACAAATAACCCCTTGCTGAATTCAGAATTTTTTCTATTTTCCAGAAATGTCTAGCTGTCTGGGACCCAGCATTGGTTTTGCACCTATTTCTGTCACTAACTGGAAGGAGGCTGAAAGCACAAAAAAAAGTAAAAATGGGGTATGTCCCAGTAAAATGCCAAAATTGTGTTAAAAAATGCGGTTTTCTGATTCAATTCAGTCTGAAAGCTGGGATTATGGTGATTTTAGCACCGCAAACCCTTTTGTTGATGCCATTTTCAGGAGAAAAAAAACACAAGCTTTCTTCTGTAGCCCTTTTTCCCCCCATTTTTTTCTCTTTTTTAAACAAGCTGTATTTTGTCTAATTTCTTGGTCTCCTCCAGGGGAAACCACAAACGCTGGGTACCTCTAGAATCCCTAGGATGTCGGAAAAAACGGTTGCAAATTTGGCTTGGGTAACATATGTGGACAAAAAGTTATAAGGGCCTAAGTGCGAATTGCCCCAAATAGCTAAAAAAAATGGCTTGGTACCCAAGGGGGAAAAGGCCTATCAGCAAAGGGGTTTAATATAGATTTGCATAGTGTGACAGTGTTGCAAGTGTGGTATGGCAGTGCCGTCATGTTCTAGTACATTCATGCTCTGGTTGGGTGGGTTCAGTCAGCCTGTTTCCTATTGATTAAGATCTTTAGGAGAATGGGTGCAGTTGATATTGTGTATGTACTTATTTGTTGTGTGGGGTGTGCGGTGCATGATGTTCATGGGAGAATAATGAAACCTGAACCACCCAACTGCCCCTATTAAATGCCCGTATCATTGTTATCTACTAACCATAGCTCTGCAAAAAATGTGTATGTTAGGTTTATTCTATGTAACCAAAAGCTTTAAGAATGGCTTGGACGACATAGGATTTTAATTTGAATGCATATTGATTTTTGAAACACCCTGCTGCTTTGTTCAAAAATAGAAAGACAGCACCACCATGTGGTGGACTGACAGAAATAACTGCTAGTACAGAGTACGGCAAATGCCAGCACAAATTAAGCACTGGAAGTCAGAGGTCAGAGTTGTCTTGAGGTGCTGTATCGAGGAAGTGAAATCAGGTGCAGATTGGCTTCTGTAGACTTCTATCTAACATGCAAACCATCTCAGCTGCTGTAGCGTGGGGGCACTTTCCTAGTCCCCCACCTGAAGGATACAATAACAGACGCCTCAAGCTTAGCTAATTGTTCCAGTGCCTGTTGAAACTTTCAACAGCAAACAAGAGGGGAGCGAAATAAATATACATTTGTGCACAATGTTGGTTAGCCTACGAATCTGGCAAATAATAGTTGTTAGATTCTGTGGACTAAAGGGGATAACTCCTAAACTTTTAATTTCACCCTCCTCAAAGGATCATGGGAGGCACATTAAGCAACTGACATTTAGTGCGGCCCGTAACAATAGCCATCTGAAGCCAAAGTTGGGCTCCCTTTTATTTTTCAGGTGTAATTTTTTAGTTGAGCCTATCCAAGATGGCGGTAAGAGCAATTTTAACATAGGTGCCAATATGTAGGTTACTGCAAGGTGCAAGTGTTGCACAAGGTTGTTTTGATGCAGAACTGCTTAACTTTTGACAAGAGAGTAAACTTCCCGATCCTATCCCTGGAGGGCCTATTTATGCAAAGTGAGTGAATTTATAACTGATTCACATTCCAAAATGAAACATATTGCACCCACATTTTCTCCAGCCTGCCTTCTATTGTCTTGCAGAGAGGATCATATAAAACAAAATCTGCACTTCAGTTGGCGGGAAGTGTAAGGGATGTTTGTATTCTACTGGACGCAAACAGGAAATACCACATCAGGCTGAAGCTGGAGGACCAGTCGTGACCTCACTCTGTCTTAGTGGATGCTTCCAGACATGTAACTGTGGTTACGGCTGGCAGCCTTCTTGAATGGAGTCTCGGGGTATACTTCCCGATATTGACTTTGTTTTACATAGGTTCTGGCAGGGGCTTTAAGTGGGATGATAAAACGTAAGGGGTCTCTAAAAGGGGTGTGGCCAAGGTGTAACTAGTAATCCTTCCAAAGAGACATGGCCTATGTAACTAAGGGTGTGGCTTAAACATGTAAACTAAAATCCTGCTCTTTTCATAACAGACCACCCAGGCAGTATTTTAGTGTGACTCGTTTTTCACTAGTGCTGCTGTTTTCATTTTCTTGAGAATACTTTGCATTTCCTGCACTTCACCACCTCACCCGATACACACACACACATACTCCCATCTAAGAACTGTATTTTCTTTTTTTCACCTTGTCAATATTTCAATAGCTGTGTACCTCCTTCACACATTTTTACATAGAATCACATTTGCAAATGACACTGCTGTAAGTGTTCTGAGGAGAGGCAGAGATTTGGATGACCATGTATTCTGAACATCTTTTTGACTGCCTGACAGGCATTGAGAGGAACCGGCACAACCTTCAGCCTTTACTCCAGGTATTCAATTGCATCCAATCATAAACACATTAAGGAGACTCAGTTTAAGTATGCAATATACAAGAGTAACATGCTACATGAAATAAAGTGTAGAAACATCACGCTGGAAGAGGCAAACACTCGCAGGCATTGCAAGAAAAACATGTATTAAATCTCGGACATGAATTACCAAAATTGTTTTTACAATTGTTGGTCATAAATCAATCTGTGTTTTTGCCTGACAAGTTAAGGACATGAATACAGGGCTTGATAAGGATCCGTGTCAATGTCAGTTCTTAATCACTGCCAGGTCTCAGACCTCAAGTGACCGGGCCCACATAAACCCTAGTTCCAACATTTCTAAACATGCTGGGGAGTGGGACGCACAGGAAGGATGACTCACCTCTGGTGAGATTATACAAAGAACATCAGTCTGTTAGGACTGCTTAGGAAACAAGTAATTGCAATGCAATTGGTCTCGCATTTGCTTGAGTTAGAGCTACTGGCGTTGTAAATGCATCGCTGGACTTTTCTTGCCATATGAATTGGTCAACCCGGCCACATAGTTTGGTCCTCTCTGCCTTAAAATTCTAGTGGCACTGGATATAACTCAATACATGACAAAGAAATTAAATGGAAGTGCTTGACTGTAATGCTCGGAACAGCCCCTAGAGGACACCTTAATAAAAATAGCATTTGTAAGAAACATGATCATGTAACTATATAGTCCGCCCCTAGAGGGCATAACAACATGAAAATAGAACAGCAGAAAGTAATGCAGTGTAACCATATATGCAGCCCCTAGAGGGCGTAGTGCCTTACACATTTTGAGGCCTAGCAGGCCTACTGCAATACTATTACAAAGAAGCCCCTTAAAATACAAACTACTCCAAGCTTTAAAACAAAAGTTTCATTCAAGAGAGAGCTTAAAAAGACAATGAATGGAAGGAGAGGTTACTATTTTAGGGTCCCCTCCTTAACCTGGGATGTGGACCCAGAGATGACCTAGACAGAAAGAGTATGTCGTGCTGAATATTTTGAGTGGTTCTATTGTCCTAGGACCACCACAGGACGAGTTATGGGCAAAAGATGTTTGAAAAAGAAATGCCCCACAAGGCATAATCGGGTGAGGTTCCCAGAGTGCAGTGAATATTGTAGTAGCTTGACTGTAATGCTCAGGACAGCCCCTAGAGAACACCATAATAAAAATAGCATTTGTCAGAAACATGGTCATGGAACCATATAGTCAGCCCCTAGAGGGCCTATGATATGAAAAAAGAATGTCAGAAAGTAATGCAGTATAATCATGTATGTAGCCCTTAGAGGACGTAGTGCCTTACCCATTGTGAGGCCTAGCAGGCCTACTGCAATACTATTACAAAGAAGGTCCTTAAAACACAAACAACTCTCAGCTGTAAAACAAAAGTTCCAGCCATGAGAGAGCTTTAAAATACACTGAATGGTGGGAGAGTTTACTATTTTGGGGTCCCCCCATCCTAGTGTGGGGATCCAGAGATGATCTAGACAGAATGAGAGTGTCATGCTGAACGTTTTGATGGTTGTCCTATTGTCCTAGGACCACCACAAGCTGGGTTATGAGCAAAAACATGTTTTAAAACAAATGCTTGCAAAGCATTATGGGGCGAGTTTCCCCAAGTGTAGTGAATATTGTAGTATTGGGTCTCCTGTTGTGCCCAGAGTCCCATTGAGGATTTCTGTGTTTTTAACTGTTGTAACTACTCCAGTTTGTATATACATTTGCAGTGGGCGCTAAAAACAGCCTGGACTTTTATTATCACACTCCTGCCACACTGAGCAACAAGGTCATTCTAACCTTTTACCCAGTGGCTTTTTGGGATCTACCCCAAGGAAAAGGTTTTTAAAAAACATGACACTACCATTTTCATTCTATATTACAATTTCCAACATATTCCATCTAAAGCACCATCATCTTAACGGGATGTTCTAGATAAAAACTCACGAGTATTCCACTATTTCACACTCTGCCATGGTACCCAGGCTCCTTATTACTCAAAAGGATAAAGTCACGCAAAAGAGACCTGAGAGGCCTTTTCTCTGGTGTCGCTAGTGGCTTCTATTTGTGTTGTTTATTTTCATTTACGACTTGCGTCATAGCTTACCAAGTATTAGTGCACTCCAACTGGATTACCAACTAACTCTCTTTGAACCCAAATCCAGATGTGCTACTTCCAGCTGCCCACACATCCATTGTGAGGTCAGCAACCAATATTTGTTCTATAATCAACCACAAGTTCACTACTGTTTCAAGATGTAGGGTAGTAGGGTAGGAAGTGGGAAAGAGTGAGGGCACCATGCTCCATCACCAGGGCTACTACTAAAAAGTATCATTGCCTGCTACCACTGAGGCTGTCCATGCCGCTTCACGGGCTGCTCTTCTACACCCTGGCAGGTCTCACTTTATCTCTGACAAAGCACCAGGGTGGGGCACCCGGAGCTTGGAACAGTCAGTAAAGTAACTTGACCACCAATAACCTTTTATCTTCTACACCCACACCTCAATGGGGCGAGTATCTATCTCCACCCACGCACAGCAGTGACTTGTGACTGCGGATGGTTGTCAGTGGGAATAATGTGATGGAGGAGATATTTTTGTTGTGTGTCCTGAACAAGGAAAAGATTCACCAGCGGTAAATGAAAACACATATTTACAAACGGAGCACGTGGAGCAGAAGCGCAAGCATCCCTCACACAGCACATTTATTAAGAGGTAGTAGCAGTGCAAGCTTCGTATGCACAGGATGGGTGCAGGACAGGTAGAATCTGTTCAAGCATCTTCCAGACACTGAGCATGTACAGCACAAGCTACAGCATGCTTGCTTCTTGCACAAACATGGAACTTGCACAGCAGATATGGCACAGGCCACAGGTTTCTGCTGTGCTCACAACAAGCACTGCAGAGGGAGAAGAAGACAACTCTTATACAAAGAAGAGGTGTTGCTCATGGGGCAGCAGTGGAAGATTCATCCCTAGAGACAGAAATGGTACAGCACAGGGAGCATCAGCAGTGGAAGCTAGCCCCCATACTGAGTATCATGAACACTGAGAGGACCTGTTAATGCCTCTTCTGATTTTTTCACATGCATACCTGCAGACTCTTTTTATTAGAAAGTGTGAGGTTTTAGATATGCGCAGGAGTGTTTGTCTCCTATCAAGGTTAATATAGTTCTGCTGTTTATATTATGATTGCTGCAATAACGTAATGGACAATTACAGCGAAAACTAACCTCCTTAGCTACAGGAGCAAATTATCTACATATAAAGTAGAGATGATGCCTTTATCACCATACTTAAGTCTTGTTGGGTCTTTAGTGTCGATAAACGTATATACACAAGATAAACTCAGCAATGCAATACTATAAAAACTCAGGCATCTGACTATTAGTTGGAGAGACTTCATGATACAACTATCGATTGAGCCAAAGGTCACTCCGGTTTGCTGCAACAACCCTGCCCGACCCATTGCTCTTGGGCGCTGAGAGAGGAGCCGAGAAATGGCCTTCAGCGTGTCACTGCCTATCATTACCAGGCATGGGCTGTGATGGAGAGTAGCTAAATGGCTCTTTCTTCCAGAGGAAAGGTATGCTCTGAAATCCATCTTAAGAAACTCAATGTATAGACTTGCTATTTTCTGCTAAATTGTATCCTGGTGCTTGGAAGTAGCAATAGGGTGTTATGATGCTACAAACTTGCTAACCATGTAAGGAATATTCATACCATTACCGCTGGCCATGTCCTGCATCGCTGCACTTGTTTTCTTCTGTGTGGTTACCGTTCCTGTTTTATGTACAAGGCTGGCAATTTAGAAATAAACATTTTAAAGTTTGTCCCCTGTTTCCTCGTGCTATTTTGAGTGCGTTATTCGTTTTAAAAAGGGTTTGGAGTTCCACTGCACCCCTGAACTTATCTACAGGGGCTATTCATGACCAGAAAACATTGCCTATACAGTATAGCTAAGTGGGTTGTGTATGGGTCACAGTTCAACTGACTTTCTAACTTGTGTTGGTGCACTGAACTAAGTCCTTGCACTGCGAGAGCATGTCAGCAGAAGCCTCATTTGCAGACACCGAACAGGCACAGCACAGTTGGCAGCAGCAATGCAATCTTCTGGTGCTTTGTTCCATAAAAAGACCACACATACTCATGTTCCAGCCATCGAGACACACCTCACTGGGTGAGAAAGGTTATTGACCTCATTAATACATCTCTGCTGATTAATGGTACTAGGCTTGGTGTTCATGAAGTGCAGCTCAACCCACTAAACCTGTAATAAAGGTGTACTGCTTGAACACTAATGAGTCAGGAATGGAGTGCCAAGAATCCTCAATCAAGGCACCCTGGCCCTGCCCTCGAGTCAGGGAGTCAAACAGAAGCTTGACTTGAAAGCTAGTTTTAGCAAGGCCAGCATCATCCACTTGCAAGCCTTGAAGACTGAGATTTCTTGGAGTATCCTTTGTTCTCGTTTGTCCATGCCATGAATGCGTCATGTCGCTTCCTGCGTTTAGCCCTCCCCCAGGGCACAGACCAAGTACTTGTGTCCATCCACTGCTCCAGTTGTAGGAGCTACTTTTCTCTTTGTTATTGAGCACTCCACACATGCGCTTGTTTTTTTACTTGCTCTGTTTCATCCTACCCGACCCCATACCAGTAGATTTTTCCTTCCATCGATCGTGTTTTGTTATCCCCTCCTTGCACGTGGAGGCCAGCTTAAAATGGAGCAACTACTTATTAACTGCTCCGGCCAGCAAGCAAAGAATACAATCAAATCACTTTTAACTGCTATAAAACACTTTGCTACTCAACAGAAAACATACACTCGTTGACTCTAAATCGAATGTGTGCTTGATTTTCCGACTGATGGTTTAAAATAATAAACATGATATAAGTATTAAATGTAACCAAAGTTTTATATTTTTAGACTTTCACTGTTTTTCGCCGCTTTTTCCAGCTCTGAAGGCACCGTGCACATGAATGCCTGAGGTAAATACTTCTTGGGAAAACCCACTCCGAGTTCTATCCATGTTCATTAGTTAGCTTTGTTTCTCTGTGGCCTCTTTCTAATGGTGGTTAGGCTTCTTTTCTTGTTGATGTCTGGAGTGCTACATGCAGAAGACAGCTGCTTGCAGAGAGGGAGAGCAGTTAAGCTCGCCGTGCATTGCATGATACCCCTGTAAATGTCCTCACGGGACCAGTTTTTTAATTTTTATACCAGTCTTTGCAAGCAAAGCGAATAGGTTATGCCACCCCATAACACATGGCTAGCAGACAAAAATGATGACTACGCCAATAGCTCTCAGATTGTCGCGAGATATTGGCTTTGCCAATGCTTGTCAATAGATTCTGTTGCTCCAGGTAAGTGCTTGGGACAGATTATTTGTGACCACCAGAAAACAAAAGAAGGGAGATTCTACAGGTTAAAAAAACCCTCAAAATGTAAATACCAATAACCTGTTCAAAGACACGATTTTGAATGATCTTGCGTTTTCTTCACAGCTGTTCTGTAGAAGTTGAAACCCTCAGAAACCAGAACAAGATCTGGTAACATTTGTAATTTTCCAAACTTCATTTTTACAAGTGCAGTAGTCTTCTTATGCACATCCAATCACTGATCGAGAAACCCCTTCACACAACAATGGTATTTCTGAATGTGTACTGGGAAGAGATCCGGGGTGGTATGCACGAACACATTTTCGCATAGACACAGAATGGGTAAAACCATTTGATACATCTGGCCCCTGATGCGGTACATGGAATTGAATATGTGGGGGTTCCATGCAGAAACGGAAGTAACAAAACCCAATCCGTGGTTTGATAGGTGGGACAGCACCCTCTCAAACACACAAACTCGTGCCATTTAAGGCTGCAGCAAATGCCATAATTTACAAGTTAAACGTGTGCCAGTGATTCACAAAATATGGGCATGCAGTTATAAATAGACTGGAGCACAATTAACAATGTGTGACTGCATCAGAATTTTCTGTGTGAGTAAATGCGAGCACAGGGCATTTCAGGGCAGGGTTCCGTGGCACATTAGGTGAACACGCACAGCTCGCAAGTCTTTAGCTATTCACAGATAATTAGCAATCACATCCCCACCCTGGATACATGCGGAGAATTATCCCTCCTATGTGAGGAGCATCCCACAAACCAGGTGGCGTTAACGAGAATAAGATTCCCGACAGCAAAAATATGTTTGACACGTGGAAACAAAAACGTATTAAAAGTGGGATTGTTTTTCACTTCCTGGTGCCGAACCTGTAAGCAGAATGTTTAAGCATGCGACCTCGGAACCTACAATTGCAACCCGGAACTACTCCTTACATCTTTGATTCCAAAAAGTCACAAAAGTACACGGATCATATTATAAGTCAACTGATAAGTGTAAATTTCCAACTTTCCAGGCAGGACTTTAGTTAATCGGATCTGGTGTGAGGAAGTCCAGCAATGGTTTCAAATTTCATTTTAAAAGGAAGGATTCATTTTCAGTGAATTGCGGTGTGACTAAACGTGCTTATAAATAATGGAACCTAAAAAGTAAATCTTATGTCTCAGAGACTCTTTTGGGTTTGGCTGATCTTCATAAACCGCTGCAGCTTAAGTGTCAGGGGTCACCTCGTCAGCGGGTCACGTCAGCAGAGTTAATGCTCTATAGGACCCTGCGATGCTAGACACACACTATTAATTGGCACAGTAGGTCGGACCCTCTGAAAAGAGCTGAGAAAGGCATCTTTGTGGTTTTGAAGGGAGGCACCAGAAGTAAAGGAATTGACTAAGAGAATCACTCTTTCAAGATCAGATGTTTTGCTGTATTGCACACATATGCTGCTCGGAAAGGCTTCCAGGAAAACTACTCGGTGATCTCATCTTGCTGATCAGGGCTCACGTCCGAGTTCAGGGAGCTTAAAGCACAATTCAAACTCCACCCAACTCTTTAGTAATGGCTGGGAGTGAAGGCACATCACAATCCTTCCTATATTTAGAATAGTTTGATGTAGAAAACCAGAAGGCTGACAAGTCATTGTGTGGGCATGGCTAACACGAGGGTCTATTGGAGGCCGTGAATGTCGAGAGGGGACAGTCATGATGTTCACAGGAGTCCCGCCTTGTTAAACCCAGAAGCTAGAAGAAATTGATGCATTGGGGGTGAGGGGAGGTCAGTATACCTGGGTGTGGAATTGCCACTAAACTTGGGGTGAGCATGGCCTGCAGAGGATTTGCAGTGGTGGATCTGGGAGACTGCCTCTTCTACAAGGCCTTTTTCAGAGGAATACTGTGGAAATCAGAGCTGACCAACAGCTGGTGAACTCTTGTAAAAGGACATCTTGTTCTAGCACCCGCTTCTTCGTGGTGGCATCAAGATCCTCAGATGTTTACACTCTATGCCAATCTCTGAATACCGTCACAGCAAACGGTAAAGGATGCCAACAGGCTAGGACACCAACCAGCACGTGCCACCACCAAAGCTAAATATATATATATATATATATATATATATATATATATATATATATATATCTTTATTTAGGTTGTCGTCCAGGACAGCAAATATCCTCGTATCAGCCTTGTAGCCTGCAACCCAGGAGGTTCCGTCCAATGTGTAGGACTCTTACCTGCAAGGTGCAGCCGAAGACACCGATCATGAGCATGGCTACAGTGATGTACTCGGCCAGCACATCCCACCAGGGCTTCAGCACCTTGAAGGCCGGCTGCTGCTCAGTGAACTGCTTGAACTCTGCCACTGGAATCATGGCTTCTGTACACGGCGAAAGAGAGAGATAGAGCTGGTGAGTGTCAAATGGGATGAAAGCAGGAGCAATGCTACCAAATTCAGGAGAAAGAAAAAAGATAATGCAAGTGAGATCAAGTTACATCCACTTTTAAGGGGTGAATGCTTTATTTGTTTTCATATGTAAATTATACACGTGTGGGTATTTCACTTGTTTAAGAAAAACCTGGTAAACAATGTAGCAAAACTGGAACACAAAATGCAAGAAAATGGGAAAAAGATCCAGAGGGAGAGTGGCAGCCACAAAAAAGCAACAGTAGAACGCTGGTGGAAAAAAAGAGATAGGGACACAAAAAGAAGGACATGTAGAGAAAAGGGAAACAAGTAAATGAAGGAAAAGGAAAAAGGGGGAAATAAAGTAGGGTAACAACTAGAAAACACAAAAAAGAAAGAATGGAAAGAACAAGAAAAAGGGTGTGATGGGAAGGAGGATGGTGGGGAAACGGGCAAGAAAAGCAAGGATGCAAATAACAAACATGAGGTTACAACGTGTGAAACTCCAAGTAATAAATACATCGTGTGCATGGCCAGAAGGCATCACACGACAATGCCTAAGCGTTCTTTGTAACTGAGATCGTCGACAGTCCGGACTGGTGTACCAGGCTCAAGTATGTTTAATCTTTCATATGTTTCATCTGGGGTCAGCTGGCCTTCGGGCAGCCTATCTGCCCCATCACTCCCCAGGGGTTTGACGCACTCACTCGCGTCTTTGCTAATGCAATCAATCTAGGTTCTACAAACCTTGGCGCGGTGCATCAGGGTCGAACTAGGTATTTATGGAACAGGAGCTGAAAGGAATGGCAGTTTTGCGATTGGAAGGAGCCTTTTGGCACGACCAGGAGATATTACTTTAATGTTATTTAACATGTCAGTGGCCCGTTGTAGTAAGGCTGCAGGTTGACTTGCCCAACTGCATTCAATGTAGGTCCAAAAAGGCTTAATCTCCATCGACATGCACCGGACACCCCTGCTTCAGCAGTCTTCAGTTTAACTACAATATTCCTATCCCAGATTTGCCTTCAAGTTATTTTTAGATTATCTAGCGTGCAAAGTTTCATGTTTAATCTTTGATCTGTTTTATAGTATGCTAAAGACTTTCATTGAGATTCTGGTCCTTCTGGGGAGTGATGTCATACACGGGGAGTGACATCACAAGCTGCGCTCCGCGTGCCAGGGATGTTCTTGACGTGGCTTTCACTGCAACACCTTAAAAATCAACCTCCCCCTTCCCAGAAAAGCTGCATGTCCCTATGCAAACCTACGTGAGAAGTATGAACCGTTAGCAAATTAAATATATCATGCTCTTCGGGCACTAAAAATACAAGATCGTAAAACACGCCATTAAAAATAAACGCAACAGAGTTTCCTCAAGAGGGCACATTTTAATTCCAAAATGGGCTACAGTATCAGTTAACTTGCATGCGATGCAGGTCGTGAAAGCTGCACGAGGCTAGGAGTATGATCAAGCCCTTGAGCAAACTTCTGATCACGTCTTAAGACTTATATGTCTCGGCGTCGATTTTGTAGAGGGTGTGTTAGAACCTTCAAGGGCCTTTAAATAACCAGGTCTGTAATACTAATTGTCAACACCTACTCGTTTCAACCGGTGAAGGAGACTAAACCTCGACAACGGGTAACTCGGGATAATGGCCAACTGTGGCGTGAATAGCACGAATGTGAAATTTTAAAAATTAGAGTACACACCAGTGCTTTGAATGGGCCGGTACTAAGTACCGACACTTTTTTTTTTTTAATTTTGAGAAGGAGAGTACCCGCACTTCTTGGGAAAAGCGTAATACTTTTAATTAGAGAATACCGGCTCTTCTTAGAAACAAGCAGGTACTCTGGTACAAAGTACCTGCACGTCTGTTTTTCCACTTCAAGCACTGGTACGAACCAACAAAAACGTCTACATAAACGGTAAAGGCCAGAGTTCGGTCTGGACAAGATGGCGGTTCCAGTTACTAGCTCCAAAATCGGACTCGAGCACTGACGCTCGCCTTCGGAATGGGGTCGTAAACTCTCAGCTGTGCTGAACGGTCAAATCCACCCCTGCAGCTCCCCACGCCTGCATCCCACCCCCACCTCTCCCCGGTGGTGAGGGGGGGGGGGGGGCGATGGGACATGACGATCCATGCCCCTTGGCAATCAAGACCAAGTTTGCCACCTCCCCAGCACACTGAATTCATTACATGTACAGGCATGAAAAAGCGATGGCTGGAGGATTTTTGATCGTCTAGGAAAATTATATTTCGCTACCCCACTCCCATATCTAGGTGTCCAAATTTGTAGTCCGAAACCACTGACCCTTGCAGCCTCTGAAATTCCCCAACCATAGCCGTAACATGGCCCGGTGTGACTGCCACACAGCAAAGTGACCATGAGTGAGAGATAATTATCCACCTGGGTATTAGATTATCACAAAACTGCGGTCACTGCAGGCATATTTACCACAAAACACATCTCGCATCCACTCACCATGGAAAGGCGAAGTCGGAGCCGCCCAAGCCACTAAATGGAGCACAGCTTCTCAGCTAGGCCAGCACGTGCAGGACCTATGGGAGGAGCCTTTAAGGGATGGTGACAGCAGAACACCAGGCCCTGGCTGGAATATAAGGTGCTGCTCAACATCTATCAACTCAGCAATGCATTAAGAAGAGAGCAGAGCTCACCTTCCATAGATCACTGCCTAAGAGTTCATCAGGGGGAGATTCGAGGGCTCTGGCAACTGCTCAGGTTTAAAAGAGGATGCGCACATTTATAAATAAAATGTACGTGCCTTTTTTATGAAATATTTTTAACTTCTGCCAGATGTACCTATCAAAACACTCCATGCATCTATTTGATGTATATATTTTGAAGACTTGGTAACAATAGAGTTTTGCAGATGGGGTGGGGGGGAGGGGGAGAACCCATGTCTTAAAATAAAGATCATCATTAAATACAAAATAAAATCAAAGATGTTATCTTATGAAGAGTCATAGCAGTCCACAGCTTTGGTTTCCCAGTTGAGTTTTTGTTTAGGTTTGTAAGGATGGGAGTTTAAATATCATGCATTGACTCTACAGTGATCTTGGACTGTTTCCATATGGATGGGGCTCACCCAATTAAGGGTTACGTATGAGTACAGCAAATTGTAATTACCACCTTTGTGTTGCTGGATATTTCCCCTGTATCACTTGATATGATACAGATTTTAAGGTCCCTGGGGCCACTTAGAGGATGGGAATTAAACCAAGTAGGGCTGGTAGCAGGTAAAAAAACAAGCATTTGCAATGCAATAGGTCCCACATTTGCTTGAGTTAGAGCTAATGGCATTGTAAATTAATAACTGGACTTTTCTTGCGACATAAATTGAAACAAGGCCCAACTGTTAAAAAAAACATCCATTCGAACATGAAGCTTGGCGCCGAGCCGGGAAAAGAAAGGATCACGGCTGGAGATAAAGGCAAAATCGAAACCAGACGGGAGGAGAGGACATCACAAGCTGTAACAGGAGGAAGTGCAATGTAATTTGATGGCCTGGGTGGGAACTTAGCACGCAAAAGCAGGGACATTTAGAAAAATGCACCAATGAAAAGGAAGCATTTAAGACAAGCAGAAAAAGGAACAAATGGCGAGAGTGGGTGTGGTTAAAGGCCCATATTGAATACAACACATCTTGCAGACAGTTGGATACTCGGATGTGGAGGTAAACACTATCCAAGTACTTCTTTGATATTCAGAAGTGCAGGTAAACACTGACAGAGTACCAGCTTGGTACCTGGAAGTGCAGGTAAACACTGATGGAGTACCAGTTTGACCAGAACTTCAGATACTCACTAGCAGAGTACCAGGTCAATACTCAGAAGTGCTGGTGCGCACTGTCAGAGTACCAGTTTGGTACTCAGACGTACAAGTACTCACTATCCAAGTATCAGTTTGTACTCAGAAGTGCAGGTACTCACTATCGGAGTACTGACTGAATACTCAACAGTGTTGGTGCTCACTATCAGAGTAGCAGTTTGATACTCGGAAGTGCAGGTACTCAGTATCTGAGTACTTGTTTGAGCTCAGAAGTGCAAATAAACACCAACATAGTACCAGTTTGGAACTTAGAAGTGCAGGTAAACACTGACGGAGTACCAGTTTGACCAGAAGTGCACACAGTCACTAGTGGAGCACCAGTTTGATGACAAAAACAGGTGCTCACTATCCGAGTACCAGGTAGATACTCAGAAGTGATGGCACGCACTGTGCCAGTTTGATACTCAGAAGTGCAGGTAGTCACTCACTTATACAGTACCAATTTAATATTCAGAACTGCAGGTAATCACTTATACAGTACCAGTTTGATACTGAGAAGTGCCGGTAAACACTGACTGAGTACCATTTTCACAAGAAGCGCAGATACTCCCCCATTAAAAGTATTACACCCTTGCTGAAGAGTGCTGATACAATTCCTTGAGAGCACCAGATGAATCCCAGTAACAAATAACCTCTAGATTAACCTCCATGACAAGGTTCCAAACAGCGTGCTGCCCTGCATAAAGCGGTTCAACGCCTCAACAGGGGTAGTTAGCGCTATATAAATGCAATTACAATGCAATAAAATTTAGTTTCTATGCATGTAGAATTACCAAGAGTGGCAGGAGGGAATGCTGGGCTGGAACAGGTTAAAGGAATGGAGCATCAGAGCATCCTACTGACCTTCTGAAACGGGTGCTAACCACAGCCTTACCAGCTCTGGAGGGGCACAAGCGAACTCTCTCAGTTACAGCTTAACTGTGTTTCTGGGAGCATGAGGGAACGTTTTGCAGGAATTCTTACCAAGCACTGGTCTTTCTTTTCCGAGAAACAATAGACGTAAACATCAAAAGCACTATATCTAAAGCCGGCAGGGCACCAAATAGTCGGAACTGAAGAAAAGTCACTGCCCTAAAAAAAAAAAAAAAAAAAAAAAAAATATATATATATATATATATATATATATATACATATATATATATATATATACATACATTTAAAATTGACAAGTGCAGGAGAGTAAATCTTTGAGAAATAAAAAAGGGAAGAAAAACTAAAAGCAAGCACTTCTCCTTAACATAAATATTTCCTGAGTGCATGGATAAACTTAAATTAACAAGCGAGGGCCAATTTATATAGATCGTCCAGGATTGTCTCTTAATAGAATGTATTCATTGTTTAACAACTGTTTTAATTATATGCCCTTATATTCTATTTTTATAGTATTTTAACTATTCTTACTATTACTTTGTTTTACATTTTCACAACGGCTAAAATGTTTGTTTACAGGAATTTAATTGGATCACTTAGGACAAGAGTCATGCTTTACAAATATAAAAATAACGACCACAAGGTGGTAAAATCAGTGACCAGAGGCACCCCCCCCCCCCCC
Source organism: Pleurodeles waltl (assembly GCF_031143425.1). Lineage (NCBI taxonomy): Eukaryota > Metazoa > Chordata > Amphibia > Caudata > Salamandridae > Pleurodeles > Pleurodeles waltl. The sequence goes on along the minus strand of NC_090443.1, from coordinate 442,770,129 downwards.
CAAGCACCTTCATATCAAGGTTCACCCATCTCCATGCACCGAGGGAGACTGTCTGTATTTTCGAAGTTCTTCTATTTTGTGTGTGTGTGTGTTTTGCTACCGGTATATTTATAGAGCAGCTCTAAATATTACTCTCATCTTATTGGAATTTATTTATCCATTTTTATTTTATGTGAGAAAAGAACGAAGATTCTACTGAACTATGTCCACAATTGTCACTCCCAATTTTGAAGGGTTTTATTACGCTAAGGAGGCATGCAAAATAACAGATTTTACTCATCTGAAAGTATTAGCTAACAGCACCAACACGTGCACGCTTACTGCCAGTGCTTTAAATGGGCAGGTACTGTCCGGTACTGGGTACCTGCACTGCCCTAATTTGACTGGGAGAGTGCTTGCACTTCTCAACACTGCTGCAGTACATTTAATGGGAGAGTACGGGCACTTCTCAGGGCCAAGCAGGTACTCTGAATAGTGAGTGCCTGCACTTCTAGGTTTCCATTTAAAGCGCTTCTTTCTGCTATTTATCTTTTTCGGAAATCTCACCAATTTATTGAATCACTGCGCTGTTAATATGCGCATCTCTGATCTGGTAGTAATGAGTGGCAGCATGACAGTCACTCAAGTCAAAATGTAATTTCCGCTTTTTACGTTTTGCCAAAAATACAAACAGAGAAACAGAACTTTTTCATCACTTTGGTACCATGCCCCCCTCACTCGCAACCACAGCACTATATCTTGTTTTGTCAGTCGAAAGAAAATGGGTTTGAAATAACATTTATTATTTAATGTACAATTTCATGTTGGCTTTACGCCTGTATTAAAAAAAAAAGTCTCATTGCTAAGGTGTTCAGCAGAATCTTTGGAGTTCAGGGCACCGCTCACCACTAAGGCAACAACAATCTTTGCACGGTAAAACATAAATAAATTATACATTGAGTCCAGGACTGCATTCCAGGCAACATTGTCCAATTGCCCGTACCACGAGGGGCAAAATCCATGCAGCCACCTTGGAGAGGCTGTAAGTGATGCAGACACAGCCTTCAAAGTGAACCTTTGCTTAGTATAATGCCTACTGCTTCTCTGTACAATGTAAGGCTCTGCAAGTCAACACATTGAGTCCTGGAAGAGAGGGCCTGCAGCATGCAGTTCAGTAAACGAGTGGTTAGTGACATACCTTTGTGCGTTCATGCACTTGCTGCAGAGAACTGTGGACACTCGGAAGATGGCAGGTTTAAATAAAAGGTGACATAGCTCACAGGGTTGATGCACCTTCTGCAGAGGCCTATGCATAATCTGATGTCCACAGAGTGATGTGGCCGGCTCAGTCTTTCTGCCTTCCATATGCTAGGCCTGTTGTTGCCGTAATGAGAAAGGGAGCTGAGAGGAAAGGCAAAACAGAAACCAGACGGGAGGAGGGGCCATCACATGCTGTAACAGGAGGAAGCGTGACGTAGTGTGATGGCCAACAAAATTGTTCTCTTAGTGAAATCCCCTGGGCGGGAACTTAGTAAGCAAAAGCAGGGACATTTGGTGAAATGCACCAATAAAAAAAAGGAAGCATGTAAGACAAGCAAAACAAGCAACAAATGGCAAGGGTGGGCATGGTTAAAAGTCCATATTAAACACAACACGCCTTGCAGACAGCGCTGCACGCTGCCAAGCTCAACCTAATGAGTCAAATTCATGCACTCTCCCAGTTCCAATTTTCACCAGTGAACCTCTGCAGGAATACAAGCACCAAGTGCCTCAGGGGTCATTTGAGGAGCACACCAAGATGAATATGGCACCAAAAAAAAAAGGGGAACAGCAGGGCTTGGACAACCATTTAAATGTGGGGTGTTGGCTGCCAAAGAGTGATTGAACAAGGTGGTGCTCAGCAGCTCAGCAAATGTAAAAGATATAAATGCAGGTGATATAAAGAATAACAAATAAGGCCTCAGTGATGGGGGTTTCCACCCATGAGGCTTGGCAGAGGTACAAGGTGATACAAAAGGTCTTTGGTTGGAAAAGCCACCACAAGAAGGAGCCCATGGGGACTTCAGTCCAATTCCCCAGAAAGACCTTACAGCAAGACCCCTGGATGAAAGCAACGGCACCCAGTTATTCCTTAAGGGCAGTTGTTGTAAGCCTGAACAACTGGGGGCTTACCTGACAACTCTCTGCTTTAGTTCTTTTCCTGGACTATGATCCCAGATGTGCGATGACCAGATGCTGTATAGTCCTAATCCTCATTTGCTAATCAGGCTGGCAACCCGCTTACGTCATATTGTCACTAGCTGACCTTGGATTGCCCGTAAATTAACCCATTACCTTATCAAGTAAACCTGCAACATAACTTTCGCTGAACAAAACTGGTGAGGTCTCAGTTATACACCTGTAGACTTTTTGTTTACTTACATTTATTCTGTGTGCCCTGCTAAGGGATATCTGCACTTTGAGTCTACCATGCCGTTAAGAGACCTTGTGTAAGGCACATGTGTGCAGTCATTCATGTGCTGTTTCTGCTCCAAGAGGCCACTATGGGTCAATGGGCATCATAGGGACTGGCTGAGAGGGAAACTGTGCTCCAAGGTGTGACACTTCACTCCAGTGAGTGAGACGTCAGGCGTTATGTTTAGATTGGAATCGAATCCTCGTCATAGCCAATAAGGACAAGTAGTGCCGATAACAGCACTGTTGCCTAGAATGGTCTGAGGGGCAGGTCTGAGCAGGGAAGTGGCTCCACATACCTCGCACCACCACCCAAAAGTAGTTCTCAAGCCTTCCCCCGAGCAAGCACTCTTGCTGTTAATATGGGAGTCCTTTAATAACTGAGGCCCACCAACACAGACAGCACACCAGAGGGGGTAGAGGCACCAGCAGAGGTGAACACACAGCCACCAGGTAGGAAGCATGAATGAAACAGGAAGGACTCATGTCCTGTATGATACGAGATGAGCTAGAGCCCACCGTACCTGTGCCGTCTAAGACAAACACAAAGTCTGACTGAGAAACAAAATAGGCCCAGGCACTAAATTAAAAGTGGACCCGAGAGCTTAGAAATTGGCGACGTTTGGAAATTAGGGTAAAAAGGAGCTATGTAAGTGTTTCATAAGGGATGGGACAGTGCATGGATTTGAGCTTGCTGCAGGCAATGTTTGTTTTAACATCTGGGAAATCGACAGTAAAAACAGGCCCACCACTGTACTCCTGTAGTACCAGCCCATCCGGCACTGCCTTATGCCCTACAGACCAGTTTGACCCTGGACAAGCAACTGCCCATCTCCACGGGCAGAAGCTGAGCACCAGGCCGCCTCCCAGACTCGAAGAAGATGTAGAGCCAGAGATACCAGCAAACCGGTACCCTGGGACAAAAACGACCTGCACTACTTTATTTCACGCACTGGCCACGGCAGACGAGGAGTGACCCTGCTTCACCCCAGCACGCGGAAGGAAGGAGGTTAGTAAGGTGCCACCACACTACTGCAGCTAATGGAGATCACTAACCGCGGAGCCACGCGGGTTTGTAAGAGGCCGGCACCGAGGCGTGTTCCGGGAAGAGGTCCTACTCTAACCCCGCCCGGACCAAGGAAGGCAGGAGGGCGCGGAGCGCAGAATACTTCCGCCACGCCCGGGCGGCGGCAGGGACTAGGCCTCAACATCCTACGGGAGCACGCGGCCCCGTGCCTGCTGCCAAAGCCTGGATGGACGCCCCGATATTTAACGTGTTAAGTACAGTTTAACGTGTTATGTACAGCGCACAGGCCACTTCCCAGTGGCTTATTTGCGCAGCTTATGTCGTGGGTGTGTGCTTCGATGAGACCGATGGGCGAGGCTTGGTGGTGAATGTGTGATGAGTGGGATGCGTAAGGTTCGTTTTGTGAGTTATGTCTATTTGCGGCAGTATGCGGGTTGTGGCATATATGCACGCAAACAGAAATATTTAGTCTGTGAAAAATTGTGTATATTGAGTCTGTATGGTGTGGCCGAAGCGTGTGCTTGTGTGCAGTGAGGACTGTGTTGACACTGTGTATGAGGTGACCATAATGTTTACTGGTGCTCTCATTTTTGTGTGCTATGAATAGAGTGGTGGTCGTGTTTGGGAGTGCTTGGCTAGGGCTGAGGGTAATGTTGAGTTTATGGGTTGCGTGTGGCAGTTGTAGAATCCTGAAACTCTGAGTAGGGGTTGTTTGTGTGTAGGGAGCCCGCGGGTGGTAGCTGTACAGTGCTGTACCTTGGGTGGAGGTTCTGTCTCAGAGGCACTCTGTGGATGTGGTAAAGGTGAGTGTAGGTGGTGTATGCTTACAGTTTTGTGATTACCTGTCTGGGTACTTGAGAGACTAGATTGTGTAATTGTGTGTGTGGGAGTCTGTATTAACTTATGCGCGTCTATATGATACCTGGATTGTGTGCGAATGAATATGTAGGGTTTTTGTGCAGAATGTGTGTGTGGGGCAACCGTGCAGAGTGGTGGAATTGTCTGTGTGCTTGTGTTTAGACTGTATGTGCTTGCGTGGTGACTGTGCAGAGGAAGCCTTGCTTGCGTGTTTCAAAAGATACTCCACTGGGGGGTTGTTTTCATTTCCAGACTATCCCTAGCGTTATTAGCATGTAATCGTAAACCACAAGGAGGAAAGACTAAATAATTGAAATATTTATACACTGTAGGAAACGAGACATTAAAATTCCAAAGGGAATACGCACAGCAGAAGCTGCAGTTTTTCTGTTAAAAGGCTGCTTTAACAAAGGACGAGAGAAGGGTAAAAATGGGATTAAACAGGATGAGGAGTAAAGATGCAACATTACTTTGAGAGGGAAATTCAGCGTATTACCCAGTGACTCATAGCGTTAACGAAAATATTTATCCTAATAACATTTGCACAAGATTGCTGGTCGAAAGTCTTTGGTTATTTATTTGTATTTGGTTTACTTTGGTTTCCTCTGCATGCTATTTCCTAGAAATGCCGTGGAAACTGACCTTAATTTTATTTATTTTACTCATGCATCAATAAAAATGTTAATTGAAAATCAGTGGTAAAGTCAGTGAGGTCTCGCTCTCAAAGGGTGACTTCAAAGATATTGGCTTTGTCAATACTCGTTTGCATTGGGAAAAAAAGAAAATAATATTCAAAAATTGTTGCTGGTTCTTTAAGTCACACATGTTGTCCCAGGAGTTCATCTCGGAATGCTTTTTCATCATTACAAAAACATTCCAAGATGGCCACCCACGTGGTATGATGCACAAGTGGACATTTAGGCATATATTTTAAATTTACTGTTCTTAGATTATCAGACTGACTCTTTAGAATAATACATTAATAAAACAAAGTGTGTGCACAATACCAAGCAAAAAAAGGAGAAGCAAGAGTCTTAGGGGCCAAGGCACACATCAAAGCAATTTAAATTTTGTGAAAATAAATTAATCAAAAGAGTGGTGTGAAAGAGTAGTAGCATGAGCAACAGACGAGCAGAAGGGCTTGAAGCCTCAAAAGAGAGCCCATGGGTGGGGATGTGAGTGGAACCGGGCAAATCAGAAAAGGACGAATGGCACGCTCTCCCTTGAAGTGTAAAAAAATAAAAAATGGGTCCTTCATGTCGGCAATGAAATGATATAATTCATTCAATTAAATGGATGGTAACCAAGCTATGTTCCAGTGGGGCAAAAACAAGATTAGGAAGGAAAGCCATTGAAACACGGACAGGAAAATGAGATAGTCAAGAAGCCACCCAATAATGCGGAAAGGGCCAACCTAAAGCACACTTGGTGTATTGTTGATCATAGGTCTTCAGAAACAGATAGCAGTAAATATCTGCAGGTGATACCTAAAAATGCAACGAATGCAGGGCACTATAACCCCACAGAACTGCTTCAAAACAAGTAACTCCCTTTAGAATGCGCAGTTATAAAAAGTAGAGAGGTAAACTATTCACCACAACAGAATAAAGCGGGATACCAGCTCAGTGTTTGCATGGCCACACTGGCAGGGACAGCTACCACCCTCTCAGGGACTGTTCACTTCTAGGATCACAAGTCAAACTGTATCCAGGGTTTCATCACCTGCATTTTAGGCTCAGACAACCAAAATGGAAAGACTCTTCTATATAGAGGGTCACTGTGAAAATAGGCCCATGGGCCCCTTGGGCCAACAGTGTGATGGAGACTTTTTAATGAAGATGCAGATTGCTAAACCTTAAGATAAAAATACCTCGAAACACTGACGTTCCCCTTTGTTTGTGGTGTTCCTGGTATGGTTAAAACGATATTAAGGGGGTGTCTCTGGAGATAAAGGTCCTACAGCCTATGTATTATGTTAACATATATCAGCTCGGAGTCTAAGTGGCCTTAGGGTCCAGGGCTTTTGTCAGAACTAGGTAGTTATGCCCTGGTGTACTATTGATATTATCAATTTTCGTGGAGGTAACTCTAGAAAGGAGGATGCACCCGTAACCCTCACCTCTCATCCCCTCCATTGCTCCAGATTGTTATTTGTGGGTTTTCCGTTTGTGTGTAGTCAAACCCAGTGCATCATTTTTCCCTTATAATCGGTGTCCAGGCACAATTTGGAAAATAAGAATATGGCAGTCAGTATACCGAGTTGGATGCAGAAGGTGAACCTGTCAGACCGACGCCAAGAGCAAATTAAATGCATGAATTGATATTTAACTTGGGAATTTTCATTGTGCAGCTTTCTGTTCTATCATTGTTTGGCTCATCTGTGTCATTGCAGAAGGCACATTAGTCTTGTGGCCCTTCACAAAAGGAAACAAAAGGTAACCAACAAGCATCTTGGCTTTGCTGGGCTCTATTGGGGAGAGACAGCTTGAACCCTTATGATATAGTGAGTAGGGAACTCACCCGTGCTTACCCCTGGCACACATGGCACCTCACTGAGGGGGAAAAAAGGTAGATGGAACTAGGTCAATACATTGTATGAGTAAGCGTGGTTAATAATTAAAAAGCTACGTGCTCAAATCAAAGGGCAACTCATGTACCAATCCCGTGAAGTGATGGCGTTCCCAGACTATACTACACAGGTCCAGGCCAATGCAAATCATATGACCAAGTTAACAAAAACTTAGATACATGACGTTACAGTACATGCTCCTCTTCCCGACGAACCTGGGGGTCATCCATTAGGGCAAATCACACTTTTGTGGTACCCCAAATTAGGCCTGGAAATGGCTAACAGAACAATGCCCCCTATGGCCGAGCCCCCCACTGTCATGGCAGGATCACCAGGGCCATGGGACTCCAGGGGTGCTGGGCGCCGAGCTCAGTTGCTCCAAATGGAGGAAACGCTTCTGTAGGGGCCGTAGTCATGCCTCAGCAACCTCAGACAAGGTATGAAGGGGTGGGTGGGGGGGGGGGGGGGGGTTGGGGTTGGGGGTTTAATCACCTGCAAAGGAGAATGACACCACTGACAATACCCCGGTCCAGGCTGACGAGGACAGCACTAGACTCAACAATGCAGGGTGAACTTTGGGCTTTCACTTATTCCACATTATCTAAGCACGCCAGCACCATCTTATCTTTCAATGGTTTTTGGGATTGGGAACTCCAAGACGGCAACTCTGATCAGTTTCCTTCACCACCCATGACTGTGATGGGGACTGATTGTGGGTGCCAAATGGTTCTGCGGGGGCGGGAGGTAAAGGGAGGGGCAGAGTTGGGAGGATGGGGTTTTTGTTTGATTTGTTATACAGTTTGGTTTAGTGATTACGTTAGGCACTACGCGTCGCAAAAGCACCCTGCAGACTCACTGCAACCCACATCCACATGGTACAGATTGCAGAGAGGTTAGTGATCCCCCAAGACACTCACCAGCACTCCACTGCCCCCGATAAAGGACTCCAACACTACCCACCATGATGGCCTTTACGGCTAGGACATTGGACATGAACGGGCTGTTGGACCGCATTAAGAGGAGCGCAGACCTGCAGTTCCTCCATGGACACAGTCCCCTGGCTGTACTGCTACAAGAAACCTCATGGGGACTAACTGCTCCCTTCTGGCCAGGTATGGGTACTCCAGAGTCTATCACGTGGAATTTGGCCACGGTTCTAGGGAGTGGCGATTTTCCTTTACAACTCTCTGATGGCGGTGTCCCGTGTAACCTGTAACAATTTTGGGAGGTTTGTGCTGGAGGAGGGTTTGGTAGGGGGCTCCCTGCATAACCTCCTAAGAGTATATGTCTCCCCACAGATCATCACTCGGGGACTTAGTGTTATAGCCTCCGGCCGACAGGCTAATCATGGGGGGCTATTTCAATAATATCCTGGTCCCTTGGACTCTCTCAAAAATCCCATCGTGGAACCGAGGGAGCATAGGAGTCTAGCAGGCTGGGCCTTGGGACTGGTGCTCTGATTCACTTGGCGGGTCTGGAATCCTACAACAGGAGAATACACACATACCTCGGCAGCCCACGGCTCCCTCTCCCGTTTAGGGCTTTTCCTGTTGGCAGCCACCAATCTGCTCTACATGCAAGGAGCCCACATCCTCGTTAGGGGACTATTAGACCATGCACCAGTCACCCTTCAGGTGGGAGACAGTTGGAGTGAGAGGGAAAGACAAATGTGGCACCTCAATGCTTGGTTTCTGACCGACAAATGAATTGTTTGAGCCCTGGAGACAGGACTAGAGGGTTTTCTTGATATTAACTGGGAAACAGTTGACTCACCCTCTCTGTGCAGAAAGTCTTGTGGGCCAGTGAATCTCTCCAGATTTCCTTTGATAAGCGTGTCCTATGACAGGGGTCTTGCAATGGCCGACAACCACCTTTATCATTGAGCAGCATACATTGTAGTGGTGAATGACTGGCTGTGCGGAGCCTGCTTTTCCGGTAGAGATTTCATTGACTGGCTTTGATAATCTTATGGGTATGCTTCCTGAGATCACCACAGGAGTTTTCCTGACACAGAGAGCTGCCCTGCGATGGACAGGTCTGGATCATCCAGTGACGCTGTAAACTCCTATGGGTTGGCAGATAGCTGGATCGGGTGGCCGACTCAAACGGGGAGGGACAATATCAGAATTTCCTGATCGGGTGACATCTGGGTGGGTGACCACCTGAAATCCTTACAGGACCTCCATAGTTTTCCTTCCACAAATAACAATTCTTTAGATACCTCCAACGCCATGACATACTCTCCGGGTTTAGGGGCATGCTGGCTAAACTTCTAGAATACAACCCCACGGAAGACGGGCTACTTATGGGCCCACTGGCCAAGAGAGGCCTCTCCTAGACCTACAGAGCACTGGTAAATAATTCCCATGTATGCTGACGGCATCTGAATGGAGTGTTGGGAGGGGCGGCTAGGCCCGCTGGGTGAGTAGTGGAAGTAGGCACCACGGGCCTAAGACATTTCAGCCCAGCAGCGTCTTGTTCAATTGAATTACCTCCACTGCACCCATTACACACTCAAGCATTTGTGAACAGCCCACAAACTTCCTGCCCCCACCTGCACTAGATGTGGGGGAGGGGGGAATGGAGGGAGATATAGGCAACTTTTATCACATGGTTTAGAAGTGTCCCATGATTCAGAAGTACTGGCGGCCTCTATTTGTTGCCTTATCAGTTATCCTGGACCAGAGCCTTGACGCATCACCAAGGATTGCACTGTTGGCTCTGGTGGACGACATGGGAGGCCCAAGGGGGAACTGAACCTTGGTGGAGCTGGGCAAACCGTTAGCAAAAAACACATGACTAAACACTGGAGATCACTAGAGGCCCAGACGATAAAGGAGTAGAAGGCGGACATGGAACACTCCACCCAATTGGAGGAACCAATTTATTTAGTTTGAGGCTGCTCCAGGAAACACCGTAAGATATGGGGGAAAATAGTGGGTATACTACGGACTAGATACTGCAACTGTGTTTAATCCAAGGGGAGAGGTGGGTTGAATGGGGGCAACCACCAGCTCTATATAAAAGAGCTTCTGCATGGGTTTGTAAGGTGTGCGACTACTATGTGCCTACAATAAAATAAATTAAGTGTTGTTATAAGTAATTTCAAAAGCACAAAAAAAAGTTGCCGAAATGTAATTCACAGATCAACACACAGGCCCTCATTACAACCCCGGCGGTCTTCTTAGAAGACTGCCGAGGCAGCGGGCGCCAGAATACCGCCAGTGCTGGCGGTATTCCTGGCTCCCTATTTTGACTTTTCAGCTCGGCCAGCGGACGGTAACAGTGTTACCGTCCGCTGGCCCAGTGGAAAAGTCGCATCAACATTGCTGCCAGCTCGTAATAGAGCCCGTGACAATGTTGATGTGCAGCGGGTGCAGTAGCACCCATCGCACGTTTCACTTCCCAAAATCCAGGCAGTGAAAAAGCGCGATGGGGCTATGCCTAGGGGCCACTGCACTGCCCATGCCAAGTGCATGGGCCCCCAGGGGCACCCCAAGACCCCAAGTGCTTGCACCGCTGCCCTGGGGATTATGACTGAGTATAGTGCAGGGGCCGGCGGAATGGCCGTGGCTATAGCGCCACGGTCATTATAGCTGGCGGAACACCACCAGCCTGTTGGCGGTGTTACCGCCAGCTTACCACCGGCCGCCAGGGTCGTAATGAGGCCCATAGTGTCACTCACTCTGCATGACTTTTGGTGATTTTGGACTGGCGCAAAATGTTAATAAACCTGTCCCCTAATGCACTGTAATAGCACTTGAACTAGATTTGTACATCATTGTTTTCAGGATCAATTCTCTCTTTATAAACATAATTTTCATGTTTCTAGGTGTGTCTAGAAGAAAGTATGCTTAATGAGTCATTTGCTCTACTATTTGCACAGAAGACCAGTACAAAAGCATTGCACTGGTCAAAATGTGAAAAAGCACCGTTTGTGGAGTTTATCTGGTACCGTTTTTAACTGGTCTGCCGTTGCAGATGTCAGAGGAAAGTTTGCGTAATCCGCCATCTTAGTTTGCAATCACACTGAAATAAAATGAGCAGTTCAGTGACAATTGATGCTGGTTCTTTACCCAGTGCTCCACCCAAGGACCTCTCTTATTAACCCCTAGTGCGGCGCATCAGGGCCAGGAGTTGTTTGCGGTGGCAGATCCGATTACTTGCCTACTTAGCACACTGCTTGTCCCACTGAATTGCGCTTGAAAGTGTATTGTTATAGGTAAGATCCCTGCCCCGGCTCAGGCTTCGCAGAGCACTGCTCCCTGTGACTTATAGTAGGGCCACTGGTATTCTGTGGCTGCCGCTTTTTTCTGTATAATTATAGATTTGTTGCATCTGCTACACAGTCCATCATCTGCTGCATAATCAGCAGATTTTAACAAAAAAATGTTTCCAACTATAATGGATCGAAATCTACTAAAATCTACTAAAAACCAGTCAACACAAGTTCACCTGCAGTGGACGGCCCTTGACAAGATTGACTGGTCGTTCACCTTTGTTGATTATGGATGTGTTTGTATGCTAAACTGGCTTCAATGAAGTGAAACCTTTGCCCACAAAGTGTCAATCAACATAAGTGAAAATAGCAAAATAATAAAAGTAAAATAATGCATTACACCGCATAATTTGCCTTTCTTTGCCACATCAACTCTGCGCATAATTTGGCCTTCCCCACCGCACAATTCCAATGGACTTGCTTATAGTTTAAAAAACAAACAAACAAACAAAAAACACAGCTGGTAGCCTGGCTGCTCAGTAGATTAGAGTTAAGTACTTCTGTTAGAATCGTTTGCCATAGGCTTTCCCTTAGAAATAGTAGTACTTTTATGAAAAAATAAGAGTGGGGAGAACTAGGAGGGTTCCTTCAAAATACCAAAAAACAAAAACAAAAAAACAAAAATCACTTGACTTGAGATGTACCATAAAAGGGCAATTTTATAACAAATTTCTTAATAAACACAATGTATTTCAACCTCTGTCGCCCAAACTAAACGACCTTTAAAGGTATTCTTAACCCTAATTCTATTTGTAACTATCCCAGTTTGAAAAGCACACCTTAACCTTACCAGGCACCCCATCCTAACTCTAGGCTTATCAGTGACCCTAGTTTTTCTTATACCCATATCCTTTTATTTTGTGTCACATTGCATATTTTCTGATGACGGCAACAACAAAAATGTAACCACTGTGGTGTAGTGACTTAAGATATTATGTCACAACTACTTTTCCTTATAGTGGTTTCTTTACAATGATTTGTTTTATTAAAAAAGGTTCTTCATAGCGACATAATGCCTAGTGTGTATGAAGAGGATCACAAACTGGGGCAAGTGTTACGCATTTGCTATAACGGAATTCTTCCTATCGTAAGTATGACTGAATATCTAACCCCAGCCTATAGAAACTGAACCCGATATCTGTCATCAAACTGAAGTGAACCGACCACCTGATGCCCTCACATATAGGTGGTCAGGATTAGCAACCACTCAGTAGAGGAAAAGTGCAAGTAACTTGTAGCTGCAACTGACAAGCTAATGATGTCAATTTCAAAACTGTATTTCCCTCAGCATATGCCATAACGATACAACATTATACTTAAACAGATTATCGCATCTAGCAGCAACACAATAACCTTAGTAAAGATAGACCTGCCAACTCGCAGCGTGACCGTGTGTCACACGATTTCGGCTCCCTTCACACAGTCCGACCTGAAATCACACGGTGGCAGACAATGCTAGCTGGAAGTCACTGCATATAGTGGGTTTTCAGCTCGAAACCACTGCATATAGAGGATTTCCAGCTAGTTTTTTCTGTGTACGCAAGCAGCCCATGTCCATAAAGAGGTGAAAAAACACCCCAGGCCATAGGCCATGAGCAACACCCTCAGAGATAGGCCTGGGCGGAACTCGCAACGTTTCACTCCACTGAATGTTGCGGAGTTACATAAAAACTCCACAAGATTCCGCTAAGATCTGCAAGTGGGTGAAATTCAGATATGTTGAGTTGCTTGTGCTAATTTGTAGCGGTAGGAGCTTTTTCCGTGCCGTAAAATCAACACAAACTGCGCTATATGGAGCAGTAAGGGCGCTGCTTCGTTCTGCCGCTCAAGTAGATATTTTACTCAAGCAGCAGCTTTCTCAAAGTGGATAGTTGTGTCCTGCCGCGACCGCCCAAGTTGAGAAATCTCTCCAGGAGGCATTCTAGCAATGGAAAATCACAATAGAGGACGCAAATTCTTGTTCACCAACTTAATGTTGGTAAGCCATGTGCGAGAAAAAGAAAAAAAAACTCTGCCACACGGCAGATGGAAGCGTTTTGCTGGGGCTCCCAGTGGGCAAAATTATGCAAACTCTGCCGGCAGAGCAGAATTTTTCACCCAGCCCTAATCAGAGACCTTTTTAAAAAAAATGTTTTGAGGGGCTAGGAAGGTTGTGGTGGGCTTAATGGAGGGCAGCGTGCCTCTTAGGTAGCACTTGGCATGAGACCCCACCCCTCCAAGGCGCCACACCTCCTCACAGATGGAAATGTATTTACAGGTTGTCAGGTCTGAAAAATGCTTTCCACAAACCATAGTCTTGGATTGATAAAGACAGCCCAACACACTTCACTGTGCCCTGCAGGCTAGCCATCAAACAGTTCACTGGCAGGATGAGCTAATGTTTGCATAGTCATCCGGTATGCAGCTGTATGGACTAGACTGAGCAAATACGTTTCCAATTTCTTCCACTTTCAAGCAATTAGCCAGGTGGACATCTATACCATGAGACCACAAAGTAGAATTAAGGCAGGTGTGTCCTGCAGGAAACTGCATCAGCAGATGGCTTAATATGAAAGTGATGCATTTTCCAGTCACAATGCATCTTCTAACTAAATTGTAAGTATTAAATGTTGCCACAGAAGCTTCAGTTTTATGCTGGTCGACAGTGGTAAGTGAAGCAATTAAGCCGTATTAAGAGTGTAAAACTCACATTACAATATCTTTTGGCCCTTTTGGCTGACACAGGTCGGAAAGTGTTAATGCCCTCTCACACAAGGACCATTACTGCATTTACTGGAATATTCAAAGCTCTTTAACAGAACATGTTCTGTCTCATTGATTGCACAGGGCTTCAAAGGGCCAGACATCTAACGGATGAACTGCAAAACACCCTTCCAGTGAGGACAGTAATTTCACTTAATAGGGTTTTAACCAAAGTTGCTTATAGAAAAGACGGAGAACATAATCAAAGACAAGCATTGGCAAAGCCAATGGTTCTCACCTATGCGAGAGCTACTGGCTTTGCCAATATATTTTTGCCATATTGTACACCAGTGTGGCTGCTCTTCAGCTTGGCTAAAATTAGTGGTGTAAAGGAGAGTGATGTGGAGTGAAATGTTATGGAGTGGAGTATCGTAGAGAGGAGTGTCAGAGTGGAAGGGCGTAGAAAGAAGTAGTGTCGTAGAGAGGAAGGGCGTAGAGAGGAAGGCCGTCCAGTGGAGTAGAGTGTCAGAAAGGCGGGTAGTAGAGTGGCAGGTTGTAGAGTAGATTTGAGTGGCATAGAGTCTCATGGAGTGGTGTAAAGCAAAGTATTGTGGAGTAAATTGTCCAAGTGAAGTAGCGTGTCAGGGAGTAGAGTGCCATGGAGGGGAGTAGTGTGGAGTGGAGTTTAATGGAGTAGAGTGTCAGAGTGGAGCATTGTGGATTGTAGTGTTGTAGAGTGGAGTAGAGTGGCCTAGAGTGAAGTGGAGTAGAGTGCAGTGGTGTATAGTAAAGTGTCATAGAGTATAGAGGTGTAGAGTACAGTGGTGCACAGTAGATTGGCATAGAGTGCAGTAATGTAGACTGCATTGGCGTAGAGCAACTGGTACACGGATATGGTCTCTATTTACAGTGGCATCTTCCAGACTCCAACACTTTGATACAAATCAAGTGATCAGTGGACAAAAGCAGCTGATAGTGGGTAACTCTGGAGATCACAAAACAGTTCCTGCCACACCAAACCTTGCCTGACCCCTGAAGCTTCTCTTGAAGGCTCCATGCCTGTTGCTTGTAGGGCCCGCAAGGACTTCTCATGACAGCATCAGATAAGAACACTGGATGCCTACGTTAAGCTATCTTATGAGAGCTCTAGGTGTGACCATAGATTGAACACACACCTCTTGATATCTCCAGATCTGACCCTTGCATGATCCCTAAGACATCTCACAGCTCTGAATTCCGAGGCACCTCCTGGAAGCCACTTGTGTGAACTTTGAACAATTTCTTAGACACAAAAGCACCAGGTCTACCACGTGAGTAGCAATGGACAGATTTCATGAGTGCTCCAGGGAGACATGTGATGAGAGCTCCAAGGCGGAGGCTTACGTGATCCCCGAGACATCAGAGGAAAACTACAGATTTGATCACAGAGAAATCTCATGACACTTCTAGATCTGACCCTTGTATGACTTCTCGGGGCTTCTCATTAATTCTTGAGATCTGACTCCAGTGTGGTTCCTTAAAAACACAGCATGGAATATCCTGGTCTAGTCTACGTACGATTTCCTCAGTTCATATATAAGCAGAAGAAACCCCAGTTCATTTTTGGTAGACATTACATCTGTCCAAAAACAAAAACAAAAAAACCTTAAATTTTACCGAAAAATTGCAGCCTAAAATACATAAACCTCGTGCACTCAACCAGTTCCAAGTTGCAAATGGAATCACTGGAAATATTTTCATAGCACTTCATGGGATATACAAAAAACAAAATGGCAGAATTTGAATCCAGAAGACACTATTTGCAACTGGTCAGTATTAATATCCTGGGATTTTTCAAAGCTGTTGTTTTGACGACGGGGATAGGCCCTTTCTCCTGGATGAACAGCTAAAAATACTTTTATAAACAAAAACGTGGACAAGGTTTACTCTATTCCATTTATCGGGGTGACTGCTTTCGGCGTTCGGCAGTAACAGGCAGAAAGTGTTTTTATATAAAACGGACAATACTGGAAACTACGTGTGGTGAATCTATCTATGTCATGCCAAATACCGTTTTCTGTCAGGCATTCACATAGAAATATTTGCAAACGTTTTTGTAGAATTAACATAAGTCAAAATCGTTGAAACCCGAGGTCCTACAAGCCACACCCAGCACTTGACTTTGATCTGGCACGTGGAGTTCAGAACAGTTTCTTTGTATTTGGGGAGCACTAGGTTTATTTCCAGCTCACGTTGGCCGTTAGAGTACAGCAGTGAGGGACCACACGTTGGTACATCTAAGGAGACGTTTTGGAAATGATGTCTCTAGTTGGGTGCTCACTGGGAAGAGTAAATATATAGGCTATCTGTCCCTTTCTCTACAAGAAATCTAATTTTTTCCTTTCTCCCATCGAAATTGAGAGGTTACGAAAACCATCCACCTAAGAATCACTTTATCCCTTACAAATTGATGGATGACAACACAAGTCAACAAAAATTCACCCTTTCCAATAGAATCTGCTGAATAACTAAACAAGTCAACAAAGACATCAAGAAACAACCATTCTCTCGCATACAAATAGACTGAACGCATCGCAAGTAAGCAAAGAAACACTCTCTCGCTTAGAAAGTGCAACAAAGATCAACAACTATAGTCTCACTTAGAAATCAATGGCTTGTAGCACAAGTGAAGAAGGAACCACACGCTCACTTAAAAATTAGCAGCTTACAGCCTCTATCACCAAACTATCACCATTTCCCTTAAAAACTGATGAATTGCAACACAAGTCAACAAAAAGTGCCCATTATCTTAAAGGGTAAAATTCCAACAACATAAAACCCATCTCATTACTTTCCCACCAAAAGCAAAGGATCTCGACAAATCTAAAGAACCACCTCCACCACTTCCTTCCCTTGAAACTGATGCACTGAATGGACATTAAGGCCCTCATTTCGAATTTGGTGGTCTTTTGAGAAGACCGCCGTCAAAGCGGGTGCCAAAACACCACCAGTGTTGGCGGTCCGAAGACCGCCATATTATGAGGTACATATGGATTTCTGCCCACAAACAGGCAGAAATCCGACACGGTCGGCCTGACAGACGGTGGGCGAGGGGTGGTTCTACCTCCAGCACTGCCATGCCGGAAGGACTCTGCCTGCCATATTACGAGCAGTTATATGGTACAGCGGTGGAACCACTGACATCCACCCCCTCCCGGACGAACGGGGGGGAGAGGGGAGAGGGGGGAGTTGGACGGGTGGTTTCATGTGTGTGGTGTGTATGTGTTCGAGCATTTGTGTCAGAATGGGTGCGCGTGTGTGTATGTTATTTGCAACTTTGTGCGTGGTGCTGTGAATGTATGCAAAGGGTGTGTGTGTGTGTATGAATGCGGAGGGTGGAGGTGTGTGTGTGAATGTATGCAGAGAGTAGAGGGGTGTGTTTGAATGTATGCAGAGAGTAGAGGGGTGTGTGAATGTATGCAGAGTGTAGAGGGGTGTGTGTGCATGAATGCGGGGGCGCGTATGCATGCAAGCGAGTGGGGGTGCATGTCTGTGTGCGAGTGAGTGGGGATGTTTGGATGTATACATGCGGCTGGGTGGGGGTATTTCGATGTATGCATGCATTTGGGTAGGGGTGTTTGGATGTATGCGTATGGTCGAGTGGGGATGTATGCATGCGGTAGAGTGCAAGTGTGTGGGCGAGTGGGGGTGCATGTCTATTTGTGTGTGTGCGAGTGTGTGCAAGCGAGTGGGGGTGTTAGGATGTATGCATGCAGTTGAGTGGAGGTGTTTGGATGTATGCTTGCTTTCGAGTGGGGGGTGTGTGTGAGGAAGTGTGTGGGCGAGTGGGGGTTTGTGTCTGCTAGTGTGTGAGCGAGTGGGGATGTGTGTCAGGAAGTGTGTGGGGGTGTGTGTCTGCAAGTGTGTGGGCGAGTGAGGGTGTGTGTCTGCAAGTGTGTGGACGTGTGTGGATGCGTGTGTCGGCGACAGGAATGGGAATTCCTGTTGCCAGGTGCGTTTCCGCCAGGGTTTTCGTGGGTGGACTGCCTCGTAATACAGCCGGCGGCCTTAGGCATGCCACTGGTCCAGAGGAGCTCACCCCCAGCCTTGCCGGTCCGACCTCACCGGCGGTATTGTGGCAGTCTGGCTTCGGCTGAACTCTTAATGCAGCGGTCTTTACCACCGAGACCACGGCGGTAAGACCGCCACACTCGTAATGAGAGCCCAAGCCTTTGCCCCTTATGAACTAACACAAGCAAAAGGCAAACCATTCTTCCCTACTTTCATTAATGATGCAATCCTAGGTAATGGACTATGTTTCACCCACAGCTAAGACCATAAATAGAAAAAAATACTGACATCAGTTTGAGCCAAATGGAAAGGCTGGAGGGAAGGAGTCAAATGTCACATAAAATTAACATCTCTCTTTCTTAGGCCCTGGTCACAAGCGCCCCCAGGGGGGTAGATGATATTTATCAGACCCAACAAAATCAGATCCCCTATTTTTTAAGTTGTGAAAAATAAGATGTGGATTTTGGTGCTTATCTGCACCAAAACCTAAATGGAATGTTAAATACCATAGTCTTTCCCCTGTTGGTTTGATCCACTGAAATGTAATGGATGGTGAGGACTTCATCGCACCTGGTGACTACCGGGTGCTGTAAACATCGCCCAACTTGGAATCTCAGTCCCTGTGCAAAGAGGGGTTCGATCAACTCATAATGAGGGCCTTAGAAAGGCATCATAGAAGCTACGTCCCGTTAATGACGACAGCTGGTAAATCATGCAAAGGACAGATGAACGGGTCTCTGGCAGATTTCTAGATCACTTCTGGGTAGAGCTTAGCGGCCTGATCAATTTTCACGTGCACTTTTCCGGTTAAAAAAAAAAATTATGTCATTCATTGTTGCGGGCTGTAACCTCAGAAGCAGGAAAGTTGATTACCTTCATGAATACATACCACAATATCGCAACCGCTCAAGGACACCTGGGACAAAAATGCAGTCTCTTCTTCTGACGGCACCAAGTATTCAATCGCACCTCGAATGAACAGAAAGAAGCAAGGAGAACAGCAGAGACCTTTAGTGTAAGGAAGATCTGTCACTGGGTACCCCATCTCTACATGACCCCTCTGGTCAACTGGGGTTAGATCTGTACTTTTCTGAATGCAAGAAATTAGCAGGTGGGGCGCAAATGCCTGGGATGGAGCCTCAACTCATGAAGATGTCGTGCCCCCACCTTGTGAGGTCGTCAGAAAGGCACCCCTCTTTGTCCCAAGCCCCAAAACAGCCAATCAGTAAGAAATGAGTAATGAAAGGCTGCCTATTTAAGGAAGGCTCAGCGGTGCCCTGCAAACCAACCAGGGCCTTTCAGAAAGCCCTTGAAACATTTGGCCTCTTACTTCACAAGGACTCCCTGCATCTTACATAAAAGCACCCAAGAGTAAAGGATGTCTGCGTCGGACTATTGTTTCCTCAACTGGCTGCGACATAGAGAGTCAAACAGTCCAAAGCACAGCCATTTTCACACCCTACCTCTAGGTTAGTTCAGGAAACGAAGGTAGGGACTATGTCCACCTTGCCTACATAAACACAGATTCCCAAGTATCTAAACTGGAAACTCTGGAATTCCAGGGATCTGAATGGAATCGGAGAAGGGTGATTAAGTTTGTCCCTGTCTTAATCATCAGTAAATTGATTACACGCTTGGGCACTAAGGGCCAGATGCAGGAAACGTTTGGCGACTCGCAAATGGCAAAAATTGCTGTTTGCGACTCGCTAAACGCGTTTCCCTATGCAGAAATGCATATTGCGAGTCGGTACCGACTCGCAATATGCATTTCAGAATCGCAAATAGGAAGGAGTGCTCCCTTCCTATTTGCGAGTGGCATGCAATGCGGTCGCAAATGGTGTCGCAGTTACCATCCACTTCAACCCACTTCAACCCACTCGCAAATTGGAAGGGGTCCCCATGGGACCCCTTCCACTTTGTGAATGGACCCACAAATATTTTTTCAGGGTAGGTAGTGGTCCAAGGGACCACTACCTGCCCTGAAAAAAAAAGAAACTAAAGGTTTCGGATTCTTTAAGTGCAGCTCGTTTTCCTTTAAGGAAAACGGGCTACACTTAAAAAAAAAAAAAAAAAACTGCTTTATTTAAAGCAGTCACGAACTTGGAGGTCTGCTGACGACAGCAGGCCTCCATGTTTGCGAGTGCCTAGACTCGCTATGGGGCCGCAATTTGCGACCCACCTCATGAATATTAATGAGGTGGGTCATTGCGACCCCATAGCGAGTCGCAGACGGTGTCTGAGACACCGTACTGCATACCAATTTGCGAGTTGCAAATTGCGAGTCGCATGGACTCGCAATTTGCAACTCGCAAATTTTTTATTTGCTACATCTTGCCCTAAATTCTCTTAAACTGCATCATGAAGATAGCACACATGAACGCAGTAATCTAGACTCATGACGTTTGCAAGTGTCACCCCAGTTGCAATAACATGCAGATGCCCCTAATGTCAACCCTCCTCCTTCAACTAAGTACTGTTAAAGAAAGTTATTTGGAAAACCTCAGAAATAAGTCAAACCAGATAACAAGAAGCATGAATGGTATTGAGATTTCAGACTCAAACAAGGAGATAGCACACGCGGAAAGGCAACAGCCTGCTCTTTGCTGTAGCCCAGGGGTGTCCACAATGGGCCAGTGAGGGCCAGATTTTCAGAATAACCACTGGTGTATAATTTAGAATGCTGAATGTAAATTTATCTTATGAGGATTTCCTGAAAATCTGGCATGGACACTGCCTTCCTTGATCTACGCTAGACAATCAAGCCCTAAATAAAGGAAATCAGCAGGCCATCTTATCCAATTTGCAACATACTGGAATCATGGAATGGAACGTAAGGCTCTGCTAGATCACCTCCGTTCTCTATAACTACAGCAAAAATCACAATTGGATGATATGAACTTCTGAAGAAGAGTGTGATGCAACATGAGGCAGAGATCATCACCATCTTCTGTGTGGTTCCATATTTACGAGAATTTGGAATACTTAAAGTGGATGTGCACAACTACAGTTCCATAGCTACAAAAGCCACAACCAGATCCATCTCGGGAGAAAGAGCAAAGCTAGGCTATAGAAAAAGACTGCACGCTGACTAGACTCGTTGAAGGAAACCAACCTCTGCCTCAAAGGTTCCAACATCGACTGGGTGGTGGTGAGAATGAGCAAGTAGAATTCATCTGGCCCGCAACCCTGAAAACAGCTTCTGTGGCACGACAGAAGGGAAAAAAAAAACACTGGATGTTGTCATTAACTCAAACCTACAATCTTCCACCAAAAAAAAGAATACAGCAGTCACGAGTACCAGCTTCCAACCGGCCATGCTCCAAACTCCGTGTCTTACAAAGAAATCACCAAGTGGAGCTCCACACAGTCATATTAGGTCTAGTATAATATATTTTTCAATGGTCATCCCCAAATAGATATGAAGAGAGGTTACACATACCAAAATGGGCAATCCAACAATTGAATGAAAAATCAAAAATAGGAAACCGGCCTCCAGAGGCTACTAATACCTCCTGGAGTTTGTACACATCTTTTCGCAAGGACTGTACTTTTTCTTTCCTAGCTACCTACATCATATTCGCCACATCTACCGCCATGGAAAGCTTTATTTATAAAACAGCGCTCTGAAGGGTGCAATAGGTGATGTTTGAATCTATATAAAAGAATTGTGTAAAAAAAATTTTTTTTAAAGAATGCACTGTACTTCCTGTTGTAATTATTCATTTTTACTTCCATTTTTAGTAGCTGGAAATAAACAGATTTGCCAGTTATGGGAGCATCCAAAAACACCCAAACGGCAGTTGAATGAAGGGCCCCGTGGAGAGCAGAGACGCAGTCTAGTCTTTCCATGGGATCCTTCGGGCGGAAGAAGACACGAAGGACAGGGATTAGCAGGGGGACAAGCATGGGAGGGTTTATATAGACAGATAGGGGGAGGGATCGGCCTCTTGTGCGTTAGCTGATCGCGCTGCCTGGAAGTTGGACACCTACCTGCCCTACATTGGAAATAGCGACTGGGGTAAGTTTGTTTCAAAGGGTGTGGGGTTTGTTATTTGGGGTGATAAGGTGGGAGTTGTGTATGCCAGTTTAGGGCAGGTTGCTGTGAGTGGGCAGTAGATGGGGGAGGGTGGAGAGTCAGATGCGGGCCTGGCCACCCTTCCAAGGGGGAAGAAGCAGGTGAAGGATGACAGTGTGAGGGACACCCGAATGAAGCAGGGGATGAAAGGAGAATGTGGATAGTGGGTGAATGAAAGTGGAGGCTGGGTGAACAGAAGCATAAGTGGGGAATGAAGGGAAAAGTAAAAGACAGGGGGCGTGTTCAAAAGAGGTGACACGGGAAAGTTGATGGAAGTTGAATTTTCAAAGTTATGCAAATATCATGATATAAATAGCAATCCTGTCCTAATAAATGGCCTTTTACACTATTCAAGAGTGTGAGGATGATTATGTCCCGATGTGGCTGTGTTATAAGGACAAGAGATAACTAAGAGCAGTCAGTCTGGCAAAGTAAGACTGTCCTCAATGAAAACACATGAAGAAAAACAGAACAAACCAGCCTTTAATTTGCTGTTCAAACGAACTACCGCTCCCAGTATCTCACAGGAAAATGCTATACCTGCAACAACTTATCAACAGACTCCTCCTAGTTTTGCTAGATCTTTACATGCTGCCAGGACACACTGTTTGCCATCCTGGGGGGTTTCTTTTCGTAATTATTGGCCGGACTGATTTATGGAAGCATAGAGAACTACAAATCCCAGCACGCATTAAGATGTCAAATGAAAACACACAGAGCGTGGAAACATGGAAGCTGTGCACGGTTTGCGCGGTACGGTAGCACCAATGAACGGGTGAGCAACGTTACCAGAAAACCTAAGGCTGCTGTATGCGCGCATTCTCGGGGGAAAAGGCTTTTCGAATCGGCCCCTTGGGTGCTATAACTGGGGGGATATGCCTAGGGGTAGCATGTCCTTTCCTTTCTGTGCACACTGGAAGAACTCCAAGATACACCTTCCTGGGGCGTGTTTGGTGGAGGGGGGGGGATGTCACCTCGTGGACAGCTGGAAACTGACAAGCACGCCCCCGCCAGCTGCGGGTCATGGAGGCGCCCCGAGAGCAGGTGTAATCACCGGAAGCTGTACTCCCACCACAGTGCACAGCAGCTCAAGAGGCCACGCTTTCCTCACAGGACACCACAGGCACAACAGAGGACAGGCATACACGAGTCACAGACCCAACTTGTACAAACTGCAGTGCGACACAGTCACTAACAGAAGCAGAACAGGCGGCAAGCTTCCCCACACATGTAAATCATGCAAACATCACGTAAAATATGATACAGCCTTTTCAAAATCATAAACAGTGCATTTTGTAATTACATTTCCGTAGCCCTTACTACTCCTGATGAGGAGCTGAAGCTTTTCATGGAGAGTAATGTTCTACTCCAGAACAAGGTTAGTGGGTAATCCAGTGGTTAAAAGGTTTTTTATTGTGAGTATTCTTGTATTCTAAACATTGCATGCGCTTATGCTAGCTACTTTGTGATAGACTATATTAATACCAGTGTGATCATGAAGCTATGTGGTTTTAGGTGAATGGTTGGGGAGATGGGTTGGGGAGACAAGGTAATGTTAGGTTGTAGGGATAGGGTAATAACGCAGGAGAGGTTGTGATTTATGAAATGAGGTGTCGGCGTTTGGCAGAATTACAATAAGAGAAAATAAGGCAGACAGGCATGAGGAGAGGGGGCCATACTCAAATAGAAAGCATGGAGAGGATGGAAGGTAAGAAGAGGGTCACTGGAGAAAGAAACGAGAAGCATCCAACCTAAAGGAATCAAGTGGAAGTAAGTCAAGTTGAGTTTTTTCATGTAGGATTTTTGGACTATAGTTGAAAGTGGCTTTCTGGGATAGCAAGCAATCTAAGGATGTAAGCTGTAGCAAGCAATACGAGGTAAGCTGTAACAAGAAAACATATGATAATGCTTCATATCTGGGGCAGCAAGCTTAATCCTTTCGCTGCTAGCCCCCTCTGCTAAGACATTTTTAGGCTACTTGGGATAGTTTGCACTTAGGCCTCCATAACTTTTTGTTCTCATAAGTGATCCACGCTAAATTTGCAGCCTTTTTTTAAGCATCCAAGGAACTCATAAGTAGGGTATGTGGATTCCCCTTGAGGGGGACTGAGAAAATAGCCAAAATGTAGCTAAATAAATTATTGGGAAAAAATGTGAAAATAAGTACAGCAGAAGAAAAGGCCTGTTTTTTTCTTGCAGATGGTATCAGGTTTACGGTGCTAAAATCGCCTTCTTCCCAGCTTTCAGGAACAAGCAGACATGATTCAGTAAACCACATTTTCTAACATAGTTTTGTCATTTAAATAAGAGAGAGCTATTTTTTCCTATTTTTTGTGCTTTTAACCTCCTTCCAGTTTGTGGTGGAAGCAGGTATGAAATTCATAGTAGATCCTGTAAAACTATACATTGCTGAAAACTCAACAAAATTCTGAATTCAGCAAGATGTCATTCGTGTAGATCCTCAAAGGTTTTAGTAGGGAAAAAAAGGGCATATCTCTCAACGTTTCCATTTGAAAGTTTTCATCACAATGGTTGATTCACTAAAGCTATATACCATTACTTCTGTTAGATCTTTCGGATTATGGGAATATATACGGTTTGTGGGTTTTCCAAGAAATCGAGGTACCCTGAGCCAATAACCGGGCTGCACCCTGCAATGGTTTTCTACTGTGTCCTGGGTATAGAGCAATTCAGATGGTAAAATATAAATAGTGAAAAAGAGGTATCAACGAAACCTATGTTTTTCTGAAATAAGCACAAGATATGGAGTTTAGAAGCAATGGTTATTTGCACATCTCGGAGTTTGCGGGTACCCATTCTAGGATGTGAATTAGAGGACATTTCTCAAAATTACTTCTTTCTTACACGTTGTCTCACATTTGGAAGGTGCAAATGCAGAGAAATACATTTGGTGATAACACTTGTTCTACTATTCTGTGTTCCCTTAAGCCTCCCAATAAAAATGGTACCTCACTTGTGTGGGTAGGCCTAGTGCCTGCGACAGGGAAAGGCCCAATACACAACATGGATACATCAAATTTTCCTACAAAAAAAATGACCCATTTTTTGCAACGTGGGTACCTGTGGTTTTGGGTCCTACCTCAGCTGGCACCTAGGGAAATCTAGCAACCCTTTACATTTTTGAAAACTAGACACCTAGGGTATTCCAGCATGGGGTGACTTACGTGGCTCTCACCAGGTTGTGTTATCAAGAATTCTTTGCAAACAAACTTTGACAAAAAAAACACATTTTCCTCACATTTCTGTGATGGTAAGTTCTGGAAACTGCACTGAGCCACAAACTTCCTTTCACACAGCATTCTCCTAAGTCTTCTGTTAAAAATGATAACTCACTTGTGTGGGTAGGCCTAGTGCCTGCAACAATAAATGGCCCAAAACAGAACATAGATACATCATGTTTCTCCACCAAAACGGATCCGTTTTTTACTAAGTGGGTGGCTGTGGTTTTTCGGGCCCAGCTCAGCTGTCACATAGGGAAACCTAGCAAACCTGTACATTTTTTAAAACTAGACACCTAGGGTAATCCAGGATGAGGTGACTTGCATGGATCCCATGAGTTTTTTTTTTTTTTACCCACAATGCCCTGCAAATCTCAAACTTTGCCTGAAATTAACCAGTCACCTTCCAGTTCTGTGATGGAAACTTCTGGAATTCGCAGGAATCTAAAAAAGTCCTACCACCCAGCATTGCTCCATTTGTGCCCCAAAACAATGCTGCCCCATTTGTGTGGCTGGGCCTAGTGTCACTGACAGGAACTTATTAAACCAAGGGAAATGGGAGCCCTTGCATGGGGACACCTACTGAAATCTGTTGGATCCATTCCTGTCGCTGGCACTAGGACATCCACACAAGTGCCACAGCATTTTTATTGGTAGAAGTGGGGCAACACTGATTGGTAGGAATTGTTTAGATTCCTGTGGATTTTAGAAGTTTCCATCACAGAAATATCAGCAAAAATGTGGGGTTTTAGTCAACTTTTGAGGTTTGCAGGGCATTGTGGGTAAAAAATGGTGTAAGATGGATGCAAAGCACTCTACCCTGGGCTCCTCCAGATGTCTACTTTTCAGAGCTGTCTGGGTCTGATGGTTTTTCCAGGTGGCAGCCTACCCAAGCTCAATATGTGCAGCTGTTCACCACTGCAAGTGGGATGGCCACACTTTCCTGGTCCATTTGTAAAAGCAACACCCAAAACAACCAACTACCCTCTTGCCTGCCACTGACATGAGATGCTTTAGTTTGCAGGGGAGCACAAAGACTGCCTCGTATTTTGAGGGGGTGAAGGCATAGCCATGCCTATGTTGGGTAGAGCTCTCACCCCTATAACTAAAAAACAAAACAAAGTAATCCCTGGTGTCTACTGGGCTTTCTGCACCCCCCCTCCCTGGGGGGGGGGGGGGGGAGAGGGGGACACAAAACAGTTTCACTTCTTGGGGGGAGTCAGCGGGGAGGGCATAATATCCATACCCATGCTGGGCAGCCCCCAACCTACATAAAAAAATTAATCCCTGGTGTCTAGTGGCCTTTCTTCCTCCCTGTGGGGTTGTAGATGGGTGTTATGGCCCCCCCAGACAGGCTGAAAGACTGTTTCCCTTTTGGAAGGTAAGTGTGGGGAAGGGGGCATAGCCATGCCGGGCACCCCCCCACCAATACTGATCCGCCCCCAGGGGGTGAGGTGGGGGGGTTTGGCAGCCCCATAATAGAGAGCGACCCTTACCAAAGGGCCGCTCCCCAAAATGTTACATAAAAATCCCTCCTGTCTAGTGTTTTTCTGTCCCCCTTGGGAGCAGGTTGGCCTACAAATAGGGCCAATCTGACCCCCCTCTCCCCAGGGCAGGGGTGGGGTGGATGGGGGAGAGAAAATGTCCTTAATAATACCCCCATAATGGGTATTGACCCTTGCCCCAAAGGGCTGATCCTCAACCTATTTTTGAAAACCCCTGGTGTCTAGTGGTATTAAAAATAAGTCTGGGTGGGGGGCTGATAATGGCCAAAATTTGCCAATTATGGGAAGTGGCACTTTACTAAGAGGCCGATCCCTGAAACAACAAAAAAACATCCGAGGTGTCTAGTGGAGTGGATCCCTGCTTGGGGAATCCCTCTCCTTGGGCGCTCCCCAAGCAGGGATCCACGTGGAAAAGGTACCATTGGAAAGGGGAGATTCCCCTTTCCAACGATACCACTCCTGTGTGTTTCAGTGCTCGGTGGGGCGGAGACAGACCCGCAGGCACTGAAGCAGTGAAACTGAAATGAGCCAATCGGTTCATTTCACTTTTGCTGTAATGATCTCAGCACGCCGATTGTCATTACAGTGGGGGGAAAAATGCCCTGGGCAGCTGTGGAAGCTCTTCCCCAGGTCCTGAGGCTAAAAAATAAAAAAAGGATTTCCCTTTGTTGTGAACAGCAGAGGGATTTTCAAACTGGTTTGTGGGGACAGCTCAGAGCCATCCCGCGCACACGTGCGGAGTACGGCTTCAAGCCATCCTCCGCACCAAAGGGTTAAAACATGCAAATATCACTTAAACATTAAGAGTCTAGTCTGCTGTGCGCTCCCTAGGACTGCCCTTTTAAACACAGGTTGACGTATGCCAGTGTACACACCTTGGTACAAGGTATACGCTCCACAGTGCCAAAGTATAGTTTATAAATATTTCCATAAAATGGGATAGATCTTCACAAGCATCACTTCCTCGATAAAAGGCCTTACTTCAGATATTGATTAAAGAAAGGCACTTCTCATCAGACACTTTTAGCAGCATCTTTCCTTTTCTTATCTGCTTTCTTGTCTTTCATTAACTATTCATCTTTATCTTGATCCTTCTCTCGGAGAGTCACATTGAGTTTCTTTAACATGTAGAAGCTCTGACATTAACAGTGCACATTATTGCACTGCACTGAAGTACTTATTAAAAATGATAGTTTTGTACAATTGGAAGTCTGAACTCACATATTTGAAAGGGCTTTCATGAACTATAATAAAGAAATAAGTTTTGGTGAAAAAATGATTTGCCTAAGATCACACAATTTCAGCAGGGTAGCTGCAATTTATCCAGCTTTTCTTGTTTCGCTTTGTTAATATCAGCCAGTAAATGGGTATCTATTTGTCTCTCCACACATTAAGGCTTTGTTTTTTCCTCTAAGTGCAGTTTTTAAATATAACGCAAACTTGAAGGCTGAACGCTCTACATGAGCACCAGTTACATTACACTTGGTCACTTGCATTATTTATAGGCACAGGGGGATTACGTCCTTTGCCCAGAACCAATGGATGTTGAGCCGACACAGAGACGCCATCCTGGTTTCTCAGTCGGCAGCTCTGACTGTAATGCCACATCCTGGATGGACAGAGGGAGACAGGCAAAAGCCACTTTACCTCCCATTCCTCCCTCCCTCCCTCCCTTGCCTTCCTTCTTAACCAATGAGGATCCCTTGCCTCCTATAGACCCCCTTCCTTCCTAAATACAAATGCCCCCACCCACTCCTCATCCTGTTCTTTTTTGTCTCCCAGAAGACTTATGTCCTTCTCCCCTCACAGGCAGGGCCTGGAGGGCTTCGCTGTTATGTCCCCGCCGGGTGCAGGGATCCCAGTGGCGATTTCCTGGCTTGGTGGCATGGTCTGGTGATGCAGCGAGCTGGTGTGATGATGCAGCTAGCGGATGCTGCAGCAGAGTCTGGGGGTTCTGCTACCGCTGGGCTTCCACGTTGGCCCCTCTGCACGGCTGGGCATGTAGTCAGAGGCAGTGTTTGGGCATGCATTTGGTGGTAGTAACTGGTTTTGTGCCAGATATTTATTTTCATTTTAGGGCCTTTCTTTGCTGGGCCTTGCGGAGGATGTTTCTCTCCCCCACCGGAGGACTCGTGCTGCTGGTAGCCCTGTTAGGGGTAGTGCACCTCTCCTGTGGGTCAAGATGGCGCAGCCCCCACTTATTTGTGGTGGTGGTTGCAGGAACCCTCCTGCCTCAGCATGCAAAGCACATTTGGCCGTCTCCACATATGACTTGGTGGCGGCCACTGATTCTTCGGCATTAACTTTGGCAGCTCCTTCTGCATCCTCGGGTAATATATGTTTCCCGGGTATGGTTATGGGTCATTCTGGCCCCTGTGTGGGAAGACATGGGATTTCCTTCTTTTCACGCAGTGGGGGCATAGTTTCCTCCCTCGGTTTCGCCATGTCCTTACAGGATTGTTGGGGTTTGGTGAGTTGTGGTTGTGATACCGGCCCCTCGATTTCTAAAACAAATCCTGTGCTTGTTGGTAGGGGAGGTTGCTCTTCCTTCTACAACCCATCTGGATTTGATTCTCGCTGCCCTCATCAGCGGCTTGGCCTTTCCTCCGGGGAATGTACTCCCTTTGCTGCCACAGATTGGTGTGTGGACTCTGGTGTTTGGGGATCTTCTGCGACTTGGGTTTGACAGCTCGTCTTCTACTCCATCCTGTTGCAGGTCTTCGTTGGCTGGTTGGGGCCATCGAGGAGGGGACACTGTGCTCTGCTGTGTTGGCAGCTATGGTCCAGCAAGTGGGGTTGCTTGCTGTCATTTGCTCGCCCAGTTTGTCCCCAGGGCTTTCATTGGGGTCTGTTTCTCGCTCTTTCATTGCGGTATTGGGGGCAGCACCTGGGGAGTGGACCACCCTGATGACACTCCCATTCGAGGGTTCAGCGCTCTTTGGGTCTCGTTGCCAGCAATGATCTCCTAGGCACTTCAATGGAGTGAACATTGCCTTGCCCTTTAAGGGGGAGGGGGGATTCTTCTGTTGGTAAGGGGTGGTGGACGCCTAGGTCACCTTCCTGAAGCTGGGTTCCAGACGCTGTTACTTTCAGTAGAGGTGGTTTCAGCCACGGTTTCCTGCATAATGCACTGTTCCTGCTCTGTCAGGGGCCTGACCATCGCTGCCACTGTGGGGCATTGCTGGTAGGGTGGCAGGCTCCAGTGTTTTCTGTATGTTTGGCCGCAGGGTATGTTGGTCCAAAGGGTGATGGTTTTTGTGGCCATGGACTCTACAATATTGTTTGTTCATGTTCCCCTTGATGCTGGGTTCCTGCTGCCTCCAATCATGTTGCTGTGGGGCATAGGTTGGCCCTGCTGTATGGAGTCAGGTCTTGTTCTACAAAAGGCCTTCTGTTCTTTACCTGTGGTGGCAAGAGGGAAAAGGCCTCTCATCTTGTTTCTAGTGTGGTAAGGGGCAGGGGTGTTTCGGCCAGTCCTGGATCTACAGTGGGTTGAATCCTGTCTTTCACCTGTTCATTTCTGCTTGCTCGCTGTTCAGACGTTTCTCTTGCTTGTGGGTCCAGGTGATTTTTTTTTTTTTTGGCAACATTGGATCTGAAGGATGCCTATCTGATCGTCCCTGTCTCAGTTCCAACTCTCCAGTTTCTGCGATCTGAGCTCACGGCCAAGGCTTTCCGGTTTTGTGTCCTTCTCTGTGGGCCTCTGTCCTCACCCTGGATGTTTGCGTCGATTCTGGTGCCACTGATAGCGGCTCTTCTTGCTGTGGGAGTGTTTGTGTATCCCTCTTTGGGTGTTCTCTTAGTTCAGTTTTCAAGCAAGTCTCATTTGGGGGTTCCTGTGGCATGTGTGCTGCAGGTCCTGCGAGGGTTCTACTTTTTGATATATTGGGATATGCCATATTTGGATCAGTCACAGGCCATAGTATTCCTTGGGGGCATGTACTCTGGCTCTCTGAGGGGTGGGAACATTGTCAGTGTGGTGGCTGGTCAGCTTGCTGGATCTAGTTAATTCTCTGGTGGTTCGGGGGTATCACGGGCCATGAAGAGATTGCAGGTGCGGGATTCTTTGGCATCACCTGTGTTCCTGGTCCCTTGGGCTAGGTTTCCCCTGCACCTTCTGGTCAACGGGCTTCTCTCCCTTTCTTCCTCCAGAGGATCTCACTCTTCTGGTCCATTTGCCGATGGTGGGGTGGGTCCGCAGTGACCTGTTGTGGTGACTGATGGCAGAGCACCTGGTCAGGGGATCCCTCTGTCTCCTCCAGCTCCGGTGGTTGTACAGATGGGCGCCAGTCTCCCTGGGGGGCTTGGCTGGTGCTGTAGCATTGTCGAGGGATCTGTTCTTTAGGACTCTTGGGGGTCTTTGGATTGACCGTAGTTGATGGCTGTTTCCTAGCTCTGGTGCACTGTTGAGCGCTCTTGAATGGGGCAGCAGTGCTGGTCCAAACTGCCTTTCTGGTGGCTAGGGATTTCTTCCACAGTCGGGGCGGGATTGGGGAGGGGGGACCTGACCCCCTGGCCTTGATTGCATTAGATATTTTCTTAAGGGCACCGGTTTCTGTTCTGACTGCTCTGTCCTTTTGGGGGGTGGGGAATGTTTGGGCTGCTCTGTTTGGCTGCAACATTTCTGTCCTCCAAGGATTTCTCCCTAGGCCCTTGCCTGTTCTATCTTCTTGCTCAGCGGTGTGTCTACATGTGGTGGCCCTGTTTACTTTACTGGAGCTTGCTTCTGTGCAGACATTTTGTTCGTGAGGTCGCTGTCCTTTGGCCTGGGCAGTGGACAGCTGCCTTGTCCTCTGAGCCTCGGATATATCTTGCCACCTTTCCAGTAGGTCTGGCAATTCTGGCAAGGGTCAGGAGTGTGTGGGCGCAGGTGGTTTTGGTGGCTCTGCGGTGGCCTCTGGTGTATTGGTTTCCTCTACTGTTGTTGTTGGAGGATAATCAGGAGTACGGCCATCCGGTGGTTCCATCTCCGTTTGTCTTTCTGGCTCTTCCTCTGGGTTTGTTGAGGAAGTGGCATTTCCCTGCATAAAGATTGCACGGAAGGGCTTTGCTGCTCTGGGGGTTCCTGTGCTGTTGGCAGCGTCCTTGCTGGACCTCCTTTGTACCCCTTGTGGGTTTTGGTTGGAAGCCAATGACATTTCGGTCTTAATTTCCAGTGGCCTCCTCTTCCGCCTGGCACTTGGAGTATATGGGGGGCCTTGTTCTGTGGGTTTCCTTTCTGTCAATTGTTTCCAGACTGTTTTGTTCTATTTTCGGTTCCCTCATTTGTACGTACGGTTAGTTTGTTTTTTCCATGTGTGTCTGGGGCTGCTCCTGCAGGCATTTTGTCCTGAGTCATCTTCTGATGTGCTACTTTCACTATTTGGACCGTGAAGTGGTACCTGCATGTAGTGTTGTTCGTTAATGGGACTGCATTGTTTGTGTTTTTTTGGCCCCGCTATGGACAGTGTAGGGTTGTCTACTGCTACCTTGAGTTGGTGTTTACAATCTCTTTTCTTGTTGGCATTTGTGTTACAGGGTGCGGTTCCCCCTCCAGGCATTCAGAAGCAGTCTGCGTGCAATATGACTGTGCCAGGGGCAATCTGGCCGGGGTCTTCCAAGGTGTGATTTGTAGGGCTGCGGCTGAGTCTGCTCCCTCCACGTTGGTTTGACGCTGTGGGATTGCTGTGCTGGACCATTTGGATAATGGATTGGGTCACCAAGTTTTGTCCTCTCTATGGGAACCGTGATATTTCTGTGTATGCTCTGGGCACTCTATTGCAGTGGGTTTTGTGACTCAATTGTGTGTTTCGGTTTTTCCTTGCTATGCCTCATTGGTTAAGAAGGAAGGTGAGGGAGGGACGGGAGGTAGTGCATCCATTACTTACCAATAATGGCTTCACTCCTAGTCCTGCTTTCTTGCATTCCTTCAAGGTCCTTCCTGCCCTCCGGGACGGGACAACTGAGTGTCTGGTTGGTTTCGTGTAGGATGAGGAGTGGCCAGAGGCATTTTTATTTAGGAAGGGATCTACTGGAAGTAATGGAGCCTCATTGATTAAGAAGAAAGGTGAGGTAATAGGACTAGGAATAATGCTGTTATCGGTAAGTCATGGACGCATGAAAGCTCTGCTTGTTATGCGCTTGTGGTCCCAATGCGCACTCGACCAGAGTGAGGTTTCAGGCTCGAGCTTTCAGTGGCTCGGGCCCCTATAGTCACACAAGCACACACACAAAGAACGTTAAACAGCTACCCCCAAATGCAAACAAAACAAGCATGGCACAGGCAGCAGGACACAGAACAAGCAGGGACCGGACTACAATAACTTGCAGATTTTACAGTCAGTGTCTCAGTCTGTCTCTCTCACTCGACAGCAAACCGCAAGCAGATCATGAACAGCAGCAGTGCCTTCAAAGCGCTGGGGATATAAAGGAGTTGACATAAGCAGGAAAGACTGAAAAAGATGGGAGGGTAAAATGCATTGAGAAGAGGGAAACGGAGAAGTACAATATTGGATCATGTACAGCACATAGAGTGGCCCGAGGCACCTTCAAAGTCCTGAGGGAACAGAAGTGGGCAGGAGAAGGAGTTCCCTGATCTGGGGAGGGGGGTGGGGTGGAAGAGAGACCCAGGTGTAACAGAACAAAGAGTAAATAATGACCCACAATTTAGGAAGAAAAAGAAACAATATTGGAATATTGTTTGTGAAGAGGAGTAATCCCTTAAAAAAACATACACAGAGTTGGCAAGTATGCACAGGGTCACAGGTTCATGAGCCTTGCCACTCCTCTGCAACAACTCCAGGAATGTAGGTGAGAATATAGGGCGACCCAAGAGGAAAGAGAACGTGCTATAGGAGGAACTCCGGCCAGTGAAATATGTGACAAGCCAACAGAGGACTAATATGTGCTGAAACCAAACAGAAAACGTCTAGTTGTGCTCTCTTTTCACACAAATATTGCAAACTACCACTGTCTCATGAGGATACCAAGTTCCGCTCCAAATGACAATTTATACAGAAAAGACCGGAAAACTGACATCTGAGGCAAAGTGAGTATCACATTTGTTGTATCAATGTAAACGTAAACAGCATTTCTGTGAGAGGTGAATTTGGGAGTCTTATCTGAGGAGGCTGACACAAGTTTCACATTTTCTCTCCACAGTTTCTGCAGGTCACTTGAAGGCATCAATATATGGTCTATTACCTTAGTATAATTTTACGGCTATCCCATAGACGTTACTTTCCACTATTTTCCTGTAAAAATCAACTTGTAAGCTGCCCTTTAATTTACAGGGAGGCTTTGGTGGTACATCTGAAAGTGTAATAAAAGCCTTGGTCTAGGTATTAAATGAGTTGCTGTTTAAAATGAGACACCACAAGACCGAATACTCCAAATAACACAGAGGTTATATCAGAGTCATTGTAAACCCTACCTGTATCAGCAGTCCAAGAGCGCTAGAAGAAACAAGCTATTTATCTGAACAAGCTTACACCTTGATACACTATGCTTTCAAATATTGTGCATTATGAAGCCAGTTTGTGGCTAGGTCTGAAAGAGAAAATTCCATTTAGGCCTGGCGTGATAGGGATGCTGTTTACTAAATCTACTGTTATCAATTCTTTAGAATACAGAGTGCGCTAAAGGAATATTTCTAGCTCACCTCATGCTATTGCTGACAGCAACCTCATCATGAAACGCCAGATCAATGCAGTCATCTCCACCAGCTTCCACACCT
Organism: Pleurodeles waltl; assembly: GCF_031143425.1. Taxonomy (NCBI): domain Eukaryota; kingdom Metazoa; phylum Chordata; class Amphibia; order Caudata; family Salamandridae; genus Pleurodeles; species Pleurodeles waltl. The sequence goes on along the minus strand of NC_090443.1, from coordinate 442,735,698 downwards.
TCTGCCTGCTCCTAAAGATCTTCAAATGGCTCCCCATCAACACCAGAAAAACAGTCCCTCAAGCCCTAGTTACCAGCTCCCTGGACTATGGCGACAGGTTCAATGCAGGAATCACCACACAGTGCCTGGATGGGACTCAAAATTAATGAGAACACAGCCGCTAGACTTATCTTGTACCTCCCCAAAGGGACCCACATCATTCCTTACCTCAGGAACCTCCACTGGCTCCCAGTCCATAAACGAAGCCACTTCAAGATGCTTACACACGCCTCTTTCACGACATAGTACCAGAATAAATTAACCACCGCCTGAACTTCCACAAACCCTCAAGACACCTGCACTCTGCTTCCCTCACACACAGACACACACACACACCTGCTGCAGCTACAGTGGAGGACTTTCCTTCTCCTACTTTGCAGCCAAGCCCTGGGATGACCTACCCCTTCACCTCTGGACAGCACCCTCCCTACAGGAATTCAGAAAGGGACTAAAGACTTGGCTTTTCAACTGAGCACATCAGGAACTCAGCACCTGGGTACTCTTTCGGGTGATGAGCTGCGCTTTCTAAATACAAGTTAATTGATTGATGTATCAGTCCGCCTCCTATGGCGTGCTTGCATCACAATGCATGAGAAATTGTTTTACACCTAAAGCGTACACTATATCACCACACATTAGTTCTGTATTTCATACATGCATTGTATAAAACAATAAATATTTTGATTTGTTTTTCAGGGAAAGAGTAGTGAATGCCCCGAGTTCACATGTCATGCAAGAGTAACAGACAAACACAGTACATCAGTTAAAAAAAATAAAATAAAAAAGAAGGTAACTGAAGACGCTTAAGTCACAGGTACAAATTCCCAGTAGAGAAGGGGAAATGTTGGACTTGTGTCGAGCTGGAGTGAAATAGGCAGACTAGGTGGGCCTCATCAGTCCTTATCGGCCTTAAATGTTATGTTTATGTGCAAATAAAGGGTCCCTCTGGGTTTGTTAGACAGCAGCACTAGTTTCCTCGCCAGAAAGCTACCACTGATAATTGAAAATTACTGCTGATAGTCCTCACCCTAGGGATCACTGTGTTAATAGCAAGACTATAAATCCAGCCAGCAGAAAAGGTATCTGCTCCTCACACCACTGTCACTTTTTCCATTCTGCTAGATTTGGCCAGATCTCCTTAGATGGGGAATAGGTGGGGAGGAATTTAAATGGGACACTGATTTCCATAGCAATATGTGTTACTAGAGTACAGACTCCTTTTTATAAAGAAAAAGGAAAAACAAGCAACCATGCACAGTATATTACTTTAGCCAATAAACCCATGCTTTTCATTAACAGCTTTCAAATGATTTGGGTCAGGAATATCAAAGGCAGAATATCGAAGGGTGGCAATATCATGATCAGAATATCGAGGGAGAAAATATTGAAAGGTAAGTTGATATAGATTTTCTATACTAAACTCCACATATGTACCTCACTTTGTGATTGTATATATCTTCAAGGTACTCCAGTTAAGATGAGTAAATCCATACCCCCTTCTGTTCACTTACCTCTTCGATCTTTTGTCCCTCGATTTTCTGGGCAAGAATTTGTGACTTTTAATATTATGCCTTCAATGCTCCATACTACATTCATTTCAAGTTCATACAGTCTTGTACCCTGGCAGGTATGGTGCATGTTGCACCTGGCCCATTTTGCGGGGTCATCCACAGTCTTTTTGCCTCCTACCTCCTAATTTTTCTGACCAGTTTTTGTTGGCTTTAAGACTCTGGGCACTTTACCACTGCTAAAACAGTGCTAAAGTGCATATGCTCTCTATGTAAATGGTACTGTGGATTGGTTTATCCATGATTGGCATATTTGATTTACTGGTAAGTCCCTAGCAAAGTGCACTAGAGGTGCCCAGGGCCTGTAAATCAAATGCTACTAGTGGGCCTGCAGCACTGGTTGTGCCACCCACATTAGTGGCCCTGTAAACATGGCTCAGACCTGCCACTGCAGTGTCTGTATGTGCAGTTTTAAACTGCCAATTCGAATTGGCAAGTGTACGCACTTACCAGGCCTAAACCTTCCCTTTTACTACATGTCAGGCACCCCTAAGATAGGCCCTAGGTAGCCCCAGGGGCAGGATGCAGTGTATGTTTAAGGTAGGACATATACTAGTGTGTTTTATATGTCCCACCAGTGAAATACTGCCAAATTTGGTTTTCACTATGCAAGGCCTATCTCTCTCATAGATCAACATGGGGGCTGCCTTTAAATATCCTTAAAGCGCAGATTCCCTTTGAGAGCAGATAAAAATACATCATTTAGTGAAGTTGGTTTTTAAATTGCCTGTTTGAAAATGCCACTTTTAGAAAGTAGGCATTTTCTTGCTTAAACCATTCTGTGACTCTGCCTGTTTGTGGATTGTCTGTCTGGGTCAGTTTGACAGTTGGGCTGTTTTGCACCTCTCTAGACAGTGACACAAAGGGGGCGGGGTGTAGCCTGCATATCCTGATGAGCCATCTGAGCTAGAGGGGAGGGAGGAGTGGTTGTTTACACCTGAAAGGACTGTGCCTGCCCTCACACAATGCAGTCTCCAACCCCCTGGTATGTGTCAGGGGCCTGGCCTGGACAAGGAAGGATCTCACAAACACTTGCGACTGTGCTTTGAAATTTGCCAACTTCAAAGGTAGAAAGGGGTATAAGAAGACCCAAAACACCAGACTTTTAGAATCTTTCTGGAATCAAGAAGAACCCATGCCCAGGAGAAGAGCTGAAGAGCTGGAGGAGGAGTACTGTCCCTTTGCTGGATTGCTCCGTTGGACTGGCCTGCATTTGCGGCTTCTGCCTGAAAAGAGTGCAAAGGGTGAACTTTGCTGTGTGTCCTGCTTAAGAAAGTTTTCCAAGGGCTTGGAGTAGAGCTTGCATCCTGTTGGAAGTCTCAGGGACACCAAAGACTTCAGTTTCCTCAACCTGCAGCACTGGGAACTGTATGTTTTTTGCTGTTCAAGAGGAGAAACCACGGTGCCGCCGCCAACGAAGCTGCTGGCCTGCACCGTGACCTGCCACCGCCACACGAAGCCACGCTACCCCACTTCACACTATGACCCTGGTCTCACAGATGCCGTCATTGGATGACTTCACTAAGGCGCTCCTCGTACTGCCACCTGTGGGCCCTGCACTCGGGCATCGCCTGCTCACACCGCAGCCTGAGCATCCCCGACGGAGATGCTCCTGCTGACACCGGTGCTGCTGCCTGCACTGTGGACACCGCTCGTGAGGAGCACGAAGCACCGTCCGGTCCTGCACCGCAGCCCCGGTCGACCGACGCCAGCACCATCGACTACAATGTTGTCACCAAGCATCCTTGCCTGCACTGTGGCCTGTAGACACTATTCGTGAGGGTCACAAAGCACCATTCCTGGCTGGCTTGGGCTTACCGACGACAGCGCTTCAGCAACGTCAACGCTGCTGCCTGCAACGAGACCTGTGGACAACGCACGTCAGACCACCCCGCTTCACACTGCAGCCCTGGTCTCACCGACACCACTGGACGACCGACACTGAGCCGCACCCCCACCCCTGTTTTGCACCGCAGCGCCAACGCCATCCACGCCAGTGCTCCTGACTTCATCAGCCCGGAGATTGATCTGCAACGCATGTGACTTCAAGGGCCAAATGACTCCCGTACCAATTCCGGAACCGACACCAGCGACGCCGCTCTTCGTAGCTCACCGTGAGGATCATGATGTCCTGCAATTCCAAAGGTACTGTTAACGAGTCTCCCCGACACCGTAGCTGGCCCGCGACGCCACGGCCGGCTTGAACTGTTGGTTTTGTTGATCACAACGCTGTGATAGCCCAGGTGGAGCTATCAACTTCAAGGAACTGTATTTTTGAGTAAACCTTGCAAAATTCATATCTTTAACACTGTATGCTGGATTTTTATCGTTTTGATCTTGTTTTACACAGATAAATACTGGCTATTTTTCTAAAACTGGTGTGGTGTCCTTTTGTATTGTTTTCACTTATTACTGTGTGTTATGTGCAAATGCTTGATACGTTGCTTCTGAGATAAGCCTGACTACTTGTGCCAAGCTACCAAGGGAGTGAGCAGGGGCTATCTAGGCGGGTATCTCCCTTATCCTGACTAGAGTGAGGGTCCCTACTTGGAGAGGGTTCAAACTGACTGCCAACTAGACACAGCATTTCTAACAGTGCAAAAGAAAGACACCTTTCCCTTATAGAGAAAAACGGGCCAATTGCATGCTAAGCAAATTTAAAAGGAGTCAGATTGGATACTGGGCACCCTATAGTGCAGCTATCTGCGCATACTCATGTTTCCGGCCTTTCTTAGGATTCAAAACGGAGACCTTAATTTCTATTCCATCAGCTCGTTCATCTGAAGCTCTTATGGTGGCTATTGCTGGGGATTCACGGTGTTTCTGTAGAAAAACTGGTGCAGTTATTCGATGATTTATTTGGGTATTCCAAGGATGCTTGCAATGGCCTTTCAAAAATGCCAGGCCCCTCCGAAATGTATGTGGAGCGGGATGGTCCACGATCAGGTTTGTTGGTTCGACACGTTCCTAAAGATTACAGTCTTTTGTTTTTTCCAGAACTGTAGACAGTTTATTTGCACTGTAAAGGGGAAATCATGTAAATTTACTTTGTACAGTATGGTCAACCAGCAGTATGGCCTTTTGTTACTAACTCTATACCTTTCACATAGATTTAAAAAGGAGACTGGTGTCTTATTCATCTTGTGATGATGTATTTCAGTGTATTCAAATTTGTTCCAGAGATGCTCTCTATAGGACTCAAGTGTCCTTCCCGCGCGGTGTTTGGCTTTTTACCCTGTAGAGGACCACTCTGTGCTTGAATATTGGTGCCCGACACAGATCCTTAACAGCCAGATCCATATCAGATGTTCAAATTAGCTACTGAATATGTAAATGATTTCCATTTAGATTCACTGTATGCAAATTTAGCTTACTAAGATAGTCTGAAAAACATGCATGAATCTGGCACATTCTGGGCCTATATTGGACATTATCGGGATGGATGATTTTAGTGTCCAAGACAGGATAATTGAGGAATTGTTTCTGAACATATTTGGAGCCTGTTTCCCAGATAGTCTTAAGTATGATGTACATAAGCCTAAGTGAAATTTCTTCTCCACTAGAAATCCGTGGATGGTTTCTGTAGCAGGTGACAGGGATCCCCGTTTTCTGAGGCTGAAACATGTCTTTGTGTTGTTCTGTATCCTCTGCACGTTCAGAACTTTTTCCCTTACAAAACACTTCGTTAAAATATATAAGAGGCTTAATCAAACACCAGTGCTATCCCTAACCATATAGTAAATTAAATCTAACAAGGAAACTTAATACAAGTTCATAACATTAAATAATTGGCCTCTGTCTAACCCTGGGACTATACCTAATCTCAAATTAAAATAAATATTTTTACGTTTTTCCTAGTTCACTGTACACAACTTGAACACTAATCCGAACCATGAAGTGAAAACATATTAATAAATCAGTTAACTTGAACTTAATCCCGATTCTAGCCCTAAAATAAACAAAAATAACTTGGATTGCCTAAACCCAATTGAAACGCTAACTCTAACCCTGCTTTATATTAAATTAAAGGTCAGTTTAACCCTGCCCTAAAGTTAACCTAAATTCTAAATAAATGTATTTTGATGTAAGAATATAGGTAACCTTAAACTGACCCCAAGGACAACTCTAACACAAACTCAGCAACCTTACTGTAAAGCTAATCCTAACCCAAATGTTAATTAATTTACTTTAATCGAGTCATCTTGTCATAAGTGTAATACAAACTCTTTAATATAGTTTATTATGAATAATGACAGCTGCGCACGAGTTAAAGGAACGGCGATTTGAATGTAGTGACTTTAACATAGTAGATTCGAAGCAGGAGAGATGCACTTGAGCGTGTGCCAGACAGACGCAATCTTATTTCTCGACTAAAAATGTGCTCTGCTGAAGCATGTGCATATCATGCACGCACACTTTATATCTAACTTTATAAATCTATATAGGGGTCTGTATATATATATATATATATATAAAGAGATTTTTCACTGAAAAAAATAAGTTAAATGAGTTATGTTTGAGGCTCAAACGTATAAAACCACTGACATTTTCTGGCAAATGTTTAAGAAAGCATATACCGCAAAACGAATTCATAGTTGATAGCATTAAACAAAAGACTTAACTGAACAACAACATCCCAGACCGCCGATTTAATTTGTGTGTTCGTTCTGAACCATAATTGTGAATTTCAGTTGTTTTACGCGTTTGAGCAAACATAAATCAATTTTTAGCTGTGTCACTTTCAGTATTTTTTTTTTATTATTATTTAAGATTAACTTCGTTTTAAAGTCTTGCTGTGCATTACGTATAGTTGGTGCTCTGGCCCTACCCCCAACCCACCACATCTCCCCAATCCAGGCTGCACGCAGCCTTAGGCAATGTGGTGCGAGGATTGGCTGCAAGGCCACGGCCAGTAATCACAACACCATTGCCGCCAACGCTCACTGTGCATGCACACATTCCGCCAGGCCCCGTGCCCACCCCCCTTGGACTGTGTGCAGCGAGGATTGGCAGACACTATGCTTAATTTGCTGGCTGCCAAATTTCATGCAGAGTTGTTAATCATCACCAAATGCACTGCTGAATGAAACTCTAATTCCTCTGCCATTCATTTTTGATCCCCCTGGACTGATTTGGTAAAAACGTAAAATAATCAACATTGATCTAAACCTCCTAAAAATGTCTGACAAATGTTGTGTGGATTCATTAAACAGTGCCACATGTATTAGGTGGTGAACACTTCAGTAACCTCGTATACCCCCCTACACGAAATTGAGAAAGTAAAAAGTTGGCTAAACATTCCACGTCTGCCAGATTTCATGCTGATCCATCAGATGGTGGCAAAGTTATATGTAAAACAAAAACGTTGTGGCTCACGTCTTTGACTACCCCTAAAAGTCCCAATTGGATCTGCACAAAACCTGAGCTTGTTAACTGACTTAACCTTTGATGCAAACGCAAACAGTGGTAAAGTTATGATGGATGGCTGAGTGTGGAATCAAAGTGCTGCAACTCCCGCAAGAGGCAAAAGATCTCACTCTGTGCCAAAACCTTACGATTTAACTTTCTTCTAGTGCACCCACAGAAACATCATCAGTGGCAGCAGGTCCAGACTGGCCGCCCTCTTGCACCACATTCACAGACCGGAGAGGACAGGACATAAGCCCGGAGGGCATCTCCTGCAGACCTGGCAGGTTAGTCAACAACATGTTGCATTCTGGGCACTGTAGGCGCACAGCTTTGATGCGAAATTCATGTCGTCTAAAAGGACAGAGCAAGCAGAGCCCCTAAACGCCCCCCTCCTCCCCTCCCGGCAACTGGGCAGATGCCCGAGCTGCGAGCCCAGCTGCTTCCGAGCCTCCAGCTCTTTCCCCTCGTCTTTCCAAGTCCACCACCACGTGGGCCCGACCGCTGGGGATGAGCCATGGAAAGAGTGAGAGCAGGAAATGGCGGCTGGGAGCAGCATCCGCCCCTGCTAAGCAGCTTCCGAGACTCGCTCTGGTACTGTCCCATTAAAAACCCGCAGCCCCGCTGGGAAGGGCCAGTATCGACCCACTTCGGAGAATTGTTGGTACAGCTCACCTGTGTACGGGCGGTTCGAGGTCGATCTCTTTCCTGCCCAGTTTGCCTGGTCTACGCCTCCCTTAAGAGACAAACCATCAATCCATACTCGACACCCCATATGAACTAAACATTGCCCGTGCTTGCCGAATAGCTGCGATTGCATAGAATCAACCTTCGCTCTCACGCAGACACCCAGTTAATCAACAGTCTACCAGATTAACTCATCAGGCTCTCTGTGTGTCTGACTAGATCACCGAATCCTAGTTTCTGCCGAATTTGCATTTCTGAAACAAAACGGAAGATATAATCTGGCCATCTTCGGCCCACACGACCACACAGAGCCATAAAGCTAGCAGACCGCTGCCAACGCAACAGCCCTGGGCGTCTTGGATCCATCCAAATGTAATCCAAACATGCCATATCAACACAGCTAAATAACTGTGTAATCATGCTGCCTAAAAAACGTTCTGCACAGGCCGGGCAAAGGACAGCAGCCGACACAGCGCCACAAAAACGTCACAGCCCTTTGGAACACACACATAACCATGCACTCTAAAAAGATCATTGCCTAGGCCGAACTAATTTTACTTTTATATTAACTGACACAATCTTCAATAAATCAGTCATTTAACAAATCACTAACAACCATAAAAAGCCAGAAATAACCAAACGACACACAACCATATGCTAGTGGCACCCAAAAGAATAAAGTGGTATGGTGCTAGGATATTGGTAGAAAGTGCAATAAAATCCAATAAAGCGGGTGACTAATGCTGGAATGTGCTGGGAGGGTGGCATGTGCAGTAGACGAATTACTCTAAAGCATCCAGGTCAGCACACCTGATCATTCATGCACGCCCAGACCAACAGAAGTACAAACAACCACGTGCACGCATACCAACACTTCTACAGGCAATCGTGGCACCCCAGACCATCATTCCTGCAGACACGAATGCGCACTTAAGACAACATACAAGAAGAGCAACACACCATCAGGCATTTGTGTGCAAGCAGAGAAGCACACCTACAGGCATCCTTGCAGACAAAACACCCATAGGAATCCATGCACAGCTGACCGACACCCCTACAAGCATCCTTGCACACGAGATCAAACACACTTACGCGCAGATAGCAGTCCTCCAGGCAACCATGCACACGCAGACCAGGCAGTTCTAGAGCCATCAGTGCACACCAAGTATCCATGCACAAGCAGTGCAACACACCTAGATGCATATATTCACACAACAAGCTCAACAAACACAGCCTGCATCCAGACAGGCAACACGTAGAGACACATGCATTGATTTACGTACATGGGGTGCGTAAATATGTGTAACTACGAATCAACGAAAACTACATAAATATATTTACATACCTAGATTTACTTGTTTACATTTAAATTTGTTTTTATTCCGTTACTTTCTTTGGATTTCCTATGTTTCTTTGGTGGGCACTGCACTACAGATTATGTACTGTTAGTACAGAGTTCTCAGATATGCCCAACAGTATGCAAAATAGGCGTATGATCCGTGTATCTGAAAAAGAGAAGCGAGTTTCTAATTATCGTACGGGAAACAGTGATAATTTGCAACTTAATCACTTTAACGTGATTTGGGGAACGAAGAAAGTGAATAAATAAAGACTTCAGCTTGAGACAAAACAGTACTTAAGCAGGAAACCTCTGCTGTGTTTTGGATAAAAACACGTGCAGCTCCTCTTTCAATCAGGCACGCACAGGCAATTACAATAAATGCTGCCCGGCCCGAGAACCTGATATTCAGCAATGCGCATCAAACGAGGAAACCTAATGCTAGCCGCTAGAGCTAGCAGCACGCCATTCTTTCCCTTCACCACGAACCAATCACAAAGCCTTTATTTCAGCTCCAGACGCTTTCTTTGGCCACAACCCGTGACTTGGCACGAGCCCCGCCAAGGTGCATTACGGCCGCACCTAGCAAGCATCAGCAGAGCCGGTAGGTTTGGCCCCCAGCCTTTTGAGTTTGTCGATGCTAGTTTTGTTTACTCAGGGTTTTTGTAAAACTTTATAGTTGGTGCAGGTGCGGGAAAAAAAAAAAAAAAAAAACAACAACAACAATTATTTTTTTAAATAAAAAAATACACATTTGTATAATAGACTCTGGCATCGAAAGGAGCTGCTTTGTGTGTGCATTTGCTCCTTGTGGTAGGGCAGAATACCGTCAATCACAGTGAAGTTAACCAATAGCTGAAGTGGGCTGCCCCACTTACCCATGCAGTATGCTTTAGTGGGCGCAAGAAAAACATGAAGGACACATTCAAAGACCAATGAATGAAAAGGGACGGCTGAAAGCTCCTAAAAGTAAGTAGATAACACATGTAATTTTAGTAAAATTACTGGTGAGAAGACTGAGATGACTTGACCCTGTCTCGCATGACTCCACCAATGTTCCCTGCCCGCCATGCAGTAGACCGCTCTACTGAAGAGCATCACTTCTGACCCATTAGTGCTTCTCTTGTACATACCCCACACTGTTCTGCCAACAAAACCTAACCTCGAGATGTATTATCTTAGGTTCTTTTAGTTCATCCTCCTTAAAGCTCTATTCATGTACTTTGCACCAGACCTACAGCATCATCATCATCTCTTCTATGGAGCACGTTCAACTTCACCAAAGCAACCCAATCCTGACTCCCAGCATCTTCTCACTTGAAAAATCTCATGCAGCACCCAAAAATGTACCTACACAATATTCTCTACTTTAGAGCCCACACTGTTCTACCAATGCTCCTCCATCCTGCTCTTCTGGAGATGATCTCACACAGCTCTGTTAATACACCTCAATCCTGACCTGCAGCTCTCCTTCATCTCTAGTGTGGCCTCTCTAACACTTATAATGCACTTCGCTTGCTCTTCTAGTGAGAACCTTACACAACTTTACTGAGGAACCTCAATCCTTCTCTTTAAGTGCAGCCTCCAAACAACTATCAATGCACCTCTATACTATGCCTAGTAAATGACTGCTGGGGCTGAGAAGCCTACAGAGGCGGGAGAGGAGCTGCAAGGGACACCCTCCCATCTTGGGCAGGTTCATGCATAGAACAATTGGCCAGGAAAAGGCCACAAAGTGCCATGTTCTAATACTAATGTAAAATATAAAATATTGAAATGTAAAAACACAACAAGGTGTCGTACATGCAGCAAGGTGATGTCTCGGAACATAAACGCAGCACTGTGCCACACTGGCTCATCTGTACTGCACAGCTAAGCAGCAGAACGTGGCTGCATAAAGGACTGTAGCCCATTGGCCACAATGCTCAAAATCCGCAAAACAAATCAAAGAAACAGGGTTTTAAAAGGCGACGCGAGTGTAATAAAATGGACCCACTCTGCAATTTAAAGCTAAGCCTTATTTTGCAAACAGTAATATTATGCCATGAAAGAAGAAGATTGCCGGAGGGAACAGCACTCCAGGAGCGGGGTTGCTGCATTACATTCAGAATACCGGACTTAACCACTACAGTCAAAGGTTTCCCGTGGTCCACATTTGCACGGATCAGCTGTGGCCACACTCAGAGCCAAATATCATATAGGGTATCATCATCGCATACTTGGCAGGGACAACAAGCAGGGTGAGCCTCACCAGTTGTCTCTCCCATGAACTCGCCCTCCACTTCTTGACTAACATTTCAGTATGGGACACAATACCAGAAGAGAGAGTGGTGATCCTGGCACCTTTAGTGTTCCCCTGCTGCAGCACTTCCTTCTCAGGACCTGTGGGTGCAAACAGCAGGGTAGTGAGTGTGGGAGCTACCACAGCATTGTTTTGCTGAGAAAGCACCTAATGGTGCCAGGTGTGGGGAGTGTTACTGTGTAAAGGGGGAAACAGGGTACAGCTGGCAGTTGCCGCTCATGCAGACCACCTAGCTATATGCCCCAAGTACACAGCCTCACACACCAACAGCCTTCGCCAGCATTATTTTGTGGGATCTTGCACTTTCCAGCTGGACTAAATTTCCAGGAAATCTTTAGGTAAACACTTTGCTGCCTACACTCTACAGCACCTCAAACATCTTCCTGGACCTCCGCCACAAGGACTTCCTTGGCGTTGGATCAAGATAAACATCAGTTGTTGCTGATGCAGTTAATCCAAGCGTCAATATGAGACACTGTTTGCTGGAGAGACAAGACAGTTTCTAACCCAGACCCATATCCCTTGATCGTGCCTCCTATTCCTATGATAAACCAGGGGAGCCAGTCATTCAGCCTGGCTCTGAACACCTCAGATGCCTGCAACCTCATCTGTGGAGTTCCTTGAGTATCCTCCCATAGCCTGGCCCTCTTCAATGCATACAGGATGCCTCTGGCCAGTATCATCTGCTTTCATGACATCAACATCCTCTCCAATGCTGATAACATGCAACTCATTCTCACCCACACAGACAAGACCCTCCTTACCTGATCAAGTTCAATGACTGCAAGGCTGAAACTGTCCACTGGATAAAGGCAATCTGTCTAAAGCTGAACACCAACAAGACCAAAATAGTTTTATTCAGGAAGAGCCCTTCACCATGGGCCTCCACCTGGTGGCCAACAGAGCTAGGACTGACAGCCATCCCCACCACCCATGCCAAGAACCACAGAATTGCCATAGACAGTAAACAAGACACGACCACCCAAGTCGACACTGTCACCACCTCATGCTTTAATACCCAGAAGAGACTGAGGAAGATTTTCAAATGGCTCCCAATCAGCACCTAGAAATCTGTCATGCACACCCTGGTCACAAGCAAGCCAGACTACAGGAACACACTTTAGGCCGGGGTTAACGCAACGCTGAACAGAAAGCTGCAAACCATTCAGAACGCGGCAGCCAGACTCACACTCAACCTCCCATGCAGCACTCACATTAAACCACATCTGAAAGAGCTCCACTGGCTCCCCATACACAAATAAGCACAATTCAAACTCCTCGCCCACAACTCCAAAGCACTACATAACAATGGCCCAGCATACCTCAACAACTGCATCTGCTTTCACAAACTTTGCAGGCACCTCAGCACATCTGGACTCCTTCTTGCACACATGCCACATATGAAAAACCAGATGTGGAGGCCGAGCCTTCTTCTACAGTGCTCCAAGAGCATGGAATGACCTGCTGCTACACAAAAGAGCCACCTCTTCAATTCTCAAACTCTGCAAGAAGCGGAAGACCTGGCTTTCTGAGTAGTCCCACTAGGAACCAGGTTTGCCTAGGCTCACACTTGCTCAGCGCCAGGATACCCTCCCTGGTGATAGTGCGCTCTACAAATCTGCATAACATAAATATTGCCCTACCTGTTGGATAAATAGATGCTGGTGCTTCAGTTTTTCTCAAAGTCTCACTACTTCATCATCACTAGGTTAGAAGCGAAGACAGGTCACTGATCCTTCTTAGGGCTCTTCTCAGCTTTTAGTGCAAGCCAAGAAGAAGTGTCCTTAACAGTAACCCTAAGCCACTGAGCAACTAAGTGCAGAAAGAAACTTGTCAACTTCAGTGTTTGCTTAATGTGGAAGGAGGAAACCACCTTGGGAAGTAAAAGTGGATCAGTTCTTAGGACCACTCGATCCCTGTGAATTTGAATGAAAGGTACTTCGGGTACAGGCTGCAGCTTGCTGACTCTCCTAAATGAAGTGAACTCAATTAAAAATGTCATCTTTCAAGAAAGGTATTGCATTGCGCAAGAATGAAGAGGCTACAAGGGTGGCCCCCTAAACTGTGCAAGTACCAATGTTAAGCCTCCACATAGGGACCAGTAGTGCTGTTGGAGGGATTACAGTCTTTAATCCCTCCTTGAATGCCTTCATGAAAGTAATTTTGAAGAGAGAAGCAAGTTCTCTGCCTTGCCTATAAGCAGATTGCTGCTAAATGGAGCCTAAGTGATATGTACTCTAACACAGCCTTGTGAATGCGTAGGGCATGGTGAACACTTTCTTGCACTTGACCCTTCATAGGCTATGTTTTTAGTGTAGCACTAATGCACACATTGCTTCTACTTTCCAGCATAACATGATTGCGTAGTGTGCAGTCCCGATGCAGGATTTTCATACATTCCTCAGGTAATCTGAGATACCAAAATTCTATGACCTCAGGCTCCAAATCGTTAGGTTAGTTTACCTTCAATTTGGTTGCCTTAGGTGTCCCTGACGCCGATCTAGAAGCTCTGCCTTGAGGGGCAGCTTCTTTTCTTGTGTGGAAATACCAACAGTTTTGAATGGGAGTTGCTGATTGGCAGTCTGAGACTAAGTTTTGTTTGGAGCCAATCCGAAAGCTTTTAACTAATTTACAGACCTACTATAATAACTGGTGAAAGTCACCACGAATTTGCATTTCCCTACCGAAGTATGCCCACTGGCAATATATCGCAGTAAATGTATATTTTTCAGGACCATAAAGCCCGCGGGTGGGGGGGCAGATATAAATACATGGACAACAATACGCCGGGCTCTGTCCTGGTTAGCCCTTGTGGAGAAGGCAAGAACTTGAAATAATAAATAGGATCCCAGGAGAGCTGCGGTCGCTCTCTATACATTCAGCTCGTTGCCCTTCCCCTAGCTCAGCAGCACCTAGGAGGCTGTTGAAGGACGACGAATGGCAAAGGGTCAAACCGGGGTCAAAGGGCGCATAATTTAATTAACTCTTCCCATGCCATTTTGATAAATGGAATTCAACTCCATGAAGAAACTCATACGGGATATTGGGGGAAGGTGGAAGAGGAGACGAATGGGAATTCAATGCAACAACGGAAAATGGCATTTATCATGAACAAATAATACATATTTGTAATTGGGGTTGGAACAACTTACAAGGGGAAAAGTACCTCACACCCTCCACGACATTTCTTTCTCGCCCACTAAAAAATATATTTATATGTTGTTTGGCATACTTTATGGCAACACTCTTCAAAGATGGCTAGCATTGCTTCTGCACACAAGCACGCAAAGGCAGCCATACTTTGCTGGTATTTGCTAAACAGCCAAAGACATTCAAAAGTGCTCGCCAGAGCGTGTGTACACAGGTGTGTGCATGGGCAGATAGCTTGGATCTTTTTGTTCATGAAGTTGCTGGTCTTTTCGTACACATGAGCATGTACACGCACACACGACTGGGAAACTTGGAACAGTCTTTGACATACTTCAACACTATTTTTAAAAAAAAAGAAAGTGGTTAATGCTCTTGTCGCACATCTAAATCCAATCAAGTTCGAAGTCGTACAGCGTATGTTTAGGGCATGGTGCCAACCTGGTCAAGAAAACCCAACCACCACGGGTTTCACAGATACACAGAATAACACACGGAACCCAATAGGGACCACCTATTTCCTGTGCTGTTAGGTACAAAATGAAAAAAGAAGAGGACCAGGGCACTCAAAGTCTGTATAATAAATATGTAATCCAAGTAGAGTTTCAAAAGGTACTTTTAATCCAAGATCAGAAAACAGCCAACACGTGTTTCGTCCTTGCGGACTTTTTCAAGGCTGAAACATAAACAAATAGCAATGCTTGTCTATATAGTTATTCACATAAAAATAAAAGAAAAGGATAAAAACAAGAAAATAAGTGATACACGTGTGAAGATTCCACAAATGGATGCAAATTTTAGCATGAGGGATAAAGCTCTTCAGTGCATATAGATATTTAGATATATGAGATACCCCATAGTTGGACCAAGCAGGAAAATGACACATGCTATTTATTATAGAATAAGGTGATCGTAAGTAGAAAGAGAAAAAAAAAGAATTTATTTATTTAATATATGTTCTTTCAAGTGTAGGTGAGAGTGGTTTTCTCTATCCAATAAAGAAGTATGTAAAGGAAACCTTTTTCCTCTAGTTGTTAATAAACCCTAAAAGAGTACATGCATGGAAAACATCGTGTGTGACAGACCATATTAGTGAGGCAAGCATGAAGAAAGTTAATAGTTAGAGAGATCACTATTACCTCATAGGTTCAAGTATGGAAAAAGACTAGTTTCAGTAGGGCTTCTTGTGCCCCAACAGTACATTTTCGAATCTGGGGGAGAGAGGCAATGTAAAGCGTTTGTGATATTGTAAGGGTAAGGACTGAAATAGGTCAGATAAAATAGCGAGGTAGGAGGGAAAGGAAAAAAGGTCTACCTACCCACTATATAGGATCAGTTCTTGCCATATAGTATGGCTTGCATTACTTTTATTATTCTTTATGGCTTGTCATATATATGAAGACAGGTCATATGGTGTGTCCGTACACCAGATGGTGATATCATGGGGTCCCTAAGGGCCCAGTCTGCAAAAAATAGAAAATATATATGTATAAGCGAACCAGTAAAAGAACAAACAGCTGTAAGGTAAAAAGACCGAGCACAGGTGAGGATATCTATTAAATGCGGTACAGCACACACTATTATAGATACTGGAATACCTGAATAGTTATAAGCCTTTGTAGAAATAGGTGTGTGTCTCTAGCTAGCATTAAGCAGCTATGCTTGTATTGTCAGAGAAAGCTGAATCCAAGTCCCCGTTTAAGGAGGATAAAGAGAGACAAAAACATAGCGAGTTTACCCCCTTGGGGGTTAACGTAAGTTTAACTCAAAAAGTTCAAAAAGTGCAAGTGCCCTAGGGCAGCTAGTAAAGTAACATACCTTATTTCTGTAAAGCACCGTACGTTTGGTAGCGTCGGTGTGAAGAGTAGAGAGGGGAAGCGCGTGATAACGCTTCCGTGCCGTCCATAAGGTGTTCGTCTCTCCGAGTGTCGGCGTCTCTATGCGCGCACTCTGAAGATAGAGAGAGGACTATGGCCAAACATGAATAGGGCACCTGAACGTGCCCTGGCTGTAAACGGGCGTCGGCGGACGCCATATTGGTAGTGCGCTAGGCAGATAAGAAACTGTCTGAATATACTGAAAAAACCCATTTGAAGAGGTTTAAATGGGACATGTCTCAAATTAGGGACTAAGGCAGTATTAAAAAATTGAAAACACACGGAGAGATAGGAGAGAAATATCGTGACTTAATAGTGTTGTGAAGGGTGAACAGAGGCAAAAAAAAAAAAGGAACAGTGTTCCCAAAAACAAACATGCTTACGTGGTACTACCATTATCAAACTGGTGTTAAGGAAGATAAGTCCCATATGTTTGGAAAGCAGTCACGAAACTACAGATGGTGGGGGAGCAGTGACATATTACACAAAACCATGTGATTATGTGTCCTCCAAAATAGTCTAAATCCCAAAAATTAGAGCTATTATCTTATTTCTATGCTTATCTCTATAATGCAAAAGGAAAGAGAAAAGTCTGTTTCTATGGTCCATCTAAATTATTATAGCTGTTTTGGGATTTAGACTATTTTGGAGGACACATAATCACCTTCGGTTTTGTGTAATATGTCACTGCTCCCCCACCATCTGTAGTTTCGTGACTGCTTTCCAAACATATGGGACTTATCTTCCTTAACACCAGTTTGATAATGGTAGTACCACGTAAGCATGTTTGTTTTTGGGAACACTGTTCCTTTTTTTTTTTTGCCTCTGTTCACCCTTCACAACACTATTAAGTCACGATATTTCTCTCCTATCTCTCCGTGTGTTTTCAATTTTTTAATACTGCCTTAGTCCCTAATTTGAGACATGTCCCATTTAAACCTCTTCAAATGGGTTTTTTCAGTATATTCAGACAGTTTCTTATCTGCCTAGCGCACTACCAATATGGCGTCCGCCGACGCCCGTTTACAGCCAGGGCACGTTCAGGTGCCCTATTCATGTTTGGCCATAGTCCTCTCTCTATCTTCAGAGTGCGCGCATAGAGACGCCGACACTCGGAGAGACGAACACCTTATGGACGGCACGGAAGCGTTATCACGCGCTTCCCCTCTCTACTCTTCACACCGACGCTACCAAACGTACGGTGCTTTACAGAAATAAGGTATGTTACTTTACTAGCTGCCCTAGGGCACTTGCACTTTTTGAACTTTTTGAGTTAAACTTACGTTAACCCCCAAGGGGGTAAACTCGCTATGTTTTTGTCTCTCTTTATCCTCCTTAAACGGGGACTTGGATTCAGCTTTCTCTGACAATACAAGCATAGCTGCTTAATGCTAGCTAGAGACACACACCTATTTCTACAAAGGCTTATAACTATTCAGGTATTCCAGTATCTATAATAGTGTGTGCTGTACCGCATTTAATAGATATCCTCACCTGTGCTCGGTCTTTTTACCTTACAGCTGTTTGTTCTTTTACTGGTTCGCTTATACATATATATTTTCTATTTTTTGCAGACTGGGCCCTTAGGGACCCCATGATATCACCATCTGGTGTACGGACACACCATATGACCTGTCTTCATATATATGACAAGCCATAAAGTATAATAAAAGTAATGCAAGCCATACTATATGGCAAGAACTGATCCTATATAGTGGGTAGGTAGACCTTTTTTCCTTTCCCTCCTACCTCGCTATTTTATCTGACCTATTTCAGTCCTTACCCTTACAATATCACAAACGCTTTACATTGCCTCTCTCCCCCAGATTCGAAAATGTACTGTTGGGGCACAAGAAGCCCTACTGAAACTAGTCTTTTTCCATACTTGAACCTATGAGGTAATAGTGATCTCTCTAACTATTAACTTTCTTCATGCTTGCCTCACTAATATGGTCTGTCACACACGATGTTTTCCATGCATGTACTCTTTTAGGGTTTATTAACAACTAGAGGAAAAAGGTTTCCTTTACATACTTCTTTATTGGATAGAGAAAACCACTCTCACCTACACTTGAAAGAACATATATTAAATAAATAAATTCTTTTTTTTTCTCTTTCTACTTACGATCACCTTATTCTATAATAAATAGCATGTGTCATTTTCCTGCTTGGTCCAACTATGGGGTATCTCATATATCTAAATATCTATATGCACTGAAGAGCTTTATCCCTCATGCTAAAATTTGCATCCATTTGTGGAATCTTCACACGTGTATCACTTATTTTCTTGTTTTTATCCTTTTCTTTTATTTTTATGTGAATAACTATATAGACAAGCATTGCTATTTGTTTATGTTTCAGCCTTGAAAAAGTCCGCAAGGACGAAACACGTGTTGGCTGTTTTCTGATCTTGGATTAAAAGTACCTTTTGAAACTCTACTTGGATTACATATTTATTATACAGACTTTGAGTGCCCTGGTCCTCTTCTTTTTTCATTTTATACTTCAACACTATGTTGGGTCCTAGCACGCTGTATGGAAGGCGTTCCACATTCCAGGTGGAATGTGGAACGCGGAGGGGGGGAATAAACTATAGCCCTCTTACCTGGTGTCATCTTCCTTTCACACTACTTTAGCCTTCCAGGGTGGCCATATGTTATTTTAGAACTTTATAATAATAATAATGTATGTGCTGGATAGTGCACACATCATGGAAGTGACCTGGTTAAAAAAAACAACAAAAAAAAAAAAAATATGGAGCGAGCTGTCGGTTCCTCACAAAAAACAAAAAATACAAAAATACAAAAACACAACAAAAGAGGAAACGTTGTCCCATCAGATCAGGCACTAAATGCTCTACTTTTAGTATATTTGACCACATTGTGCTCAATCAGAATGCCATCACTTACACTGAGAGGAGCCAAAAATGGGCAAGCCCCCCAACTTACCTGGGTGCATGCGGCGTTAGGACCCAGGCCCCCACAGGTCAGCCCCCCTGTCCCATTTCGACAACACTACGGCCAGGGAGGTGAGCACACTCGAACCTTCCAGCACCGCGACCTCCGGCAAACGTTTTGCTGAGCAGCACGCTCCCAATGACGTTGTGTCCACTCCCGGCAGTCGCAACAGTCTGGGCTACTTAGCCTGCCAGTAGTTTCGCGGCTTCATGACGATTGGGAGGCAGAGGTGAACCCAAAGATCAGCCTATAACAGCGAAGGTGAGGGTTTGGGGGAGGGCAGGGGGACAGTCCTACAACTAGTACAACTGGTTCCATAGTGTATCACTGAGGGGGGAAAGGACAGCAATCTGAATCCGGAGGGGTGACATATGCATCGGCCTGGTGGGGGGGGGGGGGGTGCACACACATTTTGATAGAGAGGGCATGGGGCTCCAGCCCCTGGTCTCAGTTGAGGACCCCTGTGGGCAACCTTGTGATTTAGGGGCGTCCCCTTTGGGGTGCAGTCAAAGTTACCAGATGGTTGGACTGCCTTTCATGGGATGCAGGTGGGAGACACCTGTGTGGTCCTCCAAGGATGGATACAGGCTGGCTGGGCCTTGGTGCTGGAAGGCAATTCAGAGTGTGAGCTGGTCGTGATGGGAGCAGTTCATAAAGAAATTGCATCAAGTCAGTACAAGTGACGATTTTTGTTTTTCCTTGTTTAAAAGATTTCTGCATTTTCTAATGTTTTTTAAGAAGTCAGATTGGTTGAATCTGATTTGTTTTTTATTGCATTTGTACAAATAAAAATGTCATGTTTAACTGTTGAGATCTGTAAATAAACATGGCCCTCTTCCCAAAGACAAATCTCATTGCCTTGTCATTGACTCGTGCATTTGGGGGTGGGGGTACGGCCTGGGGAATGGGGGGCGCCAGGTCCAATGGAACTGGCTTGACCTACTGCTCCCTGCTGTTCTAGTGTGGGGGAAGCAAAACAGACTCTGAAATAGAGCACAAAAGCTCCTAGGTCTGTCCTCTAGCTGTTAAAGGAAAGAACCCTCGTACCTACCTGCTTGCCACAAGCAGAGCTTCAAAATGACATCACAGGAAGTGCCTTTTGAAAAGGTGACAAAGCAACCCAGTGGTGGAATTGGTTGAGATTGCAGAGGTTATTTACTCCTACAGTAGTACTGTGTAACTAAAGGTCTCAGCTGAGCTGCAAGTGCATCATGGATGTGTGGCGGGACAATAGGATATGTAATGGGGGAGGGGTGCAAGTTATAGTGCTAGAGAGTTATGCTTTCTTGCTCTATAAACACCTCAAATTCCCCTGGTACCTGCTGTGAGGATCTACTGTGCCTGGCCACATTTCACTTGTCCTGCTTTCATCCATTTTTGGAGCAGCCCTCTTCCCACTCACCACCTGCTGTCCCTCAACACATCTTCTATCTGACTCGACACAGTTTATTGGGGGTATGTCTCTCTTGGTGGGTATTTCTGCGGAATATGAAGTAGGGAGTCAGAGCTTTAGAAGGCCAGTTATCTGGTGGGTGGCGTAGCTTGTGTATCTGCAACAAATTGGGGGCCATGTGAGTTAAGTTTGTGTTCCTTGATGGGCCCTGCACAATGTGAGCAACTTTTTGAATCCATTTCACATCATATTGAATTCATATTAGAAGAGCAACGCAAGAAAGATCAACTAGAATAAATTGAATTTTATGGTGTTTAATCAAATCAGGGACAGTGGTGCACCAGCTATTGATCTTGTCATCAATATTACATTTAATGATAACACTGTATGTGAATGAAAACTAGGCTCACCCTGTCCCAGGAATATATCCATATAAATAAATACGCTCCGAAATTCTTACATAATTGCAGATAAGGGGACAAAGGCATAGAGAAGATATGATTTGGCCAAATAAGAGAACTGAGATTGCAACACATGACTGATCTATGCAAGGGCACAAGGAAGGACACCTTTGGGGACCTTGTCCATGTTTTATCAACCACTTATTTGCAAAGCAGTCAAGCCAGAGTTAGATGCAATGTCTACTCCACCACATCTGTTGATGAAGTGGCACTGTCTGCCTATTCCAGTCAATTGATGAGGTCTGGTCAAGGTTTTTTTAAATAGATCTTTCTACCTAAAATTGAGCCACTCTCAATATTTGTAGATAATGGATTAAATGCAGAATGAGATTTGGGGACCTTGTCTTTGGGTCCAGTGGCAGAAGGTTGTTATGGCAAATTTTGTGAGGAGTAATGGTCTTTTCCATTTAGGCTGTAGGGTCTAAGAGTCATTTCAATTGAATAACTAAGTTATCCCCTTTGAATACTTGACTCTCCAGGAGTAGACAGAAAGCAGTGAATGCAGCACTTACTTTTCAATTTACCTTGTCAGGGCTTATTGATTGTATAAAAATATTAATGATATATGAATACTTTTTACTTGTGGATTTGGAATAGTCTTTGGATAGCAAGATGTTATGTGTGAATTAAAGAAGCATATGTATTATACCACACACCAAATGTAGAAGAATGACCTTAGTTATGTTTTTTAGGCCACGCCCCTTTTAGAGCCACCCCACATTTTTGATCACACTCAAGAACTAGGAACAGGTTTGGCCAATGAGTGCATACCTAGCAAATACTTTTAAAACACACAAGGGACAACCCCCAGGTACTAAGGGACCTGGGGCAAGTATTTTATAGAGGAACATGGGTACCTTCGATAAAAGGACTATAGATTTAAATACCACATAAAATCACAATGAGACCTATGGAAAACATGCAATAAATCAGTATATTTATTTCAAACAAAAGTAAGAAAACAGTGTAGTGGGAAAACAAAAAAGTTTTGGAAACCATAAATCACAATTGCTCAGGCATACCCCATGTGACAAAAAGCACAGTTAAAGTCACAATTTTACAGTATTCTTGCTCATGTCAAAACATATCCTATTGTCCAAGTACTAAAGGTCGATGTTTCAATCCCTTGTTTGATTGCTGGGATCATCTTCAAGACATACAAATTATGCCTGAGATACACAGATAGTCACTGACTATATAACCAAGAACTGTTAAAAGCAAGGGAAGGAAAAAAAGGAGAAAAGAAAAAAAAACGAAAACAACTTGAGAGAGAAAAAAGAAAATAAAAAAATTGATTACAAATTGCTATATGTCAAAAATATTATATAAATGTGTTGCCACACCATGCATCACATGCAGAAAAGATTTGCCATGCATGGTCTCATGCTGTACCAACACTCGGATCAGGATGATAACTGAAGCTAGTAAACCACTGAATGTGTCCTAGAACAGTAAGGAATCAGGACCAATGTATATAGACACCGGTGTCACAAAAAAGTGAGCCCAATCGATGCTTACACAAACCAATCACTTTTTTTTGTATGAGTACACCAATGCAAGGTTATGTGCCATGAAGCTGTGAAGTCATTCCATGCTGAAACGAATCACTCAGTGAGTAGCGCAGCAGAAGGGTTCTAATGGTACAACCCACCAGAATAAACCTTTGTAGGGACATCTGTCAATTAAGAAGTCCTCAATAAATCAACCGTAGTTAAGATCCTCACTCAAGGCCCTCAATGGGCAACTAGCAGTAATTACTGGAGACAAAACAAATAAAAAAAATACTACCAAATTATCAGTAATAGAACCAGTTGTGCAGCATTCGAGTTACCAACTGACCTTGGGGCAAAACGAATTACCAGATGTCCCCATCAGAACCAACAAAGTCTAGAAAATAGCGGGGCAAACCAATTATTACATGCAATAAACATCAGCATTTTTTAGCCCATGTCATAGCTGGTAATTATGTGGTATTTAAATCTATAGTCCTTTTATCTAAGGAACCCTTGTTCCTTCATAAAATACCTGGTAAATACAGCATTGGACAAATACATGTAATCAGTCACATATTATGCTCAACATTGAACAATATTTATTGGTCATACAGCCCATGAGGAGTTCCTTTTCCATTAAAAGGGATTGAATCCTTGCTAACCACACTTTCAGTTTATATTTAATAACACAAAACAGCTGTGCAAGGTCCCCAGGAAAAGTCAGATGGATAGACCAAGTGCTTTTTGGCTGCTGCTTAAGACTAGGAGTGAGCATGAGTAACTAGGAAATAAAATTCTGGATTCCGTTATGATGAACCACAAACCAATAACCTAAATCTTTCAACTGTGCTGTAATTCCATTACAGTCCAATTGTGGTGTCAGATGACTGGAGGATGTGCCAATCTTTGGTGACAAAAGCTTTGTGGGGGGTTCAATTATTTTGGAGTCCAAACAATATTTAAAAAACGAAGGAGGCAAAAACCCTGGAGCTAGGTCCAGGTAAGTGTAGGGGTTAGTTCTATTGTTCGAGATAGGTTTGAGGATTGGATAGGATTAGAATTAGACATGTACTAGGTTACACAGTTAATGTGAAAATTAGGTTTAAAGTTAGGTTTAATAATTGATTTAAAGTCATGCAGGTGTAAAGTTAGTGAGGTTTAGAGATGGGAGAGTAAAAAAATAGGTATGTTCACCATTAGTTAGGTTTAAAGTCAGCCAAGTTTTAATTTAAATTTAACATCAGGTCTATATAAAGTTACATCCATTTAAAGTTTGGCAGATTTAATTTTAAGTAGGTTTAACATTACGTAGATATAAATTTAGGGAGATTAATGTTAGGTAGATTGAATGTTTAGTAGGTTTAACGTCAATCACATGGAGCCAAAATGTGTGGTTGATTTAAGGATAAGTAAGGGGTGATAATAAGAATAATGTATAGGGCGAGTGATTGGTAAAGGGGCAATGTTAGAGTTTGGTATGAATTGGGATTTTAGTTGGTGAGTGATAGATTCATTGTTAAATTTAGAGTTAAGAAAATAAAACAATAAAAAATTAAGGTTAGATTTCTGGGCTCTACATTGTAAAACATGATAAAGAAGACCAAGTATATCTCTTATTCTGAAAACAGATAAAATACATGGAAAGAGGACAGCTTAAGACATTTTTCCCCAAATTATTTCGAGATTAGCCCTAAAATGATTTTTGTCTCAAAAAAAATAAAATGGAGCCAATCTTAGGCTGCAGAACGTTTAGTGCTTTTAAATCGATTAAGTATTGGACACTGATGAGTAGGGCTGCTGGTTGTCATATGGTTCTTTGCACTCAAAGAAAAAACTTTAGTTTCCAGAACAAAAATATTTATTGCAAGTGCTCGCAACCTCCTTGGTCTCACTGTGGTCGGGTAGACAAGATGTCTGCAATGAAACCAGACGACTAGAATTCTAATCCTGGCTCCAAACCTGGATCCATGACACAACTCTTCATCTCCCCAACCCACCGATAGTTTCCAATTTTGATGAAGAAGTGGTTAGAAAATGGCAACCCCGATTTTCAAACCGCATAAAGGCTTGGACTTTCTTTACTCAATTTTAAAGAATGCATTTGAAATTGAAAGAGAGCATTGTTCTTTCGTAGGGAAGTCGAGACTGGAAAGGTCTACTGAAATAGTGTCCGTTGGCAGCCAAGCCATTTGTCCAACGGGATTCCCATAGCCCAGTTGTTTTCATGCAGTACGCCACTTGGGCGTTGTTCCCCAGAACATTCATTGTCCACCCTGAACAGTTTCGGTAGAGGATACATTTCTAGAACTGGGACAGCCAAGGCCTCCACACACATGATCACCTATGCGTGGATTTTCCTGTGGCAATCAAAGTGACCATACAGTGAAAATAATTTAAAACAAATGTTTTGTTTTAGGGAATTTGCTACAATCCTTGGAAATTGTACAAAAAAAAAATAAACATGGAAGCATTCAAAATTTCGCTTGCAGAATGAACCAACACTTCTTCGCAAGCTCACATAATTAAGGTTCATAACTCCTCCTGTACTTACTGTAGGACGTTATTATAGGTGGAGTTAAAAAAAATAATTATATACTTGCCTTGCGGTGTGATGATTAGGTCAATGTAATGGATGCATTACAATTTTCATGTACTAAAACGAGGTGTAGTAGAAGTTATACCAGCTAAATGTGTTTTGATATAAAGAGTTGCTTCGTGGAGATGTGTTTATTCGGAGTGAAGCATTATACAGAGAAGCCTTGATGCGTTGCTAAAGCACAACCATTTGTTCAAATATTCGTCAGCAAATAATTTATTACCATCTCTTTATTACCAAACTCATTGAAAGGCTGTTGCAGACATCTCTGGATCATAAACTTATTAGGAAACCGGATAACAAGGGCAGAGAAACCCTTGTCCTTTTCTTATCAAGGTCATAAAGTCTTCCATAGTGTAGGAGACGTTCGTAGATTCGTAAAAGCGTTGACATATTTGGCTAGAAATTAGAATAAATCTGAAGCCAACAGGCTGCAAGCAGGCCTGAGAAAAATGTTAATTACTCTTTGAAATTTTCTTACTTTGAGTAGTGTAAAATATCCACACAAAAAAAAAAAAAAATCACAAAAGATCACATTAGTACGTTTTGCATCATGTTTTACTCATGGGCCGATGGACTCGAGCAGAAAATGTCTCAACAAATGATATCTAACAAGCTACACTGCGAGCCATTAGCATTACTTGGCATCATTGTTGCACGATTTTCACAAAATTTCACAAAACATTACGCAACTGCATGCCTCTACTCAAATCGTAAAGCGAGGCACAGGAGCACTACTTGGGAGCATGAATGGCACATGCTTTTAGATGAATGGCCCGAGGTACAAACTGGAGTGGCCAGTCATCCAAAGAGAAATTAATTTAAGACCAGATGGTCCTAGCTCAGAAAAGGGCCATCACATTGGAAATGAATATGCTCAGAGGAGTGTTTTCATGATCTCAAGGGAGCTATGGACAATTACTGATTATTCCATCAAAGAGTCAGCAGTATAAGTAATGACTACTGAGGCCACGTGTCAAACAAGCAGGTCTGTATCCAGTTACTAGAACTGTATGTAGATGAAAGTAAGCAGCTGGTGCCACACAGTCTCTACGTTGGTAGGACAGAGGAAATCGATAACTGAGCAACAGTAATAAACTTCTGGATCAAAGAAATTATCTGACAGTGACCACTTACTTGTATAGTTACTGTGCCTTTGAAAACTCTAGACACTGCCTGCTCTGCCCCAAGAACCAACATAATGAGTCAACTGGTCAGATTTCAATGGATTTGGTTAAACTTTGATCAACCTTGAGTGGAATCCTTATGGCAACACTGATTGATGGAAAGCCTCACTGAAGAACTTGGTGCATTTAATTAGGATGTAGGGATATTTAGAATCAACCAGCACCAAGGCACCAGAGTAGGAGACAAGGAGAATGACCCAACCATTAAAAATAATTGCTTTGGCAGAAGTCTCAGGTCAACACATTACCATCAAAGTATTGGAACCAGTCCACGGCATAAAACAGCTTAGAAAATGGATTAATTAACATAAAACCTCTGGTATTATGAACATTAAACACTGATTTAATATCTCAGAGAACTACTTTTACAAACAAAAGTAGAGAAAGGAGTATCCCTAGACTACGGGAGTCCTACAAAGGTCCAGCAAGTTAGGACCAAATAGAGGTTTTCAGGATAACCAGCTTCTGAGAACAGCACAAAAAATCCAGATTAACTTCTTGTCTTTCTGAAATTGTTAAATTGAGTACCATTATGCAGATTATAAGCAACATCAATATTAAGAGTGTTGAAATTGTATAAACGCTGTAAAAAGACCAATACAAAAAAATAAGTTCCTTGCATAATTGCTGCCTCTGGAACCGTGTGCTTCTAAAGTATGAGATGTCTTTGGCAGCAGGCAGTCCATAGGTTTCTCGCTGGCATTAAATCAGCTGGCATCAAAAGGTAAAGTGCAGTTATCCACACTGAGAGAACTGGGATGAACAGATCCTCCAATGTGGGGAAAGTTAGTGTGCTTTTGTGTTCAACTAGCATGAAAAAGAGCGACACATGAGGCAGAGCTACTTAGAAAAAGTGAAGAGTGGACCTTCAGAAGGGAGATGCCACCTTGTGACTGGTGTTTACAGCACCGAAGTGCTTCAGTGAAGAAAGGCAGTAGGGCTAGTGGGCGTGCTGTGGTTTGGGGGCTGCTTCACCAAACCCCAGATTGGCATCCTATTGTGAAGAGACAACTGCGTGTCTGAAGATACTGTGGGAAATGACAGCTGCTGGTTAAAGTTCAATGTAAAGTGTCTGGTTCAACGTGAGTGACAATCTGCCCCAGCCATGGGCGGTACAGAGAGGTAACAAGCTAGCTGGCACTGAAGTGCAGAGATTGAAGAAGTCGGGCCAGCCGGGCATGCAGCATGTGGGAATTTACAATTTACAAACATCAGGGACTCCCACGTGGCACCTTTGGTCTAGACATTGTAAGGATTCTACGGCCTGGATCCCAAAATAAGGAGATCGCTAACTGCCTGTGTGTTACCCATTTAAAAACACAAGAATGTCTAGGCAGTACAGGAAAGGGAAAAACAAGAATGCAACAGTTCAGGATGTTTCAACGAAAAAAAAGGGACAAAACATGAATGTGGAAAGAAGTCCCCTCACAACCTTTCTCACCTGCAACGTTCTCCCTAATGAATTTGAGGACAAAAAAAACATAATGTGTGCTACTTTTCACCTATAAAATATGTTTTGAACTTTAAATTAAACCATCCGCATACCTACAAAAGAAAAGAAAGTCCTACAGCTTGCAATCACAGCGGAAGATGGAGGATTGTGGCCTCGGTGTCCACTTTACTTGGAGAACAGGGGCACAAGGAAGGCGACATTTCACCGCATCCACATAAAGAGGATCAAGAAAGTAGATCCATGTCGAATGACAGGTCTAGCTCTGCCGATGCGATGGGGAGAAGACCCAGGCCCCGAAAGAACCTCAAGGAATGGAGTGCAGGTCTCCTGGAGATGAATACCAGAGACTGACCAAAAGATGGTACCTCAGGTTACAGGGAAGACTGAAAACACAAGTCCACCGAGACTAATCTATGTAGTTAATGGAGAATTTACAGGCTGGGTGCTGAGCCAAAGAACACGAGTGAGTTCATGGTTAGAACAGGGAAGAAAAAAAATCTGCAACAAAACATAAGAATAGACTCTGGTATCATGGGAACATTTTCTAAACACTGGTTTCGTATCTGGTGGAACCACTTATTCAAAAGTAGACAAAGAAGCAACCCCCAACTACGGGTGTTCAACACAGATCCAGCAGGGTAGGTAGGCCCCAATGGAGATTTTCAGGAGGACCACTGACTATGTGAGTAAACTCCATTTAGATTCACTCTGATGTAAATGCACTGAGTGTCAGCACAACAATGTGTCACGGATCCCTTCCTGCTTTAGACAATGCGGAGGAAGCCCCAACAGCATGAGATAGTCTGAATGCAAGTACCCTGTGCTAGCAAGATGGCTCGGCGAGTTAAGAGCGAGGTGTTGAGCCTTTGTACTGTTCACATCAAAATCTCAAAGGAACAGAAGAGAACAAACAATGCCTTTCAGGACTCTGCAAGGAAACTTCTTAATCCTATCCGAGTGACTAATCAGCTGGAGACGCGGCAAGCCCGCTGAACAGTCACTAATGAGCAGGATGTTATCCTTGACAATGGTTTTGTGACTTCCTGGGCATTTTCTGTCACAGCACAATCATATGCAGGCTTTGTTTCTACGGCGTATTTTGCCAGAAGTTGGGGATGGGGATGGTGCAAGTCTAGAGTTGAGCGAAAACATTTTTTATTTTTTATTTATTTTTAATAATCAGTTTCACAGATTTTAGAAGAATAGGTGCAATTGTCAGCCGGTTGGAAATTAGTACTCGACACCTCCGAGTGTAACATACTATCCTGGGCTTTGTGGAGTGTTTGCTACAGTAGGTGATCAGTTTAATGGGCGCGTGCTACGTTTTCTAACGCGGTGACAATATCATTGAGCTCCTTAGTATGAAGTGCTTAATTGGCCAGGGTGGGAGTCCAGCCATTAGCAGCCGGTTACATGCCCGTTCCTGCAGGAAGAACTCGACTCAATGCGATATATAACCGGCGCTTCTTAGGAATGCTGGTCTATCCCGCTTGGCTATTGTGTTCTTTGCTGGCAGCATGTGTTTTCCCTCTCAGGGACGGGCCCTTTGGAGACTGAAGAATCCGAGGACGATGGATTCCATTCAAGGTTGAAGTGTTGTTACTTTAATTGCACAAATGCACTTGTTGTGTCTAAAGACGCAAAGACATTGACGATGTTGGAAGAAGACGCCATGTAAATGATTAATGAAAGCACAACAAGGCAAGTCGCTGTGATAGTCACTCAGACTGAGCACGCCGTAAAGGAAGCACTGAGGCAGAAGTGCTCCAAAGAAGAACAAGTAAAAGATGAGAAAAAGAACACACGTGGTAAAATTACAATGCAGGCACGCCGATAGGAAACAGTAAGTGATTCAACAGCGAGCAGCCAAAAAGGAGGCAAACGGCTTCAACTAAGAAAACTAGATCAACCTGCTGGAGAAAAAAAAAAAAAAAATCACCGGGGAACAAGGTCACAAAACATGACAACAACATTCCAGGAGTTCGGAATAAACAAAGTACCAGAGAGTCGTCAAAGGGAACATGGGCTCGACATTCCATAAGTTCAGAAGACTAAGTACTAGAGAATGAACGAATGGAGCACGGACTCCGGGAATGATAAGTATAAGAGCATGAACCGAGAGCTCATTGGCTCAGCATTCCTGAATTTAGGAATATACAAAGTGGCAGAATACATATTGAGGAACGTAGGCTCAACATTCCAGACGCTACGAATAAAAAGAAGTAAAGGAGGAACAAGGGGAACATAGGATCAACATTCCAGGAGGCGGGAATACAAAGCAAGTCCTTAGCATACTCAAGATGCCTGCTGATTTGAAGAAAGGACTCAAAGCTAGATGGATGAACCCTTGTGGTTGGGATACGTAAATGCTTTGCCTTGGAGACTGACCGAGAGAGCCCAGAAGGGGTACATCTCAGTCTGTGGTCATCAAGCACACAGCCGTGATTCCAAGCCCCCCCCACTGCTAATGGAGGGACTTCAGCCAACATGGATGCAAATCTTATTGTCTGTTACTCAAACCCACAGCTGGAAAAACTCAGAATCTGTAACAAACAGGATGTAAGTATCAGGGTCTGGGTCTGCGAATCTGTAGCTCGAAGGTTCCATGATCTGTGACACCGAGGTCCCACTTTATAATGCTTAATGTCTGGTTCGTACAATACAATCTAGGGGCCAGCGCCTCGTAGCCTACTACTGGCATGTCTCAGAGTTTGACTCAAGAGCTTGCAGACCCTGTTTCCTGTGTTGGAGGCGGAGAATCTGGGTCATTTTAGTCATGTCATAAGGCATGCCACGCCCGGGAACCCTCAGAAGCTCAGTCCGCGACGAGCAACATCCTCTCAGGGCCTGTGACTCCGAGCTCACGGCTCAAAGTTCCCATGGTCTGTGCCCCTCGACTCCCTCCCCTCTTGGGAACTCTCAGAACCAGCTGGGAACTCTGGACTCTCACCTCGTTTGCATGAAGGGAGCTGGGGCCTAAACGTGGCGGGCGGAATAACGACGGGGCGCAGGAGCCCGCAACAGGAACTTGACCGTGCCGAGGCTGAATAGTACCAGGCTTCCCGAGAGACTATCAGGTGTGTGCGTCATGGTTCCCGAGCTGACACCCAGTGCCAAAGTGACCTGCCAAGGATCACAACACATGCAACTGGCAGTGACTCCGTTCACCGCCTGAACATCTGAAGGCGCCCGATCCAGCAGCCACCCACGTCTCCTGGCAGGAGGCCACGCCGGGAGAGCCCGCGCACTCACTGTGCACTAAAGTTATCATTATTTCCCAAATGGATGCGAGAGGTGTGGTGCGCTGGTTTGGTTCTGTCGGGTCCTGGTCACGTGGTTCACCACGAAACACACACACCAACTAGAGGGAACGATACATTTAGGGGCCAGAGCTCTGGACCCAAGTTTAAAACTCTGTGCTTCTCCGCTTGACGGTCTGATCTGTAGCGAATCCTCCTAACTAGGCCTCGGGCACATATCTCCCCACCCTACTTTAAAGAGGGAACAGGCAGCTGTGACCGACACCGATGAGTTGTCCATGATCGCAACAAGCATCAGTGAAGAGCTGTACCCTCCCCTGCCTTCAGCAGCAGTAGAAGCCCAGTGTGCAAAGTCCTGCGAGAGGACGGAGACTAGAACACGGAGAGCCTAAGATACCCCGGGCATAGCAATCACGGAGCAGAGGGTACAGTGCCAACGGGGCACGGGGTTTCGAGGCTCAACGAGCTCCAATTATAGACGTTTTTCTACTTCCAAACTCAGGGTGTTGGCGGCCATTTCCCTTGCTTGCATTTGGGACCAAGGTGTCTTTCTGCAGGGCTGCTGATATGAAGAGCAACCTGCTGGGTTAGAACAAGCAACGGGGGTTCAATTAGAAGGGAATGTTTTCCTTAGGAAGCAGACATCTGCAAAGTCAACTGGTCTAGCTTCAATATGCTAGGCCACAAACTGCATTTGGGTATATATGTGTTGTATATATGTGTTAGCGCATTGCCTATTGGATTTGTTAAAGGTTTTTCGTGGAAGCAGAAGGGAAAGAACAAGAGGAAGAACAACTGTTAAGTGACAGATGGAGAAACCAATGGGAAAATGAACAGAGGAAAAACAACAGGAAGCGAACAAACAAAAACTCAACAGGAAAGACACAAAGTGGAAAAGAACAAGATGGAAGACAGGCAAGAAAGAACACAAAACAGTGATAGATTGAATGGTTCAATTAATCTCAGCCACTGATAACTAGATGGGCATCCCATTGGTATTTTGCACACCATGTCCCCCTCAGTTTGGTAAATCGCCCCCACCCCCCCAAAATAGGGGGCAGCGCAGCCCCTTAGTACTTGGGCCGCCGTGGCCCAACCTCCCGCACTAGTTGTGCCTCGGACTGGCCATAGGCACTTCCGCCCTTACACCTCACGAGGTGTGGGGGCGGAAGTATAGGCTTGGGGGCTCGCAGGGGCCGCATCAGTTTCGGGCCCAGCCGCCGTACACTGGAGAGGGGGGGGGGGCTATTTAAGTACCCCCCCCCCCCCCCAAGAAAGGCTCTGGCTTTTGTGTACGGATGGCGGTCTTAGCACCGGGACCAGCGTTATCCCACCCGCCAACTCCGTTGTTTTTGAGGTTGGTGAGGAAGTACTAAAGTCACCATAACCAACAGAGGGGTCCCCAAGGCTGGGGCCCCAGGATAACACCAGAGGTAGGATCTTGAAGTCCTGAACCAACCTGCGGATGTATACATCAGCTTCGGGTGTAGGGAGCCCATATTGCGGGGGTGACCATGGGGCTCCTGGCCCCCCATTACACCCCCTCGGCAGATTGGTGTTTGGGGAGGTGGCGGAACCCTGAGCATGAGGACAAGGAACGGTGAAGTTGGGGGAGCCACCCCCCACCCCCCAGGGATACAGGTGAGGTACAGATCATCTGTGTGGTCCAAAGGAGGTTCAAGACAGGAAGGGATCCTGTCACATTGATTTATGGTTGATGAATAAACCTTATTGAAATGGTTTTTGTAAATGGTTTTTATAAATATGTTTTGAAGATTGTTTTGCAGGTGAATTATTACTGTTTGTGTTTTATGAGATAATTGGTAAAATATATAAATAAAATTCCTTCCAACAAATACGTTTTTGTCGGTCTGCGTGTGGCAGGTGTTGGGGTGAGGGCTCTCTGGTGGCCTCCGGGTTCTATGGATTCAGTCACCTGCAAAGCAGTCTTGTCTGTGTCCCCAATGGGAGCAGTCCAGCTTGAATTGCCAGGCCTGGTCCTCCCTGAAATGGAACAAGCAAACCAGGACCGGTTTCACCTTGATTAGGCTCATCAGACAGGTACAGCTTGGTTCCAGTGACAAGGTGAGCACAATACCCACGTCTTGGCATATCCATTGCACTTAGGAGACACACTGAATCATACAAAAAGAGATGGATGGAATGCTTGAATTAATCTCAGACAGTAATAATGACTCAGGCCGCATTCCAGTCCTGGCCTGGCAGTTCTGGATGCACAGTTCCCACTGGAGCAGGGTCAAGACTGATTTGCATATGGATGGGTCCAAATTGAGGTGGCATGGTGTGCAAAATAACGATGGACTGGGATGCACCATTGTGACTACCAGTGGTTGAGATTAATTCAAGCATTCCATCCATCACATTTTGTATACTTTAGTGTGTGTGTGTGTGTGTGTGGATGTGGATTTGATGACCAGGCATTCAATGGGCCACGTCAAGTCACCACAGCTCCCGCTACATCACAGACTAGAACCTTTGGCTATCCACCAACTCTGGAAGGAAAGGCCCAGTATCTGTCAAATGAGCAGATACTGCACTGCAGATTTATTGTGAATTGGGTTCCCATCTGATATCATTAATTATTAAGCTCGAATTTGAAACTTTACCAGAAAAATGTGTATTGTGTAAGGCCAGTTCAATGTTTTATAGTTACCATGTGTTTGCTTTTCTCACTGGGTCACCCCTTGTCTAGGGGACATTCCAAAGCTGGTTGGTACTCCTCTTTTGTAGTGGCACAAGGGAAATAAAAATGCTACACAGAATAATTCCCAATTCAGATCGACAGAACCATTTCCGCCATCACTTCTGTATTGTCAGTAAGTCACGCTAAGAGGAAATGGTACTTCCGGATATGACGTCTCGAGTTCGGGGTGCTGTAGCGCCTGAGGCTGCCACTCGCTCACGGGGACAAACAACGCTGCAGACCTTATCAGTTCCAGATTATCAACCATATGTGGCCACTGCACAGCACAAAATCGGGGATATTCCACCACTGCCCATCTGAGGTATGAAGAAGACTGGCACACGCGCTCTCCTCGAGGCCCAAATTGGACGGACGCCACAATATTTCTAGTAAAGCGCGGAATTAATTCCATCCT
This sequence comes from Pleurodeles waltl, assembly GCF_031143425.1. Taxonomy (NCBI): domain Eukaryota; kingdom Metazoa; phylum Chordata; class Amphibia; order Caudata; family Salamandridae; genus Pleurodeles; species Pleurodeles waltl. Next base: position 442,701,414 of record NC_090443.1, on the reverse strand, counting down.
TTCGGGAGTTTAAGCAATTAAACCCGTCTTGCCCGAGCAGTTGATGTGGGAGTTTCCTGCCCCCCAGGCTTCTCAAGAGGCCCTGCCTCTGTCCTCATTACAGCCAAAAGAATAATTCATTTTCTGCACAAAAATTGCAAAAGTAAATAAAACAAGTCACCAGCATGCAAATTGAGTAAACAAATATACTTACACGTTGCTTCTTTTTGCACCACAAATTTGCTTTTTTTTGTGGCTCTCTGTTGATGAGTGATACAGGCTCTCCCAGCCCCGGCACCCACACAGAGTGACTTGCTACTCGTCCACTAATGTGCTTCGGAACCTCACCAGGGATACGAAGCACTATATGGAAGTAAATACGATACAACGCAACGCCGATGCCTTACCCAGCTATGCAACACAGCTCATGACCTCAGCAGTGGGGTGACTCACTGGGATGACCCCTCTCTTCTCCTACAAAATGCGACGAAGGCCCCCCCAGTCTCCCATATCTAACAGACATTCAATAGTCTTGGGCTGAATGGGAGCATCCTTAAGGGCTGGGGCCCCCGCTGGGTTGCTTACACCTCTGAATCTCAGGAAAGGACAGCAAGTTACTTAGTTGCAGCATAGCCTTTTATCAGGTTAAAACACTGAATACACCAGGACACCACACCACATCTCCATCCTTCGACAAACCTGTACGAGCAGAAATCGGACGTCAAAAGCCCATATGGTTCCTTGCCCCTCCTACCATTCAAAGCGGTTTCTTTGATGGGAATTTACACTGCTTGCCTTTTAATGCGCAGAGTATAATTTATCCTTACTTGTGATGGTCCTGGGGTTAGCCCAGGGCACAAGTCCTAAAAAAGAAAAAAAAAAAAAAGAAGTGGGGGTACTAACCAGCTTAGACAGTATACAAGTGACATCATGGCGCGTGACACTGCAAGTGGCATCACAGGAAGTGACATCATAGGACGTGGCATAACAACCCATCAACTCACAGGAAGTGACATCACAAGAAGTGACATCTGATCTTAAAACTTCACAAGTATGTTGAGCGAGTTACTAGATTTAACAAATGAGATTTTGAGTTGCGCCAAAAAAGTGAGACAACCCGATGCTAAATCTGAGCCTCAAATCCAACATTTACCATTTAAAATCTCTGCCACAAAGAAAGTGGCACAAGGAGAACTTGGAAATAGATCTGTTTTGCTTAATTGGTTGCACAGACTGCATTAAAAAAAAATCTTATAGGGTTAAGACACCTCAGGGAATAATAATATTGGTAACATAACTCTGGTGTTTAACACATTTGCTGGGCAGATGTGTGTTGTGTCTAGTCCCAGTTTTAAATCAAAGTAGCACATGGACAGGTCTCCTGCAAAGCACATCATGACAGATTTTTATTTTATGTAGATAGGTAAGGGTGCACCTGCTTCTGAAAATGGAGATTATTTTGTTACTTGCAGTTCATAAATTGTAATCCTTCTAATATACCACAGTAAGCTATGAAAGACGTGACCCCCTACACCTTGTAACCCTCACCATCCTATGTAACGCATCCTGTATACAGATGTCCAATTTTAGGATTTATCTTCAATGTATAATGTATACATCTCATGTAAAGCACTCTGTCACCACGCACTGTGATAAGTAGCGCTATAAAAGAAATAAAACAAAATAGTGATACTTAAATTGCTATTTCTGTAAATACAGGATTAGACTAGAATATTTGACATTCTTGCTGTGCACGCATACCTCATATATCCAGGGAATGACCTAAGTCAAAATCATACCTCTCCAAAGTATCCGTCAAGTGGCAACAAGCAGTGTGCCTCCCCCTCCCCCCCCCCCCCCCCCCCCTTCCATTGCATTTGCAGGTAGGCGTGAGGCTCCAGATAGCTCCAGCGAGAGCCAAAGGAGGCCTGATGACAACTTACTTTCGGCCTTGGTTTTGGCCCCAGTTTGAATTTAAAATTGAAAACCCCCCACACTCCCGTCTGCATGTTGCTGCACAGAAGGAAAGTAGACAACGTGCAGGCGCTGCTGAATGCATACCGGTGTTTAAACATGACACCGGGACGCGTTCACCATATTATTTTGTGGCACAACTACTTGGCAGGGTGGACGGCGTCAACCTTGTGAAAATAGTGGGTGTGCGCTGCGTACCCCCAACTTGGGCCCTGGGTTAGCCCAACCATGCACTCACATCAGAACAGACTACACCCCTCCAAAACAGCCACATTTACCTTTAAAGGCAATCGAGAGCCCCAAAAACATTTGGAATTATAATGCCTTCTGCAGAACACATCAGCCAGAACTCTGTTCAAGCACACAATAGATCACCAACATACCACTGGCCATGCTGAATGTCCATGTGCTCCTAACAATGCCCACCCAGGCATACCACACACCACCTAGCTACACTACTCTTCGAGAATTCTGACCATACACCCCAAAACATCCCCAATAAGGGAGTAAATGGCTATTAAAAAGGCATCCCACTACAGTTTTTACTGCCTCTTACCACACATATCTCTTTACCAGAAAATGAGTACCAGTGCCAACTTGTAAGCAATTTGTTTCAACCCTCCAGGACCCATCCAGCGAAAAATGTAAAACTCATTAACAATGGCGCATGCACCTTACTGCCCACCGACCACCACAACACCAGATCAGACTTCTTTCTACAAGGGAAATAGTTTTAAGGTCGTACCCACGATGCTGAACGACGCAGATGCCATACCACTGGTAGACTGTGCGCTACACAAATGTCTGCTAACACACAACCATGACATTATCATGCTTCAAACAAAAGATGCAAGACAGAAAGGACCAGAAGCCAGGCCTGGTCCTGCTATGCACCAAGAATATTGAACTTCATCCTAAAACAGATCCGTCACTCTATCACTTCAAGAAGACGCTAAAGACCTTCCTCTTCAGAGCATCTTGTCCTGAGGTAACCACCACCATTGTCTATCACCCATGGATTGCACCGAAGAGAGATCTCACGTGTGAGAATGTCCTACTTCCCTTTTTCGTGTACAAATCTCTGTTTTATAGCTTGACTCGAACCATTTAAGTAAACACACAGATGTGCAGTCTAAATTGATCCTTCAAACAAAATACGTTTTAAATAATTACCTTTATCCATTTTTTTGTAATAAGTTTGTAAAATTTTCTTGGGGTAAATGTTGGGGCAAAACAAAGCTTACTTTTCAATTTCTCGACAGAGAATACTGTACCCAAATTCAGCCAACTAGCGTTTCAGTAAGTTAACAATTCTCACAGCAGGAGTCGTCAACTCTAAATTACTGTAGACAACTTTAGCCCCACGGAGGCCGTCTTTCTCAAAAGCCACTGGCCAAACCTGGATGTGCGTGGTTGGACTGCGTAAAATATGCTGTCATTAGGGGTTGGAGGGTGAATTACGTCACGTCAGATACCCTCAGTATTTTGCCCAATCACAGTTCAGGCTCTCAACAAACCGAAAACTTCAAAATGTTACTTGGCTCCACTGTTCCTTTCGTGATACCTGAGCACTGTTTAAAAGCCTCCGTGCAACAAGCATTTTGTCTTTTTGACATCAGTTTACAGTTGTGCAAAATGTTGAAATCCTGCATGTTCAAGGAGACTGCGATTTGTTCTCCAATGTGCCAACGTCCTGCTGGCGACAAGAAACCATTACCTTTCATGGGACGCTGTAAGCGCAGTCCACGCGGCCTTCATCCAGCTGCTTCTGGGCACAAAGCGCCCTCCCCCATTCTTGAGGCCTGTGCGTGACGTTCAGCAGCTTCAGCCACAGGCAGGAGGTGCACATTATATATCCCATGGGTTCGAGGTACCACCAGCGCCCTATTAGGCTGCACACTGAGGTTACATTTGGAAATTAAACGTCGCTTAGGTGGCACCTGACAAACATGAATTAGCTTCAGCCAGGCTGAAAAAACATTTTTTCTACAAGTGCAGTGGCTGGCCATTTCATGTTTGGCAGGACACCACTGACAAAAGCTTTTATGGGGTACCTGAGTAATAGTGCAGGACTATTTATTGTATTACGCACCTTTACTAATATCAATTTGGATCGATTCTCAAAAGGCAAGTAAAAGTGACCATTCCTTCGGCGTATTAATGAGTTTATATCGACATTCCCCGAATAATTCATTTTTATCCCCATTTTAAATATTTTGGGGGCAACTCACGAAGGCCTCTAAGTGTATGTGAACCAGCACATTTTTACAAACTCCAAAATGCCTTTGTGGATAGGCCCCTAAGTTCCCAGGCAATAATAGCATTGCTTAAACAATCATACTTATAAGGGGCCTCTATGCCACTGAATCAAAGAAAGACCATGGCTCCCAAAATGCACAGACTTAATAAACAAACGCCCATAACCGAAAATAATAGCCAGGTAACGTGGAACAATATACCAACCATAGAATCACCTTCTTTGGCTGCATGACAAATCACCGGTCGCATAGGTATGTGAGCCAAGGAAGGCTCAGACCCAGCACAAGTCAAATATCTAGCTCTGGTATCGATTTGACAGGTCTGTTACTGCCAAGACAGGACACTGATCACTTCCTCCTTAGTGCAGTCTTGGCAAGAACTAAAACATCCAGCCACCTGAGAAAAGCTACTGTGAAACAGTAGGATCATAGATCCAACCAGTTTAACATGTGCAATGAACATGCCGTTTAAAAAAACATCACAACAAAAGAATCGAAATGGGCCTTGCGCCCCTGTAGCCGAGCAGAGCTTCACAGGTCCGTTCCACTGAGAACTTGTTACCCGAGAAGCTCACTTTGACCTAATTAAGTTTCAATCCGTTATTCATTTTATCTTGAAATAAACCGTTTCCTGCTTTAGATGTGTTTGCAAATCAGTTTCATTAAACGCAGTGCACTAATTGGGCTCTGTAAAGACCACTCAAAAGCATCACCCTGTAAAATGAGGGCTATGATTAGATAATGTCTTGTGGCTGAATTGCCACCGCGAGACCTGGCGTTTAACTCATCAATATACGGTTTCATTTCAATTTTACTGCAGGTATGGGAAAATAATGCAATTGTAATGTTACTGCAAGTATAAGAACATAATGATATTTGCAAACTGGTCCTTGTTAAGTACACTTTCATGTGCAGAAACTATGAACTTTAATAAAGCGTCACCTATACAATAATGCAAACTACTGAGCTCAACAGAACGTCAAAGTTGGCACAAGAGAATGGCACTAGTCTTTCACTGCAGCAAGCTACGATCCAAATTCGCAAGATCATTCCTTGGACCGCTTACTTCACATTTTGACTTTCCGGAACAAACCAGTTACCTGGCTTGTGGCTTGGCTCTTTTATGAACTGTGTAGCCTGCCCATCTCTCAAAGTTTTAGCCACGTGCTAACTGGCTTTCAGCGTCATTTGGAATATTTCCCAGTGCTCAGTGCCTCGAAGAGGTCAGTAAACCAATCAAGTACGTGACTAAAAGCAAAACCTCCCTGGTGGCAGTAACTAATAGCTGGCTGCACAGGTCAGTGTTCAAACAAATTATTCTTTAACTTCCGGTGTTCACTCCCACGCCTTTGACTGTCACACAACTTTTTTTTTTTTTTTTTTTTTTTTAAACACAAACAACCCTGGGGGGAAGGCAACCAATATCACTACGTTTTTCAGACTCTCGTGGGGCATTATATATATATATATATATGTATATATATATATATATATAAATGAAATCAGCAGAGGATCGTCATACTTTCTTCTCCCATATATTACTGCCCATCACACTCCAATAAACGTGAGCAGGGTATCAGGACGCATTGGTGCCGGTCTGCCTGACGACGCAGAGCAATATATTGCAATGTTAGTTGAACAAGATACAATGTGAGCACAGGATTGATATATATAATGGACCATGCGATTCTGAAAAATCTAGTGATATGGGATATGGGTTGCATTCCCCAATGGTAGTTTGTAAAAAGTATGTGACTTACTCTTGCCCAACCCTCTGTGCATTTCATTAATACCTCCCTATTTGGAGCTATCCATGTCTTGTGTATGGCGAGGAGATTCGAGAGGTGACTCGGTAACCCCTGAACAGGAGGCGCAGTCAAAAAGTTCTTCAGTTCCAGTTTCATGATGCTATAGCACCAGACAGAACTACTTCGCGGCACCGGCCTCATCACACAGGTGTATCCTTCCGCTCCCCTCATGGGGTAAGAGTTCTTGGTTAGTGCTGACACCACTGAAGCTAGTGCACGCACCTGGGAAATAATCACAGGATGAGCCCAACGTCTCCTCGGGAGCGCGTCGCGATTGCCGCCTCTTTTCCACCCCTTAAACTCCCTGTCTCTCTCCCTCAGTCTTTCCTTCACTTCTGCTTTCCCAATCCCTCACTCTTTTTGAAAGTTTGTCTTCCTCTTTGTCCTGCCTTTCTCCCTCTTGCTCGGAGTCAAAATCAGACGGTTAAAATCAGGCTCCGGTCCCACTAAGAGAACGCGATGCCCACACCTGCAACCTCGGGGACAAATTAAGCACTGCGGGCACCTTACTCCGGCTTTACCTCATGGCCCAGGCCACCCTCTCATTTACTGCCAACTCAGGAAGCGCCGGTTCTGGGGCGTCTCAAGAAATGATAATGTCTGAAAGGGTTCTGGAGGCTCTGCAAGAGATGCCGGCCCTGCTGAGGAATGGAATGTCTGTCAGACTCGTCACCATCTGTGCACCCTGAGCAGGAGTCTGGCACGGTTACTAGATCCATGCCGTCATCACCTCAGCGTGCCCTTCTGTCCTTACTCACGCTAAACACCACAGTCTCCTCCACCCGGGCTCGCAATCACATCTGTGTATCCAAGCTTCTACTGAGTCCACCTTCAGACCCAGCCAGTGCCCTTCGGAGCCGGGCCAGGCCCAAGACCACTCAGTACTGCTCTGCATGACACACCATGCCCAAAGCCACTGTGCCATTTAGCATCAGCTTATCTCCAATTCTACCTTAAGTGCCACCCCTTGGTCTTTACCAATACAGTGTGGCCTTTGGCATGGCAAGGCCCAATTTCATCTTTTTGAGTGCCACTCCCTGCCCTTCTGCGCCATGCTGCGCACCAAGTTCCATCTTCAGAGCCACCTTGCGCCCTCTAGCGTGCGCATGTGCCAGGCTGCACATTCCATACCACATCTTGCCCTTCAGCACTATGCTGTGCCCTTTATCACGTGCACAATCCACTTTAAGCACCACGACATGCCATACAGCACTATCAAATGCCCCCTTAAGCACCACCACTTGCCCAGTTACACATTATCCTCTAGGCTTCAGATTTCAGGCCACCCCTGCATGCAAACCCAACTCAATCAACACTGGGGTCTTTCAGTAGCACCCAGTGGGTCGCCTCACTCTCCTCAGCACCACCCTGTTGCCTGCTCCCACGGGCAATGTCACCCTATGACTGGTGCAGTGCCAGCCTAGAACAGGTCCCATCGGTAAAGTTATATTAAGTTTGGTTGCACCGCGCCAGTTAAGCATTGCTATCAGGATTTAAGTCTATAGAACGTGTATTGGGTGAAGGCACTTTTTGTGTTTAAGTACGACATTTTAGTGGGTTACTGCTCCTGCTGCAACTTCTACGTCAGTGTTTCAAACCCCAGCAGACAACGTTACACAAACAAAATAAACTCCGCAGTGTTTGTTAGCAGCACACGTTTATAACTCGCTTCCAGGTACATCCATATAAATGTAGTTATGTATCTTATTTTAAGGAGTTCACAATTTACAGCTGACTTTTTAATATGACACTGACCCCACAATGAGCGATCATGGGTCTTAAATTCCAAGCTGCCAATCCTATCTAGTTTAATAACATATGAAATAAAAGGCTGGTGTAGCGCCAACATCAAAGAAGGGTTCAAAGTAATAACAAAAATGAACGAGCTACAAACCGATGACGTGGAATGTTTCAAGAGTTACAATCGGTCGATAAGATTTATGTTAAGAATTACGAACCCGGCAAAGGAGGAAAGGAACGAACATACCTTGGGCATTTAATATAGCACGTGCTTAACTTCTAAGCCCATTCTACTGCAGCAGGAACCAGTCACGCGTGGGGTAGGTTTGTGCCAGGACTACAGAAACCGGAAGACAGCGGGGAGAAGGGCGGAGACAAGCATCTGGGGCAGCACTGACTGCTATCTCTGCGGTTTACAAAATGCAGCTAAAGTGATTTGCCCAGAATCACAGGCCTTGTGGTCAAATGCCGGATTCGTGGTCACGTGGATGGACAGATGTTAAGAAAAATAAACCAGCCTGGGTTGAAGCACTACATTTCTGGCAAAACTTGCTTGCAGCAAGCACGTGGATTTACAAAAACAAGTGTCTATTGTGTATACCTGGGCTTCAGAGCCACTTTAGTAAGTGGAACTTACTGGCAAGTGAATTTCTGGTACCCTGGCAAGTAAAAGATGACTTCTGAATTAAAAAACGACCGCTGAGCCTTTAGCTAAAACGCTTGCAGGCTGGTCAGAGTAACTGGAGCTACTTACAGCAAGTCAGAGCAGAACAGTGCAGCGACTTTACAGTGCGAGATGGGCCCAGGGCTCAGTGAAAATATTCCTAAATTATTTAGGTGTACTATACATGCTACACAGAGCTAACAAACACAAAATAGAACTTTACATATATCGTTGAGCACATGCCTAGGATCACAGAATACGACTTTAAACATAGTACGTGGCACACTGTGCAGTGCCGGGCACGTGACAAAGTATATGCTTTTAAATATTGTTGACAACATTATAACATATCAGACATTTAAATACAGCAAGTGACACATAAGTGTTGGACAAAAGGATTTTACTGTAAATAAACGAGTGCCTGCCAAACTCTGGTCGCAGAACAGCAGTTCTTAATTTGAGCCGGAGATTTCCAGAGCTCAACACCACTGCTTAATTGTCAGCACTAGAAATTATGACCGTCTGGCACACGGTAGCGCTATCTGCCTAATTTAGACACAAGCACAACAACAGTTGTTTATTAATTAAATATACATTAAAAAAATATTAATATATCCTCCTCTTGTAGCTTTTGGGGTGGCCAGTTATTGTGCCTGTATGGCACTGGCAGTGCTGAAGTGTGTTAAATACACAGCTTATGACACTAACACACAAAATAGGACAACATATGGTGGATAGTACAATACTATTGCAGACCAGTGTGTTAAACACAGCAAGTGCAAAAACAACAGATGATGGACAGGGTCAAGACTGACTTGCATATGGCTGGGTTCAAACTAGGGTGGCACAGTGAGCAGAAGAACGATGGATTAAACCCAGATCTGTGACTGGGGGGTGAGTGCTTGAAAGGTTTCAGCACTCTGTCCCTCATCCTTTTGTGTTGCTAAAGTTGCCCTAAGTGGGAAGGGTATGCCCAGACATGGGTCCCTTGCTCACTTTGCCACTGGACTCAGGCTAGCCTGGCTGATGAAGGGTGAAACCCTGAAACCGGTCCCAGGATGCTTGTTTGCGGTCCAGAGAGGACCTGGCCTGGCAGTTCGGGCTGGACTGTTTCCATGAGGAACGGGTTCAGGACTGATTTGCATATGGCTGGGTCCAAACAGGGGTGGCATGGTCAGCAAAAGAACGATGGATTAAACCCAGATCTGGGGGTGAGCGGTTGAAAAGTTTCAGCAATCTGTCCATCATCCTTTTGTGTTGTTAAACACAGCCAGGGGCACACTAGTGTTGCAGAAATGGGGACTAAATATAGCGTCTGGCAAAGCAAGGTGGCAGAATAGGGCATTAAATACAGAGCGCAGCACACAACTGTTGTAGAATGGTGCATTCCAAAAGCCGCATGGCACGCCAGTGTTGCAGACTAATGCATTAACTAAAGATCATGGTGCACAGGCTTTGTGAAGCCATGCATTATTTACACATTGAGGCATACTAGTGTTGCAGAACAGTGCACTGAATACAGAGTGTAGCATACTAATGTTGCATAACAGCGCTTTAAATGCAGTGTGGCCCTCTAGGATTGTTGAAAAGTGCACTAAATAAAGCACCAGTTAAATACAGAGTGTAGCAACTGATGCATTAATAGTGTATTAAAGACAGAGCATGTCACACAAGTTGTACACAACATAGCATTAAGTGCACAGTGTGGCACAGTAGTGTTGAACAACAGTATGTAAATGCAGAGCACAGCAGACGTGTAGGACAAAACAATCTGGACTGGCAGAAAAAGGACAGGGTTAACGTGGATAATAACATGGTGATGTATGTAGGCCACATTACAACACAGCTAAAGCACACATTACATTTGAGGCCAGCCACTACCGGCCAAGGGGCGGAGCCTGGCACCGTGAAACACAGGTGGGGCACCACTACAAGCCGACGTCATCTGTGTACGAGGAAGCAACTAGAAAGGAATGCCACTGGGAAGAAACAATTATCAAGATAGGTAGTTTGGACGTCTTTTGCTTGAAGGTCAGTATTTATAAAAATTTGGGGGGGGTGAGACTGCGCCAGGGGACCAAGGTATGGCCCGGTTGCCCAGTATCATTCCCATTGGGTGCCAGGGGGGATCCCTTGCGTAGGGTTGGCTCTGGCATGGTTGGATTGGGGACAGTTTTCATGCTGGTCCGCGCCCCCTCTATCTTGAGGGGGCAGGTGAGTCTCTCCTTGTGAAGCGTAATTGGTTTTGGGGGTGAACACGGCCCCCAGTTTACAGACGATGCCACAGGTGCCTGGTGGGTGGACAACCATGACTCCTTTTTAAAGAACATAAACTATTTGAGATGCATATTGTAAATAATTATGGAAATTTAAGGATGAAAAGAAATACTGTACATATGATGATGTTTTTTATGTCGTGTTTATATGGTTGTGAATAAATACGGCCTGAGAATTGTTATATTCTCTATCGCAGGAAGGTTTCAGTCTGCTTTGTTTACTGTGAACATAAAGTATGTTACTCCAAGCAGTGGATCATAGAGGGGAAACCAGAGTGAACTGTTTTTGTTTGTGGGTATCGAAGTGGTCCACCACCTGTGTGTACGAGGAAGCAACTAGAAAGGAATGCCACTGGGAAGAAACAATTATCAAGATAGGTAGTTAGGACGTCTTTTGCTTGAAGGTCAGTATTTATAAAATGAAAAATAAAACTAGGAATTATTCTGAAAATCCAACAAGAGACTGCCACTTTTGGAACTACTGGGAGGACCACTGACTGATAAAGACAATACCGAACATTAGCAAGGGGGCGGGGCGTCCAGCGGCAGAACTATAGAGATTAGGTTCCGCGGAGGAGGACTGGCAGGGAAAAAAGCCAATAGCTGCCGTTGGAAACCTAACTGTAAAAAAGTGTCAGCGGTTGCGCTATGGAAGCTATCTCTGAGACTAGAACACTCTGCCAAGGTTTTGAGAGCCATCGAGGAGCTCCTGCAGCGACAATTATTGGGTATCCCCACTTTCTCGGTAGAAATATTTGGAGTGGCTCTTATGGGTTGTCCAAATCGTGATATCTGGGCTCAGGAAGTGAGGTTTTGGCTTCCTTCTTTGAAACACGATGAAAGGTTACACGAAAAGTGGTGTTATTATCCCTCAATGGAAAATTGGTTTGTGCCCAGATTTTGGCTATTAGTGGAAAGCTGAAATCAATACACTCATTGTGTTCTGTTAAGTACAGTTAAGTGTGTGCCTGCGCGCCTGGCTAGCGCCAAACCCAGGGCATTACGTACTGGTGCAAAGAGTGCCAGGTGGTCAAATTCGTGTTTTGCGCATGAGATCATGCCTGACGTGGGGCTCTCTTGGCAAAGGTTATTCGATCCACGCGGTGCGGGTTGGGGGAATCAATAGTCAGTGGAGAGTTTGTGTGTATTAGCACGCTTCAGCACTGTGCATACTAGGACTAGCAGTTTTTATTTTTTCGAATATAAATGTAACCGCACCAGTTCACGTGTGGAGACTTATTTCGGCTCTATAGGAGAAGCTGCAAGTGCATTTGGAGAGTTTTTCCAGGCGGCCCAGCTCGTGGCAGTGTGTGCCACGTTAAACGCTATGCCATCTTAACTGCTCAAGGACACCTAATGCTCTCCGAGCTCTCGTGCGCTCCTGGGTCCTAAGAATAACTCCCAACCAGGCCAATGCGGGCACACCCACTTCTCCCTCTGCCGGCCCCAGCCCGGTAGCCCCCCCCCCAGGACTCCCTAGTCCTGCAAACTTTGGCGCCGGGGAGGGAAGCCCTCTGTTTAAAGGGACCTGCGCCAGTGGACGACCTTGCCCGTGGGTGGCGAGGCCTGTAACTGGGGAGGGTAAACCTGCTGCCATGAGAGCCATGTAGCTTGCGGAACAGAAATCTGTAAAGGGTGGTGGGGCGGCATTTCCCCGGTCTCCCCCAGTTCATTGCAGGTGCGCCACTGTTACCGGATCCATCTGTGAACAGAGGCTTGAAACAAAGGCACGCGCAATAATGCTTCCTGTCACGGAAGCTGCCCGGGGAATTCATTTCAGGGAGGAACACCTCCCCACCTGCCAGCCTTTAGGAGGGCGGACCCAGTAAAGCCCCTGTGGGTGAGCCGAGAATATGGGAGGTCTCAAAGAAGTTTATGGCGCCGAACAACTGTTTGGGAAGTATTTCAAAGCTGAGGTTGCTGGCGAGGGTGGACCAACGCTTGGAGGTTAAGTGAGGTGTTAGACGCCACTGGAGGCCGATGCAGGTCTGTGGAGGTTTTATCTTGCACTTGAAATATAGAGCTCGAACAGCGGAAGTGCACAGTTGCTGGGAGGTTTGCTTTGAGACTGGTCCGATAGAAACCCATGGAGACACTGGATTTGTGTAGGAGTAAATCGAGGACGATAATTCCGGAAGTGTTGATACTTTGTTCACAAGGGTGTGTGGAGTGAAAGGAGCGCAGTCACCTACTTTACACAGTCTATTCAACCCCCCAGTGACTCTCAGGTCACCAAAGGCCATGGAGTGTTTTTTTTGTTGCAACACCTTTGAATCAAATCAAATACCAAGAGGGAATTTACTGTGTGTGTATCTACATACATATATATATACATACACACACATACACACACACACACACACTCTGGAAACATAGCCTAGATTGGGAGGATTGCTCATTTTATTAAACCTTTTATATTTTGTGTAGCTTTAGCCATCTGCTTCAAGACATTTCTTGTAATTCTGAGAGTTGCAAAACTGGAGGAACTATACACTTCATCAGACTGAAAGCAGTTTCATTTCTGATGCGGGCTCTCCGGTCAGCTGCTTCTGCACTCGCCAGCCCAGGTCCTGTAGTTTTAGGTTTCCCACATACACCCAGAACTACAAATACCAGCTAAAAAAGCCGCGCAAATTCTAGTAAAGTTCACGCTCATACCCCATCATCCGTTTGCCATTTGACGTTTATTTTTCCCTCTACCGGAATGCGGAGGAGAGCCTGGATGGGAACCCGTCGATTGAGGTGGCTGCACATCTCACAACCACGGGCCAATGGTACACACTGAAGCCGAGGGACGCCCTCAGGACAAAGTGAGGCTTAGGGTGCATAGGGGCAACTGGGCCAATGCACTTAGTGCCTCTCCTCTCAGTCACAGCCATAAGTATGCAGGGGCATGTAGGCCCCAAATTATTACGGGGAAGATGAACTACAAGTCCCAGCATTCTTGTAGCTATTCACTGAAAACCCAAACATGGCTGCGTGTGGCAGCACGACAATGGGGCTGGTGAGAGTTGGGCGGTGTGTTTGACAGCAGGTACCTTACTTAAACCAACTAAATCATCGCAAGGATTGAGTTGTACATATTATGGATTAAATTACGCAGAGAATTGAGGCAAAAAAAGAATAATACGGCGTGAAATAAAAAGTTTCAGGCTCGGGGCAGGCCCAGAACAAAGTAAGGCACACCCAGTGCTTAATTTGTGTTGGTGGTTTCCGGTGCTGAGCACCGGCACTTATTTTTCTGCCTCAAGCTGTGAGCTAAAGACAAATATGGGAAAGATGGAGGAAGAGAAAAATGAAAAGCAGTCACAAAGGGAGAAAGGAGAAAGGTGCAAGAGTGAGCTGAAGGGGCAGGGAGTGGCTGTAAATGAATTGAAGAGGTCGGAGATGGCTTCAGGATTAAGCTACCTCAGCATTCCGTGCTCGCGAATTCAACTGCAGCAGTCGTGTGTTTCAGAGAGTTTTGGGCACCGGCACGTTTTTATTTACAAATTAAGCACTGTTCTCACCGGATATCTGCCCCATTTTTCAGTGGGACTTCAAAAGTTATTTGTGGGTGCCAGTAATGTATGAACAGTATAAAACGAAATGTTGCCATTTATGTCATTGAGACTCTAGAATGTGCTCAAGACGAGTACGACACGTCATATGTGACCTGCAGTGAGATAACCAAGAAAAACTCCCACTGCTGAGGTGGTGCCAAGCAAGCAGAGGGCCACAACTGAACGGTGCGCTCTGCCGTGGACTCAAGTACTCAGGGCATGGTCTGCCAACCCCATGTAAAGTAGCACAGCGCACGGTCTGCCCTCCTAATACCAGAGACTCAGCATCGCATGGCATGGTTTGCCCATCGAATATCACCCAGAGACCCATCTGTGCAGAGAGAGGTCTGCGTCCCTAAGGCCACAATCTCATGTGCTCCCTTGTGACCCCAAGGCAATGTCTCACTTCTCATAAAGGGTTGCAAGGGTTAGCATCAAAACCCCGAAAAAATACGATGCAGGTCCTCCCGCTCACTACAGAATGCCGCCCACCTCTCCTTCTCCGCCGTTGGCAGCCTGGCACAAGGCAGGACCGGGAACCGGCCAGGAGCGAACAGAAGGAACACTACGGCAGGTCATAGTTTTAGAGCCTGAAACTCCCCCGCGCCCCCACTGAATAAAGGCAAAGCAACCCACGTGTGCCCCTTTACTGAGGTGTGCACGCTCAGGATAAGAGTGAGGGAGGGGTCTGGCATGGCGAGCAACCAGGGCACTTACCGGCTCGGGGGCTCCCTCCACGCAGGCTCCGGGGGGCTCAGCTCCAACGATGATCAACAGCACAGGCGCATCCCGGGCAGAGCGATCCCTCCGAGTTAGTAATTTTAGTTACGTCTCCCTTCTCGAGGTCTGCCCAGACCGCAGAGGTCTAGCTCCCGGGCTGCGCGGGGGCAGCGGGTCTCGCCTCCGCCGGCAGCAGTGAGTGCACTCTCTGAGGATCCCAGATACACGGAGCTGCGCCCCTCCTCCCGCGAGTCTCTCCCTCCAGGCTCGGAAACGTGTCTGCTCTTACTCCACTGCCAGTGGGTCTCTCGTCCCAGGCTAAGCGGGTCCCTCCTGACACTCCGCACGAGGGAGGGATTCTCTCCACACAGGCTCAGGAAGGCTTCTCTACTCACAGCGCAGTTGAAGTTTCCTCTTACCTGGCCTAGTGGGGTCTCCCAAGCGGTGATTCCGCCCTCACAGCCTCAAACGAGAGCGGCCCGTCTGCCTAGGTCCCTCTTCCAGCGCCCAGCAGGTCTTTCTCCTCACTCCAGGAGCTGAGAGCCTCTTCTCCAAGCCTTGGCAGTTCCCGCCTCTCGGCCCCAACAGGTCTCTTTCACCCCACTGGCTGGTGCCCTCTCCCAGGCGGGAGACTTCCTAAGCGTGGCCGAGGAGTCAGCCCGGCTCACGCCTGAATGGAGCTGGTGTGTATTCATGCAGGGAGGGGCCCCGGGAACCAGCAGGAAAAAAACATAAATAAAGTGCAATTAGGAGGCGGAGAACCAAAGAGCAGAGCAGGAAAACAAGAGAAGGAGGGGCAGGGGTAGCAATTAACCCAACCTGAGAGACTCCTAAATCAGGGAGAGGGCAGCAAGCCCCCCTTCGCCTGACAGTCGACACTGCCACAGCCAAGATAAATGTGCAGCGCCTGCAGGAGTGAGGCGATATGTGAGTGTGAGCAGGCCAGTCTGTTGCCCTCTACCCAAGCCAGTGCAGCAGAGCGAGTTTATAAAGTTATTTATTTGCGCTAAAGAAAACCGCAGAAACTTCCCAAAACTCTTACGCGCCACCCTGTCACACGCCCCTCATGCCCTCGACTACTGCGAGCCGCACCCCTCCCACAATGCCCAGACGCTCCTGGGGCACCCGCCACACCACCAGACTTCTCAAGAATCCCAGTTCCGTGCGCGAGTAACCCACCCAGACCAAGTATTCCTTTAAATTCTAGGATTTGCAGTCCATGTGATCACTGTATAAACTCGGAACTGCATGTCCCATAATGCAAATAAAAAAGTGTGCTGGACTGGATGAGCTACTCTTGCATGGTACAGGGAGACATGAGAGCTCTGCACTGCCCACATACCACCCCTTGCTGCACAGCACAATGCCCTACTCTACTCGTGCACTAAATGCTGTGCTTCAGAAAGTGGCACTCCACACACAGCACTCATGTGCCACTCAATTCACTGCTGTTATTCCCTAGGCTGGCATATATCTAGAGCATGGGTACTCGCAAACATTTTCTCAGGGGCCACAAAGTTTGGTTTGTGATGTGATCGAGGGCCGCATTGATGATGCTAGCAGGGTGGCGGGCGTCGGTGCGGAGGGTGGTGTGGTGTGTGCAGTATGGTGGTGTAGGAGAAGCGAAGCATATACATCTAGTGGCTGAAATGCATTTTGTGAAACCAGAAAACCTGCTATGAACCCTGGCTTCCCCCCTTTACCAAAATGTGTGATCCTAGACAGTTCTTTTATTTCACTTTCCCTCCTTTTTCTTCATTAGTGCATATAAGGGAATTTCAAAATACATGACTTCAGGATGTGCGCTGTACAAGACCTTCTCCTGTGTTTGATTTAATAAATTATAATAATGTTCATGTGTAATAGGAACCCAGGCCACCCAAAGAGTGAATATGAAAACCAACTTGCCTCTTAGTTCAGTGTTGGCATTGTTTTCAAGGGGGGAGGTGAATGTTTCTGGATTTATGTTTGAAAACCATCACTTAAAAAGAAAATGCTTCTCCATGTACTGATATAATCTGATGTACTATGTTGAAATGACTCTGCCTGTTAATGATAAAAGTTTTTGATTTTTGAAGAGCCCTTATTATATTTTTACGATTTTGGTGTAGCATGTCTTTAAAAATAAAGGTGTTCCTTCAGGTGCTGGATAACGTAGTTTCTTACTTTCTTTGCCTCCGATTAACATTTAAATAAAGGCTTGCCTTTTATTTAACATATTTGTTATCATTGTACAGAGCTGAGTAAACAGCAGCCCAGTCCTGCTGTTGAGCAGGGGGCCGCATGTAAATGTCAGGAGGGCCGCATGCGCCCCCCAGGCCGTACTTTGAGTATCACTGATCTAGAGTGACCAGACAACACTTTTCCACTCCTGGACCTTGCTTTTACATATCTTTGTTATGAGGAGCCTTGGTCCAGTGGGCTCAATTAAAACAAGCATTTGCTTGAGTTGGAGCTATTGGCGTTTGCAAATCCATAACTGGATTTTTCTTGCCACATAATTTGGTATTTTCCTGCCACACAATTCCAGTGTCCTTGCATATAACTAAAGCATTTCCATTTACCTTCTTCCTCTATCTGAAACCTAAAATGAAAATGTTGCCATTTGGCACCCTAATGTAAATCTGCCATGCTAATTCCATTAGAATATTGCTTTCACTACCCCACCATTAGAGTTGCTGGCTGACTAACACAATTCCCTAAAAAAAGGCACAAGACAGTCACGGAGGAGTAACAAGATAAATAAACTAGAAGGGCCACCCAAACACATCAAGAGTGTTCAAACAGTGATAGTGTAATAAGGATGTTAAGTTGGCCTGAATCATGGTCATAATTGAAATAAGGGGAGATTAATAAAAGTACACAATTATTGTGTAAACCCTATAAAAACCTTTATCAGAAATAAATTTTTTGCATTAGTCTGTATTGCTCAGAACAGCTCCTAGAGGACACCACAATAAAAATAGCACTTAAAAGAAACATAGTCATGTTACCATATATTTAGGCGATAGAGGGGATAACCACATGTAAAGAGATGGTTGAAAATAATGCAGTATATTTAGCCCCTAAAAGGCATACTGCATTACACATTTTGAAGGCTAGCAGGACTATGGCAAAAATATAAAAAAACAAGGCCCTTAATTAAATTTAGTGCCAGTCGCAAATCAAAAGTTCCAGCCATGAAAGAACTTGAAAAAAAAACGTTGGAAGGGGTTATTATTTTGGGGTCCCCACTAACCTACTGTGAGGACCAGAAATTAAATAGACAGAAAGAGCACTTCATGGTGAATCTTTTGAAGGTGGTCCCATTGTCCTAGGACACAGGCTAAGTTATGAGCAAAAATGTTTTGTAAAAGTAATGCTCTGCAAAGCATTAAGGGGAAGTTTCCATGCTGTGAATATTGTACTATATTGATATGTTGACTGTAATGCTTACAACAGCCCCTAGAGGACACCACAATGAAATAGCATTTGTAAGAAACATGGTCATGTAACCATAAAGTTAGCCACTAGAGGACATAACCACATGAAAAGAAAATGGCTGAAAGTAATGCATGTAACCATATATTTAGCCCCTAGAGGGCATAGTGCCTTACACATTTTCTGAGCTAAGAGGCCTACTGCAATGCCATTACAAACAAGGCCCTTAAAACACAAACTACTCCTAGCTGTAAAACAAAAGTTCAAGCTATGAGAGAGCTTATAAAGACACAATGGCAGGAGGGGTTATTATTTTGGGGTCCCCACTAACCTAGTGTGCGGACCCAGAAATGACGTAGACAGAAAGAGCACGTTGCCGTGAACGCTTTGATGGTGGTCCTATTGTCCTAGAACCACCACAGGCTGAGTTATGAGCAAAAATGTTTTCTAAAAGTAATGGCCTGTAAAGGATTCTGAGGCGAGTTTCCCAAGTGCAGTGAATATTGTAGATTTGGCTCTCCCCCTGTGTCGGGAGAGCCGGTTTGAGGATTTCTGTTTTCTTTACGTAAAGCATTTATCAATTACAAGTGTTTTTGTGAAAGCTGTGGAGCGTGAAGGGGAGAGCCAAAAGAAATGAGTGTGATTAGATAACAGTGTGAACAATGTGACCAGCGCTTCAATACCACCAATGGAGTTGGTACTGTTCTGCTCTGTTCGCGCTGTGAGCACCATGGCCACCATGGAGCACGAAGGGGAGAAACAAAATAAAAAAAAGAGTTCAACCACGCCTAAAGTATATCAGCAGACCTGCAATAATCCATGTAACAGGGTCAGTCTGCAAATCGGTAATAAAACCGCCCCAAGGCAGGACAAACTTAAAGCATTTACCAATGACATCAAGGGATTTTTGAAAGGCAAGCCCACGAGCGAGGGAAAATGATGGTTGTGAGATGGGCGTGGTTAAAAGCAACAGGTCGAAAAGTGCTTGTGTGCTCGACCTAATTACCCAGGACTATTATAACTCCCTCAATGCACTGATATGTTAAATGAGAACTCAGAACTTGAATAGATGTGTCCCAGTGACATGGAGTCATCTAAAAGTTTTGTCCCGGGGCGGAGCCAAGTGCCGAGGAAGATGGCGGCTCAATTCTAGAGCCGGACAGAACGGAGAGAAGGAAGGGGACTAAACATGCTTTTTCCCCGTCAAACTACATAAAAAAGCCAAAAATAGATCATCGGAACCCCACAGGAAACTACTGAAGCTGGAAAATTTAAATAAGACTCGCCTTATCTTCACTTTGATCGAAGTCTGCATGCACAGCCTTTACTGCTGTGGAGTTTATTGACGCTCCCTTGGAAACAAAGATAAGGAAATCGGAGCACCAAGACAGGAGCACCAAGACAAAACGGTATTTCTTTCTTTGCATTCTTCAATAACAATAATGCTTGCCATCTAGCTATCATCGGTTGTGCACTCCACGCTAACCCCATAATGCAAAAAAATCTTAAAATATACAGTGCACAGTATACAATAGGGGGAAATGTGGACTTGAACTGCCTGTGACTCCCTTCAAATCGAAAGTCACGAAAGGAAATTCAGACATGCAATGTAACTTTCCGAGCCATAACTTTTGGATAATGCAACCACAATGCACCAGATATCGTTAAATAAGTAAGAAGCACACACTCTGAACTTGTTTATTTGTATGACAATACTACTTCACTTTTTTTTAAAAAAAAGGAAGGAGAAGAAAAAAGAAAAAAAAAAAAAAAAAACAAGGAGATGAGGATAGAAACGAAGGAACAAGGGGAAAAGATATAATTTAAAGCTTATAAAAACGAAACGAATAACGTGGACTTATATGCCTGAGACTTTCTCTCTCACCCTGGAAGGTTACTAAAATGTTCGGACATTGAATATAAGTGCTCTTCTTAATTTCAGCATCTGCAGTCGACATCTACTTGGGTGATTGTATAAAGGATTCAGTTTTTCCCTTTTTTTTTTTTTTTTTTTTTTTTCCTTCATTGATCTCTTCTCCAGAGAAAAAGTGTACTAAGACTGCATTAAAAATCAACAAAGTTACTTGTTCAGTTTCTACAATTTAAACAATACTACTGTAGTGTAGTAAATCATAAAATCTACATGACGATTAAACTATGCAAAAATAAAATCCACTCCAGACTCGTTATCAACAAATGATATATCGGTTCTTTATTCAAACGTGACACAAAGCGATGCCCAAGCAACCTCGTATTATTTTTTTTTTCTGCCTTCCCAACAGTAATGCTCCGTCAAATATATGGGGCTACACATCAAAAGTACAACTCATATTGAACTTACAAACTAAATCTGGAAAAATCTTGCTCTCTTTTCTCATTGAAGACACTACACAGTGGGCTTTACCTTTTCAAGGCAACTTTGATACCAATCATAAATAAGTTTCTGGAATGTAATAGTTATCATACATGTCAGATCCTAAAGTTGTGCGTCAACTATCATATAGCGCAGCCTTACAAGCTGTACCAGAGATTGCAAACTCACAGCACATAATGGCTGAATCCGCTGCTGCATCTACAACGAATATGGATGCTATCCTGAAAGAACTTCTAGCCATAAGATCGTCCATTTCCTCTTTGGAACACACAGTATCCACTAATACCATGGAAGTCCAAGGACTGAGGAATGAAGTTGTAAAATTCCAGATTAATATGCAATCAACGGATGCTCGCCTCTCGGCTGTTGAAAACCTCATCGACAAGATACCTGACAATAGTCAAGATATTGGATACCTGCAACAAAAAGTGATTGAGTTAGAAGACCGAAGCAGAAGGAATAATCTACGTATCATTGGTCTTCCGGAACAAATAGAAAAGGACAATATTTTGGACTTCTTGACCACTTTTCTTCCGACCTTAACGAAAATGACCTTTTCACAGCCACTTGACTTTCAAAGAGCGCACCGTGTACGTTCACGTGGAATCACATAATCTACGAGACCTAGACATGTTTTGGCATGCTGTTTACATTATCAACAGGCTCGTCAAATCATAATGGCCGCCAAAAAACATGGTCCTTATGAATATGACTCATCCCAGATAATAATTACAGCAGATTTTTCTGCACCTACAAATTTCAAAAGGAAACAACTTCTAAATTTACGTACTAGGTCAAAGAAAAGAGAGATCAAATATGGCCTTTTGGAACCTGCAACCATGATTGTGACTTTTCAAGGGAAAACTAAAGAATATTTTGACCCTCACGATCTAGAATCCTTTTTGAATGACCTTGATGATAAAGACACTGAAATGGAACACAAATCTACCTCAAATACAGACATTATAGAACCTACATCTTCTATCTCTGCAGAGGATACAGATCAAGGTGAATGGATACCTGTGCAGCGACAGTGGACACATGGTGGTAAATTTAAGGCATGGAAAAAAATCACCCAAGAGACAAATCCAGATCTCCCATCAAACCATGAGTAAAGTTCAGTATATTAATCCTAGAGGGGTGATTTGCTATATCTATGACGTAGGAAAATATACTCTGTGTCCTAACAATAGTGTTCCCTCCTTTTTTCCTCTTCTCTATCTTCCTTTCACAGCTTCCAGGCTTCTATCCCCTGACTAAAGTTCAATCACTCAGTGTACATACTGTCTTATCTATTAAGTTGGACAGTTCAGTAATAAACAACTCTTTTGATAAGTGATACTTTCCTGTTACTACATTTTCAACGAATCCATATTGGGTTAAAGATTCAAATCTCATATAATTACATAACTATAATCCTAATATTCTAATTTTTTTTTTCTTCTCTCCTCATATTCTGTTCTCTCAACTTTTCTACTTCTTTTATTCACTTTCATAGATTGGCATTATATATTTCTATTTTGGGTTTTTTTAAAAAATATTCTTTGATATCGCTATAATATGTCTTCTAACAAGTTAAAACCTCTGAATGTTGTATCTTTAAATGTTAACGGTTTGATGTACTTTATTAAGAGAAAAAAAATAATTAGTTACCTTGGCCAACAAAAACCAGATATTGCTTTATTACAAGAAACACATCTTACTGAATCAGAAAGTGAGAAACTGCAGAGAGAATGGATAGGTCAAGAAATACACGCCAATATAACTCATAAAAATCCTATGGATACCGCCACACCCATCCGGAAATGTGGAGTGGCTATCCTTTTCAATAAAAACCTACCATATAAAATCTTACAAACCTGGACAGATGATGAAGGCAGATATGCATTCGTTAAAATACGTGTCAGAAACTGCCATATGATTATAGGGTCAATATATGCACCTACTGATTCCAAAACGATATTTATTAAAAAAATTACTAGATAACTTTCATCTTTTGGACCCACCACAGTACTGATTGGTGGAGACTGGAATGTTACAATAGACCCATTTATTGACAAATCTGGTAAACCAGATACCCATCATTCCACCAACAGATATATCCTGAAAGATCTTATGGTTGACTTTGCTCTACAAGAACCTTGGCGTTTACTGCATCCGCATGACAGAGACTATACTTTTACATCCAGTGCACACTCCATTCGTTCTAGAATAGATTATTTTTTAACATCACCAACATTGATACAGTCAATTTCACATGCAGGAATTACTCCTTGTTGTATATCTGATCATGATTTAATAGATCTGCACATCAATATTGGACTTACTCAATCACCTAGAACTCATTGGAGATTTAATACTTCAATGTATAAAACACCACAAGCTAAACTAGATCTATGTCAACGCGTGGATCAGTTTCTAGATGAGAATAAAGATTCCGTCACAGATGCAAGCGTATTATGGGGTGCAGGCAAGGCTGTCATTAGAGGAATGATTATGAGGGATTCTTATCTACTTAAAAAAACAATTGAACGCAGAGAGGATTTCATTGGAACAAGAAGCTCAATCGCTTACGAAAGATTATAATAAATCAGAATCACCTATCCTTCTAAAAAAATTATTATCAGTTAAGTTTAGACTTAATAATTTATATACCTCTCAAGCTGAAAAATGCTTATTCCTGATACGACAACGTCATTATGAAAGGGGGGAGAAAGCAGGACGTCTTTTAGCTTATCAATTACGCCAACAAGAATCGTCTAGAACGATTTCTGCTATTAGGAACTCTTCAAATGACTTACTTACCCTACCTACGGATATAATAACTCAATTTCAACAATACTATGAAACACTCTATACCTCCTTGAACTGTGAAGATACATTAGTGGAAGATGAATTCTTTAAAAAATAAAAAATCCCAAGAACAGAAGCAAAGATTAGAAGAACATATATCAATAGAAGAGATAGCTAAAGCTATTGAATGTCTAGCTACAAATAAAGCCCCGGGAGAAGATGGCTTCCCCATAGAATTCTATAAAATCACAAAAACTCAAATTATTCCAATTCTACACTCCTTTTTTAATGAATCTCTAATCAAAGGCCACTTCCCACCTGAATTTCTAAGAGCGCGCATTATAGTACTTCTTAAACCCGATAAAGACCCTTTGGAATGCTCCAGCTATAGACCCATATCTTTAATAAATTCTGATATTAAAATCTTGGCCAAAATATTAGCGACAAGATTAAATTCAGTCATCACGTCTCTCATACATCCCTCACAAGTAGGATTTGTTCCATCGCGTTCCTCCTCTAACCATCTACGAACCATCCTGCACCTGTTATGGCAACAACAATAAACTAGACAAAAATATCCTTTTATCCTTAGACGCTGAAAAGGCATTTGATAGAGTAGAATGGGGATATTTATTCCGTACCATGGATAGAATGGGTATAGGTCCAGATTTTATTATGCTTGCTAAAGGAATGTATAACTCCCCTACAGCTGCGATTACTTGCAATGTCTTCACTTCCCCCTACTTTAAAATCTCACGTGGAACCCGTCAAGGATGTCCTCTCTCTCCCTTGTTATTCCTCATAGCATTAGAACCCTTAGCTATTGCAATCAGGCAAAATATCAATATACACGGTATCGCTACTTTATCTGGTGAGATAAAAGCTTTTTATTATGCTGATGATATTCTACTCACATTATCCAACCCAAATACCTCAATTAACGCTCTGATTGATTTATTAACACACTTCTCGGCATTCTCTGGATATAAGATCAACTGGTCTAAATGTGAAGCTTTGCCAATGAACACCTGTACCACTTCAACAACTTTAGGGGATCTACCTTTCAATTGGAAATCATCTCAACTGAAATATCTTGGGATCCTTCTCAATACAGGACTAAAAAATATTGCGATGGATAATTTGAACCCCATTATAGACAAACTTAAAAGAGACTTTGTTAGATGGTCTCAACTGAATCTGTCATTATGGGGAAGAGTGCAGATTATTAAAATGAACACAATTCCAAAATTTAATTATGTTTTTAACATGCTATCACTCCCCCTTACTTCGATTTTTTTTAAGAATACATCCTCTCTAATAAGCCGTTTCATTTGGGGAGGGAAAACCCCCCGTATAAGTGGTGCGAAATTACACTCATCCTCCCTAAAAGGTGGCCTTAGACTCCCAGGCCTGGAAACTTACTGGATAGCACAACAATTATCTCACTCGACCTCCATGATATCTGAGAAAGATAAGATACCTATATGGGTCAAATTGGAACAACATTTATTGAAAACTACCACTTCTTTGGCGATTTATTATACTAAAAGTCCTAAATTCTCCCCATCCTCCAATCCAATTATATATTCATCCCAATTAGCATGGCAAAAAGCACATAAAATTATAAACTGTAATGTCCATATACATTTAAATGCTCCGTTATGGAATAACTCAGCGATTATACATAAAGGAAAAGAGCTAAATTGGTTTATCTGGAAAAAATGTAAAGTCAACAACATATCAGACTTATATAATCAAAACAATTCTTTGAAATCATTTACACAACTTCAAGAAACACATCGACTCCCGACCTCACAACTTCATAACTATATACTACTAACATCGATTTTAAACACTATAACATCCTTGAATTCAGACCTTTTGATTCACTCATCCATTGTACGCCATATTTATATATGGAGAAATTTTAAAGGCACGGTATCTGGCCTGTATTCTTTACTAATTGATAAATCTTTTTCTGATAATACATCCAAAGACCTACAATCTTGGTGGTCTACACGACTTAACATTACCTATACAGATAAAGATTGGGCTAAATTTTTAGAGAATTATAATAAAGGGATTCGTGATGCAAGGATGAAACTTAATTACTTCAAAATTTTACACAGATGGCATTGGTCACCTTCGAAACTCTACTCTGCTAAACTTAGTAATGATTCCAATTGCTGGAGATGTGACCAAACCAATTGTGATATCGTTCACATCCTATGGGACTGTACTGCACTCCAACCATTCTGGATACAAATATCACAATATTTAAGGAAAGTATTGCCCAATATCTCCCCACAATCACCTCGCCTATTTTTACTACATGATACCCAAGGTCTAGGTACACTTTCCTCACATCTATATAGATGGCTTTCTACTGCAATTAGTGTAGCCAAAGTTAATATATTGTGTTTTTGGAAATCTAATGTTTTACCATCTACTCAAATGTGGTTAAAGGATATGTTTGATATTGCACAGTTTGAAAGAATGCTATATAAATTAAACGATAACTTACAACAATTTGACCAAATATTGAATGTATTCTTGACTAGCTAATATTTTCACTTCTCTTGTGTATTTCTTTAAATGTTCAATAATTCACAAACAATATCTCATGCCATTATTATATTTTCAACATTATTGACAATAATTTTTTTCTATTTCTTCTCTAGTTAGGTTGTAGATAAGTGTAACTTTGTAATAATATATTTTATCATTTTGACATAATATATATTTGCTTATTATTTCTCTGTCAGGAATATCAGATATAATATAATTAACAATGTTTTATTTATGGAAAATATCTAAACATCTCACTGTACACTGGAATCTCTTTAATGTGAATCTAATTCTTTCTTTATCTTTTTGTACAATCTATAATTATCTGTTCACTTATAAAAGTTTAATAAAGAATTGAAAAAAAAAAAAAAATTGTTTTGTCCCAGTGGCATGGTGTCATCACACCCACTACACATACAGATCTCATGCACTTCTATGTCACATGCCACACTACACTCTTGCTATCCTCTTCTGCACAGCAAGCTACTATGGTTCACCTACGCCCTTAAATACTACACCTCACACTGCCCGCTGCACATAATGCCTCCACCAGTGCTAACAGCCACTCATGCCCTTCACATAGCTACAAAGTGGCCCTATGTGACACCGGCAGCCAGTCCTGTATTTTTAACCGTCATTACTTTGCAAGCCTAGATGTTTTCAGCCCATACTTAAAATGTTAAAATCAAAGCTAGATATCTCAGCAGTCAACATGCACATGGTTAAAAGCCGGAGCAGGCTGATAATATCACGCACGCCATGGAGCCACTTGTAAACTCCACACACTTACTCTTCAGCTCCACACACCTCACTAGCACAAATCAGACTGGCATACACACATAGGTCAGCACTGCCCATTCTGTATGGTATATTTCATCCTTCTTTAAGGGGTATATTATGAGTGCTTTGCTGCTGCCCCTGATAAGTCAGCCTCTTGTTACATATACTGAGGATATTGGTAACTCTGGTTGAGGAGGAATTGAGAGGAGTGCAGAATCAGTGATTCCCCTTTTTATTCCTCATTACTCTCCATTAATCCACCCACAGACAGCAGTTCTTTTCATTAACCAAATTCTCATGGAAAAATGTTTGAGGCGGACAAGCCAATCAAAGTTCGAGTCATATGCATGACTCTTGCTCAGCTCAGTGTTCTCTTTGACTGAGCCCAAATGCCTGCCACCCACGCTCTAACCTAATGCGCCAAGAATTCAAGAAACAATAACCTTTGATGTGGAACACAAGAGGGAAAGAGATACCCGTCGAGAGGCAAAATGGCACAATGTAAATCAAAAAGCCTGGGATTTTTTCCGAATTCACACAATTTGGTCAAACAGGGATCTTAAGCAAATATTTGATTTCTCTATGCTTCCTTTTTTAGGTAGCAGTCTACCAGACAGTCCAACTGTCAGGTTTGCTAAAGATGTCTTAAGGACTTTCAGAAAGTTGACCTAGAAATGCATTCCACTTATTGATTACCGTATGCTTTGTGGTTTGTAACTCATACTTTATGGCGTTCCATTTGCTCACTTCATTTGCCTTAGACTCTCCAGGTTCAGTTTGTTCCTCCTGTTATCTAAAGCATGTTTTCTGTATCCTTCCACAAACTCACTTTCTGTTCTCTTCCTGTTCTTATCTTGTCACATTTGCTGTGCATCAAAGACCGAGGTCAAATGTCAGGCGCTGTCTTCAAAAAGCGCTTGTGTACTTTTCTTTCTCTGACTTCAAAGTGAGAGGATTTATGTGACAATCTTGCTGAGTACTGGGGGCAAGAAATAGTTTTTTTCTAGCACACGACAACATGCAAATTAAGTATGTAACTGTTTCAGAATATATCAGTATTAGGAACACACAAATGAAGCAAATTCTTTGTTATTTCTGAAGTGTGTTGGAAACAAATACTGTAATATGATCAAAATGATCATTAAACTAGTTGATGCAATTAGCACAAGTTTTCGTCTGTGCACTGTATAGTTTAATTAGTATAGTTAGGGGACACGCTAGACAACCAGCTTTTACAGGGGGAGACTCCAACTACCAGCAGGCATTGGGGCCCAGGACGTGGTCCTTAGCGCACCTGCCCTGAATCTGCAATACTTAAGCACCTCATTCTCAATGCGGCATGGGATGCGCTAGACAATCAGCTTTTACAGGAGGAGACTCCAACTACCAGCAGGCATTGGGCCCCAGGAGACGGTCCTTTGTCATTAGCACACCTGCCCTGACTCTGCACTACTTAAGTGCCTCATTCTCAACGCAGCGTGTGATGCGCTAGACAACCAGCTTTTACAGGGGGAGACTCCAACTACCTGCAGGCATTGGGGCCCAGGAGGCGGTTATTAGTACACCCACCCTGACTGCACTACTTAAGCGCCTCATTCTCAATGTGGTGCGGGAGGCACTAGACAACCAGCTTTTACGGGGGAGACTCCAACTACCAGCAGGCATTGGGCCCCATGAGGCAGTCCTTTGTCATTAGCACACCTACCCTGACTCTGCACTACTTAAACGCCTCATTCTCAACGCGGCGCAGGAGGCGCGCAGGCCACGCCAGGGCAAAGCCCAGGCCATGGGCAGACCCGTCCTGTGCCAGTCAGCGACGGGCCCGCCCAGAGGCAGGGCAGGGCCACCCCATTGGCTTTACTTGTTAATAACCTCAGACGGGGTAAGTGCTCAGTGAATCAAGGATCTCATAGGCGCATCTGGGCTATCCATAAGGGCGAATGTATATGAGATTGTTTTGTAACAAAGAACCATCATCATTACACCAGGTCCTGAAGGCCAATAAACTGCTGTTTGACTGGGTACCCATATAAAAGACTGCTAGCACTTTGTGAGTGAACAATTTCAAGCTGGTATTACCTATCTATAATGCCTGAGGTTTGGCGCATCCGGATTGCACTGGGTGCAGACCTGTTTGATTTGTCTGACCATGTTATTATTCGACGTACTCGTTGCGATTTGTGCTCTCTTAATTATGGGAAAACGTAAAGCTACTGAGAAACCTGTGGGGGCAGCAGGTATAAGTAAGATACCAAGGCATGCAGCAGAAAACTGCACTTCAGATGAAATAGATGATCTAATAGTAGAGGTGGAGGGCATATTGGCATTTAATATCCAGTCTTCTCCCAGCGGAAGGGGTCTAGAGATGCTAAACATAAGGGTATATACTCATACTTTAATAAAACCTCCACCAGTCTGGGTAGCATTGATGGTTTTAGGCAGGATACCAGTACCTCCCCTTGTGAAGACCTTCCAGCTAAACGCGGGTCACTGGCTGATGGAGATCATCATATGGGAAATTTCCAGATCAAAAGCTCATCTGTAATCTTCTGGCACGCCTAAGCCTGTAGTTTTGAGTGACATTAGCCAGACCAATCTGAGTGAATCTCTTGCACAGTTCCTCCTACTAAGGGGAGAGATCAAAAGCTTGCATGAGTGTATGAGCAAGCTGGTTAGTGATTTAGACATAAAGGAGGCTAAACTTTCACTACTGGTAGAGAACATATGTACTGAAGTAGGTGTTGATAAAGTAGTGACTCAGCACAGTAGGCAAACCCCAAGTTTACACTGCAAAAGTGCTCCAGAGTTAGTCCCGGGCAAGGAAGGTTTTTCTGGCAAAGTAACCACATTACCCCCTAGCTTTGAAAGAGGTGAGCTTGTTGAGGGAAGATACACTCGTACGCAGAATAATAGCCACAGAACACAACCTATTTGGAGAAATGTCAGCCAGAGAGATCAGAACCCATCTGGGTACTGGGTTCCAGCAGTAACATGGAGCACACGCAAAACTCGAGTAACAGCTACTTGATAGATGTCCCTAGACTTCCGCGTGGAGGTAGAGAATTACAATATTCCTCTTTGGACAAAGTAATCCATTAGCTTCGTTACACTAGGGGATGTGCATCAGTAATTAGCGATGACATCCTATATGCCACTCACTGTAGCCCAGCAGGACTCCAAACTGACTATATAGGGCTGAAATTAAGGAGCGGTAAAATGGTGGATGAGCTGTTAGCCTGGGAGTTAAGATTCAAGCCCAAATATAAGACTCAAACTCATGGCCCCCAACCCAGCAAAGGGTGACCTAAATTCACTAGCACACAACCCCCTAGCTCCTCTACTCTGCCCTGCTTTTAAGGACAAGTGTTTCCCATGTTAGCTGAGGTTGATTAACAACCAGGGGACACAGGGCTTGAAGCTACCTGTAACCAACTTACTTATGGTGGCTTGGATGGGCCGGCTAGAGTACTGCTGACACAGGATACAGTAATAGGTGTCAACGGAGACAAGGGAAGGGATACAGCTTTCCATTCAGAGGCTAACTCTACTCTGGCATGTCAGGGTCCCCCTAGAAGGGGAAGGATGCTACAGGACTCAGAGCTAGGTGCTAATAGAGATAAGGGGAGAGATACAGCCTCGTATGCAGAGGTGATCCCTACTCTGGAAGCCCAGATTATTAGTAGTGAGGGGTGGACGACTGGGAGAGGGTCATCTGGTAATGACTCAATACGAATACTAACTTGGAACGTGGCAGGTCTGTGATCTAAGCTAGCAGACCTGGAGTGGGGAGAGTTTATTGACTCCCATCAAAAAATACTTCTGCAGGAAACATGAGCAGTGGCTCCGGTATTTAGATGTGGGTGTGTCACTTTTACGTCAGGCACAGTTCCTTCTACCTCGGGTAGAGCCTCTGGTGGATTGCTTATTTGGTTGAAACTAGATCTCTTCGCAATAGTGAAAAGTGTTGTAGCGGGGACTAAGGACTTGCTGGGGGCAGTGCTTAATTTGTAAATAAAAACGTGCCGGTGCCCAAAGCCCTCTTGAACACGCGGCTGCTGCATTTAAATGTGGGCGCACGGAATACTGAGGCAGTGTAATCCTGAAGCCATCTCAGGCCTCCTCAATCCATTTAAAGCCACTCCCTGTCCCATTCAGCTCACTCTGTCAGCTTTCTGCTTTCTACCTTAATGACACCTTTTACTTTTTCTCTTCTTCCGTCTTTCCCAAATGTCTCTTTTGCGTGCAGCAAATGCTTGAGGCAGAAGAATAAGCCCCGCCCCTCAAAAATAAGTGCCGGTGCTCAGCACCGTAAACAACAAGCACAAATTAAGCACTGGCTGGGGGTAGATGCAAAAGTAAAAACTTCCAGGGGGTACGTCACATTGCTATTATTATTGTCTATATTAGATCTGTCCCCTTTAATGTACTCTCCGCTATAGTGGTCCACCTTGCTGATATTTTGCAGTGTCTTAAAGGTAGCACTCTTAAACGTATTGCTGCTGATTGTAACACGAGGCTCGGAATAGGGTTGAGGAGGTTAGATTGCTTACCATATCCGATTATTCCAATGGATAGCTACGAGGTGTTTAATCATACCATAGAAACCTCGAGTGCGGTCGCAACCCAATTGGAAGATCTGATCCTTGAGCATGGCTTAAGAATTGCAAATGGCAGCACTAAACCTGATATCTCTCCCAAGCCGACCTTTAAGAGAGGTCCTGTTAAATCTCATACCGACTTCCTCTCGCTGGATCAGAATGTGTGGGCCTCTCATTGATATGGCTGACATCTCTGGAGCAGATAGTGACAATGACGCTTTAAGTGCTGTATTTGCAGCAGTTATGTTCACAAGCAGTAACCTATCCCCAACATACAATATGAGTCCGGTAGAGGCAGGTAATAATAGGAGTGTCAAATGGGCAGAAGTTATGGATAATAAAGCTATCCAAACCCAAATCTATGCGCTGTTTGTGGACAATGTAGCCGAGGCAACTAACGAGAGAGGGTGTATACCTGAAATGGTCCCTGTGCAAAGTAAGTTAATGGAACAATTAAGGCCTTTGTTCGTTATAGATAGGAAGACAGGATGCTTCATTAAACCCGCCCCAGGGTGGTACACAAAGGAATGTCGGAATGCTAAGACCAACTTCTTGGAAGTCCTGAAGTTGAGCACCAAAATACAAATAACCTCTGCAAGGAACCATTATAAGTCTACTCTAACTCAAGTGAAAAAGAGGTGGGAGACGGATCAATGGGATGAGCTAACTACTGCACTTAAGAGCAAGAACTCGAAGGGATTTTGGAAATTGGTAGCATCCAGCTCAAAGATAATTGATCCTCATCTTGACACAGTAGTGCAGCCTGACGGGTGGGTAGAACACTTCAGGGCCTTGTACAGTGAGAAGGGGAGGGAGCACGTTGGGAATGCATTGGAAGAGCATAATGAGGGGGGTTGCCTAAATGCTCCAGTGGCTCAAACTCACCTCTCACAGAAGGTGGATAACATTGAGTCAGAGCCCCCCTACTTCACCCTGGAAGAAACAAGAGTAGCACTAATGCAAATGAAGAAGGAAAAGGCCCCTGGGATTGATGTTATTCCGGGTGACCTCTTTCTATCCCATCTTGAGGTGTGGTGCCCCTATCTTAATGCCCTTAGTAATGCCATTATGAGGGGGAGGAAGAATTACCGTCTACTTGGTGAGGAGTGGTTTTTGTACCAATCTATAAAAAGTGAGTAGGGACCTCCCCGCCAACTACAAACTAATTAGCTTGCTGGATAACGCAGCCAAAAAATTCTGTAGACAGGTACTGGCGAAGCTACAATCCTTGGTTGCACATAATCATATTCTTGAAGATGCTCAAACAGGCTTTACGTCCAATATAAGTACCCTTTATCAGGTCTTCCGGATCAAGCTGCTGTGTTGGCAGTATATCACCCTGAAGAAAGACCATGTGAACGTTGCCTTTTTAGATCTGCAGTCGGCATTTCATTTAGTCCCAGGGGAAAGTTTGTGGAAGCTTCTTGAAGCTTATGGGGTCCCATGTGAACTATTATGGAGTTTGAAAGCCCTCCATACAAACACCTTTGCAAAAGTAAGGTGGAATTTGGGTGGGGACCTAACGGGCAAGGGGAGGTGGGGGTAAAACAAGGATGTGTATTGGCCCAGGCATTATTTAGCCTCTACATCAATGGTGCAGTTAAATGGCTCTCCCAATTTATGCATGATGCCCCTAAGTTAGCTGGAACCGCAATCCTTATTTTAATGTTCGTGGATGATACCTTGCTCATTTCTAGAACCCCTATGGGCCTTCAGGCAGAGCTGAATTCTTTTGTGGCCTTCTGCAAGATGCAGGGCCTTGAAATCAACCCTCTGAAAACAAAAATTATGGGCCTTAATACCCATAAATTGTTCAAGGGGAGAATGGTAATTGAAGGCTCCATAATTGAACAGATCAAACACTTTGACTATCTAGGGGTTCGGCACATTGACCTGGACCCACCAAATAGAGAACAGTAAAAATCTTCTTAATCATAGAATTTATCTGATTAGTAGGAAACAGAAGTTAGCAGGTGGGGAGGGTGGTCTCCCCGGTCCTTCAGGTTTATAAAGCCGCAGCTTTACCAGCAGCAACGTATGAGGCTAAAATCTAGGGATTTGAGGATGCAACGGCCCTCTTAGTGGCTAAGAATAACTTTATAAGGAGTCTATTTAAGATTGGCAAGGGTACATCCCTAGTCCCACTAAGGTTAGATTTAGCATTTAAACCTATGAACCTGGAGGTAGCTTTAAAACCCTTATTGTACAGAGTAAGACTGGTCAAATGAGGAGCTGGCACCTTAAAGGGACTCCCTAAGTGATCTGATTTTCTGTGATAGAAGCGTAGTTACGCCATGGCTCAGAATTGTTAAGATGCAGTGCAAGAAGCTGAAAATGATAGACCTCTGGAACTCGCCAGCAGTTACAGATCAGGGAGCCATGCAGAAAGTGAAAAGTGATTATTGGAATCGCACCCTGGAACAGATTTGGCTGAACTATGATAATGAGAATCTGACCGGACAATTATTAAATGTCAAATGTTCTCCTGCTTATGAGGAGTTTATGGATGAAATCCACCCACCCATTGCCAAACGACTTAATCTCCAATTTAGATATGGGTTTCTACCTTTAAGAACCCTAAGGGCCAAATGGGTCAAGCAAGATTCCTCAGAGTTCTGCCCCTTTTGTCTATCTGATAAAGAAACTGAGGCTCATTTTCTCTTCTTTTGCCCCCAGTATATACAGCTGCGCAGAAAATGGTTAATTGCGGTTTGCAAACGTCTGAGTATCAGGTATCAGAGTGAGGCCCTGGGAATTCTTAAATAGGACACAAAGGCTGTGATAGTATTCACAGTTGCTAAATACCTAGAGCATGCATGGTATATTAGACGGTGGGGTTGCCCTAATGCAACTTTTAACTAATTGACTGTACATATTGCATCGTCAGTGTTTATAGAGGCATGCAACTGGCAGCTGATTATATTTTCAAGCTCTATTTTCACTAAAAGTGTCCCTGGTCTATTCTTTGCATATGCACTGTAAGATTTTACTCTAAGTAGTTCCAAATAATATTTTCTGGAGGTGGACTGTCTCCTTCCCCTATATATATTTGGGTAGAATTTCGGGTTTCCATAAATGATAAAATGGAAGAAATACCATTGCACATTTCTAGGTAATTAATATGGTTCTGTGTATTCTGTCTTGGGCAGCTGATGATATATTAGATTAGCATTGTTTTTAAATATGCATTTCCTCCTTTCATTTGCATATGTATTTAAAGTTTTAATTCTAAGTAGTTTTAAATAATATATTCTCTTTTTGTCCCAAATTATTAAAATCATATGTGTATCTTATATGGACCGTTTTACAAAAGTACATTTATATATATCTATGTATGCTTTTATGTTTTTTTACCGAAATAAAGTAATTACTACTACTACTACTACTACAGTTAAAGCTGTATGTCTGTGCAAAGGTAAAGGTAATTTCAATATAAAATGTGTTGTCTTTACTGGCAGTGTGCTACCACACCGTGAATACTCCACTCTATGCCACTCCAATCTACTTTGCACCACTCTGCACCACTGCACTCTACTCTGCACTGCTCCACTTTACACTATGCCACTGCTCTCTGCACCACTCTACGCCACTGCACTCTATGCCACTTCACGCTACACCTCTCTACTCTAGCTTGTAGCACTCTACTCTCTGCCAATGCACTCTTCGCTACTCTACACCACCACACTCTTCCCCACTGCACTCTCCAGTCTAGGCCACACTAATCTACTGCACAACTTAGCTCTATGCTACTGTACTTTACGCCACTCTACAACACTGCACTCTATGCCAATACACTTTACTCTGTAATACTCAACTCTATGCCCTTGCACTGTATGCCAATCCACTGTACGTCACTCTGATCTGCTCTGCAGTACTGCACTCTTTGCCACTGACCTCTACACCATTTAACTCTATGCCATTACACTCTATGCCACTCTACGCAGATCCACTCACCTCTGCACAACTCCACTCTACAACACTTCACTCTACTCTGAAGCAATCTACTTTACGCCACTACAGTCTATGCCACTGCACTCTGTGCCACTCTACCCCACTCTGCGCTACTCCATGCAATGCCACTGTATTCTTAATCACTGCACTCTATGCTAATGTACTTTAAATAAACACACTCTGTCACTACACTCTATGCCACTGCACTCTACTCTGCAGCACTGTACTCTACACCACTGCTCTGTAGTCGACTCTACTCCACTGTAAACGACTGCAGTCTACTTTGTAACACTGCATTCTCAACCACTGAACTTTATGCCACTCTACTCTGCACTACTCCACTCTATGCCACTGCATTTTATGGCATTATGCTCTACTCTGCACAACTCTGTGGTACTCTTCTCTGCACCACTCTATGCTACTGCCCTCTATGCTACTCAACTCTACTCTGCATTCTATGCCACTGCACTCTATGCCACTCAACTCTACTCTGCGCCACTGCCCTTTGCATCACTCAACTCTACGCCCTCCATTCTGCACCACTCTGCACCACTCTACTCTGCTCACCTTACACTGCGCCTCCCCAATTTGCACCACTCCACTCTGCACCACTCCACTCTCCTATGCACGATAGTTGTCATGGTGGGGTTTGGGAGGGCATGGATATTTTTAGGTTTCTTGATTAAATACTGTCCCTTTTTTTATAAATACCTCTCAATGCATTGATATAAACTGATGTACTAAGTTGGATCGGTTCTGCATGTTAAAGAAATGCACCTTTTTGAATTTGAAGAGACTTTACTAAATTTGCATATGGTGTTTGTTGCACAGTTTATCTGCCAAGCATTTTCAGGGCTTAGCTCATGCTTGGACTCTTATAGCCAATCCAGACCTTCTGGCTCGGCTCTCCTGTTAATTTGTTGGCTCGACCACCTCTATGAAATTTACAGGATCCACAGAATTAGAGCAGAATTTATAGTTGTGATGGGCAGATGACCCTCGTTGCCAGCATCAGAGGGATTACCAGAGCATTTGTAATCGTCCCTTCAGGGCACAATACCAGAAAGGGTATGTAATGACTCTGCCAACCATATTTCGGCTCAGTTTACATTTCATACTGATTTCAACTGGGGAAACAATTTGAAATGTTTGGTAGTTGGACAGAGCAAAAAGCTTTCCTAGAACAACCTGGCTTACTTTGGTACAGTTCAACATCGTTACAAATAAAAAATAATGACAAACCAGATAGGGTTGTTGACTTTGATTGACCAAAAGTGGAGTTGGAAGTGCTCTACGGTCACTCAGCAGTTTTATCACCTCTAATCCAGATTCATGCCTAACCACAGTACATAGACTGCCCTTATCGCCACCACGGATGACATCTGGAGATTACGGACAGAGGTGACACCGCAGCCTTTATCCTACCGGATATTTCTGCAGCATACTACATTGTCTGCCACAGTCCTTATCCAAGGGCTGCATGAAGCAGGCATCCAAGGTCCAGCACTTCGCTGAGTTTGTTCCTTCCTGACAGGCCACACCCAGACGTTCAGCCTGGCCTCCTTTACTATAGAATCCATCAACCTCATGTGGGGAGTTCCACAATGAATTCTAATGAGCCCCACTCTGTTCAACACCTACATGACCCCACTCGCCAGCATCATTCTTGCCTACAGAATCAACATCATATTCTATGCTGATGACACCCAGCTCATACTCTGTCTCTCTCAGACAAAGGGGGTTATTACAACTTTGGAGGAGGTGTTAATCTGTCCCAAAAGTGACGGTAAAGTGACGGATATACCACCAGCCGTATTACGAGTTCCATAGGATATAATGGACTCGTAATACGGCTGGTGGTATATCCGTCACTTTACTGTCACTTTTGGGACAGATTAACACCTCCTCCAAAGTTGTAATAACCAACCAAAATGCCAAACACTTGGACCGATTTCTCCAACTGCATATCTGAAGTTGCCAGATTGATGAAAAACAACTGTTTCAAGCTCAACACAGACAAGCCCGAAGTAGTAATCTTTGGCAAACAGACCTTGCATAAGAATGCCACATTGTGGCCAGAGGAACTTGGTCCCACATCCCTCCCGGCAACCCACACGAAGAACCTTGGAATGGGAATTGACAACCGACTCACCATGGCCAGCCAATTGAATGCTGCCCGTCTCTTGCTTCCACACATTCAAGAAGATCTTCAAAAGGCTAACCACAAGCACTCTCAGAACCATCACCCAAGCCCTCATCACCAGGAAGCTGGACTATGGCAATGCTCTTTATTATGGAATCAATGCTCAACTAGCCATAAGACTCCAGACCATATATAA
Organism: Pleurodeles waltl; assembly: GCF_031143425.1. Taxonomy (NCBI): domain Eukaryota; kingdom Metazoa; phylum Chordata; class Amphibia; order Caudata; family Salamandridae; genus Pleurodeles; species Pleurodeles waltl. The sequence continues at coordinate 442,663,630 of NC_090443.1, read as the reverse complement.
ATATGTGGCCACGCTTACCCTCAGCCTCCCACCCTCCACGTGCATCACCACATACCTCAAAGAGCTTCACTGGTTCACAGTCCACAATCGACACTCTTCAAACTCCTCACAAACACATACAAACCTCACATAAAATTGGCCCCACGTACCTCAACAAAAGCATAAACTTACACAAACCTACAAGGTACCCCCGCTCAGCTGTACTTGTACTTGCGCCACTTCCCCGGCATACGCAAAACCAGATTCCACAGTTGTTCCTTCTCCTATCTCACTCCTAAAGCCTTGAACTTTTTGGTAAAAGGTTTGCAGCTGCCGCTGCTGGCGGGGGTTATGGGGTGTCGCTCCTCCTCCCTAATGGAGGAGCCGCCCGTGATTATTAGAGAGGGATTACATATTGTTTTTCAAACTGTATTTTTCTACATATTTGTAATTTTATAACTGTATGCATAATGGTTGCCATTTAGGTGCACTTGAATAGGCCATTGTTTGTTATTGTTGAGCCAAAAGTAAAGGCTACCTTATTGGTTCACTGGGAAAAGATCAATAAGAATCTGTAGTTTTTTCTGTTTTATAAAATGTTATGACAAAGCCAGTAGGCCTAGCTTATTGTGAAAAGCATATGGTAAAGGCAGTCATCATTTAATGATGGATTGTTATTACACTGTGCTAAAGCCTGTTTCCATATACTTTATTGTATGGAATCTCCCAAAATACTTAGCAGGCAAGGGTTTCAGTGTTGGTGACCCTTTCATACAAACTGTTGGGCTAGACTATATGGTCTACAATTATCCTTATTAGGCTGTTTTAGGGGGGATTTTATATTGTTTTAACAACTCATTTTTTAAAACATATTTGTAATTGCCTTACCATATACCTGATGTTTGCTTTGTGGGAAAGCTTACGCCCAACATAGTGGATCTGAGTTGGCGATTGTGGCAAACCATTGATAAAGGTTATAGGCATCATAGTTTTTTATGAAAGGTTACAATATAGGCAGTAGGCCTGATGTTTTTATTGTGAAAAGCATATGTTAAGTCAATATGTATTTGAGGGTGGATTGCTATCACCCTATAGATGTTGCATGCTGACCGGTATTCTACTGCTCATTTTCTTTGTTTTTAAGTCAGACCTGACAGTGCAGCTGAAAGACTTAGGTGGTCATTACAACCCTGGCGGACGGTGTTAAAGCGGCGGTAAAACCGCCAACAGGCCGGCGGTAAAAAAATTGCAATTACGACCGTGGTGGAAACCGCCAACATAGACAGCCACTTTAACACTCCGACCGCCACGGCGATACAAACAAACAGGGCGGCGGTCACCGCCAACAGACAGGCAGAAGACAATGTACCGCCCACACTATTATGACAGGCCAATCCGCCACCTTTTCCGGGGCGGATTCACCGCAGATAAAAACACGGCGGAAACAGGAATTTTAAAGGGAAAACGCTCACCTCTACACACTCAATCAATCAATCAATCAATATATTTGTAAAGCGCACTACGTACCCAAGGCGCTGAGGGGGGGGGAGATGCGCTGCTACTGGTCGAAGAGCCAGGTCTTGAGGAGTCTTCTGAAGGTGAGTAGGTCCTGGGTTAGTCACAGGTTGGTTGGGAGAGTGTTCCATGTTTTGGCGGTGAGGTAGGAGAAGGATCTGCCTCCGGATGTCTTTCGGTGGATGCGGGGGACGGTGGCGAGTGCGAGGTCTGCGGAGCAGAGCTGTCGGGTGGGGGTGTAGAAGTTGAGTCTGTTGTTGAGGTAAGCAGGTCCGGTGTTGTGGAGTGCTTTGTGTGCGTGGGTTAGGCGCTTGAATGTGATCCTCTTGTCAACGGGGAGCCAGTTGAGTTTTCTCAGGTGGGGGGTGATGTGGTTGCGGCGAGGTACGTTGAGGATCAGTCGGGCGGATGCGTTTTGGATGCGTTGGAGGCGCCGTAGGTGTTTTGTCGGGATGCCTGTGTATAGTGCGTTGTTTGTCTAGCCTGCTGCTGAAGAGGGCCTGTGTTACTGTTTTTCTTGTGTCTGTTGGGATCCACTTGTAGATCCTGCGGAGCATGCAGAGAGTGTTGTAGCAGGAGGAGGAGACTGCGTTGACCTGTTTTGACATGGAGAGGGAGGAGTCGAGGATGAAGCCCAGATTGCGTGCGTGGTCGGTCGGTGTTGGTGGGGTTCCTAGAGATGTTGGCCACCAGGAGTCGTCCCAGGCGGAGGGGTTGGGTCCGAGGATGGGGACCTCTGTCTTGTCCGAGTTCAGTTACAGGCGGCTGTTTCTCATCCATTCGGCAACGGCCTGCATTCCCTCGTGGAGGTTAGACTTGGTGGTGTGCGGGTCCTTGGTGAGGGAGAGGATGAGCTGGGTGTTGTCGGCGTAGGAGATGATGTTGAGGTTGTGTCGGCGGGCTACTTGGGCGAGGGGTGCCATGTAGATGTTGAATAGAGTTGAGCTGAGCGATGAGCCCTGGGGTACGCCGCAGATGATTTTGGTAGCTTTGGAGCGGAAGGGGGGGAGGCGCACTCTCTGGGTTCTGTCGGAGAGGAAGGATGTGGTCCACTTGAGGGCTTTCTCTTGTATTCCGGCATCGAGGAGGCGGGTTCTCAGAGTGTGATGGCATACCGTGTCGAAGGCAGCTGATAGGTCCAGGAGGATGAGGGCTGATGTTTCGTCGTTGTCCATTTGGCGTCTGATGTCGTCTGTGGCAGCGAGGAGCGCAGTCTCGGTGCTGTGATTTTGTCGGAAGCCAGATTGGGAGGGGTCCAGGATGTCGTTTTCGAGGTGGCGAGTCAGTTGTGCGTTGATGATTTTCTCGATGACCTTCGCAGGGAACGGGAGTAGGGAGATGGGTCAGAAGTTATTAAGGTCCTGGGGTCTGCTTTGGGTTTCTTAAGGAGGGGGTTGATTTCGGCCTGTTTCCAGCTTTCAGGGAATGTTGCTGTTTCGAAGGAGATGTTGATGACCTTCCGTAGTTGGGGAGCGATGGCTGCGTCTGCTTTGTTGTACACGTGGTGAGGGCATGGGTCTGACGGTGATCCGGAGTGGATGGAGTTCATGATTTTGCGTGTCTCGGTGTCGCTGACGTTGGTCCAGGCGGTTAGGCGATTGGCGCGGGTGGTGTTAGCGGGGTGGTGTCTGACGTGGTGGGGGCGGGTGTGGTGTTGAAGCTGTCGTGGATGTCGGTAATCTTTCAGTGGAAGAAGGTGGCCAGAGAGTCGCAGAGCTCTTGTGAGGGTGGAATGTCGTTGGCGTTGGCACTGGGGTTGGAGAGTTCCTTCACGATGTTGAAGAGCTCTTTGCTGTCGTGTGCGTTGTTATCTAGACGGTCTTTGAAGGAGGGTCTTTTGGCTAGTCTGATTAGTTGGTGGTGTTTGCGGGTGGCGTCTTTGTGGGCCGTGAGGCTGTCAGGTGTGTGTTCGGAGAGCCATTTATTTTTAAGTTTCTGGCAGATACGCTTGGAGGTTTGGAGCTCTTCGGTGAACCAGGTGGCTTTCCTGGTGGCTTGGTTGTGGGTGGTCTTCTTGAGTGGTGCGAGGGAGTTGGCGCAGTCGTTGATCCACTGTCTGAGGTTGTGGGTGGCGGTATCTGGGTCGGCGGGGTTGTTAGGCGGCTTCTGGGCAAGGGCGCTGGTCAGCTTGTCTTGGGTGACTTTGCTCCAGTGGCGGCGGGGTGGCTGTAGGGTACGGTGGTGCTTGACCTGTTTCTGGAAGGTGAAGTGGATGCAGTGGTGGTCAGTCCAGTGGAGTTTGGTGGTGTGGTTGAAGGTGATGTGGGTGCTTGTGGAGAAGATGGGGTCAAGCGTGTGGCCGGCTGCATGGGTAGGTGTGGTGACGAGCTGTCTGAGGCCGAGGTTGGCGAGGTTGTCGATCAGGGTGGTGGAGTTGACGTTGTTGTTGTTCTCGAGGTGGAAGTTAAGGTCCCCAAGGAGGATGTAGTCTGTAGAGGCGAGTGCGTGGGCGCTGACGAGGTCAGAGATGGAGTCGCTGAAGGGTGCCCGTGGTCCGGGGGGTCTGTAGACGAGTGTTCCTCGGAGGGTGGTGTTGGGGTCGGTGTGTATTTGGAAGTGCAGATGTTCGGCGGTCTTGAGGGTGTCGTCCGTGTGGGTGAGGACCTTGAGGGTGGCTTTGTGGGCGATGGCTATTCCTCCTCCGATTCCATTTGTGCGATCCCTGTGGGTGATTTTGTAGCCCTCTGGGATGGTTATGGCGATGTCTGGTGCCGAGGATTCGTTCCATCAGGTTTCGGTAAGGAAGGCCACGTCCGGGGCTGAGGTGTCGGGTAGGTCCCAGAGCTCGATACACACACCACGAGGAACGAGGACACCATGGAACCGGAACTCCAAATTCTACCTGCGATAGTCTTCCTGCTCCTCTACCAGGAGCACGAACGCCGACGGTGAAGACCACGGTGAGTACTGCACCTACGACACAGGGGAGGCAAAAAACAGGGACATGCAACACGCAACACCCCCACCCTCACCCACTACAACACACAAATGCATATCAATACATCACAGTTACACCTCCCAAACCCCCCGGAAGAATGCAAACACAATAGAAATTTTGTGTAACCATTGTAATATATTAAAAACAAGTAGGCAGCAATAAATATATACACCATGTACAAAATAAATACCAAGCATAGGAGTCCAGGTAGTGCACTAAGAAAGTCCGTGGAACACTGGGACCACACGGTATGGGCGAGGCCCACACAAGATCCCCGACCATGACGGAGAGAACACTGCAGGGGCATCAGATACCAATAAAACAGGCACCTCAGGGGGAGGGAATGGAAAGGGGGAGGCACCTCAGCCGCTTGAGTGCACGACGCCAAATCCACGAGGGGGCCTCATGCCCACTGTTCAATCCTGGGGAGTGCAAAGCCACAGTCTCTCAAGTCTCTACAGTGGGTGGTTTTCCCACTGTTCAATCCTGGGGAGTGAAAAGCCACAGTCTCACAAGTGGATGACAGTCTCCACTGGTTCTGGAGGGGGCATGGTGCCCAGAGTGCTTCATCCTGTTAAGGACAGAAGTAGTGGATGACAGTCTCCACTGGTTCTGGAGGGGGCATGGTGCCCAGAGTGCTTCATCCTGTTAAGGATAGAGGTAGTGGATGACAGTCTCCACTGGTTCTGGAGGGGGCATGGTGCCCAGAGTGCTTCATCCTGTTAAGGACAGAGGGAGTGGATGACAGTCTCCACTGGTTCTGGAGGGGGCATGGTGCCCAGAGTGCTTCATTCACCCCGTGACGGACTAAGTTGCGTCAGTGCCCCTGCCGCTCATGGGCTAGCGGTGCTTGAGATGGCGGTGCCCTGTTCAGCGGTGCTTGAGATGGCGGTGCCTTGTTCAGCGGTGCTTGAGATGGCGGTGCCTTGTTCAGCGGTGCTTGAGATGGCGGTGCCCTGTTCAGCGGTGCTTGAGATGGTGGTGCCCTGTTCAGCGGTGCTTGAGATGGTGGTGCCCTGTTCAGCGGTGCTTGAGATGGTGGTGCCCTGTTCAGCGGTGCTTGAGATGGCGGTCTACATTGCAGGGTCTCAGCTGCTGGCGGTCCTTCATGGCTCAGCGGGGCTGGCGCTGGCGGTGGCCTCCTGGGCAGCTGGGCTTGTGCTGGCGGTGGCCTCCTATGCAGCAGGGCTTGTGCTGGCGGTGGCCTCCTATGCAGCAGGGCTTGTGCTGGCGGTGGCCTCCTGGGCAGCAGGGCTTGTGCTGGCGGTGGCCTCCTGGGCAGCTGGGCTTGTGCTGGCGGTGGCCTCCTGGGCTGCAGGGCTTGTGCTGGCGGTGGCCTCCTGGGCACCTGGGCTTGTGCTGGCGGTGGCCTCCTGGGCAGCTGGGCTTGTGCTGGCGGTGGCCTCCTGGGCAGCGAGGATGATTGCGGTCTTCTCCGCCATGCTGCTCTTCCCAGACTTGCCGGGTTTCTTGTGGCCCTTCCCCACCTTGGAAGGTGTCACAGCTGACTCCACACTCCCACCGGGACCCCTGGGAGCTGCTTTGGTGGCTGGAGTCTTCCCCCTCTCCCGCCGGGCACTGGCCAACTTCTGATGCTTCACAGGTGGGGGACAGTCTGTGCTGTGGCTCCGTGCCACACTGGCTGCCCTGGTGGCCGGTGCACTCCACATTCCGGTGACTACAGGCACCACTGGTCCCGGAGATGTTGTGGCTGAGGTGCTAGTTCGGGACCTAGGAGACGGACGGGGTGGGGGAGGTGTGGGAAAGAGGTCAAGGGTGGACAGGAAAAGTTTTTTTGGACAAACTGGGACGGGTAGCTGGAGGGGGTTTGGGAGTGGAGGAAGAGGTGGTGGCTGTAGGAGGTGTACGTTTGGTGACTTTGGGTGAAGGTGCATGCGCTGGAGGCTATCATGAGGTGGATGGCTGTTGGGTGGGTGTGTGCCTGCGTTTGTGTATCTTCGGAGGGGGTGTCACAGACACACTGGGAGAGGACACAGGGGACGTGTGAATGGTAGTGGGGGTGGTGACTGCACGTGAGCGGGGTGTGGTGGTGGGTGTGCTGGAGAGGGACGTAGTGGCTGTAGAGGTAGTGCATGCAGGTGTGAGTGTAGACGAGACTGGGAGGGAGGAGGGAGACGAGGAGGAGGGGACACAGTGGAGGCAGTGGATGTTAGTGTGTCTGCATGTGTCTGATGCTTGCGTGAGTGCCTGTGGGATGTGTGGTGCTTATGTTTGCCTGAGCTTCCCTTGGGTGTTGAGGTGTGTGCATGTTGGTCTGTAGGTGTGCTTGGGATAGGCTGAGGTACAGGGGATTGGGTCGGGGTTGAGGAAGTTGGAGGGGGGAGGCTAGAGACTGGGACAATGGCTGCCATCAGTGCTGAGGCCAGAGTCTGAAAAGCTCGGTGAAGGGCTGCCTGACCAGAATGAATGCCCTCCAGGAATGCATTGGTTTGTTGCAACTGCCTTTCTACACCCTGGATGGCATTCAAAATGGTAGACTGCCCAACAGTGAGGGACCTGAGGAGGTCAATGGCCTCCTCACTGAGGGCAGCAGGGGTGACTGGGGCAGGGCCTGAGGTGCCTGGGGAGAAGGTGATGCCCACCTTCCTGGGTGAGCAGGCACGGGGCAAAGCCTGAGGGGCTGCTGGGAGGGTGGTGCTGGTAGGGGGGTGGCGGCTGTACCTGTAGATGGGGGGGCACAGATGTTGCCGCCACCACAAGGGAGCTCCAATCAGAGGGCGAGTCCGTGTCGCCGGTGTCAGCTCCTGTCCCCGCTGTGGTGCTCCCCTCGCCCTCCGTCCCACTGGTGATTTCAGACTCTGTAGTGTCAACCTCTAGGGCCATGTGGGATGCAGCTCCCTCGTGCTCCGGTGCCACTGCTCCTCCCCCTGATGATGCTAATGCACACAAGAACAGGGAGACCAAAAAAAGGGGGGGGGGGCAGAAGAAAGACATGTTGAGTGCATGCATTACCCCTACCGTTGGCGGACACGACAGACACAGAAGCCCCCTGCACTACGCTGCGCTCTTGGGCTCCACTGTTCTCTTTCTGGGAAAGGGCCTACAAGGTTATGTACGACATCTGCACACATAGATAACACAGGGTCATGACTAGCTGTACTTGGCACTCTACAGAGGTGGGGTGGGGTGCCACATGGCCTGCCTTATGGAGGGGCCTTGCCTACGTAACTCGCCCTGGCCTAGGGGAACCCACAGCCCACCTCCCCCACCCAGGCACCTCGGAAAGCGCAAAGTCAGCAGAATGAGAGTGTACTCACCCCCTTGTGTCTGCTGTGATGCCCGCAAGCGCCCATCCAACTCCGGGTAGGCCACCACCAGGATCCTGAACATCAGGGGGGTCATGGTGCGACGGGCACCCCTCTCACATTGGCCGTTGGGAGGCCATCCCCAGCTGAGCCTCCGCCATCTTCTTACTCCAGCGGCGAACGTCCTCCCATCTTTTCCGGCAGTGGGTGCTCCGTCTGTGATAGACCGCCATGGTCTGGACGTCCTTGGCGATGGCTCACCAAATATCTTTTTTCTGGTGGGCGCTGACCTACATGATTTGTACAGGCCAAAAAGAGAAGTTATTACCAACTGCACCGTCAAACTGATTGGCCCCCATCCCTACCCTTGCCATGGGGCACATGCATTCACCGTCTTTCATGCACGCTGCACTCTCCCCCCTTCCTTCTTACATCCAGCCCTCTCCACACAGGCATAGCCCATACAACATGCTCCCTGTGTACTTACCTGTTTGTCTGGAGGACCGTAGAGTAGCGTGTACTGGGGGAGGACCCCATCCACAAGTTTCTCCAACTCCTCCAATGTGAAGGCAGGGGCCCTTTCCCCAGACACTCAAGCCATTGTATCTTCCAGACCGAGGTCACAGCAGCACTTGCAGTGTAGGTCCTCTCCTGTCGAAGATCAGGTATCGAGTGATTGAACAGATAGAAAATGGCGGTCACGTCCGTGGCTGTGCGTACCGTCACCTCCGGCGTACATCGTAATTGGCTCCTGGGACCCATAGGGTCCAATGTTAACCAATGCAGGATTGCGCTGCGGTCTTCGACCGCCTGCCGCGACGGTGTACAACGCCAGCGCAGCTACCTCACATCCCATTGTCCCACTTTACAGGTCAGGCAGCCGCCATTTCAGGGGCCCACATGGCTTAATTTTCAACTGCGTCACACATACCTAGGCCTAGACTCAACACACATACAGGCCACCTTTTGTGTATGAATGATGTTCTGTGTAAACTGTGGGTACGTACCTCTGAGTTGTTTGATTCTGTGCTCGCTTTTGTCCTTCATAGGCACCGTCCGCTGGGACATGTGAGGAGATGGCGGCATCCTCCGGTGTACCGCCCGTTGGTGGACCTGTCGACAATGGAGGAGCGACATTTGATTATCACATACAGGCTTGACCATGCCACAATCCAGGAACTGTGTGCCCAGTTGGAGCCAGACCTGATGTCAGCAATCCGCCATCCCACAGGAATCCCCCCTCAAGTGCAGGTGCTGTCAGTGCTCCATTTCCTTGCAAGTGGGTCATTTCAAACTACAGTGGCCATGGCATCAGGGATGTCCCAGCCTATGTTTTCCAACGTATTGTCCAGAGTGTTGTCTGCCCTTCTGAAACACATGCGTAGCTACATCGTTTTCCCTCAGGTGGAGGATTTGCCTACAGTGAAAGGGGATTTCTATGCCCTGGGACATATCCCCAACAACATAGGTGCCTTTGATGGGACACATGTGGCTTTGGTACCCCCCCACAGAATTGAACAGGTGTACAGAAACCGGAAGAGTTATCATTCTATGAATTTACTGATGGTATGTTTGGCAGACCAGTACATCTCCCATGTTAATGCCATGTTCCCTGGCTCAGTGCATGACGCTTACATCCTGCGGAATAGCAGCATCCCTTATGTGATGGGTCAACTCCAGAGGCACTGTGTGTGGCTATTAGGTGAGCAAGTAATTGGGAATGGTTGTCTGGGGATATCCCTCCAGGTTAGTGCGTGTCTAACATTTGTCCCTCACCATTTGCAGGTGACTCTGGTTACCCCAACCTGTCATGGCTACTGACCCCAGTGAGGAATCCCAGGACAAGGGCAGAGGAACGCTACAATGAGGCCCATGGGCGAACTAGGAGGGTGATCGAGCGGACCTTCGGCCTCCTGAAGGCCAGGTTCAGGTGCCTCCATATGACAGGTGGACTCCTATTCTACTCACCAAAGAAGGTGTGCCAGATCATCGTGGCCTGCTGTATGCTTCATAACTTGGCTTTGCGACAACAGGTGCCTTTTCTGCAGGATGATGGTCCAGATGGCGGTGTTGTTGCAGCTGTGGAGCCTGTGGACCGTGAAGACGAGGAAGCAGAGGAAGAAGACATGCAGAACAGGGACTCAGTGATCCAGCAATATTTCCAGTGAGACACAGGTAAGAATACAAACCTGCCCACTACATGTACTTAAACACTACTACCTCTCTACTGTGTGTCGTTTTCACCCAGTGTATGGTCACGGAGTTGTCACTTTCCCTTACAATTTCACAGATGTGGGTCCCACTGTGTGACATCTGCTTAGATTCCTCATGGACTAGAGCTGTGTGACATAGGTATGTTGACATTACAATTGAAAGAGCATTTTGTCACTGTAATTGCTAAAACACTATTTCGAAATCACAGACAGACTCCAGATTGTTTTGTGCTTTAAGGGTGTTTATTTAAGTGCTCAATATTGGAGGGGGTTGTAAAATGGTGAGGGGTGATGGTGGAGGAATGTCCATGGCAGAGTCCAGTCTATTAGTCTCACAGGTGCATTTCCCAAATGGGCATAGGAAGTGGAGCTGGGGCAGTTTAAGGATGGACAGGGTGACAAAGTGGGACAGTAGGATGACAATCAGGGTGGTCTCATTTCTTGGCGGGGGTTTTGGCATCGTGCTCTCTTTGTCCTGGATCTCAGGGACCGTTTGCGGGGTGGTTCTCCCTCTGCAGGGGGTGGGGTGCTGGTGTGGTGGTCCTGTGGTGGGCGTCCTGTCCACTAGCGCTGGCGGAGGTGGTGGGCAGTTCATCGTCCATGCTAGTGTCAGGGGCCCCTTGTAGTGCCACAGTGTCCCTCCTGGTGTTCACAAGTTCCTTCAGCACCCCTACGATGGTGCCCAGGGTGGAGCTGATGGTTCTGAGTTCCTCCCTGAAGCCCATATACTGTTCATCCTGCAGGCGCTGGGTCTCCTGAAACTTGGCCAGTACCGTTGCCATCGTCTCCTGGGAGTGGTGGTATGCTCCCATGATGGAGGAGAGGGCCTCTTGGAGAGGAGTGGGTTCCCTTGGCCTGTCCGCCCCCTGTCGCACAGCAGCCCTCCCAGTTCCCCTGGGTTCCTGGGCCTCCGTCCCCTGGACCGTGTGCCCACTACCACTGCCCCCAGGTCCCTGTTGTTGTTGGGGTGGTGGGTTATCCTGGGTTCCCTGTAGTGGTGAACACACAGCTGATTGACGTGTCCTGGGGACGGAGGTATGGGCCCGCTGGGTGGGTGCTGTACTGGTGTTTCCAGAGGGGGGAAGGTCTGTGGTGGCCTGTGACTGGGTGAGGGGAACCGACTGTCCCGAGGTCCCCGATGGGCAGGGCTGGTCATCTAGATCCAGTTGGACAGAGCTGCTGTCATCACTGTGGGGCTCTTCTATTGGTGGTGTGGACATGTGTGGACCCTCCTGTCCGGTGACGTTGGGTAGGGGCCCTGCAGGGGTATAAAAGGATGGTTATTACATCTGTGTGTGTCATGGTGTGCAATGGGTGGGTGACCGTGTACCCCAGTGCTTGCATTCCTGTGTGGGACCTTGTGTGATGATGGTTTAGGGGGTTGTATGGGTATGTGCAGTGGGCATGCTTTAGTGATGTGTGTCCATGCTTTGTTGTTGCATGCAGGGCTTGGTGTTGGGATGGGTGGTTTGTGGTGTTGGGACATATGTGAGGAGTTGGGGTGCTGGGGGTGAGGGTGAAGGTAGGGGTATGTGATAGCATGCAGGTAGGGTGGGGGTTGTAATAGTTAAGATTTGACTTACCAGAGTCCATTCCTCCACCTACTCCTGCGTGGCCCTCAGGATGCAGAATCACCAAGACCTGCTCCTCCCATGTTGTTAGTTGTGGGGGAGGAGGTGGGGTCCGCCGCCAGTCCGCTGAACCGCCAGGTGGTGTCTCGAGACCACGGAACGCACCTTCCCCCGTAGGTCGTTCCACCTCTTCCTGATGTCCTCCCGATTTCTTGGGTGCTGTCCCACTGAGTTGACCCTGTCCACTATTCTTCGCCATAGCTCCATCTTCCTTGCAATGGAGGTGTGCTGCACCTGTGCTCCGAATAGCTGTGGCTCTACCCGGATGATTTCCTCCACCATGACCCTGAGCTCCTCCCCTGAGAACCTGAGGTGTCTTTGCCGTGCCATGGGGTGGTGTAGGTGATGTGTGGGGTGGAGTGTGTGGTGATATGTGTGCTGATATGTAGTGGGGTGTTGTGTGAGGTGCATGGAAGTTATGTGGGTGATGGTGTTGTGTGCCTGTGGATGCTAGTATTGTTGATGTTGGTGTCTCTCTGTGTGCTTCTTTCTCAGTTGTTGTCGTAGGGGTTTGTGGGTGATGTGGGTGTGTGTTTTATATTGTATTGGGTGTGTGGGAGTGGTGTGTGTATGTGTATCAGGTGTGTGTATTTTGAATTGTCCAATGTGGCTGTGTTTTGTATGTGTGTGTGTGTATTTTGAGCGCGGTGGTGTGTACCGCCAATGGAATACTGCGGTTGAAAGACCGCCGCATGGATTCGTGTGTCATGATAGTGTGGGCGTATTTCTGTTGGCGTGACGGTGGAGGTTTTGTTTTCGCCAGTTTATCACTGACCTTTGGTGTGGCGAACTTGTGTGGGTGTCTGAATTTTGGCAGATTCCAAAATGTGGGTCATAATAACTGTGGCGGTTTTCCGCGACAGTGTGTTGGCGGTCTTCTGCACGGCGGTAAGCGGCTTTTACCGCCAATGTTGTAATGACCGCCTTAGTGTTACGAGTTCTTTAAGCTATACATCCAGATGTCGGTGGCTGCACCCAGAGGAATATTTCTCTCTCACCACATGCTGTTAGCCATTTGTTGTATGATTCCGCCTTCCAGAAAGTGTTTCCATTGCACTGAGTCTGGGACCAATTTACATCTGAAAAGTGTACACACTGTTTCTTGCATTCACTTCTTTAACTCTAATCAGCGTTTTATATAGAAAGCTGTGCAGCTTTTCTGTATGTTTTTGTGTGTTTTATGGTGTCTTAAATGGACAGGCACCCTGTAGGTTTTTTCCCCTTTTTCCCATTTTCCTTTTCCCCTGACTGATGTACTAATGGTTTAGTTTTTAAAATTCCAAATTATAATGAGTCGCAATTTGACCTACCTCATTAATATTTATTTAAGATCATTATGTTATATAAATTGTGAAACTTTTGACTTACTGCAATTGGAGGCCAACAAATTTATGGTGTCCTCTAGAGGTGAGTAGAGCACCATGTTTGTGATTGCTTTTCTATAAAGCAAACCTTTTTTTGGTCGAGCCTGCAGGCAGTGCGCATGCACTGTCGCTTTGGAGACCATCTTTTGTGCTTTAAGAAAAAACACTACTAATAGGGGATTTTAGCCAGCCCACCACTTACCATTTGTTGTCCTCAATAATCACTCTTCTTTGTGCCTTCTAATTTGGCAGTGCTGAGATGCCATCACTTCCTGATCTTTATGTAGAGATCGACCAAGTGCTGATACTGTTCAGCATAAGGAACAATGGTCCATATGTACCAACATGTTTTCCCATAGACACAGAATGGGTAAAACCCTTTGATACATCTGGCCCAATATTTTTTTTCTTTTTAGTTACAGATATGTTTCGGGTACCTGCAAAGCCAATACCTCAGCTAATGGTTTTCAAAGGCAAGACTTGTTGGCTTTGCCAATGTTTGTTTTAAAATGCAGCCCATTTTCCTTGAAGGGAGAAAAACTTTTTCCAAAGCTATGCAATCACATATGATGTTTTATGAAGCCCACTGTCACTTTGAACAGTGATCAGTTGGTACTTTCCCGTAGACACTCTGGGTGATAAACCAACATAGATGCCGGACTCGCCAAGCTACCCTACAACATATCTTATTGTCCTGTGGGGAAGTTGTATTCTGTACCCATCGACAGTGGTCCAGGTCAGGGGCTTTTTGACACAACTCTGCGTTCATTGTTTTAAGCTTTGCAAAGTGCCAAGCTGGCAAAGCTTAAACTTAAAAAATTATGATAAAATGGCGTCAGTGTGATAGTGGAATTTTTTTTCCACCACTGCCCTAGGCTCAGCGAGCTTCACCATAGTTGGCTGTTGCTCAACTTGGGAATTTTCCATTGTGTAACTGCATATCCCATCTTCCAGAATTCTTACTCTTTGGGGCGGTTCTTCCGACTGCCAGGGAAGAGATGATGTGTAGGCACTCCAGTATGCATGTATTGTCACTGAGGGCCAAAAACAACCCAGAGTAGTAGTGGGGGAAACTCGGGGTCCAGTGTCCTGCAGACTGACGTTTTACTTTTCTCGGGCAGGACATCTGGGCTGGGAACTAGTACCAGAATATGTCAACTTCGCCTCATTGAGGTTGGAAAAGTCACTCGAATTCGCCTAACATTGCGGATGAAGTTAAGATGTCACACACCCCAAGTCCAGGCCTCCCTGAAATAGAGCTTTAAGACCACTCTCTGCCAACGATGTGCACAGGAATCCTTGGACATTTGACCCCATGTCATGCATGCATCAAAGTGTACAGGCGAGATCTATATGTTAAGCAGCTGTCTGAGTAGCTTAGTGCAAGAAATATAAGCCTTTTTGGTATGGTGCCATCACAAAAGTCATGTTGCCTACGTCTCAATAAGAAGAACCATGGGGGAAGTATTAAAGAGGCTCATCCTCTTATTCAAGACCTTTCTCATCACAGTCCTAAAGTATAAAATCCAAAGAAAATTGTTGTACTGATGAATTTCACAAACACCCCTTCCTGTGTACATCTACACTACACTAGCGCACACTGCACAAACATATGCACTCTTCCCAAGGTGGCACAGCATGCGGGAACATACGATTCGTCCACACCACATGCACACAGCATTGCTTGAAATATAATAAATCATAACAAAGAAGTACTGATGAATCGAAGAAATGCCATAATGAAGAAAGGTGATAAGAAATAAAAAATAAAGAAAATTAAAACAGTATACATTTTCAAAATAAAAACAAACATGTAACATTAATTAAAACAGGGTTTGTGTTGAAATCAGGGATTAGGTAAGGGTTCAAAATAGTATTTCTGTTTAATTAAAGGTTAGGTTTAAGCTTAGTTCTATCATTAAGGACATCTTAAATGAAATGAGAGACGAGGATTAGGGTAAGAGATAGGGTTGTAATAGTCCTTACTATGAGCTCTTTTTCATGGAAAACTGAAACACTTGTGGTTATGTTTTTTTGATAATAATGGGATCAATAATGTGATGTTTTTATTTTGCCTTTCTTCATTTTCAGATAGAGCCTTTGCACGCATCACACCACAGCACACAGACCCTTTAATGGAGAGCCCCACCCGAATTTGTACACATTCACCTACAGAGACAGACATCGTTTTTCAGTACACACCAATATTACCCTAAACTGGCCAATGCCATGTATATTTTATTTGTACTCTCATTTTCTGCTCGTTCCCAACCACAGCACACACAAAAATGGTTCACACCACGATGACATATTGTCTTTCCCCATTAGTGGCAAAAACACAGGGCGCCTCACTGCACAGGAGTGCTGAGAACGGGGTGGACAGGGGTAACTTTACTACTTGTTTGGGCCTGCAAAATCCAACAAGGTCCTTAGGTCTGCACCCCTGTTCCACCATCACCAGAGCGAACACTAGCAATCCTAAATTACCTGTGCCCACAATGACAGCCAGATCTAGGCCATGCACTCACAAAGCACCCTGCCAACAAATAGACCTAATCTCACACACATCCAACTAATCACCACATGTCCCAACTCATGCTCATTAATCCATGCTGTGCAGTAACCCATGCTCCAGGCGTCACAGAACTCATCATCTTTCACAAGCTTGATGCGGTCTTCATCACAGATACATTTGACGCCGACTCCTCGTGCATCCTAGAAATCACAGGTCCCGCAGCCTCCCTTCTTATGAGCAGACAGTGCACATAAAAAAGGAGGTTGGCTCACCATCACCCAGACGTCCTACACCCTGTTCAGGCAAGCTCACTTAATTTCATAAAGCTCCTTGCATGCCATTTCACACTCTCTGCAACTCAGTTCATTATCTTATACCTAATTTACAAGCCTCTTACACTGAAAAAGGACTTCATTGATGAATTTGCAAACCTAATTTCCATCTCATTCATATGACATGCCCACACCATCCTCCTAGGTTTCTTTAGCCTCCCAGAGAATGTAAGCTTGAAAAACACAAGATACACCTTTTTCAGACTCAGCAAAAAACTCAAAGTGGTACAGCATGTTGCCCAACCAACACACTACAAAATCCATGTCATTGGCCTCATCTTCTTAACGTCACCAACTATCTAATGCAAATCGCCAATATCCCTGGACTGGACCAACCACCTTGCCTTCCCTATTTCTCTGCTTAGTGTACAACCAACACACCAAGGGCAACCTAAAGCAGAGCAACAAAACCTCAGATCTTTAAAAGACTTCCCCACCAACAAACTAAAGCTCAAACTCATCTATCACCCTGCCATCTCCATGTCCAATATATACACTTGTTTAAATTACTTTATTACTTTTCTGGAAACCATGTGAACAGCCATGTGTAACTAAATCAAGACAAATCCTTCAACTCTGTGGCACCACCAAGATCTCAACAACAACAAATATTCCATCTGCAGCCAAGAAAGACAATGAAACTAAAACCAAATTACTTCACACAATCGAAGTCCCTCTGCGGTACATGCAGGCACTTCATCACACACAAAGCAAAGTACTTCATCAATAACTTAAATGAAGCTACCAACAGAAGCAAAACGCTCCCCTAGACAATCAAGCACTGTATCACTCCATAGGTGACCCTCTGATCCCACACACTCATACAAGTGCAATGCCATCACAGTCGTCTTCAGTGACAAAATATAGAAGGTCTGATAGCACATTGACAACACCTAGCCTGCTTCTCCTCTTAGACCTACTCCTTCTAATAGCATGATTTACTGTCATCCTTTGATGCCTTTTCCATTGCAGATCTCACAGATACACTCAAGTCCCTGAAAGACAACTCTCATGAAGATGATACTTTACCTTTGTCTTTCATCAAAGCTTTCTCTGGAGAAACTATCTAATCCCCTGCTAACCACTGACAATGCCACCCTCATTCATGGCATCTTTCCAGAAACTCTGAAGATAGACTAGATCGATCTGCAATAGACAGCGATGACCTCACCAACAACTGTCCCTTCACTTACCTACCCTATATCCACAAGGTCATCAAAAACAGTATATGCTCAACTCCAACATCACATCAGCATCAATGATTTCCTGCACCACTACCAATCAAGCTTCAGCCAACACTGCAGCATAGAGACAGACACTTTACACCTTATAGCTGATGCCTTCTTGACCACAGATGAAAATGACACAAGTTCTTGATATTGGTGGTCCTTTGAGTGCCTTTGACACTGTTGAACATCCGACCATCATCCACACACCAAAGGTTTGAATGGGATCTGGCAGTGTCTTTAACTATTTCTTCTCCAAACTATGCAACATACTCTAGTTCAGTACAAGGGCACATCTAGGTCCCAGAAGATCATCATATTCTACAGAGTGCCCCAGGGTTCCATCTTGCACCCTGTCATCTTCAACCTCTGCATGACTCTAACAGCGTAAACATTCACAATATGCCAACAATACACAACTCTACTAGAAAATCTTATCCACCCTCTCAGACTTCACACAGCCCTCCTCAATTACATCCTACATGCTGTGGCAGGGTTTATCCATGGCCTGGAGGAGTATGACCACATCAACCCCTTCCTTATACTGTAGAACCTCATTCGCTGACCTTGCCGGCCGTCACAATTTTCAAAACCAACTGTGTCATTTACAAAGTCAATGCAACCAGCACCCCACCTATCTGGCTAACAAGTTCACCATCTCAAATGACTATAGACAAACCCCACAGCCTGGATACCACCTCTAGAGACAAAGACATGCAAAAAAGAAAGAAAACAGTGCTACAAGCCTTCTCCATCTATGGACCCGAGATCTAGAAAAACGTCCCTATACTGCTCCAGTTTAGGTAAGAGCTGAAGATGCACCTCTTTAAAGAACATTATATCATGATGCACTAAAACTCAGATTCCATAACCCAGATAACCTCTTCAATTACTTGCTGACTGTATATTTTCTTTTCACATTCTTTTCATTTTGAACAGCATTTGTCCGTCTTTTT
This sequence comes from Pleurodeles waltl, assembly GCF_031143425.1. NCBI lineage: Eukaryota > Metazoa > Chordata > Amphibia > Caudata > Salamandridae > Pleurodeles > Pleurodeles waltl. The sequence continues at coordinate 442,645,695 of NC_090443.1, read as the reverse complement.
GCGGGGTTTGCCATATACAAATACCTCCCTACAAACAGACCTACATACTGACACTGGCAAAATATTTTTCCTAACACTAGAACACATCATATAATCTCTGACACAAACACACATGCCTTAAACAGCATTCACACACAAGTTGTGTAGAGGGTGCTGTAGGCTCTGATGCAAGCTAGGAAAATCTGCCCCTTCCTAGTCTGCGTAGTAAAGGCCAGCCATAAATTTAGTTCAGTCGGTCTCTCAAACCCCTGGATATGGGAAAAGAGGTGCTCTGGTGATGGAAAAACCTGAACAATAGTATCCTTCTTTCTCAAATATCAATATTTAAATAACATATTTCACCACACAAACAATTGATTGCTTAATTACCATAGTGCGAAACCATTGAAAGTGGGGGCGCTCTTCGTCGGACAGGTTAGAGAAGAAGTTAAAAAAACTGGTGAAGAAATGAGCACACACTTACGTCAGGATTTTAAAAAGTTATTTAGCAGAGCTTGCTGCTATAGGGTCCAACATTCACCTGCAATTGTGCTCACAGTTAAATCTTTTGCAAACTCTCTGGAAGGCAGTCCTGTTACTTAGAACTCAGACTCTGGCACAATTTCTGGCTGTCCTGCCCAGAAGACGTACACACTTCACTGCATCCAATATTTCACACTGTTCCCATGTGGCTAAGATTATATTTATAGGAAAATATGGACCACAGGAATGACACTTTACAAGATGTCACAAAAGTCAGTGGGAAGGGAGAGGAATTCCTGCCAAAAATGTTATTAAAGTACTGGTACATTATTTTGAGATACTAAAGGATGCAGTACATTTCTATTAAAACGTTGCTATTAATTTATCCCAAATAATATTTGGTTTAAACTAGTGGACCGGCGTACACTTAAAAGGACGTTGGGCCTGCAGCATTAGACAAAGCTAGATACCGTTTTACACTAGAGAAACGAATGATCCGAAAATGTTTAGTAAATAATGTACTTTAAAGTATCCTAAGCCAGTAACAATAGTGAAAACTAGTTCTATATATTTAAATAAAATGTAAAGGAGGGCATCCCCACTGCAGGAAATTAGGACAATCCAGTCCGGGCTCTCACCATTGCCAGAAGGTGTAGATGGGTGATAGGAGTGGGAGAGTGTAGGGAGTTACTACGGTTAGGTATAGATCATCCCGGTACCAAGCAGCAGGCAGGCTTCAAACTCAAATGTAAATCAGGATCCGAACATAATCATGCAATATTACCTCACATTTGGCCTACCTTGCGTTTAATAGGACAGGACTGACAGACATTGTAATAAGGTTCCCACACTTTTTATGAACAACAGTAACAGGTCTCAGCAGGCCTGCTCTACATTTCCTTAACAGAATCACTTAAATCCAGATGGGCTGCCAGGATCACACTGAGAAGGACTCACAGATATCACAAAATCCAGCATGTTATTATTGGGAGAGTACTAGCATTTCTCAAGAGGGCAACTGCACATTTAGTGGACAGAATCAAAACATCTGAAGTAGAATGCTATACCTTTTACTGACAGTACCTATGCTTCTCAACAGGATAGAATAGCAGCTCTTAGGACAGCTTCTATACATTTACTCACCAAAGTGCCAGGATAGCAGAAGTGACAGACAAGCCCCTTGACTCTCTCGATAATGTAATTGTGCCAACTTATTGTTCACCACTAATAGACTTGTATTTGCTGGTGCTGGGATTGGTTTAAGGTCATAGGGGGGAAAACACAGAAAGTAAAAATAACCCTCACACAGCCTTCATGACATGTAGGACCACAGGTAGCAAGGGCAGTGCACTGACTGCCAAATGAAATGCCAGGGATGACAAACTGGGGCCTTGTCTAATCTCCATTACCATAAAAGGTGAGAAATGTTGGTACAGCCAATGGAATGTACCAACACCTCTCAGCAGGGCTGCTATACTTTAATCAGCCTTCTGTTCTAAGCTCTGTGATAGAGTGGACAGAACTGCCAACTCACCTTATGTATGAGGGTCACCTTAACCAGTTGCTAATATTTGGCATGCTGGGATTTTGCAGTTTCACTTTTCACACTATGAGCGCAGCCCTCATATTCACGTTTTTTCAGAGATTTAGATCTTATAATGACATCTACAATATGTAAATTACATCACTGTCATACAATTTTAAGACAGAACTAAAAATGTAAGACATTTCCCAACATTAATTTATTCACTGGGCATTTTATCATCTTCATAGCAGCTTTCACTGTTGTAATACCATACTTTTTAAAAAGTTGTTTTAAAAATCTCTGTTGGTAGACCCTTAAACTTAAACAGAACAAACAAATATAACATGTTCAATCATCTGTACACCATTATAGCAAAAGGTACAGATTCTTTTGTCCCAGGCTATATTCTGCCAATTATCCGTTACAATTTTTAGCAGCAAACATTTCAACCTACATAGCATTATACATCTTCGCACCCTGTGTTCCAAGTTCCAACTTAGATATACCTGCGGTGTAGCTTCCTGGCAGGTTTGAATGGCACATGGGAAGCAAGGTTTTACTCTACATAAATCAATGTCATAAACCATGGAAGAATTTGTCATATTATACTTTTAAAAGTTTTTAAGGTGAACATAGCTCATATTCTGGATGTCTAAACTAGTCAGAGAAAAGTGCTGAAGTGCAGATAAAATAATAGTTGAAAACGTCCCAGTCTTTGCAGAGGGAAGTAAACATTCCGTAGTTATATGACTCCTTAAAGACGTTTGTGGCATGTAAAATACAGTGATACCATTGTAGAATAGCAGCTAAATCTCTTATATAAATGCTCACCAGATCTAATTCTAACCTTAGTGCTTCTATCGAAACTATGCAATTGAAAGTGCAAATAGTGCGAAGAATCTTACCTTCCACCTTATGCATAAAGTGCCATTGATCAATATTTCTTGTCTCTATAGCATATAGAAGAGTCGAGAGAACCTCCAATTTGTATACGGTTAGGAGATGATGCCTATAGCCTGTCATTCCATAAAGTGTATTTAGTGCATTACCATGGGCATAGTCCTTATTCGATATATGTACAATATGATCCTTTTCAGCCAAATTTGCTGATATAATTTTTCCCAGACAAGGAATTACTTTACTTCTTCTAAGGTCGAGTGATTATAAGACCACATAAACCTTTTGCCAGTTGGACACCTTTTAGGACAAAACCTCATGATGCTGGTCTTATTTACATTGAACTTAAGAAACTGGGCATCAGAGTAGGATGACACAACACTGAGATGCTTCTGAAAGTCTTTAGGAGTCGGGACCAACAAAACAATGTCATGCACATAGAGGAGAGTCCCTAAAGGATAGGCACCTAATTTTGGGGCACCCCACCAGCCTTACTCAATACATCAGGTAGATCTACCATATATAAAAAAAAGCAGAGGTGCCATCAGACAGCCTTGCTTAAAACCATTTTTGGTCAAGATCTTCAAGGTTATGACTGTTGTGAGTACACTAGCACATCCAAGAACGCAATTGCTTGCAACATTCAGACTTATTTGGATATATTCATTACATCCTTGAATATCAAGCTTGCAATAACCAATGCTTGTTAAATGTCTTATTTACTATAACCAATGCTTGCTGATTATGCACATTGTATTCCACCTACTCTAACTGTAAATAACAAAACATGTGCTCTTCACAATGTGATCTGAATTAAACATGTGCCACAATCAGGAGGATAATTGCTTATTTCCTTAACAGGCAATCAACTGCCAAAAGGCACATGTGTACATTTTATTATATAAGGATGCTTGTGAGTCTGAGGCTTGCTTGGCTTTGTACTTATTGCTCTGCTCACTGGTTTCCAGTCAAGTTGAGTTCCTTGTCCTCCAGCCTACCTCCAGTCCAGTTCCAGTGCAAGTCAAGTTCCTTGCTCTCCAGCCTGCCTCCAGTTGAGTTCTAGTGTTCCTCATTCTTCGACCAGCTTCCAATTGAGTTCCAGCATTTCTCGTCCTCGGGACAGCCTCCAGTCAAGTTCTGGTGATCCTACCACCCCCCGTCCCCAGTCTGCTTCCTGCGGAGTCACGGCTCTTTTCTTGTGTCTTCTGCTGATGAGCCCATATTTCCTGTAAAAGAGAGCAAATAATAAAGGTGAAAAAGCCCAGTTTGGGTTCTTCTGAAATTTTCAAGCAAGTAACTTAATTTCAAGGTAAAGAAATATTAATCGCTTAAATAAAACAAAACAGAGCTCTGTCTAATTTATGACAATAAAAACTAGCCAGAGGTTTTGTTTGGGTGGGAATCCAAGATACAGCTAAACAGACATTAAGAAAAGATGTATTTCCTGTAACAAGCGTTCACCTGAGAATCAGGAGATTGGAAATAGAGCGAGTTTATCAGAACTATTATTGGCAAGAGATTACGCCAGAACACAAATGAGCCCTTTAGTAAGTTGATTGTTTTTGAGTTTGGACATTGTTTTAGAGACTCTGAAAGTATTGTAAAAACAGGAAGAGACTTGTTCAGCCTTATAGAAGCGTATGCCCAATATGTCATCAATAATTGACATTATGCAATGTGCAATAGTTTGTGCAAGTTCAATGTATTAATGAAGTAATTCTTTTGCAGCCCAGAATCCTAAAAAAACAAGAACCCAGTATTTTGAGAAATCAGACGTCCTGACACCCAGCACAACACACAGTCCAGGATCCAGCAGTCCACAAAGCTAAGGCTGGTATTTTCTCTTTTTGGCTTCCCCAAAACCACTTCCCCTTGAGGACTTGTGAGAGGGTAAGGTACTTTTTATTGCGGTCACGTTAGTCCTCACTGGGATTGGGGAATCGTCATCGCCCCATCGGAATGCCTGGAATTCAAGTGAGTGGCTCGCATAGAAAAATGCCCCGCCTACCACCTAGCACAACATGACACCAGGTGTTGGTATTAAGGGCAATGATAAGTTTTAGGAGCCTCATCTGGTATACCGATGGCATTCCAGAGTGTCTGCCTCACTACATGATCAAAAGCACAGCCTTACATATATATATGTAAAACATAAATAAACATAATAAAAAACATGCCACTCATAGCAACCTCGCATCCCCTTGTTTGTTTCATAATAAAACTACCCTACAAAAAACACTACACTCCTCATGGCTCTCTCAGCCACCAAGTTCACCACCCACACACACAGACCCAACAAAATGCCTCCTTAACCTCCTTCAAGAGGAACACTATGTTGAAAAGCAAGACTATTGTGAGCCTCAAACAGTCAACAGAACTAGCAACACTCCTGCTTCAAGCTCACATTATACTACTTACCCTTCTACTAAACAAAACAACACTACCACTAACACACCCTATCTAAACTGCCAGCTCATAAATGCTCGATCACTCTCAAAAAACAAGCACCACATCTACGACCTGCTCACAGACACACAACCTGACTTACTATTCATTACGGAAACCTGGTTGGGAGATGACATGGCACCAGTATTGCACGAAGCCCTTCCTCCAGGCTATCAAACCATCACTCAAAACCGTATAGGCAAGAGAGGAGGTGGACTAGCTATTATATTCAAACAGGCAATAAACCTCAGTAAAACAGACATCTCCATACAAGGTTGTGAAGCCCTCCTTACCAGATGCCACCCTACTCCAACTTCCACCTGTAACTTTCTCCTCCTTTACAGACCTCCACCTAACAACTCCACTTTCCCAGATGCCTTTCTTGACATAGTCTCAAACCTTATTACACTATACTCCAATCTATGCATTCTTGGGGATCTAAACATTTGGTTTGACAAACCCAATATGCCCCATCCAAAAGCTATCACCACTGGCCTACTCGCATTGAATCTACATCAGATTGTACACAATCCCACACACATCGCTGGTCACATCCTAGATGTCATTTTTGCTAAGCCTGAACTTGTTACTATTCATAGCAACACACCAACCACCTGGTCAGACCACCATCTGATAACTTTCCGACAGACAACTCCACAAATCAACACACCCCACAACCACCTACATACATACACCTATCGACCATGGAGAAAACTCAATTTGGATCACTTAGAAACACAACTAACAGCAAAGACAGATCTAGATACAATCAATTCTGTACCTAAACTTTATGAGTGGCTACAGGAAGCTTTTGATGTCCTAATACCACTCAGAAAAACTAAACATGACAAAAGAAAACCAACACCTTGGAGAAACACAGAACTTAAAAAGATTAAAAAACAAATCAGAAAGTTGCAGCGGACCTGGCTCAAAACAAACAACAGTCAAGACAAACTGCAGCTACACAAACTTAACAGGATATACAAATCATCAATCAAAAAAGCTAAAAAAAGATACTACTCAGACAGAATTCTAAATGCTCAATCTACAACCAAGGAATTTTACAAAATTCTCAATGAATTTCGAAAACCCACATGCATGGAAGGAAGTCATCCCACCACTCAAGATTTCACAAACAAATTGGCAACTCACTACACAACCAAGGCAGACACACTGGACTCCTATTTAAAACAGAAGAAAACCATCAGCACCAACCCCTTTACTAAAATACCCTTTAAGAATAAACCATCCCAACCTCTACAGTCCTTCAAACAAATATCCCAGGATGAATTTATGGATTTGGTCAAAGCAAGAAGACCTTCTGGTTGCCCTTCTGACCCTTGCCCACCACAGATCTTCAAGAACATCCTGCTATCTACTTCCGCTGCCACACCTGTAAGAAGAATCATCAACAACTCTTTAACTTCAGGAACTTTTCCTACAGACCTGAAAAAGGCATACATACGACCATTATTAAAGAAAACAAATCTAGACCCGCAAGACCCAAACAACTACAGACCTATCACAAATGGACCTTTCCTGGGCAAATTGATAGAAAGAGCAGCATTCGCCCAGATGTCACAATTCATTGAAGACAACTCTATACTTTCAGATTTCCAAACTGGATTTCCGCCCAGGAAGAAGCACTGAATCGGCACTCATGGCAATCTGGGACGATCTTAAAAACACAGTTGACCGAAATGGAGTTGCTGCACTACTTCTCTTGGACCTCTCAGCTGCCTTTGATACAGTTGACCATGACACCCTAACTCAAAGACTCCACGAAGCCGGCATACAAGGGATTGCGCTCGACTGGATTACTTCCTATCTCCAAAAAAGAGCAAATATCATCCACTCACCCCCCTTCTCATCCGAACCCTACCTCACAAAAACAGGGGTCCCCCAAGGGTCAATCATCTCACCTTTGCTTTTTAACATCTACATGATATCTTTACCAGAACTGATCAATGATTTCCATCTCACATGCTACAACTATGCAGATGACACACAAATACTACTTCAATTAGAAGACCCCAAAAACATTGAAAACTCTCAAATCTTCAGTTGCCTCAGAGCCGTTGATCAGTGGATGACCTGGAGCCATCTCAAACTAAATACCTCCAAAACTGAAATACTCACATGTGGTGACTGGAAACATTATGACCCTCTGTGCGGCTGGCCTGACGATCTCGGACCACCTCCTCAATTATCCAAGGAAGTGAAAAACCTAGGAATCACCATGGATTCCAAACTAACTATGAATGCCCAAGTAGACAAATTAGCACGCACAAGCTTCATCACCTTAAAGACTTTACGACGCATTTTCCCTCACCTCGGATTTCCACACAAGGTGCAAGCTACTATCTCACTTGTATTATCCAAACTGGATTATGCCAATAGCCTCTACCATGGATCATCTCTATCTGTTATGAAAAAACTACAACGTATCCAGAATTCCGCAGCCAGGCTACTACTACATATAAAGCCGCAAGCCCACATCTCCCCTGCCTTGAGAGCACTACACTGGCTACCCGTTGCCAGAAGATGCACTTTCAAGCTGCTTTGAACAGGACCGCTTTTCATCAGAAAGAAAATTACCAAATACATCCAACAAAGAACCCTCCACTCAAGACTGGCACCCCGCCTTAGAACACCACCATACAAGAAAAAGACTGTAGGTGGTACATCCTTCTCCGTCCAAGCAGCCAAACTATGGAATTCATTACCCCCAACTATAAGAGCCACAGATAACTTTCTTGTTTTCAGGAAACTACTCAAGAGTTGGCTCTTTCCTTCATAACCACCTTTTTCAAACAACTATGAACTGCATATGCCTATGGGGATAATTATTTTTTTCAGATTATATGTATATTTCTATTGATTTATAGTTTCTTTATGAAGCACCTGTAAGCTCTGCCCGCTGAGCCACGCCCTGTCCACCCTCGAAGTAGGTAAAGGAATTCCCGCCTTTTACCAGGATGATGGACAGCTTTCCAAAACGACCCCACTGCGTTTACCGCCGTTTCCGGTGGTGCGTTTGTTGATGCGCAGAAGCACGAGGACATCCCCACAAAGACGCACTAGTAACAATAACATTGCCAAAGGCACACAAGGTTGCTGGAGACGTTTACCCCGTGGCCCATCACGTACCCCTAGTGTACAATATAAACAGGGTGTATAAAATATGCTAGGTAACGCTTACTGACATACTCGTAGAAAATACTCCGGTTGTGTAGGCCACGATGCTCATTTTACAGAAACTAAACCTCAAAGGAAGCACTTACCAATATAAACGTAGCAGGTGCCGCAGTCGAAGCTCAGCTTCTGGAAAGGACAAGCCACCCTGGCTCTTGGGCTTGGCAAGGATGTAGCACGGCTGTGCGCTCAGAGATCCCATAGCAGAGGAAGATCTGGAGTCCTTCCTGGAGGTGAACTGATGGTGTACTGGAGCGTGGTCTGTGTCTGACTGTGACGCGCGGGTTCTATCTTCCTCTCCTGGAGACACAGAGTAGAAGGTTTCTCCCTTTATGAAGCACCTGTAAGCTCCGCCCGCTGAGCCACGCCCCGTCCACCCTCGAAGTAGGTAGGGGAATTCCCGCCTCTTGCCAGGATGACGGACAGCTTTCCAAAACGACCCCACTGCGTTTACCGCCGATTCCGGTGGTGTGTTGTTGATGCGCAGAAGCACGAGGACATCTCCACAGAGACACACTAGTAACAATAACATTGCCAAAGGCACACAAGGTTGCTGGAGACGTTTACCCCGTGGCCCATCAGGTACCCCTAGTGTACAATATAAACGGGGCGTATAAAACATGCTAGGTAACGCTTACTGACATACTCGTAGAAAATACTCCGGTTGGTTCGGTCACGATGCTCATTTTTACAGAAACTAAACCTCAACAGGAAACACTTACCAATATAAACGTAGCAGGTGCCCCAGCTGAAGCTCAGCTTCTGGAAAGGACAAGCCACCCTAACTCTCGGGCTTGGCAAAGATAAAGCAAGGCTGTGCGCTCAGAGATCCCATAGCAAAAAAAGATCCAGAATCCTTCCTGGAGGTGAACTGATGATGTACTAGAGCGTAATCTGTACCTGACTGTGACGCGCGGGTTCTATCTTCCTCTCCTGGAGGCACAGAGTAGAAGGTTCTCCCTTTATGAAGCACCTGTAAGCTCCGCCCGCTGAGCCACGCCCCGTCCACCCTCGAAGTAGGTAGGGGAATTCCCGCCTCTTGCCAGGATGATGGACAGCTTTCCAAAACGACCCCACTGCGTTTACCGCCGATTCCGGTGGTGTGTTGTTGATGCGCAGAAGCACGAGGACATCTCCACAAAGACGCACTAGTAACAATAACATTGCCAAAGGCACACAAGGTTGCTGGAGACGTTTTACCCCGTGGCCCATCACGTACCCCTAGTGTACAATATAAACAGGGTATATAAAACATGCTAGGTAACGCTTACTGACATACTCGTAGAAAATACTCCGGTTGTATAGGCCACGATGCTCATTTTACAGAAACTAAACCTCAAAGGAAGCACTTACCAATATAAACGTAGCAGGTGCCGCAGTCGAAGCTCAGCTTCTGGAAAGGACAAGCCACCCTAACTCTCGGGCTTGGCAAAGATAAAGCAAGGCTGTGCGCTCAGAGATCCCATAGCAGAGGAAGATCCAGAATCCTTCCTGGAGGTGAACTGATGATGTACTGGAGCGTAATCTGTATCTGACTGTGACGCGCGGTTTAAATCTTCCTCTCCTGGAGACACAGAGTAGAAGGTTCTCCCTTTATGAAGCACCTGTAAGCTCCGCCCGCTGAGCCACGCCCCGTCAACCCTCGAAGTAGGTAGGGGAATTCCCACCTCTTGCCAGAATGATGGACAGCTTTCCAAGGCGACCCCACTGCGTTTGCCGCCGACTCGCGTGGTGCGTTGTTGATGCGCAGGGGCGCGAGGACATCTCTGCGGGGACGCACTAGTGGCAATGACATTGCTGGGGGCACACAAGGTTGCTGAAGACGTTTTGCCCCCGTGGCCCATCACGTACCCTAGTGTACAATGTGGACGCGGCAGATGCCGCGGTTGAAGCTCACCTTCTGGAAAGGACGGCCCACCCTGGCTCTTGGGCTTAGCAGGGATGGGGCGGGGCGGGGCTGTGCGCTCAGAGATCCCATGGCGGAGGGGATCTGGAATCCTTCCTGGAGGTGAGCTGATGATGTGCTGGAGCGTGGTCTGTGTCTGACTGGGACGCGCGGTTTCTGTCTTCCTCTGCTGGAGACACAGAGTGGAGGGTTTCTCCCTTTGTGGAGCACCTGTGGGCTCCGCCCACTGGGCCACGCCCCGTCCACCCTCGAGGTAGGTGGGGGAGTTCCCGCCTTTTTACCAGGATGATGGATGGACGACTAAGTATTTTTTACCCATGTTTCTAATTATGTATTGTATGTGCAGATGTGTGTGTATAGTCATGTGTGTGTGTGTGTATAAATATATATATATATGTGTATATATTGTTTCTGTGCCTGGCATGTTTCTATGAATTTCTGCTCTCTTTTTATCAAACTTATCTACTCATCGCTCTTATGTCATGTCTCTATCAAACTATCCTCCATTCTCACTCGGACTCATCCCAAATCCCTTCGACCACTTCCATCTCCTAAATATCTCTGCCTAAGCTCATCCCTCCACCCCCACATCTAACTCACCAAACCTCACTCTACCTCTGTGACCTCCCACACAACCCTACTAAATTCTCCTGCATTCATCTCACCCTGCTACTATGCTCTCCCTAACCCTTCCACATCCTCTTTCCCCTCCGCCCCCCTTTTATTCATCTCAAGCCTTTGGATTGAGCAAATGAAGGACAAACTCCCAATTAACACTTCTGGATTTCTTTCCTCCTCCACCCCTCCATTACTCCAGTCAATCTAACTAACAAACTCTCATATCCGCAACTCAAATTAACTCATAATAATACTAAAACTGTACTCCTTATTAAATTATACTAATGCATCACTAATTCTTGTTGGGTACCGGAGTAGCGTGCTACTCATCGAAAAGCGCTTCGACGCCTCGTCAGGGGTAGTAAGCGCTATATAAATACGATTACAATTACAATTACAATATACATATATATATACATATATATGTATATATATATATAAAAATATTTTGAGGCCTTCCGGCTAAAAACTGGACTAGCTGAATTTGACACCTGTGTCATGTGGCTTGTGGGCACCTGTGGGTGGATACAGGTGGTTTAGCAAAATGTGTTATTTCGTACAGCGTCTCAGGATGCGATGTAGCTGTAAATGCAGCCATTGCTGTCTTCTGTATCAAAGAATACACACTATCATGGCGAATGAATGACCTCCTCTCAGAGGACCCCTCATTTAGAGACACAATTAAAAAATAAATTACTCAATTCATAGAACTCAATAAAAACCCAGGCCCTAACCCTCAAATCATGTGGGATGCCTTCAAAACCACCATCTGGGGTCAGATGATCAAACTAATATCATGGAAAAACAAACAGAATAACTGTTCTCTTGACAACCTGGAACATCAAATAGAAGTTTTTGAAAAAAAAACATGAACAATCCATAGATGAAACACAATTAAACCACTTAACAAAATTAAAATATGATTACAATAAAATATGAAGCAACTAAATACATATAACCTGAGGCGGCTCCTCTGCTATGGCAGCTGCAAAACTTTTACAAGAAAACGATAATAAACTGTGTTCATTATCGTTTTTTTGTAAAAGGAGTATGGCCAAGGGCTGTGACGAGCACTGAGGGGGAGAGCACAGCAGTCCCCCTTAGTGCGCATGTATGTGTGGCCGGCCGTATCGGGACTTCCACTCTGCCTCAGAGTGCCTTGGCTGGGGGCTCCATCCAATTCTAACACTGCTTTCATGCTGCCAGCAGCACTAAAGCAGCATTATAATTGGATGCAGGGCTGGCGAGTCTGTTCCTGCAGTAGAAGAGAGGAGAGGAGTGGAGCAGATCGGAGCGGTGCAAAAAGTAACTTAAAAAAATATTTATATATATATATATTTTTTGTCCCCCCACCACGCGCTGCACCATACCGCCCATTTTCCCTCCTGTGAGCCACCACTGCATATAACTGTCCAAAGACAATTAATCTCTGTCGTCGAAATAAAGCTGGAACACTAATAGCCTCTAAAACAAACCTACCATAGACCCAGGATAACCTCCATCACCAATGAACACGGCATACCGTCTATTAAAGAGAAAGATATTCTTTCCACCTTTGAAAACATTTATCACAAACTTTACTCAGAAAATAATAACACTCCTTACAAGACTTACCTAGAATATCTCAACAAGGTCCTCATCACCAAAATAGACAAATTCCACATACTTACTCGAAACTCCCATCACATACAATTAAATTACAAATGCAATTAAACTGCTTAAAGCAAGGAAGGCACAAGGCCTGGGTGACTTCCCTGCCTCCTTTTACCAAACCTGGGGACCTTCCCTTATCACCCTGTTAGAAGATCTATTTTCCCATTTCTCCTCCACTGGTACAGTCAATGGTACTGAGGAAGAAACCGCCATAATTGTTATACCCAACAAAGGGAAAGACTCTTCAAACCCCCAAAACTACCGCCCTATCTCCCTTAAAAATATTGATGCAAAATCTACGGTAAAATCCTCACACCCAGGCTGGAACCCCATACTCAAAACAATTATCCAACCTTCACAATCTGGTTTCATCAAAGGCAGGTTCAGTGCACACTTTTTCAACCGCCACAACTGTGTGCTCGCATTAGATGCGGGCAAGGCATTTGAGAAGGTCTTGTCGTCCTTTCTTCATGCCACTCCACCACTTTCAACCTGCCCCCTATCTTCATTAGAATGATTTTGCCTTTTACAAGGAACCCAGAGCAAGACTAGACATCAATGGAACATTATCCAACACCTTCAACCTACAACAAGGAACCAGGCAAGGCTGCCCTTTTCCCTCTTACTATTTCTACTAACCCTGGATCCTCGTCTTATAAAAAGGAAGATAGATCCCCTCCATTCCAGGTACTCCCTTTCCTGTAGGTCTGCTCAAAGTAACAGCTTATGCAGACGACATTCTTCTCTTCAAAACCCAAGCTGACTCGCCTCTACCTAACATCATGTATACCATCAATAACTATTCCCAAATGTCAGGCTACCACTTTAACAGAGACAAAACTAAGGTTCTACCTCTTAATGACCACTGCAACAGTGCAATCATCAGTGATTATGGCCTTAAATGGGCCTGAGACAAAATCAAATACCTGGGAATCTGGTTCAGCTGAAACCTCAGAGAATCTTTTGAACACAATGAAAAAAATTACATTAAACAAAATTAAAGACATCCTAGGTAAGTGGTCCTCCAGATTCATTATCTGGTGGGGTAGAATATAAACTATCAAAATGATGATCAGCCCTCTTATTAACTTCTTGATTAGCATGTCTCCAATCTACCTCTCTAACACTTTTTTGCCAAAATAGATATACTTACCAAGTTCCTTTGGAATTCCAAAAAACAAGAATTGCTCTACAGAAGCTGAGCCTTCCAATGACACTGGAGGTTTAAACCTCCCAGACTCTAGAAGATACCAATTTTTTTTTATAGTGAGACAAGGAAGTTACTGGCTCTCCCCACCTAATACCAATCCTCCATACTGACTATTCATTGAAAATGATCTCGCTATTCCACTCTGCCTTACTTCACTTATTAGTACTCATAAAATAAAAACAGAACATTCTTCAATCATTCTCTCCAATACAGCACAGGCCCTTTGGAAAATTGATAAACAAATCTGGAACAAAATGCGCTTCTCACTCCTAGCCTCACTGTGGCATAATGACTACTTTAAATCCGAGGGTAAGACACTGCTTCAAGAGAAATGGGCACAAAAAGGCATCCTGCTGGTTGGAAACTTGGGATCTCCCTCCAATCCAATACCATTCTCCCAGCTCAAATACAAATTTGGACTTGATGACGTATACTTTTATTACTTTTTTTTAAACCAAAGCAATCACCTCCAGACATAAACCCCTGGGACCCCCAATTTCCCCAACACCTTGAGCTTATTAGTCTCTCCTCACCCCCCACAACTTCCTCCCTAACTAAATGGATACAAATCAAATGGAAATCATTCATAGATGATACAAACAATACATGTATTTAATCACTAAACTGGCCATCCATTTGGCTTAACCTCACTACCAACAAAACAACAACATCATTATCACGATTCTGGACTGCATATGTGGCCCACTAGACCCTCGCTAAACTTTTCAAACTAGGTCTCTGCAACTCTGGCACTTGCTGCAGCTGTGAGAAGGAATCCGGTGACATGCAGCATCTGATGTTCAATTGTCCCTTCTGCAAGAGATTCCGGTCAGAAATCAGCCAAACCATCTAGCAAATTCTACGAATAAACTGGACCCTTAGCCTTGCCTCCCTTACTCTAGGCTTCCTCTCCCCAATACAAACGCTAAGCTGGGTAAAGAAGATGCTACTTATGGGATACCCATCTCTCAACTGGCCTAAAAGTCATTCTTTCGGAATGGAAAGACCTCTCCAAACTATTGGCCCACACCTGGTGGGAATGGGTGCAATTCAATAGCGGAGCAGATAACTCTCTAAACACCTACCTAAAACCCCATCAGAGAAAAAGCAAACAATATCGTCCAAATTGGACACCTTCATCTCAAACATGTCTCCACATTAGATGCTAGCACCCACCACTTCTTCCCCCTCCCCTGCCCCCTCATCCACTCCTGCACCTCCTCACTATTTCATTTATATCCTCCTTCTTCCTTGCTAGTCTTCTTATATATATATATGTCCTCTCAATTCTCCTCTTTTCTTTCCCACTTCTCAATACTATCTTGGGGTGTTCCATATGCTATTTAATGTACTATACCCTCATAGCACATCTCTCTCTCCTCCAAAACATAAGACAATAGCATCTGTGTATTAATGCCACCACATTAAGTGGTTATATTATGGTACTCCGTTCCCATGTTGGTTCCTCAGCAATGTATATGCTGATGTACTCAACTTCATTTCTCATACCCTACCAAACATCTGATCCTCTCTATGTCTAATATGTCTTTATTCTTGTAATGTCTAAAAAAGACTCAATAAAAATGTCTTTGAAATAAGAATACACACCATAGAAGACGAGTATAAGAATCCATATTTATCTTGTCAGACCGCAACATGATCTTGCATTAAGTCAAAAAATGGCTGTGCTGACAGAAGTGAATTGCAAAGAATGTGGGTTAAAATAACTTCCTAGATGAACAAGGAAAGAAGACCTGCTCTTCCTTTTACTCAAGGACACGCCTTAAACAGAAGCTTCTGTATACCTGTTCTTCACTATCCTCTGTACATTAACTGGGCCACAGCAGCCGACAACTATACAATCTGTGGATGATTCCTACCCTACAATGTATAGTTTTTTCAGTTACCTTAGTTCACTGAGCCAGGCGTTTGGTGACCTGACCTTGTTACTGAGCGAGGCAAGCATTTTATTTTAAAATACCTTCAGTGTTTGAATTTGTGGATACATAGAACTAAAAGCAAAGTTTTCCGTGTGAGCATCTTTTTCATTTTCCAGTATGTTTGCAGTATAAGGTAGATTAGGGGTCTCAATGGGCTTCTTGCAGCAATAATCTTGACTCATTTGGGGTTGTATCTTTTGGGATTTGGCTACTTGATGTTCATCTCTTACATACTCCTCCTGTAGTCTGTCAGGTTCTTTATTCTGGTGCCAAACCAAAGCCATTAGGTTCTCCTATGATGGGGCAAGGTGGACTAACAGAAGCAGGGGCTGCCCTTCCAACTTTTGCTTTTACAGCTGGGACCTTGCTACCGCCAGCAACAGTCAATGGGGGTCATTCCAACCCTGGCGGTCGGTGTTAAAGCGGCGGCCAACCCGCCAACAGGCAGGCGGTAAAAAAATGGAATTCTGACCCTGGCGGAAACCGCCAACACAGACCGCCACTTTAACACTCCGACCGCCAAGGCGGGACAAACAAACAGCGCGGCGGTGACCGCCAACAGACAGGCGGGAGACAATGTACCGCCCACCCTATCACAACCCACCAATCCGCCACCTTTTCCGGGGCGGTAGCCCCGCCGATAAAAACAAGGCGGAAACAGACATTACGAACGGAAAACGCTCACCTCTACACACTCCACGAGGAATCTGGACAGTATGGAACCCGAACTACACATCCTACCAGCTATTGTCTTCCTGCTCCTCTACCAGGAGCACGAACGCCGGCGCAGAAGACAACGGTGAGTACTGCACCTACGACACAGGGGAGGGGGAGGCAAAAAATTACGGGGACACACATACGCGACACACCCACCCTCACCCTCACCCACAACTATATACACATCAATGCAGAGCAACAACTCAGACTGGCACCCCCAAACCCCCCGGAAGAATGCAAAGACAAAATAAAATGACCATGAAATTTGAAGTATATTGTACGGCTAAGTTAAAAAATATATCAAACATCTATAACTATATATACATATGTAAATTGTCCTGTCCAAATTGGGTATCAGCCATTGTTCGTGGGCCAATGGGCCTAAACACATGGGCAAAGCCCACACAGGATACCCAACTCCAATGGAGAGAACACTGCAGGGGCATCAGATAGCAAAACTACAGGCACCTCAGGGGGAAGGGAAGAGGGGGCACCTCAGCCGGATGAGTCCACGACGCCAGATCCACGATGGGCCTCCATGGCCACTGTCCCATCCTGGGGAGTGCAAAGCCACAGTCTCACAAGTCTCTACAGTGGGTGGATTGCCCACTGTGCCATCCTGGGGAGTGCAAAGCCGCAGTTTCACGAGTCTCTACAGTGGGTGGATTGCCCACTGTGCCATCCTGGGGAGTGCAAAGCCACAGTCTCACGAGTCTCTACAGTGGGTGGATTGCCCACTGTGCCATCCTGGGGAGTGCAAAGCCACAGTCTCACGAGTCTCTACAGTGGGTGGATTGCCCACTGTGCCATCCTGGGGAGTGCAAAGGCACAGTCTCACAAGTGGATTACAGACTCCACTGGTTCTGGAGGAGGCATGGTGCCCAGAGTGCTTCGTGCAGCCCTGCCCGACACAGATGCGGGCCTGCCCCTTCTGCCAATGGGCCAGCGGTGCTAGAGACGGCGGTGCCCAGCAGAGCGGTGCTTGAGATGAAGGGCCCAGCGGAGCGGTGCAGAGACGGCGGTGCCCAGCGGACCGGTGCTTGAGTTGAAGGGCCCAGCGGAGCGGTGCAGAGACGGCGGTGCCCTGTTCAGCGGTGCTTGAGTTGAAGGGCCCAGCGGAGCGGTGCAGAGACGGCGGTGCCCTGTTCAGCAGTGCTTGACTTGAAGGGCCCTGTTCAGCGGTTCTTGAGACGGCGGTGCCCTGTTCAGCGGTGCTTGACTTGAAGGGCCCTGTTCAGCGGTTCTTGAGACGGCGGTGCCCTGTTCAGCGGTTCTTGACTTGAAGGGCCCTGTTCAGCGGTTCTTGACTTGAAGGGCCCTGTTCAGTGGTTCTTGAGACGGCGGTGCCCTGTTCAGCGGTTCTTGACTTGAAGGGCCCTGTTCAGCGGTTCTTGAGACGGCGGTGCCCTGTTCAGCGGTTCTTGACTTGAAGGGCCCTGTTCAGCTGTTCTTGAGACGGCGGTGCCCTGTTCAGCGGTTCTTGAGACGGCGGTGCCCTGTTCAGCAGTTCTTGACTTGAAGGGCCCTGTTCAGCGGTGCTTGGCTTGAAGGGCCCTGTTCAGCGGTGCTTGACATGTGTGTCCAGGTCACCAGATCCGGCCATTACATGGATTTCACTCGCCACCTGACATGTGGCTGCCGGGCCCTTCGTGCACATCTGTCTTCTCGCTTGCGGGGCCCTCCTGTGCTGCCGTCCCGGGCCCGTGGGTGTCCTCCTGCACACCTGGAATGGGGCTGGTGGGGCCCTCCTGGGCAGCTCGCCTGCTGTCGGACTTGTCGGGCGTGCTGCCCTTGCCACCCTTCCCTGCTCGTCTGTGGCCCTTTCCTCCCTTTGGCGGTGTGCCAGGTGGCACCCCACTCCCTGACGGTGCCAGGGTAGTGCTTTTGGAGCCTGCTGTCTTTGGCCTCTCGCGCCGGGCACTGGCTTTCTTGGCTTTTTTTTCAGGGGGTGGGCTGGCTGTCTCTTTACTCCTAGCCGAAGTAGCTGGCCTTGAAGGTGGTGGACTCCAAAATCCTTGGACTATTGTCTTTGTAGGGCCAGGTTTTGTGGTGGCTGAGGTGCTGATTGGAGTCTTATGAGATGGAGTGGGTGGGTCAGTTGTAGGAAAGAGGTCAAGGTTGGAAAGGAAAATCAATTTAGAAAGACAGGGACGGGTAGTTGTAGTGGGTATGGGAGTGGAGGAAGAGGATGTGGTTGTAGGAGAGTGAAGTCTGGTGTCTTTGGGTGCAGGTGCTTGTGCTGGAGGCTGTCGTGAGGTGGATGGCTGTTGGGTGGGTGACTGCCTGCGTTTGTGTGGTTTGGAATAGGGGGTGACAGACACACTGGGAGAGGACACAGGGGACGTGTAAATGGTAGTGGGGGTGGTGACTGCACGTGTGCGGAGTGTTCTGGTGGGTGTGCTGGTGATGGACGTAGTGGCTGAAGATGTTGTGCATGCAAGTGTGAGTGGAGACGTCACAGGGAGGGAGGAGGGAGACGAGGAGGAGGGGGACACAGAGGAGGCAGTGGCTGTTGGCATGTCTGCATGTGGATGTTGCTTGGGTGAATGCTTGTGTGATGTGTGGTGCTTATGTCTGGATGAGCTTCCCTTGGGTGTTGAGGTGTGTGCAGGCTGGTCTGTAGGTGTGTCTGGGATAGGCAGAGGTACAGGGGAGTGGGACTGGGTTGAGGAGGTTGGAGGAGGGAGGCAGGAGACAGGGACAATGGCTGCCGTCAGTGCTGAGGCCAGAGCGTTGAACGATCGCTCATGGGCAGCCTGACCCGAATGAATGCCCTCCAGGTATGCATTACTCCGGTGCACTTCCCTTTCTACACCCTGGATGGCATTCAAAAGGGTAGACTGCCCAACAATGAGCGTCCTTAGGAGGTCAATGACCTCCTCACTGAGGGCAGCAGGGGTAACTGGGGCAGGGCCTGAAGTGCCTGGGGCAAAGGAGATGCCCACCTTCCTGGGTGAGCGGGCACGGGTCGAAGGCTGAGGGGCTGCAGGGAGGGCGGAGCTGGTGCGCTGGGTGGCGGCTGTACCTGTTGTTGCGGTGGGCACGGATGTTGCCGCCACCACAAGGGAGCTCCCTTCCGAGGACGTGTCTGTGTCGCTGGTGTCACCACGTGTCCCCGCTGTGGAGCTCCCCTCGCCCTCCGTCTCACTGGTGAAATCCGAGTCAGTTGCATGGCCCTCCATGGCCATGTGAGATGCAGCTCCCTCGTGCTCCGATGCCACTTCTCCTCCGCCTGATGATGCTAATGCACACATGAACAGGAAGACCACCAAAAAAGGGGGGGGGGAGGAGAAACAAAGACATGTTGAGTGCATGCATTGGCGACACCGTTGGCGGAGAGGACAGACACAGAAGCCCCCTGCACTACACCGCGCACTTGGGGTACACTACTCAATCCATGGGACATGGCCTACAAGCCTATGGACGACAACTCCACACATAGGTGACACAGGGCCATGAATAGCTGTACTAGGCTACCTACAGAGGTGGGGGGCGGGGGCACAGGGCCATGCCTAACGGAGGGGCCTAGACTACAGAAATCGCCCTGGCCTAGGGATACCCACAGCCCTCCTCCCTCACCCAGACACCTCCAATGTGCGCAAAAACAGCAGAATGTGCTTGTACTCACCCCCTTGTGTCTGCTGTGATGTCCTCACGCGCCCATCCAAATCGGGGTAGGCCACCACCAGGATCCGGGACATCAGTGGGGTCAAGGTACGACTGGCACCCCTCCTACGTTGGGAGGCCATCCCCAGCAGAGCCTCCGCGGTCTTCCTGCTCCCGCATCGGATGTCCTCCCACCTCTTCCGGCAGTGGGTGCCCCGTCTGTTGTGGACCCCCAGAGTCCGGACGTCCTTGGCGATGGCACGCCAAATGGCGATTTTCTGATGTGCGCTGACCTATGTGACATGTACAGGGGGAGAAAATAAAAAATCATCACCTTCTGCATGCTCGATGTGAGTGGCCCCCCATCCCCACCCTTGCCATGTGGCACATGCTCTCATCTGTCGTTTGATGCATGCCTCATTCGCTCCCCTCCCAACCATCTTTCATTCACCCCACTCAACCCAGGCATTGGCCACAAAGCATGGTCCCAGTGTACTTACCTGTTGGTCTGGAGGACCGTAGAGTAGCGCATACTGGGGGAGGACCCCATCCACGAGTTTCTCCAATTCTTCAGAAGTGAAGGCAGGGGCCCTTTCCCCAGTCGCAGCAGCCATTGTCTCTTCCAGACTGAGGTCACAGCAGCACTTGCAGTATAGGTCCTCTCCTGTGGATGATCAGGTATCGAGTGATTAAGCAGATAGAAAATGGCGGTCACGCGGTGCGTACCGCGGCGGGGCGTACCGCGACCGCTGGCGCACATCGTCATTGGCTCCTGAAACCCATAGGGTTCAATGTTAACCAATGCGGCTTTGCGCCGCGGTCTTCGACCGCCTAACGCCACGGTGTGCCACGCCAGCGCATTGACCTCACATCCCACTGTCGCACTTCACAGGTCAGGCAGCCGCCATTTCAAGGGCCCCCATATCTTAATTTCTACTGCGTCACACATGCCTAGGCCTTGCATCAACACTCATACAAGCCATTCAATGCATTGAGAATCGTGTACTGTGCAAGCTGTGGGAACGCACCTGTGGGTTGATTGACTCTCTGCTCCATGTTGTCCTTCCTAGGCACCGTCCGCTGGGACTTGCGAGGAGATGGAGGAATCTTCCCGTGTACAGACCGCTGGTGGACCTGTCGACAATGGAAGAAAGACATGTCATACTGACATACAGGCTTGACAGAGCCACTATACAGGAACTGTGTGCCCAGCTGGAGCCAGACCTGATGTCACCCATCCGCCAACCCACAGGGATCCCCCCTCTAGTGCAGGTTCTGTCAATACTCCATTTTTTGGCAAGTGGGTCATTTCAAACAACAGTGGCCATTTCATCAGGGATGTCTCAGCCTATGTTTTCCAAGGTGTTGTCCAGAGTGTTGTCTGCCCTGCTGAAATACATGCGGAGCTACATTGTTTTCCCTGAGGTGGGCGATTTGCCTACAGTGAAGGGTGATTTCTATGCGCTTGGACATATTCCCAACATCATTGGTGCAATTGATGGGACACATGTTGCTTTGGTCCCCCCCAGCACGAGTGAACAGGTGTACAGGAACAGAAAAAGTTATCATTCCATGAATGTCCAGGTGGTCTGTTTGGCTGACCAGTACATCTCCCATGTAAATGCCAAGTTCCCTGGGTCAGTGCATGACGCGTACATCATGCGAAATAGCAGCATCCCTTACATGATGGAACTACTTCAGAGACACCGTGTGTGGCTAATTGGTGACTCTGGTTACCCCAACCTGTCCTGGCTACTGACCCCAGTGAGGAATCCCAGGACAAGGGCAGAGGAACGGTACAATGAGGCCCATGGGCGTACTAGGAGGGTGATCGAGCGGGCCTTCGGCCTCCTGAAGGCCAGGTTTAGGTGCCTCCATATGACAGGTGGATCCCTAATGTACTCACCAAAGAAGGTGTGCCATATCATCGTGGCCTGCTGTATGCTTCACAACCTGGCTTTGCGACGCCAGGTGCCTTTCCTGCAGGAGGATGGTCCAGATGGTGGTGTTGTGGCAGCTGTGGAGCCTGCGGAGAGTGAAGAGGAGGAAGACAAAGAGGACGACACAGACAACAGGGACACAGTAATACAGCAGTATTTTCAATGACATACAGGTAAGAATCCACACCGGCATTTTACATTTACTTAAAGTCTCCTGCCTCTCTACTGTCTGAGTTTCCCCCCAGTGTATGTTAACTGAGTTGTGACTTTCCCTTCCAATTTCAGAGATGTGAGCCCCACTCCGTGACCTCTGCTTTGTTTCCCCATGGACTACAGCTGTGTGACAGTGGTATGTTGTCATCACAATGTAACTGGACATTTGGTTCTGTGTAATACATTTGTTCAAAAATACAGGCAGACTCCAGATTATTTTTGTGAAATAAGTGTGTTTATTAAAGTGCTCAAGTTTGGGGAATGGTTGCAATTCGGTGATGGGTGATGGTGGAGGAATGTCCATGGCAGAGTCCAGATTTTCAGTCTCACAGGTGCATTGTCCATATGCCTGTGGAAGGTGGAGCAGGGGCAGTTTAAGGTTGGACAGGGTGACAATGTGGGACAGTGGGATGACAATCAGGGGGTATCCTTTCCTGGCGGGGGTCTTGGCATCCTACTCTGTCTTCTTCCTAGATCTCAGGCCCCGCTTGCGGGGTGGTTCTCCTTCTGCAGGGGGTGGGGTTCTGGTGGCCTGTTGTTCTTGTGTCGGGGCCTCCTATCCACTAGCGCCGGCGGAGGTGGTAGCCTGTTCTTGGTTCATGCTAGTGACAGGGGTCCTTTGTGGTGCCACATGGTCCCGCAATGTGCTGACAATCTGATTGAGAGCCACAACGATGGTGCCCATTGCGGAACTGATGTTTCTGAGTTCTTCCCTGAACCCCATAAACTGTTCCTCCTGCAGTACCTGGATCTCCTGGAACCTGGCCAGGACCATCGCCATCATCTCCTGGGAGTGGTGGTATGCTCCCATGATGGAGGATGGGGCCTCGTGGAGAGTGGGTTCCCTGGGCCTGTCCCCCCCCTTGTCGCACAGTAGCCCTCCCAGTTCCCCTGTTTACCTGGGCCTCTGTCCCCTGGACCGTGTGCCCACTACCACTGCCCCCAGGTCCCTGTTGTTGTTGGGGTGGTGGGTTAACCTGGGTGCCCTGTAGTGGTGGACACACCGCTGAGTGACGTGTCCTGGAGACAGAGGCATGGGCCCGCTTGGTGGGTGCTGTGCTGGTGTTCCCAGAGGGGGGTAGGTCTGCTGTGGCCTGTGGCTGTCTGAGGGGAACCGACTGTCCTGAGGTCCCCGATGGGCCGGGCTGGTCATCTGGGTCCAGGGAGACAGAGCTGCTGTCATCACTGTGGGCCTCTTCTGGGGGTGGAATGGACATTTCTGGACCCTCCTGGGCAGTGTTGTGGCGTTCGGGTCCTGCAGGGGTATAAGAGTATGGTTATTGCTTCTGTGTGTGCCATAGCGTGCAATGGGTGGGTGCCCGTGTACCCCAGTGCTGGCATTCCCTTGTGGGGGCTGTTGTGACGGTGGTTTGGGGGGGGATGGGTATGTGCAGTGGGCATGCTTAGGTGATGGGTGTCCATGGTTTGTGGTCGCATGCAGGGCTTGGTGTTGGGATGGGTGGGTTGTGATGGTGAGACATTAACAAGGAGGATGTGTGATGGGGGTGGGGGGGAGGGTGGGGGTATGATTTGGCATGCCGGTGGGTGGGGGGGGATGAAGTAGTTGAGATTAGACTTACCAGAGTCCATTCCTCCGCCTACTCCTGCGAGGCCCTCAGGATGCAGGATCGCCAAGACCTGTTCCTCCCATGTTGTAAATTCTGGGGGTTGAGGTGGGGGTCCGCCGCCAGTCTTCTGCACCGCGATGTTGTGTCTGGATACCATGGAACGCACCTTCCCCCGTAGGTCGTTCCACCGCTTCCTGATGTCGTCCCGATTTCGTGGATGCTGACCCACAGCGTTGACCCTGTCCACTATTCTTTGCCATAGCTCCATCTTCCTGGCAATGGTGGTGTGCTGCACCTGTGTCCCGAAGAGCTGGGGCTCTACCCAAACTATTTCCTCCACCATGACCCTGAGTTCAGCGTCTGAAAACCGGGGGTGTCTTTGGGGTGCCATGGGGTGGTGTGGATGAGGTGTGGGGTGGTGTTTGTGGTGATGAGTGTGGTGAGTGTGGTGGTGTGTGGTGTTTTGTGTGTGGATGTTGTGTGGGTGATGGTGTAATGTGCCTGTGAATGCTCTGTACCAGCTGGTGGTGTCTCTCTCTGGCCTTAGTCAATAAATGGTGGTCGTAGGGGTTTGTGGGTGATGTGGGTGTGTGCTTTATATTGTGTTGGGTGTGTGGGAGTGGTGTTTGTATGTGTATCAGGTGTGTGTATTTCAAAATGTCCAATGTGGCAGTGTTTTGGAGCTGTGTGTGCATTTTGACCGCAGCGGTGTGTACCGCCAATGGAATACCGCGGTTGAAAGACCGCCGCGTGGATTTGTGGGTCAGAATGGAATAGGCGTATTTCTGTTGGCGTGACGGTGGAGGTTTGGTCATCGCCAGTTTTTCGCTGGCCGTTGGTGTGGCGGACTTTTGTGGATGGCGGGTTTTTGGCGGTTTGCCTGTTGCGGGTCAGAATGACCGTGGCAGTTTCCCGCGGCGGTGTTCTGACCTGCAGTAAGCGCCTTTTACCGCCGAGGTCAGAATGACCCCCATTGTCTCTTCCTCTTCAGATTGATTCTAACACTGTGCAGGTTGGGGGGGCTTAAATGATTCAGGTTCCTACTTCCTGGAAGCAAACCTTTTGCATGTTCTTTGATCCTCATTTCCAGTGAGTCTTTTATTATTTGTTCTGCTGATGGCTGAATAATAAAGGTGAAAGACACCCCTTGGGATAGGATGGCCTATTAACTGCCAGGTCCTTGTGTTCTCCCTTTTCTGTTGATGACTGGTAGTAGTCTACCCATGTCAATCAAGCGTTGTAAGTTCTCCGTAATCACTAGTGACGTGGGAAGGTTCCATGCTTGTGTAAGCGGACATCCCAATGAACAACTCAGCAGAAGCATCTTGCCACATGTGCCCCGCAAGAGATTGCATCTGGTCTTGGATTATCTATGGCCCTGGAATGGGCATCGATAAGCAATCCCCCTGGAATATATTATCTGTAGAAAGTAGGGCCAATGCTGACCTCTAATCCTCTGCTGCCACTTCAGCTGACCAGTTTACCTCCAGCTTCTCATAATTTAATATTTTTCTGTAGGTCTTGGGGAATAAATTCTAATGGGAGAGATATTTACCAGAATCTCTTTCTGCAGAAGTAATAGAAAATAAAGATCAAGAAATACTTTTTTCAGATGCAAGATGCATCCACGATAGCTCACATTCCATATTAAAAACAACATATAAGAAAATACATGTTTAGGTACAATATAAAATACTATATAATGGAAAGTCATATAAGAAAGAATACAGTAAGATGCAATAAATCAGGTGTGATAAAAGCATATTAAGCCATAAAAACATTAATAAATTGCTCAAAGTGCATCGTTCTTCGCGACCGTACAGCGGACCTCCAAAAAGAGCCAACATAGGGGCAGGAATGAGCATCTGTCAGTTGCTTTAAGAAGTGAAAGGCTCTACACTGCCTAAAAGTCTGAGAGCTCATAAATGGGATAAAAAATTGCCTAGTATAGGTTTTGTAAAATTCACACAAAAAAGAGAAAATGTTACATTGTTTGCCAGGATCTGCCATCACAAGGACATGGGCAAGTACCAAGGTTTTTTAAATAGCCTAGTGCAAAACAGAGTAAGTGTCCGCCCTAAAATGAAATAATAAACATCTTTCCCAAAACCAGTGTGCATTAAGCAAATATTGAGTCAGCGCACTCTCATGGCTTAGGGGCAAACAGGCTGCGACAGAGGGCTGCAGCATTTCCACATAACACCTTTGTGATTGAGCAAGATTAAGTACTAGAGTCTTCACGTACTTTTTAATTAAACACCCAGTAGAGCAAGGCTCCGTAAAGGCATGAGACAACCCAATCTCCTGGATTTTTTTCTTCTTTCTTCACATACGCTAACCATGGCATGCTAAGACCCTTGTCGCATGCTAAACACTCCTTAATGATGTCTCTGTTAAGGGCAGCCTTCTCAGTTCTCTAATAGATAGCCAGAAGAATAGGGGGCGAACTCTGATACAGTCGACCATGTAGGTCATATCCAGCTCCATGCGGCAAATAAAATCAGAGGAGGATAAAGAGGCTGAAAGAACCTTTCTGTGAAAGCGATATTCATCCACCTGAAAGGCTTCGCAATTAGCAATACCCTATATCTCAGCCACAGGAACGCACTGGGTCTCATAAATCTGCAAAAGCGGTGACAGTGCCCTCCCCCCAGGGGGCTGAGGTAGACTATAAAGGACTGCAACTGCCCTAGATAGCTTCAGCCCGCAGTGTGTGATGTTAGGTGCCCAAGATCCAGCTGAATCAAAGATGACTCCAAGATAAGAGAAGGTGCTAGTTCTTTCTTGGTGGAAACCTGAATACACTTTAAGCTGAATACACTTAGGGCCACAAGCCATAATATAGGACTTTGAAAAGTTTGAACGTCGAGATCGGCCAAGAATAGAGTGAAAGAGGACACCAGCAAACACAGAGCTTTTGGAGTGTGAGCCATTAGCACTGCGTCTTCGGCACAGAGCAAGATGGGGGATGAAGCACCATTCAACTTGAGGACTTCAGGGGTAATGGTAGTTAGATAAAAGCTGTGCTTGTTAATATAGAGTATAAAAGGTAAGAATGCCAAAAGACAGCCTGGCCTCAGTCCTCAAAAGATTTTAATCTCATTGGAGACTTCGCCATTAGGTCCAAACCTTATTCTGGCTTTCATGTTTCAATGAAGGGAGGCAAAAAAATGAATGAGTACTTCCCCATAGAGAGGAGAAGTCTCCAAAGCATTGAGCGGTTCACACAGTCAAATGTCAAAGTCAAATCCATAAATGCAAGATACAATGGAGTTTGCTTAGCTATTGCACACTTGCCAAATATTCAATTTAACTTCAGACATTGCTCAATTATACCTACACGGTTTCTAAAACCATATTGATAGCTATGTAAACTTGCATTTTCTTACCCCCACTCGTTAATCCTGTTATATATAACTCTGCCTAGCATTTTGACAGATGTATCAATGAGTGAGATGGGGCAATAGAAACTAGGATGAGACCTGTTTTAAATATTGGGACAATGGTTGAAGTAGTCCAAGAACTCGGTACTGGGGAGTGTGCATGGTTGTTGAAGATGTTAGTCAATAGCAGAGCCCAGAGCTCAGTGTTGCACTTTATCACATCTATAGGGACTCCGTCCAGCCCAGGTACCTTCCCACTAACACTCTGTGGAATAGAATCAACACTTTCAGTGACCCATATGCCCTGATACTTGCTACCAGTCCTACTCTGCTGTGTGGTCATTGCTGTGGCAGAGTATATTTTAGAAAAGTTAGCCTTCTATGCTTTCCTGGAAATGTGACAGCTAATTGAAGTCTCAGCATGGTTTATGATTTTCATGGCAGTTACATCAGACAATAGATGCTGCTTGGGCTTTCGTGTTCCAGTGCTGAGTAATGAACCTCATTCCATCTCTTTATAGTGACTGCTTTATACTGCTTACGTAAGGCAGCTACTGTAAGTAAGTGCCTACGGTTGGCAGCAAGGGTCCTGCACAGCTGTCGATTGGCTACAGAGCAATCTTTATTAAACCATCTAGATGCAATATCTGTGGATCTGATAGGTTTCTCAAGAGCTTTTATAATGCAGATATAAAGGGCAACGAAACAACAAACTATTGGCTCCTTGTTGGCCAAGCAACACATAGTTCGCTCCTGATTGTCTCTTATTATAGCCTCCAGGTATTGAACCGGGTTATTGAGTTTCCATACCTATCTCAGACTATCTGAAGATGATTGCAATTTACTGATTCTGTCATCAATATTGGGTTTGATCTTCAGTGGTACAGCCAATGCTGCTTCAATGGGGTGGTAATCACCAGAATTTGAGGGAGTAGTAGCTCTATGCTGTAATAGATTGCTTAATCTGCGGGATATGAAAATATAATCAATTACTGATACGCTCCCTCTATCCCCTGTAAGTAGGCAGCCCTTTTCCCTAATACCACCCATGTCCATAATTTTATTCAGATCATGGGTTAAAATATATGGCTCTAATTCCTTGCCTCCGATGGAGCAGATATGTTAATTAAGAAATTTCTAATTACTTATGTGTGTGTTTATTAATTTGAAATATGCATAGAGAAATTAATTTTAGAAAAAATAATGTGTGCGCTTGAAAATGTGCCCTCGGGGAGTGGTCACCATGTGTATTAACACATGCCAAATAATGGAAAGTGTATAAGAAAAATGCATTAATATGTCATAACTAAATGTTTAACTTATGTTTTATATTAATTCATCTTCTTAAATTAGCTGGATTAAGGGACTGGTTTCACAGGGCCTTGCTTGCTCTGAACATGGAGAATTTGAATGCCTTGCAAAGGACTGGTAACCAGGGATTGCAACCTTGAACCGCTCAGAATTCAAGCCGCTCAGCAGAACATTCTGCAAATGTACCAACGGACAGGAGATGATGAAGACAATTTGATACAATTATGTGTAGTGTAGGCTAAATGTCCTTTCCCAGGACTTGAACAATAGAGGCACTGACTAAAGACTCCTATGCAACAATTTCATTACCTGAAGAGCCGGATGATGTTCTCATCGCAAGAAGAACCAATCAGTTTTATGGGACACAAGACATATTCAAACTCAAAGATTTGGTAAACAAAAACTATAGGTTGGATTCATAACTTCCGATAGACTGACCAATTAGCAATTAGTGGGATGGACTGGGAGACCCTAATAAAAAGTCATGACAAGGGGTAAGAACTCAGAACTGCGAGGAGAAAGTTGATGACATCAGGAGACGCTGTCCGGGGTGCTGATATTGGGCTCATACTCTGTGAGCCTGATCCGTAGATGACTATTGATGACCTGAAGACAAAGACTGACTTGTTGCTGATCCATCTTGGATAGGTAGCTATGAAATGTGACTGATGGTTTTGTGCCTTTTCTTCCAGGTACCAACTGCACTGGTTTACAGAGATTAGATTTTTTTTCTCCAAATTAATGTTTTTCTCTAAATTGTTTTCGCATGAAGACCCCCATGCTAATGCTAATCTTGGTTAGGTAGGCTGTTAGGGGTGACGTGGACAGTGACAAATGACTGACAAACTTTATTGCTGAATTACATTGTTAATGCTGATTTTCATAGCTTATGTTGTTGCTTGGTCACATATGTTTTCTTCAAGAGAATAATGTCTTCTGACTGATGAATTAATAAAGAATTGTTTGAATAAACTTTGAACTAACAGATGACCTAGAATTATAAGCAATAGGGAATCAAACCTGTTAACCTTTTCATGAGTAGTGGTTATTTCTTATTAGTATGATTATTGTTGTGGTTTCACAAGGTATTTATCTTGCTTATTGATGTTGATTTTTGGTTCAGTGGTCACTGCATGACTAGGATACTCCATGCGATTCAAAAGATTCATCGACCTATACGCGTCCCCTTGTAAGTTTACTTACTAAGGACCGGGAGCGCTAGCACCTCTGTTATCTAACCCTCTGCAATATGCTCGTCATTGTATGACTTATGATGCTCGGTTAGCCTGGCTTTAAAATTTCATGCTAAACATTGATGTTGGCCTTACCTATAGATGAATCGATAAATTCAAACAAACGGGAAATTACTTATTTGGTGTATTTACAAAGTCATTATTATAAAAATTCACCATGTATAGGCTCAGGTTCTCCATGATGAGCACAGCCTGAAAATCCTTTCCAGGGATTTCCAAGTCCTGGGCATGAGCAACCTATCGACAGATTAATACAAAGAGATAACCCCCCTGATGCATGTCTGTACCGATAGGGATCAGCGCACATGAGGAAACAGTGAAACCCATCAAACACCAAAGGCTGAGGGTCTCAGGTTTACTGAAACAGCAGCATATCATCATTTCTTACAAAGAGCTGCCGGTCTGGAAAGTGTACCTTGGTGCAAAGACCAGCTGCATTTATAACTTAGAATTTTTAGCAAGGATACTTGTATGTTAGAATTTACAGTTAATGAAATAAAATTAGGAGACTGAGGTGAGGCCAAAGTCTTTACCGGTGCTGCCTCATGACTTGCAGCCGCAGGTCCAGCCAGCCAGTCAATATCAGTGAGCTCAGACAGGACTGCAAATCTGTCCTTGCATTCCAGGGCTGGCCTAGGTTGTAGGTAGCTACACATGAGAGGTGGTAATGTTGGTTTATAAAAGAACCCCTGGGGTAATGTGACAATCCCTGAGCTAGAATACTTGCCCCCTACATGTGAATTAAGTAGATTTCTCAGCCAGGCAGTGTGCCTGAAATTCACAGCAATACAATTTCTCTATATATTTTTACTCGAAGGCCCTACCCAACCAAGTCTGTGTATCATTAAGATCTCATTACATTCCATCAGATTAAAGTTTTTGTGCCTACAAAGCCAGTGAGTTATTTTAATATGCAATTGTTCCCAATATTCAGACTGATTGCACTTTAGAGGCAATACACACAAAAAACAGCACACAGGGGCACGCTGCTGGAGATAAGTTTAATGTCACATTACTGTGGACATGTACAGTCCTTGCATTATCCACTTTTGAAGAGGTTCCTAGTACGCATTCATCCATTGAGTTTCAGGTAAGATGATTGTTGGTTCCGGGGTGTGAAGCAACTACGGCTGTCAAGGAAGGTAGGTGCCCACAGGGGCTTGCTGGGGGAATTTCCTCTGGCACAACCTCTTCTGAAGGTGAATTATCTACCACAGTTGCTTGATGAGTGCAGCAGTGGGTGCAAGCACTGGAATTTAATTCAGAAAAATTCCTGCCTGTATCATCTGTTCGCATGCTGGCTGTGTGTTTCTCAATGAGGTCCAGTCGGGCCTTAAGAGTTTTTGACAAATAACAGAAAATTTGTTACAGAGTTCCTCAATACTCGGCAGGCTTTTCTTTTTCCATTTGACAGCTAGTTCTTGTGGAGAGTGAATAGTCGTAGGACTTGAAGGGGCTGGAGGTTATCAGGATTATCCATGGATCTGCCACATTGTAGGACTCTGGCCCAGTGTGTGGTGGACACCTTCTGGTGTTAACACCTTATACTGGGTCCAGGCAACCCTTACTAGATAGTGTTACAGTGTCTAGGTAGCCAGGGCTCTCTAGTGGTAGCTGTGGTGAGCAGCCAAGACTTATCTAGGAGGAGTGTGAAGCACTTGCAATACCACATTAGTCACACAGTAACTTATCACAGATGAAAGGAACCACACAGTGTTGCAAAATAAAGGTACAAACTAGATTGTCATAGGCAAACCCTCCCACTGGAGGTAAGTACAAACAATACATACACAGGTAAATATTAGGAAATAGCACAAAATAGCAAAAGGCCTATTGGGAGTGAGCAAACCATATACCAAAAAAGTGGAATGTGGAATGCGAAAATAGGTCCCCCCCAGAGGATATGGAGTAGTTAGCCAAGTGCTAGGAGAGAGCGGAACCCCAAGAGGTAAGTATCTAGAAGACCCCAGCGCAGATGTAAGTTACCTGGTCATCCATAGGCTAACATGGGGACTCGTAAATGGAATATTGCAAGAACAGGACCTGGCCGGTGGAACCCAATAGTGGATTCTTGTTGAAGAGGACCTGCAAAAGAAGGGGACAGAGTCCAGTCCACACAGGAGTGTCCTGGTGGGGAGGAGGCAATGCCCACCCTTATGTTGATGAAGATCTGGGTCAATGGTGGTGGATGAAGTCCAGCTGCGGAGTCCAGGAGCTGCAGAGGAGTCCCTCGATGGTTGCCGGATTGCAGATGGGTCAGTGGTCAGGGGGACCACCAACAAGCACAAACAAATGCAACTGGAGCTGTTGGAGATTTGCAGAGCTGAAGAGGACCAGCAAGATTCTGGATACTCGACCCTTGGTGGGGAGGCTGTGGTGACCCTCCGAATACAGGAAAGCCAGCAGAAGCAGTTAGAGCCCCCACAAGCAACCCAGTGGCAGCAGGCACAGTAAGTCACAGTGAGGCCCAAGCAGCACACCTGAAGAGAGGAGACTGTCCTTGCAGAGGCAGAGTGCTGGGAGCTGGGGCTACTTGGAGCCTGAAGATCTCTCGGAGCAGGAGTCAACAAGCCTGGGTTGCTGCAACAGTTGTGGTGCACAGGGATTATATCTTGGAGGCAGAGGCAAGAGCTCACCATCTCCGAAGTTGGACAGAAGGCAGAGAGGACCCAGAGGACCCCTCATAACCAACCACCACCTATGTTGGAGAATCTTCGCAGGTCCAAAGGACAGCAGATTCCAGCAGCCAGACATGCTGCTTTAGGTGCCTGTGGATGCAGGGGAGTGACTCCTTCACTCCAAGAGAGAGTCCTTCTTGCTTCTTTGGTGCAGCTGAAGTCTTGCCGACCCCAGAGGATGCACAGCCATGGAAATGTTCCAAGTGGCTGACAGGAGCTGTGGAAACAATGTAGCAAGGACAGGTCATCCAGGTGTTGCAGTCTTGTTCGGTTCCTGTAAAGTCCAGCAAAGGTTCTGGTGGCCAGGAGCAGAAGAGGTCATTGCAGAGGAGTCCTGGTGAAGTCTTGCATGCCAAATCTGGGAACCCACCACAAGGGAGTCCCTAACTAGCCCAAAAAGGAGCTTAGACACTTTCCAAGATGACCACCTATCAGAGGGGTCACTGACGTCATCTGCTTAACCTGACCAGTCAGATGCTCCCAGGGGTCTCTGCCCATCTTTTTTTCAAGATGGCAGAATCAAGTGGCCACCTAGAGGAGCTCTGGGAACCACCCCTGGGGTGGTGATGGACAGGGATTTGCAGTTTTGTGCCAAAGCAGGGGCCGGGGGTCCCTTGACTAGTGCAGACCGGATTATGCAAGGAGGGCACAAAATGTGCCCTTCAAAGCAAACTGGTCGGGTGGGGTGGCTACCCCTTCCTTGCCTTGTAACACTTATTTCCAAAGGAGTGGAGGTTGCATCCCTCTCCCACAGGAAATCCCTTGTTCTGCCGTCCGCTGCTTGATCTGGTCAAGCAACAGAAGGGCAGAATCCTGTCTGAGGTGCTGCAGCAGTGTGGGCTGCTCGCAGACCCTGGAAGACTGAAAGGAACAATACTGGGAGGTCATCTAAGGAGCCATCAGAGTGCATGGAATCATCCCACCAATACTGGCATCAGTATTGTAGTATGATTTCAACATGTTTGATACCAAACATGCCTTGGTTCGGAGTTACCATTAGGCAGCTGGACCAAAGGAAGTGATCTATGGCCAGTTCATAGGTAAAATGGCTTCCTTGCACTTATAAAGTCAAGGGAATTGGAACTGGAGTTCGTAGGGGCACCTCTGCTCTTGCTGGCATGCTCACACACAGGGACCTGCCCTTAGGGTTGGCAGGGCCTTCCATAGGGGTGACTTACAGTGACCTGGTGTAATAACCAGCAGTGAAAGGGTGCATGCACCTTTTCACGCAGGCTGCCAATGGCAGGCCTGCAGGCACAGTTTGCATGGGCTCCCATGGGTGGCATAATACATGATGCAGCCCTTGGGGCCCCTGGTGTACCCATGCCCTGGGTACCTAAGTACCATATACTAGGAACTTACAGGGGTACACCAGTATACCAATTGTGGGGTGTAAAGAGTACCAAAACAACCAAATTTAGAGGAGAGAGCACAATCACTGAGGTCCTGGTTAGCAGCATCCCAGTGCAAACAGTGTAGGCACACTGACAACAGGTAAAAAGTGGGAGTAACCCAGAACGAGGGACTTTTCTACACATATGAACTGCTGTGACTAAGGGGTTGCCTTCCCTCTCCCGATATTGGTTCCCCCTTCTCATAGCCCCCCGCTTCCGCACACAGCCTCTTCCCAGCATCCCAGGCTAATAAACGCCCTGTCCTCTCATTTACAGAAGAAAAGCCAAAGGCACTGGATCCTTAGGTGGACAGATCGAGGCTTCCTTATCAGAGCTTTGTTCAATCCCGAATCCATATCTTGCTGAAATAGTTGCAGGGTCCAGGAACGGCAGTGCAAAATGAGTAAATCTGTAGCCAAACAGTTACACTTGCCACGCCCTCAGAGGGTCTAGCATGGATTAACACAGTGCAAACTCCCAGGATTTGTCAACAGAAGTAACCAACACCACAATTCCTACTTTCTACAGTAATATGTGAGATTCCATCCAAAATGCCTGTGTATAGTCATAAGCGCAGTTTAATACCAGTCCACCCCTAAAGTACTATGGGCTTTAACACACAAATTTCATACAAAATAAGTCTGGACTACTGCTTTAGTTGTAATTTCTCATAATAAACCGATTGGAGTTATGACATCTAATTTAATGTTTCTTGATGAAACAATCAAGCCTTTTTCCTTCATTAGTGGCTCATCACCATGAATAACTCAGACCTAGGAGGTTTTTGTCAAGAATCCGGTTACATTCCATATAAATTTACGTTAGAATGCCAAAACAGCAAGATTATACTCTCATAGATTATGACACATAAGTGCATATTTTGCCTGTTTTCACTTCATATTTTCACCAAACCTGCTGCATAATGTTGTCCTATATTGACACATAATTCCAGTATGCAGACCAAGCGTAAAGCCATATATTTCCCACACAATACCTATTGTAGCAGATGCTATGGCCTGGAGGCTAGGCCATAGTCTATGGACTACCTGCAATAGACCTTGCTACTCTTGTAGAGGAAGAGGAGTCAGGGGCAGCTCCTTCATTATAGCAGAGGATCGTCGCCCCACTGTTAAAAATGTCCCCAGGCAATGCCCAGAGATGAAAAATAAAATGGTCATAAAGTTAATTTATCACCATTTTATTTTTCATCTTCCGTTCCGAACCGAGTTTTAGGACGGGGTGGGGCTAGCTAAGTGCCAGCAACAGGGAGGAGTGGTGGACCCTTTGCCTGGCCGTCTTCTGACAGCCAACCAGACCTGCACATTATAAACCTCTCAACTCAGCTGTCTAAGACAACTGGGTTGAGAGCAAGCACAAGCCTCCAGTGCCCTCTGGAGCGCCTGCTCCCTCCAATCCAGGGGCTTCTCTCATGCTGGTTAACAGCATAAGAGCAGCACTAGGATTTGGTAAGGAAGTTGGAGCCTGGACAGAAGACTGAAACCGAAGCGAGGAGAACGTCACCTTGCAAGCAAGGAGTTATTTTTATTTTATTTACCCCCTCCTTGAACCCACCCCACTTATTTGCCTGCCCCACCATTCTCAGTATTTGTCTGCTGCCCCTGAGAGAAGTTAGCACTCTCTTTAATACCTAATAAACATGTCCGCACCAGAGCAGAGCAAGATTACTGACAATGCCTTTCTGAAAGTAGAACACCATTAGTTGAAAGCTGCATTCTAAGATTTGTCATTTTGCTGAACACAAACATACATAATCTAAACTCACTGACACTACAATGCATTACCAAACTTTTAAACAATTTATGTGCTAATTATTAGAATTTTCAATGTGATTAGGAGGAATAACTGTCCCATCTAGATAATGTCAGTTGCTAGACACTGCTTGTAAAATATTTAACCGCTTGCTCAAATCAGATTCCAGAAATCAGAAAGCAGTATACAATTAACACAGCTGTAAATATAAGAGTATTCCTTAAAGAGAGAGAACT
The DNA here is from genome assembly GCF_031143425.1 of Pleurodeles waltl. Taxonomy (NCBI): domain Eukaryota; kingdom Metazoa; phylum Chordata; class Amphibia; order Caudata; family Salamandridae; genus Pleurodeles; species Pleurodeles waltl. Next base: position 442,609,775 of record NC_090443.1, on the reverse strand, counting down.
ATTTAATTCATCGGCTGGATGCTTTAGATCAAAGTGGAATGAATGACTATGCTAACAAACATTTATTTTACTCTTGAGTGGATCGAGGCATTGTCTTTTCACTATAATGCTAGAAGTTGAAAATTCTCAAACTTATGGGAAACTTCCTTCAACAACTGCTCTCCTCCAAGGCTAGCACTTTATGGTGGCTGAGGAGGAACAGCAACCACAAAGTTAATAGAATGTGTAAAGACCAGAGAGAATGCTGATTCTCATAGCTTTGGTGATTACAGAATCGTGATTTTATTAAAGACAGGACGGCTAGCATTATGCGTATCCTTTTTTTGCCACTTCCAGGGAGCAAACATTTAAAGCTCCATATTATAATCACATATGACAAGTATTAGACCTGGGATCTTTTGACATGTTTCCCCTGTCTTTTTGCCTTCTGACCTCCTGTTTTTATGGTGTGCTGGACTCTGTTTTTGCTAGTTTATTGTCTCTGCACACTCTACCACTGCTGATCAGTGCTAAAGTGAAAGTGCTCTCTATGTATATTGTATTGGTGACTGCTTTATCCATGATTGGCCTCTTTGATTTACTGGTAGGTTCCTAGTAAAGTGCACCAGAGGTGACCAGGGCCTGTAAAGCAAATGCTACTAGTGGGCCTGCAGCCATCCACATGAGTAGCCATGTGAACATGTCTCAGACCTGCCACTGCAGTGTCTGTTTGTGTAGTTTTAAACTGCCAATTCGACCTGGCAAGTGAGCCCACTTGCCGGGCCCAAACCTTCCCTTTTACTACAAGTAAGGCATCCCTAAGGTAGGCCCTAGGTAGCCCCATGGGAAGGGTGTAGTGTATTTAGAAGGTAGGACATGTACTGGTGCATTCCTGATGATGCCGCTCCATACTAACACCGGCCCTGCTGCCTGCACCGTGGCCTGTGGACACTGCTCGTGAGGTACACGAAGCACCGTCCAGCCCTGCACCGTAGCTTTGGTCCGTCAGCGTCAACAGACGCCCCTGTCTGCATCGCAACACGTGGGCACTGCATGGAGCGCTGCATGCAGCCCGCCCCGCACAGTCACCTTGGGCCTCCCGTCAACAGTGCTTCAGCAACGACGACGATGCTGCCTGAACGCGGCCTGAAGACACCGCATGTCGCACCGCCCTGCTTCACACCTCAACCCTGGTTTCACCAACGCCACAGGATGCCGCCACTGAGCCACTGCCTACAGCGTGACCTGTGGGCACCGCATGTCGCACCGTCCCACTTCGCACCGCAGCCCCAACGCTATCCATGCCAGCTCTCCTGACTTCATCATCAGCCTGAAGTTCAGTCTGCAACGCGTGTGACTTCAAGGGCCCCCGCACACAATAACAGTTTGGACCTGCTGCCTCATAACTTGTTCACATAAGTCACTCCAGTAACACTGTCCATCCTTAGGAGGACAGAACAACCCTGTAAGATATATTTGCAAACTGCCCAGAGCAAGGAAACCTGCATAATTTATGTGTTCCTGTTTCTTTGTAACACTCCATTTCCATCCTGTTTCTTGTCCTATGCACATCGCACCCGATCCTGATATGCTTGCAGTGGCGTAGAGTGGGGGGTGCAGAGGGGGCCGGCCGCACCGGGCGGAACATCTTGGAAGAGACTAAATCCACGGGTTAGGGGGTGCAAATTACTTGCCTTGACCCGGGGTAGGGGGCGCAAATTACTTGCCTTGCCCCGGGTGCTGACAACCCACGCTACGCCAGTGTATGCTTGCATCTCAGCCCAATACATAATCTGAAACCGTTATAAAGATTGCACAACCAATCCATGCATCCAAATTTACTAACCACCATGATAATTCCTCTTTCCCTTCCTAAGAAACCTTCACCTTGTCTCCATACCACAGACAACCCTGAATTGTTTTAGTCTTTGGAGTGCTCTGTAATGCAAAGGTCCTGGAAAAACAGCTTGAATTGAAGATGACAAAAGCCCTACCACTCAAGCTACATCCCTCAAAGACACTTCCTGTCTCAAACGTGATTGATTCACTTCTCTCTTTGTCATTTTTATCTTCCTGACTAGACGTTTTAATTGCACCTTCTCTGCATCTATTGTGGAGCCTAGAAAATCCAACTGCTGACCGGGTAAAATAACTGAATTTTCTAGAGTTGCTACAAATCCTAATTTCTCTAGTGATTGTCTCATCAAGTTCAATTGTTCCTCTAACAACTGCTTCTCTTGGTTCATGATAAGGATGTTGTCTACATAAATCACCAATCTCACCCCCTTTTCTCTCAACAGACCTACAACAGGTTTCAATAACTTTGTAAAACACGATGGGGCTGAAGAAAGTTCAAAGGGTAAACAGTGGAATTGGAACAGCTGTCCGTTCCACCTGAATTGCAGATATTTCTTCCTCTCTTTGTTCACTGGAATTGTGAAGTAAGCATATTTTAAATCTAATTTCACCATCCAGTCTTTCTCTTGTAAGATCTCTCAACATGTGAATACCCTCCATATTAAAGTGACAATAAATCCTATTGTTTCACTTGCCGTAGGTTTATTACAAGCCTCCAACATTTGTCTTTCTTTTTTACTAAAAATAGATTGCGCACAAAACACTTTTCCTTTTCCTTTACTTGAATTATAGAATCATTTCTTAACATATTTTCTATCTCCTCTTTTACCACTTCCATTTGCTCCTTTCTGAACTGCAACTCTCTTGGTTCCTTTTCTTGTAATGGAACTTTGTCGAACTCTATTTTGTAACCATACTCAGAACCCATTGGTCTTGCGGTATGTTTTCTCATTCTTTCTGAAGAAATCTCAACCATCCCCTACCTGTATTGGGGAAGAACCAAAAATAGTCTCCATAATCACCTGATAAGGAAGTTTGATGTCCTTTCCACTTGAACCTCTTCATCTACCCCTTTGGGGATAGAAACCTGATGTTCCTTGAAATCCTGTGTAATTGGTTCTCTCATATCCAGCCTGGGTCTTATAATATTCCCAGCCGGAAGGTTGCCCTCTCCTTCTGGTCCTCTGATATAAATTGCTTGTACTGAAAACTTTCCTCATAGAGGATTGTGCTTTGTCTAAAGGTGTGAATGTAGACACAAACTTTCCCAAAGACTAACCTATACTCTCTCCGAAGAGAAGAACTTTTGTTTCCATATCAGGTTCCTTTCTAGCAAGATCATCCAACTCTGGGCTAATCTTAAAAAGAACTGCCTTCATTTTTGCCACAATAATTGCATTGACATTTCCACAAAAACGTATTGCTCTTTGGCTCCACTGTCTAAGGAGCTCTAAATCAATGTTACCTCCATTGATGTAGGTGTCCTCCACAAGGTCAAAAATATGTGTCAGAGGACCCAAAACATCTTACAGTTTGTACTCCCACTGTTCCAATGACTGCTGCAGACCTTTTCTTGGATCTCTGCAAGAGTTTGAATAAACATGTTATAAGTTTTGGGTCTAAAATAGGTGTAATAGTGACTTTATCACTAATTCTTGGTCTAGAACACTCAGCTCTCATGACATAACTTTCTTTATTTTCTATAGGTTTTCTTATTTTATTTTTTACATAGTCAGCCTCGTGCACCATAGGCCACCAATCGGACTCCCAGGGTGTCTAATGTCCTTTGGGTCAAACATGTTTTGCCCTAGAGGATCTTGTATACATTTTTTATTTCTTTGTGAGGTATTGTCACTGCCCCCAAATTCTATACCAGAGTACATCCGCCATCATCGTAATCCATAATATATTCATCTGGGACTCTAGTAGCCTAATTTCTGTTCCCTTGATCAAGGTCGATAAAGGTAATTGTTTGCAGGGTTAACCTGCCTCGTGTTTATGCCGCATTAGGACACCTTTCCTTGTGAGCCACATTGGACTCCTGTCTTAGATGAGACAGCCCCATCTTCAACCATCAGGTTTTTCTTTTTAGAAAAACATTTGCCCCCTGGACTTTTATCTGAAGTTCCTTCCTCTTCTGATATGGACCAATATTCTTCCTCATCATCCATTTATTTTATTTTCCTATTTAATAACAAACGTCTTACTGTTTCTTGAACAGCATCTTTTAATTATTTTCTAATCACATCCCTCACTCTCTTTTCATGTAAATCCTCCCCTGAAATTTCCTCTGACATTTTATATATTTTGTTTAAATTAAATATTAATTCAATAGCTTGTCCGTGGAAAAACACGTATCTGACCAGCTGTGCTACCTCAAATCCCTCAGATAACAGTCCTAAGGGATTCTGATCGAAAGAGCTGCTCAAACAGTAAAAAAACGACCCAGAGCCTATAACGAAGCAGATAGGCTGTGTCTCTTTTATTGATCGTCGGGTAAAACCTCGATAATAATGCCTTTTTGTTTGCAATGTTGAGATGACTACAATACAACCCTTCAACTCAACGTTTTCCTTCCTTTTTAAATTATTTAAAAGTATTTATTTATTTCTCCCCTCTTCACATTCCGGACATGAGGCCCTGCAGAATAGTGCGCGTGACCTCGAAATTGAAACATGCAAGTGGCCCAGTGGCTTATGTGATGCAGAAGGTTTCCGAAGCGAGTGACGTCTCTGGGCCTTAAAGGTCAGCAACACATGTAGAGATGCTTGCGGCCTCTAGACTCAGGAGATGAGCCCAAGCGCTACCTCTTTTAAAACAGCATGATTCTCCTGCACGTGCAGGAGAAGACTCAGAAAGTTGAGTTTGAGCGCAGCGTCATTTTATACTGTGTGCTTCTCCTGCACTTGCAAGAGAAGGCTGCGGCCTCAAGCCTTCACTCGTGCTAGATCCAGCTGAGCTGATCTCGAGTGTGACCCTTCAGAAAAAGCAGATGTAACGGACAGTAAATCATTTAAATGCGCTGAACATCAACTTTTTAATAAAATCAAAATCCCTTAATGTATAAACGATATGAAAATAATTTATATGTATAATTTCCTACTGAAATCCACATTGAATAAATCACACGTACCTTAGAAATCATAAATTGGGTTCTGTTATCTACCCTGTCTATAATCAATTAATACTAAAATTGTAACACAAACACTTAAAATTAAATAGTTATATCTCTATCCAAGTAGGAAAAGTATACTTATCTGCTCAGAAGTCGCCAACAAATGTGGAAGATGTTGGAGTGTTGAGGAGTTTATGGACTGAAAGTTGTAATGTGTTTATAATGTCCTACTCCATTCTAATATGGAGCTTTGAAAGTTTGCTGCTTGGAAGTGGTGAACAAAAGGATATGCATAATGACAGCCTCCTGCCTTGCCATAAAATCATATAACAATAGATGCTGAGATGGGAGACACATTTATGAAATTGACGTAAATTAAATCAGTTTGATAACACGCCCACCAGACTGAACTAACCATAAAAGGTCCTGATATTCTGAGATCTGAGGGAATAAAGTTTTGGAACACTAGTATATGGATCACTGTAACATGAGTTTTGTGTGTTTGGGAGATCCGCATCTGTAGGTGTGGAATGTTTTTAAGAGGCATTCTAAATGTGACCTCTGGGGAACAGCGGCGGCTGGCATGTAGGCAGAGCCCATTGGGGGCTGGCAAACGTGGTGTTGCTGTGTGCTTGCATACATGCAGGGTGAGTGGTGCAAAAAAAACAACAACAAAAAACGTATCTTGCTTACTGCACAAAATCCTCCTCGCTCCGGTCTCCACGCTGTCTCTAGCAAATTCCATGAAGCAATCCTGGTGTTGCTCCACTCTCGACGCTCACAGGAGTACTGGAGGCCTGTACTTTCTCTAACACAGTTGTCTTAAGACAGCCGGGTTAGAGAAGTTTAAAGTGCGCATATCTGGCTGGCCGTCGTAAGACAGCAGGCCAAAAAGTCTTTAACCTTAGGTGCACAGCTCACTGCTGCCGTTCAGCAGCAGTGGCCCCATCCTGAAACTTGGTTCAGGACGATAGGATGGAAAATAAAATGGTAATAAATGAAATGTATTACCATTTTATTTATTACCATTTTATTTTTCATCCGTGGGGGGCATTTTAGGCAGCGGGACGATGCTCCTCTGCCCTAAAGGAGAAACCGCTGCTTCTGGGGAACCATTTGTTCTCTCAAAGGGTTGGCATGACAAGGGACCTCAAATTGAAAACTCAGTTTTTGGAATACAAAAAGCTGAAGCACCAAGATAATATTCTGCAGCTGAATATGGACTATTCAAACTTTGATGTTTCCGTCTGATTGTGAGGATGAGAAATACCAGTGACAACTGGTGATGTTATCTGATTACATTCCTTTTCCCTGATATCGGATTTCCCAAATGTAATTTGGGGACATACACACATATTTTTAATTTTTTTATCACACATCTCTCTCGCTCTCTCTCGCTCCATATTTAAAGGGATTGTGGACTCATTGACTAGCAGCCACTAAGCTCAGTCACAGGTAAAACTCTGCCTGTTTCCCTTCACAACCTGACACTGTGTAAGTATCAAATTTGTCGAAAGGATTGTTCCATTTGATTTGATTAATCTTTTTGTTTTTGTCCTCATATCACCTCAGACTCATGCCTTTGCTCTCTTGGAGTTGTTGATCAATTCCGTTCGCCTGTCCCAGTCCTGTTCAGTCAGGGATCTTTACCTTGCCCTTTGGGCCAAGCACAAACCGAGCTGTTAGGTATAATCATTGAACATTAGGCGTCTTCACCCAATAAGGATTGTCAACCTGGCTAACCAGAGCTTAATCATGAGCATAACAAAGGGGTGAAACAGGCTATAAATTCAAAGTCACAGTACTTTCCGTAGTCACCAGATCGGTCTTAATCAGGAAAGATCATAGACCAAATAAGCATTTGTGGAATATTTGAGGAATGCTCACATCTGATTTGGACATCTTTCTACCATGAAAAATAAACTCACATGGACAAATTCTAAACTGGTATTGCTTTGCATAGCCAGTTTACACTATTGTTATTGTTCTAAAAAGAGAAATTGATATATTAGGACCTAGTCGCATTGCTTTTGCTTCAAAGCGGTGTCATTGCCCAAGATGAGCAGTTCACAGGAGATTAACTCTGAATGATGGAATTTCATGGATTTGGGGCTGGAATGTTGTCAATGTTGTCCGTTCTCTTAAATGTCTCACTATCGTCTGGTTGTTTAAAAAGTGCCAACATTGGCTTTACCGGCTATTGATGCTTTAACAATTCCATCAACACTGATGTAATTCCAGCTAGTGCAACCTACAACTGATAGCCAAGTGGCATGAATACCTTATTTATGCCCCCAGTGCATTCATCCTTGTATAACTCATTCTACCTTTATCTTCCATCAGCATTATCTTGCCGCTTCAGATCACGGGGAAAGAGAGCTACTTTAGTGCTGACCACATACATCAAGACCACAGTTAATCATCACTAGATACTCTATGAATTATTTACACCACCCACTGGAAGATCTATCTACAAGGAACAGACCCAAAATAACGGTTGCCAATCTCATCTGCTCAGCGTCCTGGTCACCAACGCCTTATTGCCCCAAGCCAAGGATTCTATAGGGAATGATTGAACTTCGAGAATTTTACAGAAACTTAGCTCTTTTTTGATTTTGCGCTTTACAATTGCTAACTATCTGATGTCTTGGTTAACAAGCTGTTCTTTTGCTCTTGGTTTTTTCACTGTTGCTTATTAGCGATGCCATATCAATGACATACGTAAATAAATACAAAGTTGTAGACAGACAAGAAGGTCAAATGAGGTCACCTTGTGCAGTTATGTTTGGCACCCACAAATTGCAGCGATGAGGCACCTGACGTAAATCCCTTACATTTAAGTGGTCTGATACTGGGTGCTCTGTTGGAATAAAGGGAAGGAGTTGCACGATGTTTGCCTCGGGCCTTGGCATATACTGTGGACCGCCTCCCGACAGACCCCCACGTGCTTGTAGCCAGGTAATCCCACTGAGTACTGAGAAATATTCTTTCAACGCAGCCCATATCTTGACAGCCACTGTCGCTCATATCAGGTCAGTTTCAACACGTTCTCCTGCCACCAAATCCCACCCACGCCATTGTTTTACCTGCAAAAACACAGGTTTTATGTAAAATGCAGGAGAAGGGTTTCAGAGGGGAGCTGGTCACTGCTAGCAGGCATTAAATCATTGAATCACTTAACATCTTAATAAGCACCCTGGGATTTCAAGTGTATGACTGCCTGCTTACTGAAACCTTGGCACCAGGCACTACCCACCTGTATGGCCATCACCCTTACAGAAGTGTGCAAATCACCATGTGGAACTGTAGTAAAGCATTTACTAACCAGCTACCTGCATGGTTCCTGTTTTGTGACTTTTGAACTATCTCTATGCAGTTTATTTTATTTTTGGTTGCCCTTGGTTATGTGTTTTGGTTTCGACTAGATTTGGGCAGCCGCCGTGATGCTGGTTCTTTGACTGTGGTATCAGAAAGCTAAAATACTGCTAAACCACCAAGGGCTGTGAACATGTTGATGCGCTGGAGCACGGCTATATATTTGTCCATTTGTCTTGGCTGAGTCAGGAGAAGACACACCGTCAAAGTCCGACTGCGGAAAAGACACCTGAAGTATAATGCAACGCTGGCACTGCATATGTGTTTACGATGTCTCTCTGCGCCTCCTTTTAAGATCAAGTTGCTGCCCTTTTATACTACTTATCGGGCCCAAGACAGCCCCCGAGAAACTTTAAATCCTTCTGAAATGAGTTATTAACAAAGGCAACTGAATAGTGAAATAGAAAGCGATCGTGTGTGGACGTCAAGCGATAGCGAGACTCCTCAGAAGCAAAGAAGAGAGGACATCATACAGTCTATCAGCATCATTGAGAAGGGGGCAGGGGTCACCAGTGCAGGTATTGACGACCTAGCCCGAAACACGTTGCCCGCCTACACTGTGTCCAATGTATACCTCGAGAAACAGGTAGTCAGAGGACAGCTCAGTTTTACCAGACATCGGTGGCCTAGTAAATAAATATAGCGTAGGGAGTGTGTCATAATAACTGAGAGCCCCAGCATTCCCCAAATCCAAGGTTCTGCCATTGCCTAAGCCAACGAAACAGAGCGGTACCTTCCTAGGATGCTCATTTCTCCCAAGTCTCCCAAGGCACACATCTGGCCCTCTAGGCCTGCTGCGTGTTCATGATCCTTCCTTAAGAAGTATCCCCACCATATTCCACTGAGAAGGATCGTCTTGGCTCACAGGCCATACATCAGGCCGTGCCCCATCTCTGTGCTTCTGCATCTTAACTGCTTCAATGAAAGTTAATTTTCAGTCATTCGGCCCTACTGTCCCACCCCACTGTATGATCAATAAAATAAGGACAATTATCCCCTAAGCAGTATAGTTTCTGTTCATATCCCTAAGAATAGATCACTCAAGGAGCTGCATCTTCATTCACCTCCTTAGAGGCATTGTAAGGGCAATATGGTCACCCACCCAAAAATATTTTCTCACCCTACAAAAAAACTATTGGCCTCCATTGACTTCAGGCAGGTCACCTGCCACAAACACCTGACCTCTATCAGTAGAGAAATGGATATGGTAGAGAGGGGCTGCACTCTGGTGAGTCCAGGTGAAAGACCTTGCTCTAAGGCTATTCCTGAGTCTCCAGTAGTGCCACCCTGTCCATCTATGCTGGCATCCACTGGGGGTTGCTCAACTACAGGGGCGGATGTTGTAAGGGCCTTGTTGGCTTGGCTTGCTGGATGTACTGCAGGGCTATCAGCCTGACTAGCTTGCCTGGGCCTTGTGTTCCTAACATTGATACCAATAACGTTTTATCTTCTTCCAGATATACCAATCATAGCACCTTTTCTAGTTAATCTTGTTGTTCAGCTTTATATAAATGGAGGTCTTTTAGAAATAATTTGCCTACTCACGCCGCCTTCCATTTTCCTGATTGCGCTCAGTTTGAGAAACAGGAAATGACATCCAGGGAACAGAAGACTGGCTAGAATTAATATATGATACAATGAAGATGCAATACAAAAGGCTGCATTTCTTCTTCTTCCTTAGAGCAAGAAAATGTGACTACTTTCTTTGCTTGATTATGGATCTCCACGCTGCATTTCCTGTCCTCTTCTGGCATCGCTCTTTGTGTCACAGGTTGAAGCCAGTTCACAAAATGGAACACAACCATGGTAACACAAATGTTTCCAAAAGTTAACATAATATTAACGCAAAGACTATGCATTCAAGCACATGTTCAACATTAATATTAATGAACAATAAATTGATTTTTTTTTTTGTAAAAAAAAAAATAGAAAGAAGAAGGTGAGATGGCTTGAGGTTCAGGTGATGGGCCATGGTTGCAAACAAGTATCAGTAATAGATGCATGTGTGGCTACGGAATAACAGACATTGGGGGTCATTACGACCGCCAGGGGTAATGTAGCGTCCGTACCGCCAACAGGCTGGCGGTACGGAGGCCCTTATTACGACCGCGGCGGTAGCGCCGCGGTCGCACCGCCGGGGCCGGCGGTTTCCCGCCGTTTTAGCCCCGGCGGTGATAATCCGCCAGGGCAGCGCTGCAAGCAGCGCTGCCCTGGGGATTATGACACCCCTACCGCCAGCCTGTTTCTGGCGGTTTGCACCGCCAGGAAGAGGCTGGCGGTAAGGGGTGTCCTGGGACTCTGGGGGCCCCTGCACTGCCCATGCCACTGGCATGGGCAGTGCAGGGGTCCCCTAACAGGGCCCCGGCCAGATTTTCACTGTCTGCATAGCAGACAGTGAAAAGCGTGACGGGTGCAACTGCACCCGTCGCACGGCAGCAACACCGCCGGCTCCATTAGGCCTCATGTTGCGGCCTCATCCCCGCCGGCCCAGCGGGAATGTCATAATGGGGGCCGCGGGAGTGCGGCTGCATTGGCGGCCGCACGGTGTCGTAATGACCCCCATAATGTGATCATCCTGAAAAAAGAGCTCCGCTCATATGTTAATAGCCAGTAGTACTTGTTTTGATTGAGAAGAAGTTGTCTGCTGCCACAGAAAAAGTGCTTCCTTTCCATAAAGTTTTGATTCTTTTTTTTGTTTGTTCCTCTGCCTGATCCAGCATCAGTGTGGCTGCCTGGGCTTTCAGGAGTACCCACATGACATTGTAATACTATTGAAGTATCTCATATAACTAGATAATTTACAGTGTTTGTTAGGGTTGCACGTGCAAGTGCTCTGGCCTGTTGTAATCTCTCTGTGGACTTTTAAACATGCCCACTCTTGTAATTTATTCTTTGTTGTGCTTGTTTTAAATGCTTCATTTTTATTGGTGCATTTGGTGAAATGCCTCTCTTTTGTGTGCTGAGTTCCCTCCCAGGTGATTTCACTAAGCAAACATTTTAGTTGGCCATCACACTACATCACGCTTCCTCCTGTTACAGCTTGTGATGGCCCCCCTTGCTTTCGGTTTGCCTTTCATCCCAGCCGCATTGCTTTCTAGACATTCACGCAGTGAGCCAATAAGTCTCATGCTCATGGTGGTCGTGGCGCTTTGAATCGACTTGCTTAAGTCAACCGTTTTACTTTTAATTTTCAATTTATGTGGCAAGAAAAGTCCTGTTAGGAATTTACAATGCAAAAGATCTAACCCGAGCAAATGTGAGACCCATTGCGTTGCACATGCCTGTTTTTCTCTGGCAGCAGTACAGAGGGAAGAAGGGCAGTCATGCAGAATGTTTGCCACACCAGCACTCTCCTCTTCCATAATTAATTTTAGATTTCAGAGAGTAGTTTTGTATTTGAAAGAAACATGGGATGACCAGGGCTACACCAGTCCACGCATATGTTTAGGTCTGGTTTGACAGTGCAGCTGTCATGTTCCTCATCTGACCAACAAAAAAGAGTACTACTTAGAGAGGGGCCTAGGTTCCACACAAATGTTGGTTCCCTTGAGTGCAGGATTTGATTGGGGTGAATTTATGCACTTTTACTAAAAAGTCTGCTTGCATTGCGTGTTTCAGCTTTTACAAATCTATACTCCATACTTCAGGACTGGTTTGGTCATGATGGCAAGCCAATGATTATGGCTTTAGGACTGACCTGTTTATTATAAAATGTTATGAAAAAGGCACTAGGCCTGATGTATTTTTTGTGAAAAGTATATATTAACATCAATAGGCATTGAAGTGTTGGTTGTTATTACTCTATATTATTAAAGCTACAGATAGGTATTTTGTTATATGGAATATCACAGAGTACTGTAGTAGGCGAGAGTTTTGGTGTTCGTCACACCATGTGACAAACTATGGATACAGAATGTTTGCTCTGTGAGAATGTGTTAAAGACAGTAGACTTTTAAGGGGAGAATGTATTCCACTGTGCTAAAACCTGTAGGAAGGCATTTTGTTGCATGGAATCTTATAGCGTATTACCATAGTAGGAAACAGTGTTGGTGACCTGCTCAAACAAACCATGTGTATAGTAAATGTGTTTTGTATATATTTGTAATCTTACTATGGTAAAGCTGATGATTGCCTTGTGGCAAGGCTTTTGACCAGCACAGTAGGTCTGAGTTGGTTATGGTGTCAAACCAATAATAAAGATTATGAAGATTATAGGCATGATTGTTTATGATGAAAATGTATGATAAGGTCAGTAGGCATGACAGATTGGGTGTCAAAGGCATATGTTGAAGCCAATAAGCATTTAAGTGCAGATTGTTATTACACTGTTTTAAAGCCTACAGACAGGCATTTTGTCACATGAAATCTCATAGATTGCTTTTGTAGTAGGATTAACACAGTAGACAAGGGTTTTGGTGCTAGTTACACCTTTGACAAACCGTGGGTGTAGACAGTTTGCACTTTCAGAATCCTTGTTAGGCCCTCTTAGGTGAGATATTTTGCTTTGCCAACTGAAATGTTGTATATCATATAATTTTATGACTGCATACTCGATGACTGCCTTGTGGAAAAGCTTAAGCTCGGTTTACGAGGCCTCACCTCAGTTGGTTATGATGACAACCCAGTGATAACAACTAGAGACCTAATTGGTTCATTAGGAAGACATTAGTTCAAATGTCTCGTCTATTTATTATACAATAAGTTACAATAAATGCAGTAAGTGTGATTGATTGATGTATTGAAGCTTACAGATAGATATTTTGTGTCAAGGAATGTCACAGATTACCTTTGTAGGTAAGGATTTTGTTGTTGATTACCACCTTTCAGAACCCCGAAGGTCAAAAGATTTACACTTTAATAATCCTTGTTAGAATCTCTTCTTAGCTGTCTACCAGGATCTTGTAATAAGAAAAATCAATAAATAACACATCCCTATAAATAAATATATGTTTTCATATAGATCCATGGTGGGTCTTTGTGTCAGATTTGTTCTGCCATTGGGTCCTCTAGTGTCATTTGCCCTCCGCTTTCATCCATGAACTCACACTGGATGGGCTAATGGTTTTAGTCCACTTCAGTCACTGGCTCTTGCCCTGTAAAAAACAGCAGTTGCTGATCATATGTGTATATCTACCTGAAAATGGGTGCACTTCAGTGTCACGGCTGGTTAGTCAACTGGCCCTCTCCTTTTATAGTTCCCCTTTCACCTCCTAGATTCTTCTCTTTTTACTTTAATGTTCCTTACTGGGATATTATAGCTCTCAATGTGGTGCTAATGGGTCACTTTCTTGTTGGATTTTTTATCTGCAGTGCAACGCATTCCATGTGGCCACTTCCTCTAAACCAGGAGACTGTTATGAAATGCTGTTGTCCATAATGTATCATTGTTTACCATTACAAGATGGCCAACATGTTGGTTCTAAAGTGTCAGCCATGCAAAAACTTTAAAACAATGATATACTATTTACAATACCTCAGCAAGCCGGAACCCGCTAATATGTTTAGTTATATTAATGCAAGCATATGTACATCGTGTTTAGACAGCAGCATTTGTAGGGTCAAACCTGTGAGTGCATGCGCTAGAGCATCCATCTCCCTTGTGAGACACTGTTGTGTACAGTAAAGGGCTTGGACCCCTCGTGTCACTTACCATTTTCTGGCTTGTGTGGCACTCTTATCTACAGCCTCGTAATTCATCAAGGCAGGCCTAACATCATTTCCATTCTCTCTGTGGAGCAGAGATCAAGCACTGATTAAGTTGAGTCAATCAGTGCCCCTCTGCTGCTCCTGACATGATTGATGTGCTATTTTGTTCTGTTTAACTCTTAGTTTCCTGCAAACAGGTGTGTGACTGGCAAAAATGTGCCCAGCAGGGCAAACAAAATTGGAAAGATTTATTTTCTATAGTTAAGTATATTTTATTTTGCCTAATCTTCTTTTATAACTTTGCACTCAGGTTTTCTTTTGTTTTTGCTCGTGGCAGTGTTTTCAGAAGTTGAGGTTTATTTATTGCAAGGCAACATTGCTTCTTTCTTATGCGTAATATCTGAAATGATGCTTTAACACATAGGGGGTCATTCTAACCCTGGCGGTCGGTGATAAAGCGGCGGCCAACCCGCCAACAGGCAGGCGGTCCAAAAAATGGAATTCTGACCCTGGCGGGAACCGCCAACACAAGCCGCCACATTAACACTCCGACTGCCACGGCGGGACCGACAAACAGCGCGGCGGTCACCGCCAACAGGCAGGCGGCAGACAATGTACCGCCCACCCTATCACAACTCACCAATCTGCCACCTTTTCCGGGGCGGGAGCCCCGCCGATAAAAACACGGCGGAAACAGACTACGAACGGGAAAACGCTCACCTATACACACTCCACGAGGAAGGAGGACAGCATGGAGCCCGAATTACACATCCTACCGGCTATTGTCTACCTGCTCATCTACCAGGAGTACGAACGCCGGCGCAGACGACAACGGTGAGTACTGCACCTACGACACAGGGGAGGGGGGAGGAGGAAAGCTTAGCGGCACACACATACGCGATACACCCACCCCCCCAACCCACCCCCCCAATACCTACACACCAATGCAGAGCAACAAGTCAGAGTGACACCCCCCAAACCCCCCGGAAGAATGCAAAGACATAATTCAAATGAAGTTTCAAATTTATGTATAAAATAGGTTCATTTAAGTCATGGTAAATATGCCATATGAAATATACAAAAGTGATAATGAACATAGTGCAAAGTATAAACATAGTCAACAAGTCCTGCACAGTCCGTTCAATATCCATAGTCCGTGGGCCAATGTGTACAAACACATGGGCAAAGCCCACACAGGAGATCGGAAACCATTGGAGAGAACACTGCTGGGGCATCAGATGAGAAAACAACAGGCACCTCAGGGGGAAGGGAAAGGGGGGCACCTCAACCACATGAGTCCACGACGCCAGATCCACGAGGGGCCTCCATGCCCACTGTACCATCCTGGGGAGTGCAAAGCCACAGTCCATCAGATGGATAACCGACTCCACTGGTATTGGAGGAGGCATGGTGCCCAGAGTGCTTCGTGAACACCTGCTCGACACAGAACCGGCACTGTCAATGGACCAGCGGTGCTTGAGACGGCGGTGCCCAGCGGAGCGGTGCCTGAGATGAAGGGCCCAGCGGAGCGGTGCTTGACAGGAATGGCCCAGCGGAGCGGTGCTTGACAGGAAGGGCCCAGCGGAGCGGTGCTTGACAGGAAGGGCCCAGCGGAGCGGTGCATGAGACGGCGGTGCCCAGCGGAGCGGTGCTTGACAGGAATGGCCCAGCGGAGCGGTGCTTGACAGGAAGGGCCCAGCAGAGCGGTGCTTGAGAGGAAGGGCCCAGCGGAGCGGTGCTTGACAGGAATGGCCCAGCGGAGCGGTGCTTGAGAGGAAGGGCCCAGCGGAGTGGTGCTTGAGAGGAAGGGCCCAGCGGAGCGGTGCTTGAGACGGCGGTGCCCAGCGGAGCGGTGCTCTTCACGGCGGGGCCCTGTTCAGCGGTGCCTGTCTTGGCGGGGCCCTGTTCAGCGGTGCTCTTCACGGCGGGGCCCTGTTCAGCGGTGCACTTCACGGCGGGGCCCTGTTCAGCGGTGCCTGTCTTGGCGGGGCCCTGTTCAGCGGTGCTCCTCACGGCGGGCCCTGTTCAGCGGTGCTCCTCACGGCGGGGCACTGTTCAGCGGTGCTCTTCACGGCAGGGCCCTGTTCAGCGGTGCTCTTCACGGCGGGGCCCTGTTCAGCGGTGCCTGTCTTGGCGGGACCCTGTTCAGCGGTGCTCTTCACGGCGGGGCCCTGTTCAGTGGTGCACTTCACGGCGGGGCCCTGTTCAGCGGTGCACTTCACGGCGGGGCCCTGTTCAGCGGTGCCTGTCTTGGCGGGGCCCTCTTCAGCGGTTCTCCTCACGGCAGGGCCCTGTTCAGCGGTGCTTGTCTGGCGGGGCCCTCTTCAGCGGTGCTTGTCCTGTCTTTCAAGGGAGCCAGACCTGGCCAAGACTCCCCGCTTAGTCGCCCTCCGACCTTGCGGTAGCGGGGCCCTCCTGTGATGGAGTCTTGTGCCCGTGGGTGTCGTCCATCACACCCGGTATGGGGCTGGTGGGGCCCTCCTGGTGCGCTCGGCTGCTGCATGTCTTCTCCGCCCTGCTGCCCTTGCCCTCCTTCGCTGCAGCTCTCAGGCCCTTGCCTCCCTTAGTTGATGTGGCAGGTGACGTGGCAAGGCCACTCTCCGTGGTGGCAGCCGTCTCAGGCTTTTCGCGCCGGCCCTTAAGTTTTCTTGTCCTCTTCCCAGGGGGTGGGCTGGCTGTCCCCTTGCTGCTGGCCGATGTTCCTTCCCTAGGAGCTGGTGGACTCCAATAGCCCTGCACTATGGTGATACTAGATGCAGGGCTGGTGGTGGCTGAGGTGCTCTTTGGACTCTTACCAGATGGAGGGGGTGGGTCAGGTGATGCAAAGAGGTTAATTTTGGAGAGGAAAAGTTTTTTAGGAGCAATGGGAACGGTAGGTGCAGTGGGTATGGGAGTGGAGGAAGAGGATGTGGTTGTAGGAGAGTCAAGTGTGCTGTCTTTGGGTGCAGGTGCTTGGGATGGAGGCTGTCGTGAGGTGGATGGCTGTTGGGTGGGTGGCTGCCTGCCTGCGTTTGTGTGGTTTGGAAGAGGGGGTGAAAGACACAGTGGGAGAGGACACAGGGGACGTGTAAATGGCAGTGGGGGTGGTGACTGCACGTGTGCTGACTGTAATGGAGGGTGTGCTGGTTATGGAAGTACTGGCTGATGGTGGTGTGCATGCAGGTGTGAGTGGAGACGTCACAGGGAGGGAGGAGGGAGACGAGGAGGAGGGGGACACAGAGGTGGTAGTGACTGTTGGCATGTCTGCATCTGGATGTTGTTTGTGTGAATGCTTGTGGGATCTGTGGTGCTTATGTCTGGATGAGCTTGCCTTGGGTGTTGAGGTGTGTGCAGGCTGGTCTGATGGTGTGGATGGGATAGGCTGAGGAACAGGAGACTGGGACTGGGTGGAGGGAGTTAGAAGAGGGAGGCTGGAGACAGGGACAATGGCTGCCGTCAGTGCTGAGGCCAGAGCGTTGAACGATCGCTGATGGGTAGCCTGACCCGAATGAATGCCCTCCAGGTATGCATTGCTCAGATGCACCTCCCTTTCCACCCCCTGGATGGCATTCAAAAGGGTAGACTGCCCAACAATGAGCGTCCGGAGGAGGTCAATGACCTCCTCACTGAGGGCAGCAGGGGTAACTGGGGCAGGGCCTGAGGTGCCTGGGGCGAAGGAGATGCCCGCCTTGGTGTGCGAGCGGGCACGGGGCGAACGCTGAGGGGCTGCTTGGAGGGCAGAGCTGGTGCGCTGGGTGGCGGCTGTACCTGTAGTTGCGGTGGGCACGGATGTTGCCGCCACCGCAAGGGAGCTCCCTTCCGAGGACGTGTCGGTGTCGCTGACGTCTCCATGGGTCCCAGTTGTGGAGCTCCCCTCGCACTCCGTCTCACTGCTGAACTCGGAGTCCGTTGCATGGCCCTCCGGGGCCATGTGAGATGCAGCTCCCTCGTGCGCCGATGCCACTTCTCCTCTGCCTGATGATGCTAATGCACACATGCACAGGAAGAAAAAGAAAATGGGTGGGGGGGAAAAATGAAGACAGGTTGAGTGCATGCATTGGCAACACCGTTGGCGGAGAGGACAGACACAGAAGCCCCCTGAACTACGCTGCGCAATCGTGGTACACTACTCAGTTCTTGTGACTAGGCCTACAGGTCTATGGACGACAAATGCACACATGGGTGATGCAGGACCATGGATAGCTGTACTTGGCACCCT
This sequence comes from Pleurodeles waltl, assembly GCF_031143425.1. Classification (NCBI taxonomy): domain Eukaryota; kingdom Metazoa; phylum Chordata; class Amphibia; order Caudata; family Salamandridae; genus Pleurodeles; species Pleurodeles waltl. The sequence continues at coordinate 442,591,605 of NC_090443.1, read as the reverse complement.
ACAGAGGCGGGGGGTGGGGGCACAGGGCCATGGCTAACGGAGGGGACTAGCCTACAGAAAGCGCCCTGGCCTTGAGTTACCCACATCCCTCCTCCCCCACCCAGACACCTCCACTGCGCGCAAAGATAGCAGAATGTGCTGATACTCACCCCCTTGTGTCTGCTGTGATGTCCTCACGCGCCCATCCAAATCGGGGTAGGCCACCGCCAGGATCTGGGACATCAGGGGGGTCAATTGGCGGCTGGCACCCCTCCTACGTTGGGAGGCCATCCCCAGCAGAGACTCGGCGGTCTTTCTTGTCCCGCGGCGGATGTCCTCCCACCTCTTTCGGCAGTGGGTGCCCCGTCTGTTGTGGACCCCCAGGGCCCGGACGTCCTTGGCGATGGCACGCCAAATGTCGACCTTCTGATGGGCGCTGACCTATTTGACATGTACAGGGTGGGAAAGGAAATATCATCACTTTTCTGCATGGTAGATGTGAGTGGTCCCCCCTCCCCAACCTTGCCATGTGGCACATGTTCCCATCTGTCGTGCGTTGCACTCCTCATTCGCTCCCCTCCCCACCATCTTACATACACCCCACTCAACACAGGCATAGCCCATTCAGCGTGCACCCTGTGTACTAACCTGTTGGTCTGGAGGACCGTAGAGTAGCGCATACTGGGGGAGGACCCCATCAACAAGTTTCTCCAATTCTTCGGAAGTGAAGGCAGGGGCCCTTTCCCCAGTCACAGCAGCCATTGTATCTCCCAGACCGAGGTCACAGCAGCACTTGCAGTATAGGTCCTCTCCTGTGGATGATCAGGTCTCGAGTGATTAATCAGATAGAAATGGCGGTCACGCCCGCGGCGGTGCGTACCGCGGCGGTGCGTACCGCGACTGCCGGCGCACATCGTCATTGGCTCCTGAGACCCATGGGGTTCAATGTTAACTAATGCTGCTTTGCGCCGCGGTCTTCGACCGCCTACTGCCACGGTGTGCCACGCCAGCGCAGTGACCTCACAACCCACTGTCACACTTCACAGGTCAGGCAACCGCCATTTCAAGGGCCCACCTGGCATGATTTCTACTGCGTCACACAGGCCTAGGCCTTACATTGCCACTCATACAAGCCGTTCCATGCATAGCGATTCGTGTACTGTGCAAGCTGTGTGAACGAACCTGTGGGTTGCTTGACTCTGCTCCATGTTGTCCTTCCTAGGCACCGTCCGCTGGGACTTGCGAGGAGAAGGATGAATCCTTGCGTGTACAGACCGCTGGTGGACCTGTCGACCATGGAAGAACGACATATCATACTTACATACCGGCTTGACAGAGCAACTATACATGAACTATGTGCCCAGCTGGAGCCAGACCTGATATCCCCCATCCGCCAACCCACAGGGATTCCCCCTCTGGTGCAGGTTCTGTCAGTACTCCATTTTTTGGCAAGTGGGTCGTTTCAGACAACAGTGGCCATATCATCTGGGATGTCTCAGCCTATGTTTTCTAAGGTTTTGTCCAGAGTGTTGTCTGCCCTGATGAAATACATGCGGAGCTACATTATTTTCCCTGAGGTGGGCGAATTGGCTACAGTGAAGGGTGATTTCTATGCCCTTGGACATATCCCCAACATCATTGGGGCCATTGATGGGGCCCATGTGGCTTTGGTTCCCCCCAAAGACAGTGAGCAGGTGTACCGAAACAGAAAAAGTTATCATTCGATGAATGTCCAGGTGGTCTGTTTGGCTGACCAGTACATCTCCCATGTAAATGCCAAGTTCCCTGGGTCAGTGCATGACGCGTATGTCATGCGAAATAGCAGCATCCCTTATGTGATGGAACAGCTACAGAGACACCGTGTGTGGCTAATTGGTGACTCTGGTTACCCCAACCTGTCGTGGCTACTGACCCCAGTGAGGAATCCCAGGACAAGGGCAGAGGAACGGTACAATGAGGCCCATGGGCGAACTAGGAGGATCATAGAAAGGACCTTCGGGGTCCTGAAGGCCAGGTTTAGGTGCCTGCATATGACAGGGGGATCCCTAATGTACTCACCAAAGAAGGTGTGCCAGATCATTGTGGCCTGCTGTATGCTTCACAATCTTGCATTGCGACGCCAGGTGCCTTTTCTGCAGGAGGATGGTCCAGATGGTGGTGTTGTTGCAGCTATGGAGCCTGTGGAGAGTGAAGAAGAGGAAGACGACGGGGACGACACGGACAACAGGGATACAGTCATACAACAATACTTTCAGTAGCACACAGGTAAGAAACAGCCACCCCAATTTACATTTACTTGAGGCCTCATGCGTCTCCACTGTCTGTGTTTCCCCCCAGTTCCTGCTAACTGATTTGTGACTTTCCCTTCCCTTTTCAGAGCTGTATGACCCACTGCCTGACTTCAGCTTTGTTTGCCCATGGACTAAAGCTTATTGAAATTGGTATGTTGTCATCACAAAGTAACTGGAAAATATTGAACCGTTATGCGTAATACATTTGTTAAGAATACAAGCAGACTCCTGTTTATTTAAGTGGAATAAGTGATTTATTTAAAGTGCTCGATATAGGTAAATGATTGGGAAGCGGGGATGGGTGGGGGTGGAGTAATGTCCATGGCAGAGTCCAGTTCTCAGTCGCACAGGTGCATTGTCCATATGCCTGTGGAAGGATGGAGCAGGGGCAGTTCAAGGTTGGACAGGGTGACAATGTGGGACAGTGGGATGACATCAGGGGGTATCTTAGGCTGGCGGGGTCTTGCAATCCTACTCTGTCTTCTTGTGAGATCTCAGGTTCCGCTTGCGGGGTGGTTCTTCTTCTGCAGGAGGTGGGGTTCTGGGGGCCTGTCGTTGTGTGGGGGCCTCCTGTCCACTGGCGCCGGCGGAGGTGGTAGGCTGTTCCTGGCCTGGGCTAGTGACAGGGGCCCTTTGGGGTGCCACATGGTCCCGTAATGTGGTGACGATCTGGGTAAGGGCCAGGACGATGGTCCCCATTGCGGAACCGATGTTCCTCAGTTCCTCCCTGAACCCCATGTACCGTTCCTCCTGCAGTTCCTGGATCTCCTGGAACCGGGCCAGTACCGTCGCCATCGTCTCCTGGGAGCGGTGGTATGCTCCCATGATGGTGGAGAGGGCCTCTTGGAGAGTCGGTTCCCCGGGCCTGTCCCCCCCCTGTCGCACAGCAGCCCTCCCAGTTCCCCTGCGTTCCTGGGCCTCTGTCCCCTGGCCGGTGTGCCCTCTACCACTGCCCCCAGGTCCCTGTTGTTGTTGGGGTGGTGGGTCAACCTGGGTGCCCTGTAGTGGTGGACACACCGCTGATTGACGTGCCCTGGAGACAGAGGCATGGGCCCGCTGGGTGGGAGCTGTGCTGGTGTTCCCAGAGGGGGTTGGGTCTGGTGTAGCCTGTGGCTGTCTGTGGGGAACCGACTGTCCAGAGGTCCCCGATGGGCCGGGCTGGTTGTCTGGGTCCAAGGAGACAGAGCTGCTGTCATCGCTGGGGGCCTCTTCTGGGGTTGGGATGGACATCTCTGGACCCTCCGTGGCGGTGTGGTGGCGTTCGGGTCCTGCAGGGGTATAAAGGTATGGTTATTGCTTCTGTGTGTGGCATTTCGTGTGATGGGTGGGTGTCCGTGTACCCATGTGCAGGCATTTCCTTGTGGGGGCTTTTGTGAGGGTGGCTTGTGGGGGTGATGTGTGTGTGCAGTGGGCATGCTTTGGTGATGGGTGTCCATGCTTTGGGGTCGCATGCAGGGCTTGGTGTTGGGATGGGTGGGTTGTGATGGTGAGGCTTTTGCTAGGGGTTGGTGTGATGGGGGAGGGGGTAAGGGTGGGGGTATGATTTGGCATGCAGGTGGGGTGGGGGTGGGAAGCAGTAGTGAAGATTTGCCTTACCAGAGTCTATTCCTCCGCCTACTCCTGCGAGGCCCTCAGGATGCAGGATGTGCAAGACTTCCTCCTCCCACGTGGGAAATTCTGGGGGAGTAGGTGGGGGTCCGCCGCCAGTCTTCTGCACCGCAATGTTGTGCCTTGATACCATGGAACACACCTTCCCCCGTAGGTCGTTCCATCTCTTCCTGATGTCCTCCTGATTGCGTGGATGCTGTCCCACCGCGTTGACCCTGTCCACTATCCTTTGCCATAGCTCCATCTTCCTGGCAATTGTGGTGTGCTGCACCTGTGCCCCGAAGAGCTGGGGCTCTACACGGACTATTTCCTCCACCATGACCCTGAGTTCGGCGTCACTGAACCTGGGGTGTCTTTGGGGTGCCATGGGGTGGTGTGGTTGAGGTGTGGGGTGGCGTTTGTGGTGATGAGTGTGGTGCGTGTGGTGGTGTGTGGTGCGTGGATTCTGTGTGGGTGATGGTGTTGTGTGCCTCTGTGTTGTGGGATTGTCTATTCTGTGCTCTGTCTCTAGCCTTCGTCAATGATTTCGGGTGGTAGGGGCTTGTGGGTGATGTGGGTGTGTGTTTTATATTGTGTTGGGTGTGTGGGAGTGGTGTTAGTATGTGTATCAGGTGTGTGTATTTCGAACTGACCAATGTGGCTGTGTTTTCTATGGGTGTGTGTATTTTGACCGCGGCGGTGTGTACCGCCAATGGAATACCGCGTTTGAAAGACCGCCGCGTGGATTTGTGGGTCGGAATGGTATGGGCGTATTTCTGTTGGCGTGACGGTGGAGGTTTGGTCAGCGCCATTTTTTCGCTGACCTTTGGTGTGGCGGATTATTGAGGATGTCGGGTTTTCGGCGGTTTGCCAGTTGCGGGTCAGAATGACTGTGGCGGTTTACCGCGGCTGCGGCGGTGTTATGGCGGTCTTCTGACCGGCGGTAAGCGCCTTTTACCGCGAGGTCAGAATGACCCCCATAGTCGTGTAGTATACCCCAATCCACCACACACCAATCTGTCCCACTCCAATCCAAAACGAATCTGCCCCACTCCAATCTGCACGATTCCAATCCAAAACTAATCTGACACACTCCATTCCGAAACAATCTGCCCCAATCCAAAACAGCCTGCCCCACTCCAATCTGCTCCACTCCAATCCAAAACAATCAGACTCACTCTAATCCAGAACAATTTGCCCCACTCCGATCTAAAACAATCTGCCCCACTCAATGCAAAACAATCTGCCTCACACTCCAGCTTGCCCCACACTGCACCCTACCCCACACTCCAATCTGCCCCACACTCCAATCTGCCCCACTCCATTACACAATCCAAACTGCCCTACTCCACACCACAATCCAATCTGCCCCATTCCAAACTGCCCCACTCCACAACACAACACAATCCACTCCACACCAGCCTAGTCCACACCAGCTCATTCCACCCCACAGCAGCCCAATCCACCCCACTCCAGTCCAATCCAGCCCACTCCAGTCAAATCTACCCCACTCCAGTCCAATCTGCCTCACCTCAATTCAAAATAATCTGCCTCACTCTAATCAGCCACACTCCAATCCAAAACAATCTGCCCCACTCCAATCTTCCCTATTCCAATCCAAAACAATCTGCTGCATTCCAAACTGCCACACTCCAATCAAAACAATTTGCCCCAGTCCAGTCTTCCCCACTCCAGTCCAAAACAATGTGCCCCACTCCTATCCAAAACAATCTGCCCCACTCCAATCTGCCCCACTCCAATCTGCCCCACTCCACTCTAAAACAATCTGCCCCACTGCAATTTACCTCACTCCAATACAAAACAATACACCCCACTCCACTCTGCCCCACCCCAATCCAAAGCAATCTGCCCACCCCAATCCAAAACAATTCACCGCACTCCAATCTGCTCCACTCCAAACCAAAACAATCCACCCTACTCCAGTCCGCCACACTCCAATCTGCCCCACTTCAATCCAAAACAATCCACCCCACTGCAATCCAAATCACCTCACACCAGTCCCATCCACCCTATCCAATCCACCCCAGTGCGGCCAAGTCCAATCTACCCCACTCCAGTCCACCTCACCCAACCACTCCATCCCACCCCAACCCAATCCAATCCAATCCACCCACCCCAATCCAGTTCAGCCCACCCCAATCCACCTCAATCCAATCCGCCCCAGTAAAATCCACCCACTTAATCCTATCCACCACACTCAAATCCAATCTACCTCACTCAAATCCAATCCACCCCACTTCAATCCACCCCAATTCACCTCACCCCATTTCACCCCACTCCATTCCACCCCACTGCAATCCACCTCACTCCACTCCAATCCACCCCACTCCACCCCACCCAAATCCAATCCATCCCTCTCTACCCCAAATAATCCACCCATCCTAGTTCAGTCCACCACACTCAATCCAATCCATCCAGCCCACCCCACTCCAATCCACCCCACTTCAGCCCAATCCACCCCACTCCAATCCAGCCCACCCCACCCCAAACCAATCTACCTCAATCCAATACATCTCACCCTATTTCAATCCACGCCAATCCAATCTAATACACCCCATCCAGTTCACCCACTACACTCCAATCCACCCCACTCCACTCAGTCCTACTCACTCTACCCCAATAATCCACTCCAATCTACTCCAATCCAATCCACCCCACTACCTGAATCTACTCCAACCTACTCCACCCTATTCCACGCCACCCTACTCTACACCACTGTACTATATGGCATTTCCCTCTACGGCACTGCCCACTAGGGCACTGCACTCTACAACACTTGAACTCTAATCCCCTCTACTCAACTTCTCAACACTCTACTCCCCCTACTCCACTCTGCGATACTCTACTGCACTGCAAAACATCTAGTCTGCGACACTCCACTCACTTTACTGGCACTGTAGGACACTCTACTCCAACAAATCCAGTCTACAACACTCCACGCCACTAACTTTTAGCCATGCTGAACAGCAGCCACACTGGTGTACAACATGGCAAAAACACTTTGCAAAACCAATACCCCTCGTGTAGATGAGACTCATTGGCTTTGCCAATGCTTGTTTGTTTTTCTACTTGTATTCTTTTATTTCATATTGCATATGTTGTTGAGTTTGTGTGTGTTTTATTGTGGTTTTGTCAGAGGGTGAATGCAAGAATGAGTGAGTGGATGAATGAATGAGTGACAGAGTGTATAAACAATAACTTATTAGGTTCCTGTACTCATCAAAGACACAAAGGGCACTTTTATCATAAATCAGACATGTTGGCACTGCCAGCGCTTACTTAGGCAAAAAGTGGTAATGTACTTTGTAACTCAAGATTGGAAACTTTGCGTTTCAGGGTCAACAAGAGAGTCAATGACAGGCCGACTGTTCCTTTCCCTGCTGTGGTAATTGTCTGTGTATGTAAACAGAATATAATCAAACAATATATGGCCTATTTCATTAAGTATGATTTTATTGCAGCAAGGCAGCCAGGAGACCCATTAAAGTAGATTATTCTTAATGCAAGCGGCAAAATCGGAGAGTTGTGTGCAGTATGTTTTTTTGGGGGTTTTTTGTCTTTTTTTTTAACATGTAATGATTTTCTGGGCTTGGACAGCGCCCTATCCATTCTGTAATTGTTTTTTGTATATAAGTCTCAACAAGACAAATGCAATCTAACCAGAGGTTATGAAAAAGTCATGTAATTCTCAGGGCGAATTAATTAAACCTAGAGTTAACATGGAAAGCATGGAAAGTCAACACTGTCTCTGAGACCCTGCGGAGTCTGTCTTTCAGTTCCTTCGCACAGTAAACATGGCTGATATGGTATATATATATATATATTTATATATATATATATATACCTTTAAAGCCTGAGTAGGAGGGGTTTAATAAAATATATATTGTAAGAGTGCGCCCCATGAACGTCATTTAGGGGTCGCTTGCCCTTTGCTACCACTGGCACTGCCTTTGCGACCCCTGGCCTCAGAGGTGGCACATTCGGTGCCAGGAACACAGAGGTAGCTCGTCCTTATGGACTTCAGTTAGGGCTCCACTCTCTTTATTTTATTTGACTTTTTATTACACAATTAGTGAATATTAATATATTATTCACTATTAGTGTCATAAAAATGGAGTACAGCTAGCTGGAATATGCCCTCCCATGGCAGCTGAGGTGTGTTAAAAATGCTTTTAAATGCATGTTGTTTCCATGCCTGAGGGTGAGAGTGTGTTTATGTGAGAGAGAGAGGGTATGTAAGTATGAATTTTGTGTGTATGTATACGTATGTGTATGTGAGTGCAGGTGAAAGGGCGTGTGATGTCACTTTGGTTACCCCTGGCATTTCGGTGAATTGATGTCCATGGTGGGCCGCCTTAGTAGATGGCTGATGAGAACCCTACTAGAGCCTCACTTGCCTTCAGAGGTGTGGCTAGTCATTTACCCGCACCCTCCATTCCCTCCTGCACTTCAGACTCCAGCAGATGCAGTTCTCAAAAAGCCAGAGTGACGAGTCGCGAGGAAGGGCGCACTACTAGTGAACTCATGTGTGCTGCTCATTTCCTGACTGTGGTGGTGAGCAACAAACAGTGGTGTGAGCTTCCTCGACCACAGAGTTGGCTAGGAGGCGATGAGCAGGAAAATGGTGGCTACAGGAGAGGGGCTCAAGGGTCTTGGATTTGACACCAGGGGTGCAAGAGGAAATTTGTTAAATCTGAGACCGAGCTCATGTTGCCTCCCACAATTAAGGGCCCTTGTTGTTCATGACGGCACACCACGGTGATCATAATACCGTTTACAGCTACAACCACCAATGGTCCACTTTCAGGTGCCATCCTGAATTTTCCACCAGGGTGGCAGGCGCGTACCTACACTTGATCACTCCTGTTGATCACTGTACTGCAACTCTGGCTCACCCAAATGTCTTGTAAACGTTAGTGCTTAATTTGTGAAAGAATAAGTGCCAGTGCCGAAGGCTCTGTTCAGAAGTTCTTGGCCTGTCCTATTAAATGTCAACAAATACCAAGCAGCTGATTTGTTGAATCCGCCTCATGCCACTTAAATCCACTATCAGACACTTCCTGCACCTCTAATTCACTCGTGTTCTTCCTTTCTGATATTTTTCCATCTTTCTCTTCATCCTTCTTTCCCCTGTGCTTGATTTTCCCTCTCTTGCTCTTCACCAAGTTCTAGTGAGGGAAAATAAGTGCCTGTCCCCAAAAATGAGTGCGAGTGGGCCCTATCGGCAACCACTGACTCAAATTAGCACTGGGCTCTATCTGTTAACTGCAGTGTCCCTATGCTCCGTTGTGGATTCCTTACGTACTTTTGGTTGTGTTTGGGCAATTGGCTGCCCACAATTTTAGAACATCTTGTCCCTTCATTGTGGCTTCTCAGCGAATACAGTAATGATCATTCGTCCCTGCATTGAAAACGCCCCAGAAACGTATCCTTCAACTCTATCCTGGACTGATGTAGACTCGATCTTGCTATCTGGTTCCTTGTATCAATTTCTTCTACATCCTGATGACCCCATACCTAGAGGAAGATTGAGACTTCTGACGAACCTACTAACGCAGCAGTTCTTAACTTCTGTGGACTCCCACTGAATCATTACTGGAACCTTGGGACCGCCACTGAGTCATTATTGGAAGCTGGGGAGACCCGGCCTTAGCAATGTTTATGAATTGAACTTTAAACCAATGTTCAAAAATTCAAAAACAAGTGTATACCAAACACATGCTCAAATATTTAAATATATTTTGTTTAATTCTCAATCAAATGTACAAAAAAAATTCACATTTTCAAATTACCTTTTTTATTTGTATATACTTTATTAATTGTAATGTATTAATTATAATATAATTTATGATTTTGTAACACAGTCGCGGATACCCTGAGCAGACCTCGTAGACTCTCAGGGGTCCCCGCACCCTCAGCCTGTACTGATATTATTTTGGATGTTTTGGTCATATGTTAAAACACTATGGGGGTCATTACAACCCTGGCGGTCCAAGACCGCCAGGGCTGTTTCGACGGAAGTACCGCCAACAGGCTGGGGGTGCTTCCTGGCATATTACGACCGCGGCGGTAGCGCCGCGGTTGCACCGCCGGGGCCGGCGGTTTTCCACCACAATGGCCCCGGTGGTTGTAATCCGCCAGGGCAGCGCTGCTAGCAGCGCTGCCCAGGGGATTACGAGTCCCGGACCGCCAGTCTTTTTCTGGCGGTCTGAACCGCCAGGAAAAGGCTGGCGGTACGGGGAGTCGTGGGGCCCCTGGGGGCCCCTGCACTGCCCATGCCACTGGCATGGGCAGTGCAGGGGCCCCCTGACAGGGCCCCATGCGGCTTTTCAAAAGCACGACGGGTGCAACTGCACCCGTCGCACGGCCGCAACACCGCCGGCTCCATTTGGAGCCGGCTCCCATGTTGCGGCCCACATCCCCGCTGGGCCGGCGGGCGGAAACTTGGTTTCCACCCGCCGGCCCAGCGGGGATGTCCAAATGGGCACCGAGGGAGGAGGTGTTAATCTGTCCCAAAAGTGACGGTAAAGTGACGGATATACCACCAGACGTATTACGAGTCCATTATATCCTATGGAACTCGTAATACGGCTGGTGGTATATCCGTCACATTTGGGACGGATTAACACCTCCTCCAAAGTTGTAATCAGGCCCTATGTACTGAAATGATTTTACCACAGTGTTTATCAAATGCGAACACTGAGCACTTGTAGGAAAGTACCATCTTGCCTGGCATGTTACCCCCATATTTCACTGTATATATGTTGTTTTAGTTGTATGTGTCACTGGGACCCTGCCAGCCAGGGCCCCAGTGCTCATAAGTGTGCCCTGTATGTGTTACCTGTGTTATGACTAACTGTCTCACTGAGGCTCTGCTAATCAGAACCTCAGTGGTTATGCTCTCTCATTTCTTTCCAAATTGTCACTAACAGGCTAGTGACCAATTTTACCAATTCATATTGGCTTACTGGAACACCCTTATAATTCCCTAGTATATGGTACTGAGGTACCCAGGGTATTGGGGTTCCAGGAGATCCCTATGGGCTGCAGCATTTCTTTTGCCACCCATAGGGAGCTCTGACAATTCTTACACAGGCCTGCCACTGCAGCCTGAGTGGAATAACGTCCACGTTATTTCACAGCCATTTTTCACTGCACTTAAGTAACTTATAAGTCACCTATATGTCTAACCTTTACCTGGTAAAGGTTGGGTGCTAAGTTACTTAGTGTGTGGGCACCCTGGCACTAGCCAAGGTGCCCCCACATTGTTCAGGGCCAATTCCCCGGACTTTGTGAGTGCGGGGACACCATTACACGTGTGCACTACATATAGGTACTACCTATGTGTAGCTTCACAATGGTAACTCCGAATATGGCCATGTAACATGTCTATGATCATGGAATTGCCCCCTCTATGCCATCCTGGCACTGTTGGCACAATCCCATGATCCCACGGGTCTCTAGCACAGACCCGGGTACTGCCAAACTGCCTTTTCAGGGGTTTCACTGCAGCTGCTGCTGCTGCCAACCCCTCAGACAGGTTTCTGCCCTCCTGGGGTCCAGCCAGGCTTGGCCCAGGAAGGCAGAACAAAGGACTTCCTCAGAGAGAGGGTGTTACACCCTCTCCCTTTGGAATAAGGTGTTAAGGCAGGGGAGGAGTAGCCTCCCCCAGCCTCTGGAAATGCTTTCATGGGCACAGATGGTGCCCATTTCTGCATAAGCCAGTCTACACCGGTTCAGGGACCCCTCAGCCCTGCTCTGGCGTGAAACTGGACAAAGGAAAGGGGAGTGACCACTCCCCTGACCTGCACCTCCCCTGGGAGGTGCCCAGAGCTCCTTCAGTGTGCTCCAGACCTCTGCCATCTTGGAAACAGAGGTGCTGCTGGCACACTGGACTGCTCTGAGTGGCCAGGGCCAGCAGGTGACGTCAGAGACTCCTTCTGATAGGCTCCTTCAGGTGTTGCTAGCCTATCCTCTCTCCTAAGTAGCCAAACCCTCTTTTCTGGCTATTTAGGGTCTCTGCTTTGGGGAGATCCTTAGATAACGAATGCAAGAGCTCATCCGAGTTCCTCTGCATCTCTCTCTTCACCTTCTGCCAAGGAATCGACTGCTGACCGCGCTGGAAGCCTGCAAAACTGCAACAATGTAGCGAAGACGACCACTGCAACTCTGTAACGCTGATCCTGCCGCCTTCTCGACTGTTTTCCTGGTGGTGCATGCTGTGGGGGTAGTCTGCCTCCTCTCTGCACTAGAAGCTCCAAAGAAATCTCCTGTGGGTCAACGGAATCGTCCCCCTGCAACCTCAGGCACCAAAGAACTGCATCACCAGTCCTCTGGGTCTCCTCTCAGCACGACGAGCGAGGTCCCTTGAATCCAGCAACTCTGTCCAAGTGACTCCCACAGTCCAGTGACTCTTCAGTCCAAGTTTGGTGGAGGTAAGTCCTTGCCTCCCCACGCCAGACTGCATTGCTGGGAACAGCGTGTTTTGCAGCTACTCTGGCTCCTGTGCACTTTCGAGGGAATCCTTTGTGCACAGCCAAGCCTGGGTCCACGGCACTCTAACCTGCATTGCACGATCTCCTGAGTTGTCCTCCGGCGGCGTGGGACTCCTTTGTGCAACTTCGGGGGAGCACCGTTTCACTCCACTTTGTAGTGCCTGTTCTGGCACTTCTGCGGGTGCTGCCTGCTTCTGAGTGGGCTCGTTGTCTTGCAGGGTGCCCCCTCTGTCCCCTGACACAATTGGCGACATCCTGATCCCTCCTGGGCTACAGCAGCACCCAAAAACCCTAACCGCGAGCTTTGCAGCTAGCAAGGCTTGTTTGCGGTCTTTCCGCAGGAAAACACTTCTGCACGACTCTCCACGGCGTGGGACATCTATCCTCCAAAGGGGAAGTTTCTAGCCCTTGTCATTCTTGCAGAATCCTCAGCTTCCACTGTCCAGTAGCAGCTTCTTTGCACCCACAGCTGGCATTTCCTGGGCATCTGCCCACTCTCGACTTGATCGTGACTTTTGGACTTGGTCCCCTTGTTCCACAGGTACCCTCGTCTGGAAATCCATCGTTGTTGCATTGCTGGTTTTAGTCTTTCCTGCAGAATTCCCCTATCACGACTTCTGTGCTCCTTGGGGAACTTTAGTGCACTTTGCACTCACTTTTCAGGGTCTTGGGGTGGGCTATTTTTCTAACCCTCACTGTTTTCTTACAGTCCCAGCGACCCTCTACAAGGTCACATAGGTTTGGGGTCCATTCGTGGTTCGCATTCCACTTTTGGAGTATATGGTTTGTGTTGCCCCTATCCCTATGTGTCCCCATTGCATCCTATTGTAACTATACATTGTTTGCACTGTTCTCTAATACTATACTGCATATTTTTGGTATTGTGTACATATATCTTGTGTATATTTGCTATCCTCATACTGAGGGTACTTACTGAGATACTTTTGGCATATTGTCATAAAAATAAAGTACCTTTATTTTTAGTATATCTGTGTATTGTGTTTTCTTATGATATTGTGCATATGACACTAGTGGTACTGTAGGAGCTTCACTCGTCTCCTAGTTCAGCCTAAGCTGCTCTGCTAAGCTACCATTATCTATCAGCCTAAGCTGCTAGACACCCTATACACTAATAAGGGATACCTGGGCCTGGCGCAAGGTGTAAGTACCCCTTGGTACTCACTACAAGCCAGTCCTGCCTCCTACATTGGAAGCAGCGACGGGATAAGTACTTGCAACTACTTACCACTTTTGTCATTGTACTTTTCATAAGAGAAAAATATACAAAACAAGTTCAGTGTATGTACACCTAACCAAAAAGTTTTGCTTTTCTTCTCTCACTTCTTTTCTAAAGTGCTGAAAAGTACCTCTAAACTTTCTAAAAAGTTCTTAAAAAGTTTTTAAAGTTTTTTCTCTGTCTTTCCAAAAGTTCTGAAAAACTTTTTTCTCACTTTTTCTATCCCTTAAACACTGTCTAAAATGTCTGGTACAGGCCAAACTCTTGATCTGTCCAACATAACTTATGACAACCTTAGCTGGAAGGAAGCAAGGAGTCTCTGTATAGATAGAGGTTTAGGGGTAGAGAAGAATCCCTCAAGACAACTGTTGGTTAATATGCTCATGATTCTAGGAATCTGCACAAGATAGTTCCCCCTTATAAGGAGGGGGATAACATTAACAAGTGGTTTGCTGCACTTGAGAGGGCCTGTGTTGTACAGGATGTCCCTCAAAGGCAGTGGGCTGCTATCCTATGGCTATCATTTAGTGGAAAGGGTAGGGATAGGCTCCTTACTGTGAAAGAAAGTGAAGCCAATGATTTCAAAGTTCTTAAGAATGCACTCCTAGATGGTTATGGCTTAACCACTGAACAGTACAGGATGAAGTTCAGAGAAACCAAAAAGGAGTCTTCACAAGACTGGGTAGACTTTGTTGACCATTCAGTGAAGGCCTTGGAGGGGTGGTTACATGGCAGTAAAGTTACTGATTATGAAAGCCTGTATAACTTAATCCTGAGAGAGCATATTCGTAATAATTGTGTGTCTGATTTGTTGCACCAGTACCTGGTGGGCTCTGATCTGACCTCTCCCCAAGAATTGGGAAAGAAGGCAGACAAATGGGTCAGAACAAGGGTGAACAGAAAAGCTCATACAGGGGGTGACAAAGATGGCAAGAAGAAGGATGGTAAGTCTTCTGACAAGGGAGGGGACAAATCAAAAAATGAGTCTTCATCAGGCCCACAAAAACACTCTGGTGGGGGTGGTGGGTCCAAATCCTCTTCAAATCAAAACAAAGAAAAGAAACCATAGTGCTATTTATGTAAAATAAAAGGCCATTGGACAACAGATCCCAGTTGTCCAAAGAAAAGCACCAAGCCTCCTACCACTACAACCCCTGCTGCTACACCTAGTGCCCCTAGTAATAGCAGTGGTGGTGGGAGCAAACCTACTAATAGCCAATCCAAGGGATTAGCTGGGCTCACTTTTGGTAACTTAGTTGGGGTTGGTCTTGTTAGGGAGACCACAGAGGCTGTGTTAGTCTCTGAGGGGGCTATTGATTTAGCCACCTTAGTTGCTTGTCCCCTTAACATGGATAAGTACAAGCAACTACCCCTAATAAATGGTGTTGAGGTTCAGGCCTACAGGGACACAGGTGCCAGTGTTACAATGGTAATAGAGAAACTGGTCCACCCTGAACAACACCTACTTGGTCACCAGTACCAAGTAACCGATGCTCATAACAACACACTTAGCCACCCCATGGCTGTTGTAAATCTCAACTGGGGGGGGGGTTACTGGTCCAAAGAAAGTTGTGGTTGCCTCAGATTTACCTGTAGACTGTCTACTAGGAAATGATTTAGAGACATCAGCTTGGTCAGATGTGGAGTTGGAGGCCCATGCAGCAATGCTGGGCATTCCAGGGCCTATTTTTGCTTTCACCAGGTCTCAGGCCAAAAAGCAAAAGGACAGGGTGACTTGGATCCTGGAAGAATGGACCAAGTGCTCCCTAAAGCTAGGGCTAGTAGAAGTAAAACACTACCTACTATCCCTCCCTCTACAGTGGATTCTACTTCTGAGGAAGAAGAATTTCCACCCTGTGCAGAACCTACACCAGAGGAGCTGGAAGCAGACACTGCTGAGCTTTTGGGTGAAGGGGGGCCTGCCAGGGAGGAGCTGAGTGTGGCACAGCATACCTGTCCCACACTAGAGGGTCTAAGACAGCAAGCTGTCAAACAAGCAAATGGGGATGTCAGTGACTCTCACAGAGTTTACTGGGAGGACAACCTCTTGTACACTGAAGCAAGGGATCCTAAACCTGGAACTGCCAGGAGATTGGTGATTCCTCAGGAGTACAGAAAGTTCCTCCTAACTCTAGCCCACGACATTCCCTTAGCTGGACATTTGGGGCAAATGAAAACTCGGGACAGGCTTGTTCCCTTGTTTCATTGGCCTAGAATGTCAGAGGACACAAAGGAATTTTGTAAGTCCTGTGAAACCTGTCAAGCCAGTGGCAAGACAGGTGGCACTCCAAAGGCACCCCTTATCCCACTGCCTGTGGTTGGGGTTCCCTTTGAAAGGGTAGGGGTTGACATAGTTGGCCCCCTTGACCCTCCTACTGCTTCAGGCAATAGGTTTATCTTGGTGGTAGTGGACCATGCCACCAGATATCCTGAAGCAATTCCTCTAAGGACCACTACAGCTCCTGCAGTGGCAAAGGCCCTCCTGGGAATCTTTTCCAGGATGGGCTTCCCAAAAGAGGTGGTATCAGACAGGGGAAGCAATTTCATGTCTGCTTACTTAAAGGCCATGTGGAAGGAGTGTGGTGTTACATACAAGTTCACCACACCCTATCATCCACAAACAAATGGACTGGTGGAGAGATTTAACAAAACTCTCAAAGGCATGATTATGTGACTCCCTGAAAAACTCCGCAGGAGATGGGATATCCTGTTACCTTGCCTCCTTTTTGCTTACAGGGAGGTACCCCAAAAAGGAGTGGACTTCAGCCCCTTTGAACTCCTATTTGGACACCCCGTGAGAGGTCCTCTAACACTTGTTAAGGAGGGTTGGGAACAACCTATAAAAGCTCCAAAGCAAGACATAGTGGACTATGTACTTGGCCTCAGCTCTAGGATGGCTGAGTACATGAAAAAGGCCAGTAAAAACCTTCAGGCCAGCCAAGAGCTCCAAAAGCAATGGCATGACCAGAAGGCTGTTTTGGTTCAGTACCAACCAGGGCAGAAAGTGTGGGTCTTGGAGCCTGTGGCCCCAAAAGCACTCCAAGATAAATGGAGTGGACCCCACATAATTGTTGAGAAAAAGGGTGAAGTCACCTACTTAGTTGACTTAGGCACTGCCAGGAGTCCCCTTAGGGTGCTCCATGTCAATCGCCTGAAACCCTACTATGACAGGGCTGATCTCACCCTGCTCATGGCAACAGATGAGGGACAGGAAGAAGAGAGTGACCCTCTCCCTGATCTCTTCTCTTCCACAGAACAAGATGCTCTAGTGGAAGGTGTAGTGTTGGCAGATTGTCTTACTGCTGAGCAGAAAGACCACTGCATAAATCTCCTGGGTCAGGTTTCTGAACTCTTCTCTCCTGTGCCAGGCACCACTTCTTGGAGTGAGCACACTATAGATAATGGAGACAGTTTGCCTGTCAAAAGTAAGATCTATAGGCAGCCTGACCATGTCAGAGACTGCATAAAGCAAGAAGTGCAGAAAATGCTTGAACTGGGAGTGGTTGAGCACTATGAAAGTCCATGGGCCTCTCCTGTAGTACTTGTACCAAAACCTCATTCCAAGGAT
Organism: Pleurodeles waltl; assembly: GCF_031143425.1. NCBI lineage: Eukaryota > Metazoa > Chordata > Amphibia > Caudata > Salamandridae > Pleurodeles > Pleurodeles waltl. The sequence goes on along the minus strand of NC_090443.1, from coordinate 442,574,427 downwards.
GGAAAGAAGGAAATGCGGTTTTGTGTAGACTATAGAGGTCTCAACCAAGTAACCAAAACTGATGCTCACACTATACCCAGGGCAGATGAGCTAATAGATACACTGGCATCTTCCAAGTATCTAAGCACTTTTGACTTGACTGCAGGGCATTGGCAGATCAAATTATCAGAAGATGCAAAAGCAAAAACTGCATTTTCAACCATTGGAGGCCATTACCAATTCACAGTAATGCCTTTTGGATTGAAAAATGCACCTGCCACTTTTCAAAGGTTGGTGAATACAGCCCTGCAAGGGCTGGAAGCTTTTAGTGCAGCATATCTAGATGATATAGCTGTCTTTAGCTCCAGCTGGGATGATCACCTGGTCCACCTATGGAAAGTTTTGGAGGCCCTGCAAAAGGCAGGCCTCACTGTCAAGGCTTCAAAGTGCCAGATAGGGCAGGGGAAGGTGGTTTATCTGGGACACCTGGTAGGTGGAGAACAGAGTGCACCACTTCAGGGGAAAATCCAAACTATTATAGATTGGGTTCCCCCTACAACACAGACCCAGGTGAGAGCCTTCTTAGGCCTCACTGGGTATTACAGGAGGTTCATAAAGAACTATGGCTCCATTGCAGCCCCTCTTAATGACCTCACCTCCAAGAAAATGCCTAAAAAGGTATTGTGGACAGCTAGCTGTCAGAAAACTTTTGAGGAGCTGAAGCAGGCCATGTGCACTGCACCTGTCCTAAAAATCCCCTGTTACTCCAAAATATTCATTGTCCAAACTGATGCATCTGAATTAGGGGTAGGGGCAGTCCTTTCACAACTTAATTCTGAGGGCCAGGATCAACCTGTTGCTTTTATCAGCAGGAGGTTGACCCCTAGAGAAAAGTGTTGGTCTGCCATAGAGAGGGAGGCCTTTGCTGTGGTCTGGGCACTGAAGAAGTTGAGGCCATACCTGTTTGGCACTCACTTCATTGTTCAGACAGACCACAAACCTCTACTTTGGCTAAAACAAATGAAAGGTGAAAATCCTAAATTGTTGAGGTGGTCCATATCCCTACAGGGAATGGACTATACAGTGGAACATAGACCTGGGAGTACCCACTCCAATGCAGATGGACTCTCCAGATATTTCCACTTAGACAATGAAGACTCATCAGGTCATGGCTAGTCTTATTGTCCTTCGTTTGGGGGGGGTTGTGTAGGAAAGTACCATCTTGCCTGGCATGTTACCCCCATATTTCACTGTATATATGTTGTTTTAGTTATATGTGTCACTGGGACCCTGCCAGCCAGGGCCCCAGTGCTCATAAGTGTGCCCTGTATGTGTTACCTGTGTTATGACTAACTGTCTCACTGAGGCTCTGCTAATCAGAACCTCAGTGGTTATGCTCTCTCATTTCTTTCCAAATTGTCACTAACAGGCTAGTGACCAATTTTACCAATTCATATTGGCTTACTGGAACACCCTTATAATTCCCTAGTATATGGTCCTAAGGTACCCAGGGTATTGGGGTTCCAGGAGATCCCTATGGGCTGCAGCATTTCTTTTGCCACCCATAGGGAGCTCTGACAATTCTTACACAGGCCTGCCACTGCAGCCTGAGTGGAATAACGTCCACGTTATTTCACAGCCATTTTTCACTGCACTTAAGTAACTTATAAATCACCTATATGTCTAACCTTTACCTGGTAAAGGTTGGGTGCTAAGTTACTTCGTGTGTGGGCACCCTGGCACTAGCCAAGGTGCCCCCACATTGTTCAGGGCCAATTCCCCGGACTTTGTGAGTGCGGGGACACCATTACACGCGTGCACTACATATAGGTCACTACCTATGTGTAGCTTCACAATGGTAACTCCGAATATGGCCATGTAACATGTCTATGATCATGGAATTGCCCCCTCTATGCCATCCTGGCATTGTTGGCACAATCCCATGATCCCACGGGTCTCTAGCACAGACCCGGGTACTGCCAAACTGCCTTTTCAGGGGTTTCACTGCAGCTGCTGCCAACCCCTCAGACAGGTTTCTGCCCTCCTGGGGTCCAGCCAGGCTTGGCCCAGGAAGGCAGAACAAAGGACTTCCTCAGAGAGAGGGTGTTACACCCTCTCCCTTTGGAATAAGGTGTTAAGGCAGGGGAGGAGTAGCCTCCCCCAGCCTCTGGAAATGCTTTCATGGGCACAGATGGTGCCCATTTCTGCATAAGCCAGTCTACACCGGTTCAGGGACCCCTCAGCCCTGCTCTGGCGCGAAACTGGACAAAGGAAAGGGGAGTGACCACTCCCCTGACCTGCACCTCCCCTGGGAGGTGCCCAGAGCTCCTCCAGTGTGCTCCAGACCTCTGCCATCTTGGAAACAGAGGTGCTGCTGGCACACTGGACTGCTCTGAGTGGCCAGGGCCAGCAGGTGACGTCAGAGACTCCTTCTGATAGGCTCCTTCAGGTGTTGCTAGCCTATCCTCTCTCCTAAGTAGCCAAACCCTCTTTTCTGGCTATTTAGGGTCTCTGCTTTGGGGAATTCCTTAGATAACGAATGCAAGAGCTCATCCGAGTTCCTCTGCATCTCTCTCTTCACCTTCTGCCAAGGAATCGACTGCTGACCACGCTGGAAGCCTGCAAAACTGCAACAAAGTAGCGAAGACGACTACTGCAACTCTGTAACGCTGATCCTGCCGCCTTCTCGACTGTTTTCCTGGTGGTGCATGCTGTGGGGGTAGTCTGCCTCCTCTCTGCACTAGAAGCTCCGAAGAAATCTCCTGTGGGTCGACGGAATCATCCCCCTGCAACCGCAGGCACCAAAGAACTGCATCACCGGTCCTCTGGGTCTCCTCTCAGCACGACGAGCGAGGTCCCTTGAATCCAGCAACTCTGTCCAAGTGACTCCCACAGTCCAGTGACTCTTCAGTCCAAGTTTGGTGGAGGTAAGTCCTTGCCTCCCCACGCCAGACTGCATTGCTGGGAACCGCGTGTTTTGCAGCTACTCCGGCTCCTGTGCACTTTCTGAGGGAATCCTTTGTGTACAGCCAAGCCTGGGTCCACGGCACTCTAACCTGCATTGCACGACCTCCTGAGTTGTCCTCCGGCGGCGTGGGACTCCTTTGTGCAACTTCGGGTGAGCACTGTTTCACTCCACTTTGTAGTGCCTGTTCTGGCACTTCTGCGGGTGCTGCCTGCTTCTGAGAGGGCTCCTTGTCTTGCTGGGCGCCCCCTCTGTCCCCTGACGCAATTGGTGACATCCTGGTCCCTCCTGGGCCACAGCAGCACCCAAAAACCCTAACCGTGAGCTTTGCAGCCAGCAAGGCTTGTTTGCAGTCTTTCCGCAGGAAAACACTTCTGCACAACTCTCCATGGCGTGGGACATCTATCCTCCAAAGGGGAAGTTTCTAGCCCTTGTCATTCTTGCAGAATCCTCCGCTTCTACTGTCCAGTAGCAGCTTCTTTGCACCCACAGCTGGCATTTCCTGGGCATCTGCCCACTCTCGACTTGATCGTGACTTTTGGACTTGGTCCCCTTGTTCCACAGGTACCCTCGTCTGGAAATCAATCGTTGTTGCATTGCTGGTTTTGGTCTTTCCTGCAGAATTCCTCTATCACGACTTCTGTGCTCCTTGGGGAACTTTAGTGCACTTTGCACTCACTTTTCAGGGTCTTGGGGTGGGCTATTTTTCTAACCCTCACTGTTTTCTTACAGTCCCAGCGACCCTCTACAAGGTCACATAGGTTTGGGGTCCATTCGTGGTTCGCATTCCACTTTTGGAGTATATGGTTTGTGTTGCCCCTATCCCTATGTGTCCCCATTGCATCCTATTGTAACTATACATTGTTTGCACTGTTCTCTAATACTATACTGCATATTTTTGGTATTGTGTACATATATCTTGTGTATATTTGCTATCCTCATACTGAGGGTACTCACTGAGATACTTTTGGCATATTGTCATAAAAATAAAGTACCTTTATTTTTAGCATATCTGTGTATTGTGTTTTCTTATGATATTGTGCATATGACACTAGTGGTACTGTAGGAGCTTCACTCGTCTCCTAGTTCAGCCTAAGCTGCTCTGCTAAGCTACCATTATCTATCAGCCTAAGCTGCTAGACACCCTATACACTAATAAGGGATACCTGGGCCTGGTGCAAGGTGTAAGTACCCCTTGGTACTCACTACAAGCCAGTCCAGCCTCCTACAGCACTTTAGTCTCACTTCTATATTTTGAAAATACAGTTGATTTATGGTTTTCATAAACAGAATGCATTATTTCTTTCATTTTATCTCCTGCATTCTGCAGTTGCGAAACGTTGTTTCAGTATATTTGTATGTGGTCCAGTGTTTTCTTTAACGACTTTGAACCAGTTTCGGCTTGGCAACCTCAAATGCTATGGATGTTACCACTTCAACCACTGGCAACTTGGTGCACAACTCCGCCAGTACAAACAAGTACTATCCATCATCAATTGTGCAGAAATCTATGTTCCCCCTCGCCCAGAGAATCGAGTCATCTTCAGTGAGGGTGATGGCTGGCCGGTTAGCACTTCCAGGAGTCTGACAGACCTGACAATTGCTGATGAGTTTTTCACTTGCATTATCAGGTCTGGCTGCCATACATTTTCCCTCAGTCTGGTCTTGCTTGTCACAGAGCCTTGATGCACCAGCTCCATGACTTGATCCTCTGGTTGCTTTGCAGTGCCAACTCTCAAATATGGTGCTGACCCTCCACAAAACTGACGGACTCTTATGTGTCGGTGACCTTCCAGAACCTTCTTCAACATGTTGGTTCAGGCTGTTGGTTTGTGCAGAGCCTGGTTTTCAGGGTTTGAGATTTTTTTGAGGGATCCCTTGAGAGTCAGGGTTCTTGGTGCTTGAATGGATCTTTTGGAGCACTGGATCGCCCTGGGACTGTGATGAGCAGACGGCGCTGCACTCCTTCAGTGCCAGAAGCTGTGGCACACCGGCCTTCCTGTCCAGCCAGCCAGTGCTACCACTTTTTCCCATTTATCAGTGCGAGAGAGGTCTCAGAAGTTGATTCGCCATCTTTGCTCTTGAAGGGGCAGAGCATTCACTCTTAAAATGACTCTGGGATCGTAGCAAATTGAAGTGCTGGACTGGACTGTGTTTGAAGGGTTCAGTGATCCACGGCACCGTCCTTAGTTCCTGTCATTTGGCTCTTTCCAGCTTTGAGAGTCTTCCAGTGGCCTCTCCATGGAGACACTGTATGGCTGCCAGCTTGTCCACATAACAATCCTTGGCCCTTTAACCTCTGTGCATGCCCGCTCATCTGTGTGGAGAGTCCAACAATCTGCACCATCTATTTGCAACCACTGTCAGACCCTTTCATCCACTGGCTCAGTTCACAGTAGGTGCTTTCGTCCTAGTGCCTTGTGCACCACCTACTGAACCAAGACATTATCTCTTTCCTGTGCGTCAACTCTGTGCCATCTGGCCTCACCTTTCGGGGAGAAGTGCACTCTTGGCGCATCCTGATCCAGGGGCTCTGTTTGAGACTTCAGCAGTGCTTTAAATGGGCCGTTACTCTCCGGTACTGCCGGCACTTTTTTATTTTGAGAGGGAGAGTACCGGCATATCTCAAGAAAAACGTAATACTTTTAATTGGAGAGTACCGGCACTTCTCAGAAACAAGCAGGTACTCTATTACAGAGTACCTGCACTTCTATTTTTCCATTTAAAGCACTGGACTTCAGTACTGTTATTGCTCAGTACTAAACCATTTTACTTCTTTACAGTGAAACACCAGTGTTTAGTTATGCTTCCTGCTAAGCAGGGAGGTAGATGAATTTGGACTGTTTATATCTCACAGTACTTTTTTATTACCAAGGCTGTATCTCCTTCACTTTCTACTGCAGTTGTTGTGCCAAGGTTTTGAAATGCCCACTCATTCCAGCGTCCCTGAATCCTCTGTCGAGGCCAACTCATTTACACCCATAGCCTGTCAGATGGCTCAGTAAATTAAATGATCACCTCTGACAAACGTAGTGATCTGAAGGTCACTAATCCCAGTATGGCAGACACATTCTTTCAGACTTCCAGTGTCAGAAAAATTGAGAGACATAAATTGGATTGTGTCAAGATTTGCTATGACCGGTTCTCGGAAAGTCAGAAGTGTGATGTGACTTGACATATAAAAATAAGTAACTATTATTATAGAGGGCAGAATGTTCTCAGGAATAAAACATTTTCAAGGAGCCCGAGGGGATTAAAACCCCGTCGGGCACCGCGAGGCCTTTGTTCACAGCTGTTGCTGTGTATAAAGAACTTTGGAGTGTTGACGATCTGGGCTTTTACCAGCCAGTAAATGCCCAGAGCCCTCCATTGTCTCCAATGGAGCGCCCAACATCCAATGTTCTAATACAAAAGTAGGGCACACTTAAAGGGTTCTTATTACAACTGCAAGTGAGTTTGCAGACGGGGATATCTTTGTGTGAAAGCTAGAGAATGTTACAGCAGAGATCACAAGATAGATGGCTGAGGCAACGTGACAAACTGCAGAGGTAGAGGGCAGGGCTTCAAGACATGGAATGGGGGCAGAGAAAGTGAAACTTGATGGTTAGAGGTAGATAATCCTATAGAAGAGAAAAAAGAAAGGCGCAGATATGAAGATGCAGGTGATGGAGAGTGGTAAATAAACCTACCATTAATGGAGCAGACTGAAAACATGTACAGAGATAGGTCAGAAGGGATAGAAATCCTCCTGTTTACCACCAGTACCAAACAGTCTCATGTTCAAGCTTGGCGCTCTAACTTAAACTTACCAGAATTTCCCCTTCAGCTGCCAGACCACACAAAATCTGTGGGATTCTTCCACACAGACCTCTTGTTCGAGTAACAGATCACCAGGAATACCACTATCGCATGGTACCAACTCTCCTCTTGAAGACAATGAAGCTATTTCTGCCAGAAGACGACGTTAGAACAACAGTACAAGATCTTAGTCTTCTGTCTGGATGGAGGCAGCACCATGCTCTGTCATACTCTGCCACCCCTAAAAAAGGTATCCAACATACAGCAGCATGCTCATCAAGGGCTTGAAGAAATTGAATAAACTCACCCCCACGTATTAAACCACCACACCTACCCCCACTACCCCTTTTGGCCCAGATCATCTTCAAGACCAGCTGCAACACTTATAAGGTCCTTAACAACAAGACCTCCAGCTTACCTGGTAAACAAACTAAAAATGTCTGGGGAAACAGTGCCAGACCAGGAGCCTTCATTCTGCCAGACTGGAGACAAAACATTGCAAGAAGGAAAGCACCAAGGGGCAAGCCTTCTCATCATGCTCCCAAAATCTAGCATCTGAGTCCACATCAGATCAGCCTCACTCTCCTCTAATTCAGACAAAAAGCAGGAGACACACCTGTTCAAGGAGCCCTACCCCGGCCCGAAAACCTCTCCCCAGTGACTATCTTCCCGGGGGGCATCCCCACTGCACAGCTTTCCTTTGCTGTTGAACTAGGTTTGTGCCCCACGAATGCCTGCACATATATACATACATGGACAGAGGCTGAGAAAGGGTGGACGAGTAGGTAGATTTGTTCGGTAGAGATAAATGATCATAAAGTAGAGGTAGAGGACAGAAGGAGAGCGGTACAAACAGGGTAGAATTGTATGTAGAGTTGTTTTGCAGAGGTAAGGGATCCTACAGCAAAGGGTGAGGGAAGATGGCAGGGAAAAGTATTGAGGTGGAGACAGGGAAGAGGTGCATACATAGTTGTTGGATAGAGATAAAAAAGGCCCTCATTAAAACCCTGGCGGTCGGTGGTAAAGCGGCGGTAATACCGCCAACAGGACGGCGGAAAAAAAATGGAATCACGACCATGGCGGAAACTGCCAACATAGACAGCCACTTTAACACTCCAACCGCCACGGCTGTACAAACAAACAGCGCGGCGGTCACCGCCAACAGACAAGCAGAAGACAAAGTACCGCCCACCCTATCACAACCCGGCAATCCGCCACCTTTTCCGGGGCAGAACCAACGCGAACAAAAACACAGCGGAAACAGGACTTGGAAGGGAAAACACTCACCTCTCCACACCCCACGAGGAACCAGGCGCCATGGAGCCAGAACTCCAGATACTCCCTGCGATGGTATTCCTGCTCCTCTATCAGGAGCACCAAAGATGGCGGCGACGACCACCGTGAGTACTGCACCTACAACACAGATGAGGGTGGAGGGAAAAGAGAGTGATACACACACGCAACACGCAACACCCCCACCCCACCCTCACCCTCAACACCATACTCACAAATACATGCAGCAACATTAGATATACCCCCTTCAATAACGCAAGGACAAAAAGAATTGATGTGAACGAATGTAATCAATAAAAATCATATAGTGAAATTTCAAAATTCAGTAAATACAAATATGTACACCAACTACACAAGTCCGGATATTTGTCGAACATCGTCCATGGATCAGAGTCCCAAAAGGCATGGGCGAGGCCCACACATGATACCAGACTTCAAACGGAGAGAACACTACAGGGGCATCAGATCGAAATGAAACAGGCACCTCAGAGGGAGGGGGGGGGCACCTCAGCCTGATGAATGCACGACGCCACTGCTGCACGAGGGGGCTCAATGGCCATTGATGTATCCTGGGGAGTGCAAATCCACAGTCTCTCAAGTCTCTCCAGTGGGTGGTTTGCCCACTGCTTAATCCTGGGGAGTGCAAAGCCACAGTCTCTCAAGTCTCTCCAGTGGGTGGTTTGCCCACTGCTTTATCCTGGGGAGTGCAAAGCCACAGTCTCTCAAGTGGATAACAGTCTCCACTGGTTCTGGAGGGGGCATTGTGCCCAGAGTGCTTCAACCTGCCAAGGACTGAGGTAGTGGATGCCTTTCTCCACTGGTTCTGGAGGGGGCTTTGTGCCTAGAGTGCTTCATCCTGCCAAGGACTGAGGTAGTGGATGCCTTTCTCCACTGGTTCTGGAGGGGGCTTTGTGTCCAGAGTGCTTCGTCCTGCCAAGGACTGAGGTAGTGGATGTGATACTCCACTGGTTCTGGAGGGGGCTTTGTGCCCAGATTGCTTCATCCTGCCAAGGACAGAGGTAGTGGATGTATCTCTCCACTGGTTCTGGAGGGGGCTTCGTGCCCAGAGTGCTTCATCCTGCCAAGGACAGAGGTAGTGGATGTATCTCTCCCCTGGTTCTGGAGGGGGCTTTGTGCCCAGAGTGCTTCATCCTGCCAAGGATTGAGGTAGTGGATGCCTTTCTCCACTGAAAGTCGTGCATCATGGAAGCTGGCCAGGCTCCTGGAACTGACCACCAGCCTCGGACGACTGATCACTGGTGATGACAGCCATGTCTGCGGTGGTGCCACAGGGTCAGGATGTGACGGGCCGCTGGCGGTGCTTGCGGCGGGGTCAGTCGCGGCAATGCTGGCGGCAGCCTCTGTGGCATCGGTGCTGGTGGCGGGCGTGGACTGAAGGTGTCATACTGGTCCAGTTGTCGGTGCCCCCATGCCCTCTCCTGACCTACCCTTTAATTTCTGGCCTTTCCCACCTTGGATGGTGGCGCTGCTATCTTGCCACCATCCCCTTTCGTTTTCCCTGAGCCCTTGGTGGCAGGTGTTTTCTGCTTCTCCCTCCGTGATGTGGGCATCTTTTTAACTTTTGCAGGTGGCGGAATGTCCTTGGCCTCGCTCCCGTGGCACACTGGCAGCCCTGTTGGTTGGCGCACTCTAATATCCCGCAGTTGCTGGCACCATTGTGCCTGGTGATGTGGTGGCTGAGGTGCTGGGTTGGGACTTGGAAAGCCTGACCCTAGGGGAAGGACAGGTGGAAGGGGTAGGGAAGAGGTCAATATTAGCCAGGAAAAGTATTTTAGACACACTGGGACGGGTAGATGGAGTGGGTTTGGGTGTGGAGGAAGAGGTAGTGGCTGTAGGAGGTGTATGTTTGCTGAATTTGGGTGAAGGTGCATGGGCTGGAGGCTGTTGTGAGGTGGATGGCTGTTGGGTGGGTGTGTGCCTGCGTGTGTGTACTTTGGGAGGAGGGCTCACACTGGTAGAGGACACAGGGGATGTGTGCATGGTAGTGGGGGTGCTGAGTGCATGTGAGCGGTGTGTGGTGATGGGCGTGCTGGTGATGGAGGTAGTGGCTGAAGATGTAGTGCATGCAGGTGTGAGTGGAGACGAGACAGGGAGGGAGGAGGAGGACGTGGAGGAGGGGGACACAGTGGAGGCAGTGGATGTTGGTATGTCTGCATGGGTATGATGCTTGTGTGAGTGCCTGTGGGATGTGTGGTGCTAATGTTTGCCTGAGCCACCCTTGTGTGTTGAGGTGTGTGCATGCTGGTCTGATGGTGTGCTTGGGATAGGCAGAGGTACAGTGGATTTGGTCTGGGTGGAGGAGACTGGAGGGGGGGGGCTGGACACAGGGACAATGGCTGTCATCAGTGCTGAGGCCAGAGCCTGAAATGCTCTCTGTTGGGCTGCCACGCCAGAATGAATGCCCTCCAGGTATGCATTTGTTTGTTGTAAATGCCTCTCGACACCCTGGATGGCATTCAGAATGGTTGATTGCCCAACAGTGAGGGATCTCAGGAGGTCAATAGCCTCCTCACTGAGGGCAGCAGGGCTGGCTGGGGCAGGGCCTGGGGTGAAGGAGATGCCCACCCTCCTGGGTGAGCAGCCACGGGACACATGCTGAGGGGCTGCTGGGAGGGCGGTGCTGGTAGAGGGAATGGCGGCTGTACCTGTTGATGCGGTGGGCACAGAGGGACCCGCCACCGCAAGGGAGCTCCCATCAGAGGAGGAGTTACTGTTGCTGGTCTCTGCTCCTGTCCCCACCGTGGAGCTCCCCTCACCCTCCGTCCCACTGCTGGCTTCAGACTCCGTTGTCTCGCCCTCCAGGGCCAAGTGGGATGCATCTCCCTCCTGCTCCGGTGCCACTTCTCCTCCGCCTGATGATGCTATTTCACACAAGAACAGGGAGATCACAAAAAGGGGGGGGGGAGACAGAAGATAGACATGTTCAGTGCATGCAATACCACTACCGTTGGCAGACACTACAGACACAGCAGCCCTCTGCACTACGCCATGCACTTATAGTTCCTAGATTATTCACAGGGCCCTGGGGTACAAGGCCTATGCCCGATTGCTGCACACATGGAAGTCACAGGAGCCTGTCTAGGTGTAGATGGTTCTTACCACTGGTGGGGCTGGGGTGCCACATAGCCTGCCTCACAAAGCGACTTTGCTTACAAAGCTCGCCCTGGCCTAGGGGAACCCACTGGCCACCTCCCCCACCAAGACACCTCGTAATGCGCGCAGAGTCAGATGGATGTGACGGTACTCACCCCCTTGTGGCTGCTGTGATGCCCTCAAGCGCCCATCCAACTCCGGATACGCCACCGCAAGGATCCGGAACATCAGGGGGCCATGGTGCGACGGGCACCCCTCCCACGTTGGGAGGCCATCCCCAGCTGGGCCTCTGCCGTCTTCTTGCTCCAGCGGCAAGTGTCCTCCCATCTTTTCCGGCAGTGGGTGCTCCGTCTGTGGTGGACCCCCAGGGTCCATACGTCCTTGGCGATGGCACGCCAAATGTCCTTCTTCTGGTGGGCGCTGACTTAGAGGAATAGTACAGGGGAAAAGGTAAAACTTTAACCGTCCGGACTGTCACAGTCATTGGCCCACGTTCCCACCTTTACCCTGACGCACATACACTCACCGTCCACTCATGCAGGGCTCAGTCCCCCCCACGTATCTTCCATCCACAACACTCCAAACAGGCATTGACCATGCAGCATGCTCACATGGTACTCACCTGTTTGTCTGGAGGACCGTAGAGTAGCGTGTACTGGGGGAGGGGCCCTCTTCCCAGACACATGAGCCATTGTCGCTTCCAGACTGAGGTCACAGCAGCACTTGCAGTGTAGGTCCTCTCCAGTGGAAGGTCAGGTATCAAGTGAGTGAACAGACAGAAAATAGCGGTCACGTCTGTGGCGGTGCGTACCGTCACCGCCGGCGTACATCGTCATTGGCTCCTCAGACCCATAGGGTCCAATGTTAACCAATGCAGGATTGCGCTCCGGTCTTCGACCGCCTACCGCCACGGTGTAGAACGCCAGTGCCTTGTCCCACCTTACAGGTCAGGCAGCCGCCATTTCAGGGGACCACATGGCATTAATAATAACTGCGTCACACCTATCTAGGCCTATCTAGGCCTTGCATACACACAGTAACAGGCACATTGCGGATTGACAAATGTGTGCTAATGACTTTTTGTAATACCTCAGTGTTGGCTGACTCTCTGCTCGCTGTTCTTGTCCATAGGGCACATCCGATGGGGCAGGTGATGAGATGGCAGCATCCTCCGGTGTACAGACCACTGGTGGACCTGTCGACAATGGAAGAGAGACACGTACTAGTCACCTACAGACTTGATCGTGCAACAATCCTGGAACTGTGTGCCCAGTTGGACCCAGACCTGATAGCAGCAATCCGCCATCCCACAGGGATCCCCCCTCTAGTGCAGGTCCTGTCAGTACTCCATTTCCTGGCAAGTGGGTCTTTTCAAACTACAGTGGCCATTGCATCAGGGATGTCCCAGCCTATGTTCTCAAACGTGTTGTCCAGAGTGTTGTCTGCCCTGCTGAAACACATGTGCAGCTACATCGTGTTCCCTCAGGTGAAGGATTTGCCTACAGTGAAAGGTGACTTCTATGCCCTGGGACATATCCCCAACATCATAGGTGCCATTGATGGGACACATGTGGCGTTGGTATCTCCCGCAGGAGTGAACAGGTGTACAAAAACCGGAAGAGCTACCATTCCATGAATGTGCAGATGGTGTGTTTGGCTGACCAGTACATCTCCCATGTGAATGCCAAGTTTCCTGGATCAGTGCATGACGCTTACATTCTGAGGAATAGCAGCATCCCTTATGTGATGGGGCAACTCCAGAGGCACCGTGTGTGGCTAATAGGTGAGGACAAGGACCCTGTACCCTGTGAATAGTTGTCTGGGTCAGGGGTTGTCCCTAAGGGTTAGTGAGTGTCTAATAGTTGTCCCTCGACATTTGCAGGTGACTCTGGGTACCCCAACCTGTCATGGCTACTGACCCCAGTGAGAAATCCCAGGACAAGGGCAGAGGAACGCGACAATGAGGCACATGGGCGAACTAGGAGAGTGAGTGAAAGGACCTTCGGCATCCTGAAGGCCAGGTTCCGGTGCCTCCATATGACAGGTGATTCTCCCTACTACTCACCAAAGAAGGTGTGCCAGATCATCGTGGCCTGCTGTATGCTGCTCAACCTGGCTTTGCGACGACAGGTGCCTTTTCTGCAGGAGGATGGTCCAGAAGGTGGTCTTGTGGCAGCTGTGGAGCCTATGAACAGTGAAGAAGCGGAGGCAGAAGAAGAGGATATCGACAACAGAAACAACGTTATCCAGCAATACTTCCAGTGAGACAGAGATAAGAAGATGTCACTGCCACACACATCTCATACTGTTGTTTGAGCTAGCAGAAGTCTGTCACTTTCACCCAGTGTATGGACCCTGACTTGTCACTTTGCCTTTCCATTTCACAGATGTGGGTCCCACTATATGACCTCTGCTATATTACCTCATGGACTAGAGCTGTGTTACATCGGTATGTTGACAATACAATTGACATTGCTATATTCCATAGTTATTGCAAATACACATTTGTGAAAGCACAGACTGACTCCAGATTGTTTTGTGATTCAAGGGTGTTTATTTCAGTGCTAATTAGTGGAGGGGGTTGTAAAATGGGCTGGGGTGATGGTGGAGGACTGTCCATGTCAGAGTCCAGTCTATTTGTTTCACAGGTGCATTGTCCAAAGGGGCACAGGAAGTGGAGCTAGGGCAGTTGATGGATGGACAGGGTGACGAAGTGAGACAGAAGGATGAAATTCAGGGGGGTCTCATTTCCTGGCGGGGTCTTGGCATTGTTCTCTGTCTTTGTCCTGGATCTCAGGGACCGTTTTCAGGGTGGTTCTCCATCTGCAGGGAGTGGGGTGCTGGTGTGGTGGTCCTGTGGCGGTGCCTCCTGTCCACTAGCACCAGCGGCGGTGGTGGGCTGTTCATCATCCAGGCTAGTGTCAGGGGCCCCTTGTTGTGCCACAGTGTCCCTCCTGGTGTTCACAAGGTCCTTCTGTACCCCTACAATGGTGACCAGGGTTGTGCTGATGGACTTAAGTTTCTCCCTGATCCCAGGATAGTGTTCCCCTGCAGCCGCTGGGTCTCCTGAAAGTTGGCCAGTACCGTTGCCATCGTCTCCTGGGAATGATGGTACGCTCCCATGATGTTGGAGAGGGCCTTGTGGAGATTGGGTTCCCTGGGCCTGTCTGTAGTGGGCATGCTTTGGTGATGGGTGTCCATGCTTTGGTGTTGCATGCAGGGCTTAGTGTTGGGATAGGTGGGTTGTGATAGTGGGACATATGTGAGGGGTTCGAGTGATGGGGGTGAGGGTGGGGTATGTGATAGCATGCAGGTAGGGGGGGATGTAATAGTTAAGATCTGACTTACCAGAGCCCATTCCTCCTGCTACTCCTGCGAGGCCCTCAGGATGCAGTATAGCCAAGACTTGCTCCTCCCCATGTTGTTAGTTGCGGGGGAGGAGGTGGGGGTCCGCCGCCAGTCCTATGTACTGCAATCTGGTGTCTTGAGACCATGGAACGTACCTTCCCCCGTAGGTCTTTCCACCTCTTCCTGATGTCATCCCGTGTTCTTGGATGCTGTCCCACTGCGTTGACCCTGTCTACGATTCTGTGTCATAGCTCCATATTCCTAGAAATGGAGGTGTGCTGCACCTGTGATCCGAATAGCTGTGGCTCTACCCGGACGATTTCCTCCAACATGACCCTGAGCTCCTCCTCAGAGAACCGGGGGTGTTGTTGAGGTGCCATGATGTGGTGTGGGTGATGTGTGAGGTGGTGTCGGTTGTGATGTGTGAGGGGATGTGTTTGTTGTCTGAGGTGTGTGGATGTTGTGTGTGTGATGGTGTTGTGTGCCTGTGGATGCTAGTGTTGTTTCTGGTGGTGTCTCTCTCTGGGCTTCTTTCTCAATTTTGGTTGTGAGGGTTTGCGGGTGATGTGGGTGTGTGTTTTATATTGGATTGGGCATGTGGGAGTGGTGTGTGTATGTGTATCAGGTGTGTGTATTTCGGATTGTCCAATGTGATTGTGTTTTGTAAATGTGTGTGTATTTTGAGTGCGGCGGTGTGTACTGCCAATGGTTGAAAGACCGCCGCATGGATTCGTGGGTTGTGATAGTGTGGGCGTATTTCTGTTGGCGTGACGGTGGAGGTTTTGTTATCACTAGTTTATCACTGACCTTTGGTGTGGCGGACTTGTGTGGGTGTCTGAATTTTGGCGGATTCCGGGCTGTGGGTCGTAATAGCTGTAGCGGAATTCCGCCACCGCAGCGGTGTGCTGGCGGTCTTCTGCGCGGCGGTAAGCGGGATTTACCGTCAATGTTGTAATGAGGGCCAAAGGTTCTTATTGTACAGACAGGAGATATAGGACAGAGGTAAAGGTATGGGTAGAAGGATCTTAGTGGTGTAGGACGGAGGTAGATAATCCTTATTTGTACACAGAAGATAAAGGACAGAGGTAGAGATGGATAGAGGTGATGAGCAGATGCCTGGGATATTTCACACCCCGGCATCCACTCAGAGGTGGCTCCTGTGGCCCTACAAGCTTTAATGTCAGTAGACGAGACCAGTCTACCTAAACATGAGCAGTTGTCAGGGCTCGGGGGTTTGACCTGTGCATCAGACCATCTGCATTTTTCCTAGTCTTCAGTTTGCAAACATGACCTTATTGTCATCCGTTGAACTTTCTTGTGATCCTTGCCTGGCCAGTCACATGCAACTGGAGTCTCAGACCTTGTTTCACTCTGCAGGATCTGCTAACTGTTCTCTCTAAATAGGTTTTGGAGACTACAATAGTTCTACATTTGTAGATGTTTTTCTCCCTGCAGTATTGAATGCCGTTGATTGATCCTATGTATCTCCTGCCTGCTTATTTTTTTAGTTCACTTATCAGTCCTTCTTTACCTTCTTTATATATAATCCTCACAAATGCCTCAGAACACATTCTTGGTAAGGCCTCTTTTCTTCTTCAGTTTTGGTCAAATTATGATGTCCACCTGTGCCAATTCAGTGTTTTATTGCCATAAACCTTTATAACGCTTCAAGACCTTGTGTAGACTTCTAAGCACTTTAGGCAGAGCAGTTAATAAGCAATCAAACTGGTCCATGACAGAAACAGGTATGAGGCAGAGGCTTAGAAGCTACAAGTCAAAGGTCGTGCACTAATTGAGCACGTATAGACTAGGATACCCTATGTTCGGAAGAAGTATTGGGACTGGGGGAGTTCTTTAATTAGAAATACTAAGTGCCTGCCTTGCCCAGACAGATGCTTAAGACTGATATTGCCTATGTACTTAGGCTCTTGTGGCTCTACCTCTTACGAGCCTTTGAGCTCTAGTGGGGGTCATTTTCAACAGCAGAGTATAGTATCTTAGTGTGATCTAATTTTTATAGCGCTTCGTAACCCTGAACAGGCACTGAAGTGCATTAGCAGACGCATAGCATGCTACACTGCGAGGAAATGTTTGGCTGCAAGACTGTTGAGTTAGTTTGGCATGAGTGAGAAGTGTCTCCACGTCTTGCATGAGTTACCAGATTAGTGATTTTATCCTGTCTTTAGACACTGTGTAGGCAAGTAATGACAGGAACAGAGGTGAGAGATGGAACACACAAAACTTGCCTGAATGTATTGCTGTGCCTGCCTAAGGGGTCTCTGTACGAGTGATAGAGAAGCAACCCACTGAATGCCCCCCAACAGGCACTCGAGGCAATAGCTGTATTAATCCCATGGAGCAATAGGTGAGTGACTCCCAGCATCCTTTGTAGACAGATGATCTCAATATTAGAGTCTCTTCAGAAAGGATACAAATTAACTCCCAGACCTACAAAGGAGTGTCGTGGGGATGGCAAATTATCTTGGTTCCTTCACGGAAGAGAGAGGAGCCACCCAAAGGGGTGCACCTGTTACAGGCAGCCTGAGTAAAAGCTCTATAGGGTCCAATTAGGAGGTAGAGGAAAACAAACCATGGGCATGCACTGCTTACAGCAAGCCAGCATGCATGCCATATTGGGCCTATCCACTGGGACAACAGAGGAGCAGCCCTGTGGCACGCATTGGCTACAGGCAGTCATCATACAGTATCTAGAGGGTGCATTTTAGGAGAGAGAAAGTGAACCTACATTCATACACAGAAGGAATGCACCAATAGTAACCACCTCATAGAGTCTTCCCAGGAGTGATAGAGGGGAATCTGCAGAAATGCACTAATTACAGGGTCCCAGGTTGACAATCAGTAGAGCAGGCTCATACAGATTCAAGACAAAACAAGACAAAAGCACAGGGTGTGTACAGGTTGTAACCAGGCAGGACAAGTTAACTATGCAGTGGGTCTGATTTACAAAGATAAAGTTACACTTTTGTATAAGTTTACAATTGTTTGCTATTCACAAAAGTATGTTACTAGCAGCATCTTTCATACTGAAGAGTCTCCACACATAAGAAGTCCTCAAACCACAAGAATACCATGCTGTAGCCACTGATAAAGTAATGCAGACCTACTTAACCCAACAAAGGAGACTATGGCCCTCATTACGACTGCAGCGGTCTTGGAAAAAGACCGCCGAAGCCGCGGGAGCCAACATACCGCAAGCTGACAGTATGCTTGGCCCCCTATTATGACTTTTCCGCTGGGCCAGCGGACCGAAACAGCATTTCATCCCCTGGCCCAGCGGAAAAGTCACATCAACATTGAAGCCGGCTCATAATAGAGCTGGCGGCAATGTTGATGTGCAGCGGGTGCAGCAGCACCCATCGCGCATTTCACTGCCCCCAATTCGGGCAGTGAAATGCCCGATGGGGCTGTGCCTGGGGGCCCCTGCACTGCCCATGCCAAGTGCATGGGAAGTGCAGGGGCCCCCAGGGGCACCCCGAGTCCCCCTTACTGCAAGCCTTTCTATGGCGGTGTTTACTGCCATGGACAGGCTGGCGGTTGGGTATTATGACTGCCCGGCTAAAGCCTGGCGGCATACTGGAGGGACCGGCGGTATGGCCGTGGCTATTGCGCCACGGTCATAATACACTGGCGGAACACCGCCAGCCTGTTGGCGGTATTACCGCCAGTGTTCCACCGACCACCAGGGTCGTAATGAGAGCCTATATGACATGAAAGATAAGGCTGGCAAACTTCTTGCTTGGCTCAGTAGTAGGGAATAAGACAGGAACCAAATGAGAGAGGTTCTATGTCCGAATGGAGAAAAAAACATAGGTAGTGAGTCAATAGTGGCAGGAATGGCAGATTAAATGCCAGAGTTCTAAACTGAAAAACTACTTATTTGTGGACCAGATCTGCAATACTTGATCCGAGATTGCCCTTGCAGAAGATTAGAGAGACATAGGACCCTGAAGCTAGAAGCAAAACTGACTGAGTAAACCATACAACTCACACTAGCAGCTAAAATCTAGGAAAACCCAGGGCCCAAACGACCTCCTATTAGAATTCATGAAGAAAATGCCATGTAAAATTATCAGGCCATTATGCAGGCTTCACCTTAAGGCACACCAAAGAGGTGCAGTCCACATAGACCTCTGCACTGAGACAGTGATACCCATACCCAAGACAATGAAACCCATAGATAGATGGGTCTCCTACAGACAAATCTCACTACTTAACTTGGACACCAAAAGTCTAGCCAAGGCTTTAGAAAATAGACTATGGGGAGTGATCCTGGACTGAGCCCACCCAGACCAGACTGGGTTTTTATCCCCACAGATCAACTAAACTTAATCTCTGTTGAGTACATGACAATATAACGGCAGCAGAGGTAGCAACTGTACCGCTAGTGGAAGTCACCCTCAACGTCAACAAAGCCTTCCACTTGGTGCAATGGCTATTTCTGTTTAAAATTCTAGGTAGAATTCGATTTTGGCCCAACTTCCTTTCATGGATCAGATTATTGTACATGAACCTTAGAGGGCGACTCAAAGTCAATGGGATTCTCTCCAGAGAATATAAATGCAGAAAGGCATGAGACAGGGATCCTTGAGATCCCTCTTTGGCTAGACGGGCCACCACTGTTAGTGCTATCCACCCACCAAAGTTCCACATTTGTAGGAGGTATAGCATTGCTAAACATCTGTAAATATTATGATCAGTATAGTAGACAATTGGGCATACACACTGCAAAATTACCCTGCATTTAAATTAGACTGGGCGGCACTAGCAGAGAACGGTTACCTCCATGTAGTCTGTGGGTGCAAGATAATGACTGACACCCCACCAGCAAGAGCAACAGTGATATTTACCTGGCATGAGCTAAATTGAGAAATGTGTTGGGACAAGAAGCTGACACCAAACCCTGCCTCCCCTTCCCACCCCCATGGATGGGCATGAAGTGTGGTCCAATGATGAAACTACTGGGGTTTAAAAAAATAGATTACATAGTGTGGTGATCTCATACATTCTACATTCCATGCTATACATGGAATGTGGAATGAGAGATCCTTGGGGGGCATTCCAGAGGGGACAGTTATAGAGAGCAGTCGGAGTGGTCGATGACTGTGGCCAATAAAGATCCAACTTCATTGAACTGATCATTGGTGTTCATTCTCATTTTTATCACCACAAAATCTGGCGACGAGCTGGCCACAGTCAAGAACCCACTTCCAGTTTTTTGGGACCCCAAGAGATTCTCTTTCGATGAGCGTAAAGAGCTTGCGGACTGCGCTACACTGTTTCAGGCCAGTTGCTTGGTTTTGTTGTGAAGTTTTGATAGGCTCTGTATCAGAGACCCATTGAACTTTCATTTCACTTACATTTTACAACTTTATATGTGATCATTACATCCGCTCCCCAACGGTCTCCTCCGCACGCTACATAGCCTCATGCTCTCCCAGCATCACGTTACATCATTACGCATGTTGAGCCTTACGCACGTTGAGGCACCCACCCTACATGGCTTGTACAAATATGTACGTCAGCCATATTTTGGGAAACTGCGATCCGCAGGCATGATATGTACACACTTTGGCAAAATCCATTACAGAAACATACGATCCGCATGAATAATAGGTAACAACACATGGTGATCAAGCCCCTCACAGAAGCTTGTGGATTTCACTGCGATCCGCATGCCTAATAAACCCCTCACAGAAATGTGCGGATTTTATGGAGATCTGCACGCACAATACTCACGAGCCAGTGGATTTTACTGCAACCATGTAGTGGGTTCCTTCACGGTAAGTATATATGACTCTTTCAGACAACGGGAGTTGGATTTTTAATTTTTATTAAATATTATTTTCTTGTTGGATTGTTTTAATTGTCCAATCATCATCATCATCAACACATAGCTTTATTCGGTTACTTTCAACCATAAAAGCAAAACAACCAACAATTGAATGAAAAAGGAAATAGAAATTAGGTTAAAAAGGATAAGAATAAGATAAAAACATATATTTTAGCCTTAAAACACATAAAATAATTTTCCTTAGAAAAAGCACCTAACCCCCTAATACCTAACATTTAAATTAAACATGGGGTTTTATTTCAGTCTAGGTGTGTAGTTAAAATTTAGCAACTAAAACACTTTTTTATTTAGTTTTTTTTTTTTTTTTAACATTTGGTCATCATCATCATTATTTCCCCAAAAATGTAGTATGTATATGCCAAGCAGCTACAATATACTTGCTAACCGCACAAGATAGAGGGAGAGAAGTTTCCCTCATCATGATCCTTAAGGCAACAATACAATGTCTTACCCCCATATTACTGCACACAGATCGTAACCACTTCCGTCGCGCAATCAAATATGCAGGGCATATAAACATAAAATGTAGAATAGATTCTGAAATTTGATTGCAACTCGGGCAAGTATCAGGACTTGGGGTCGCGCTCCGCGTACTGCCATAGGATTTAAGAGGCAGACAACCATATCTAAACTGAATATATAGACTCTTACTTAATGGATCAAGAATTGTATCCATAAATGGTTCCAGATATGGATACCATTTAAAATCAACGAATTGTGACGTCAATCTGCCGTGTGTTGAACACAGCAGGTAGTTTTCCCTGACATGTATCCAGTAAACAGTTTTCAGATGATTCTTCTGATCCTTCCTTATACTTTCTGGATGACTCCAAAACTCACTAAGACCCAATCTATGAAACCATTTTGAGATGTGGTTAAACCAGGAAATGGTAAGTACATTTGGTCTATCTAGAATGTCTTGAATAGACTCCTTGTATGTGGATAGCTCAGGGGTGGTCCATACACGGACCCAGAAAAGCAATGGTCGTAGGGCAATTACATCTGAGATGCGTGGAAGGCCAAGGTCCCAGAACATTGGCAGCAGTGGGGTACTACGAGGACAGGTCAAGGTTGACCTTACAAAGTTGTTTTCCCCCACTGCTAGCTTGCCAGTGTTCGAGGACCCCCAAATTTCTGCCCCATAGACCGCAGCGCTCTGTGCCTTTGCTCGGTAAATATTAATAGTTGGAGTAATCACTCTCTCAGAGGTGGACTTGTGAAAGCGTAAAATGGCCCCAGATCTCTGTGCCAAAAGAGCTAAGCTTTTATCGATTTGGGGCCCCCAATGCAGGTTGTTGCTAATTCTCACCCCCAAATAATCTATGGAGCTTACCATACCTAGGGGGTTTCCATTACAGAAAATTGAGTATCTCTTAGTGGGGCCACAGCCCAGGGTCATAAGTTTAGTTTTGCTATGGTTGAGTTCAAGCCCATAGTCAACACAAAACGAACTAAACTTATCCACAAGTACCTGGAGACCCATAGGATTTCTGGAGATCAGGAGGGAATCATCAGCAAATAGCAAAATTGGAATTTTGTGGTTATTCAAGGATGGAGCATCATTTTGGCAGTTGGTAACGACTTGCACCACCTCATTGATAAACAATGTAAATAGCGTTGGGGCAAGAACACAGCCCTGACGCACTCCTCTCCTAATCTCTATTTTGTCGGTGAGTTCCCCCTGATTACCCCATCTGACTTGTGCAAATGTTTTTTCATGTAATCTTTTAATTAAATGCACTAAGTTTCCTGGGGTACCGATTTTGTTTAATACTCCCCAAAGTTTCTCTCTTGGGACAAGATCGAATGCAGATCTCAGATCTACAAAGGCAACATAAAGTTTTTGCTTGGATAGGGTAACATACTTCCAAAATAGTAATGACAGTCTGAAGACTTGGTCCATGGTATTAGTTTTAGGCCGAAAACCGGCCTGTAAGGGGGATAAAATTTGGTTGTCTTGGATCCAATCGGTAAGCCTATCTAAGACTTGCTTAGCAAACGTCTTCTGAAGAATATCAATAAGGCTGATTGGTCGGTAGTTTACAGGTGAACCTACATCACCCTTTTTATAAATCGGTATTATTTCTGCGCCACGCCAAGAATCTGGAATAGGGCTACCAGCTGCTATGGCATTAGACAATAAATTGATGTACCATGCCCATATCTTTGGTTCTGATTTAAACAGATCCCCTGGGATCTTATCTGGACCAGGGGCTTTAGCTGGCTTCAAAGAATTGATTGCAGCTGTTGTTTCGGCGAAGGTAAAAACAATGCTCTCAGTTGAAGTCATGTTAACAGCCCAACACTCATCGTATCCAGGATCCTCCGGAGCTTGCGGTGCAGGCAGAGCATATATTCCAGAAAAATAGGACACCCATCTTTCGGGCTGTATATACATACCGATGTCATCATTGCCCCTTTTCGAACTAGAGGTCAACAGCCGCCAAAAGGAACTATCATCTTTGTATTTGACTGCTGCAAGCAGCTTCTGCCATATCTCATTATCCCAGTCTTTTTTTGCTTGTTTCAGGGCATTAGCATACCTACGTCGGGCCTCTTTAATAGCCACTTGGGTAGAGTTTTTTACAGCCTCGTTTAAATTAGATCTTGCTCGCACACAATCCTGATTATACCAATCCCTATGGGGGGTATCAGCAGGTCTCGGTTTGGAAGGGGTTTCCCTATAGAAGATACCCTGTAGGGAATCCACCAATTTAATGTGGATAGCCATAATGGGAATGTCAGAGGCTTCTTGTTCCTCATAATCTACGAAGAGTTTTAAAAATGATGAATATATTTCCCCAATCAAGTACGGATTGGATTCAACCTTTGGCCAACAGACCCGAGAACGTCTATGGTTCAGGTAAGGGAGTGGGACATTAGTGATCGTTGTGTGCTGGACTCTTAAAAATGCGTGGTTGGTCAGTACAAGGCACAGAGGATTATGATCGCTATCCAAGCGAGGTAAAATTTCCATGTCCAGTGAACTTGACCATAGCCTAATGTCCACCAGGATATAATCAATAGTACTAAAGGAAAGCCCTCGCTTGAAAGTGATGGCTCGCTCTGAATCAGATTTAGTGCGGCCGTTACATTCTCTCAGGCCATATTTCAGGCAAAGGGAAGACAACTGAGATGCAACACAGGAAACGGGAGAAAACGCCATTTCCTTAGATTGGGGAATGCCCCAATGTTCGTCCTCTTCAGTAGTCAGATTGCTGATGGCGTTGTCCAACACAAAGGAACAATTAAAATCGCCTGCTATGATCAGGAGATCTGAGGGGTCCAGAAGCTCTATGTAGTCCGTCAACTGGGTGAGAACAATTGATTCTGACCCACGGGGAACGGATCTTGGATAGGTATTCAGAACTATCAACCTGAATCCAGGTCGGAATGTGAGTTGCACACCCAGCAGATCATAGGAATTTAACTTTATCATAGAATGGTCACATTCTAGCTTGTTGTTCAATAAAATCATTAACCCTCCTATCTGTCTTCCAAAGCCACCGGAGGCAGGTTGGGCAGCAGAAAAATAGGTTGTAAAGCCTTGTATGGATAACTGTTCTGCAGTCCAGGTTTCTTGAAAAAGACAGATATCTTGTTTATTAACAAGGCTTACCCATTCCGTGTCATCCAACTTTGACTTGATTCCTGCTACATTCCAAGATATAATATTGATTTTAGGAGGCATAGTTGTTAATTTGGATCTCATTAAAGAGGCGGGAGATGGAGTCCCTATAAGGTGACACTCATCATTTGCTATTTTAGGAAGTACTATACAGGGGGTAATCAGTCAGTCTGATTCAGAAAGTAAGGGGTAAGGGTTCTCAGATTTAGATGTTGCAGAATTATCTGAAGAGGAAATAACCCCGGCTACAATAGTTCCAGATGTACAACATCCTCTACATAGCGGGGCCCCAGGCGGCTGACTACTAAGTCTAAGTTTTGATTCCCTACCTATACATAATGTACCTGTCCGTGTATCAAAGGCCAGGAGATCATTAACTAGACTACTATCATTAAAAAGAATCGAAATATAATCAAATTCCGACCCAAACTGATTATATCTGTGTGCCTCACGTATATCAGACCGGATAACAGAGAGACAGTTCCTCTGGGAGCGTATCCAATGAATGACTTTGTTAGTTAGAGAGTCACTCGACTCTCTATTGCCCTGAGGTAGCTTTGGCACCCTAGTCAAATATATGGTGGCATCTTCCCTCCTCCTTCTTAGCCTTCCCTTGATGTCACAGGTCTGCAAGAGTGACAAATGATCCGGGTGAGTGGCAGAACGGGAACTAACACAACAACTTGCTGCAGAGGGCAATCCTCCTAGGTTTAACTGAGAGGTTATTGGGCGAGGAGTACCTTTGTCCCCCCGTCCAGAGATGGATCCACACTCGTTTACACCTAGTTTTGGAACTCGCTCATGGGTGGAAGACATGGTCTGACAAGCAGACCTACCATGCGTTGGGGAGCTACCATTTCTTCCCCTAGCGATGTTATGTGTAGAGGAAGATGTCAATTTATCACCTACGGTAGGAGGACTAGGTTTTTTAGTTTCCATCAATAAATCAGAGGAAGGAACAGACTCATGTGGCACAATGCAATTGCAACAAGACTTTTGATCATAGAGTCCAGCAATTTTGTTCATCAAAGATACCAACAAACACTTAACGTCATCTATTTTCTGAGAAATGATAGTCAATTGAGAAGCTTCGTTGTTGCCCATCTTTCCATCCAGAGAATCTTTGTCAGTTCCTTCTACAAGTAAGGTTTGTGAATGTCCAGGACTTACAGAATCAGAGGACAAAACCGAAAACCTATTTGAGCAAGGAATGACAATAGGAGGTGGGGACGTGCACCTCAAATAAGGTGCACCTTCTACGGATAAACATCCATTAGTTTCCACCAAGGATGGTGCAATCTCCAAGAGTGAAGGAATTGCACCCTGGGAGTGGGGAGGGGGATGTAAATCAGCCTTAACCTCTATTCTATGCATCTGAGTTTTTTTCTTAAAGAGGTCAGGAATCTTTTTGGGAGGAATGGTATCCGGTATGGAAAGTCCCGCAACAGAAGGACTCCTCAGTATAGCCTCAACCTCTTCAAACAATGAGTCGATTGTTTTAAATTGCTGTAGATTTGTAGTAGGACATCCCTCCACTTTCCCAACAGAACGTTTCTTGGGTTTTTTAACCCGAGACTGGGGTACTGATACATCATCGGCCTTCCTCTTCCCCATATCGTCTATCCAATGGCCCAGCTGAAAAAATTTCAAACACGTCTGAAAGAAAAAGATGGCCCAGCCCTGGTTCCTAGTATCAAGTACAAGTGGTAAAAGGAAGAAAAGAAGCCCCTAGGAGCGAAAGGAAGTAGTAGCTTGCTCCACTGGCCCCTTTGGTGCTAAGTGGAGCTCGAGGTCAAGTAATACCAGACAAACTATGCAAAGGAAATTCCTGAGGCCTCTATACCACACCAAATTTCAAAAGAACAGAACTTCGGGGGGTGGCCCAGCCCAGTCTCCTCCGGGCGCGGCGGGAGCGCTATCCGAAGTTTAAAGGGCTCCTGCCCTGCCTGCTCCTCCCAGAAGTGACGCGCTTCCCGCAGCGGCGGGAGCGCTATCCGAAGTTTAAAGGGCTCCTGCCCTGCCTGCTCCTCCCAGAAGTGACGCGCTTCCCGCGGCGGCGGGAGCACTATCCGAAGTTTAAAGGGCTCCTGCCCTGCCTGCTCCTCCCAGAAGTGACGCGCTTCCCGCGGCGGCTGGAGCGCTATCCGAAGTTTAAAGGGCTCCTGCCCTGCCTGCTCCTCCCAGAAGTGACGCGCTTCCCGATTCTGAAATCTGTTTACAGTGATAGAAGCTCTTTCTTTAATCTTCTATCTTGTCTTCTTAGTTTCTCTTCTTTTTCACAGGTATGGTCCAGATTTCAGAGGTATGGTGTTGGAGGCGTTCCGCCCGTGAGAAGGAAGAAAAAAGGAAAGAAAAATAGGTAAGGGTCTTGTCTTCAGACCTTTTTATCTTTTTGGGACAGGAGTGAGGGATTTTCACCAAAGAAAAAATATATATATATAAAAGCCCAGTGATGGTTTGTTCATGCAGAAAAAAGAAATAATTAAACAAATCTTCCTTTATGCTCTTAGCGGGAAAGAAAGGCAACTTCCCTAATAGTAAAGAACAAATAAAGTCTTTAAGGTTCAAGTATGCTAACTTCGGGTCGGCGTTTGTATGTCTCTCTCTCCTGTCTCTGAATGTCGTTAGGATAACAACAGAGAGTTACCCCGCAACTGAAATTAAATGTATATCTAACTATGACCAAGGTCCACCTCCCCCTCTGTGGTTAGAGAAAAAATTAAACAGATGTTAAGGAGCTAAAAGAGTCCCTTTCTCCAATAGTATCCCACGGGGTTTTGAATGCAGGTACGTAGCTGCGAGAGCCATGTCCCTCCGGGGACGTGGCTGGCAGTGCGGCATGAAGAGATATCCCCTGACGGCTCTTCTCGTCCCGATGTTCTCGCGTCCTGCTCTCCTGGTTCAGCTTCTTTTTCCTTCTCCGGCGTCTCCGTCCGTCCCTCTTCTCTCCTTGGCGTGCACGCCGGATCCTCTGTTTCTGGCATGTTAAATCCGACACCCGGATCCACATCAGAGGACGGGGCTTCCAGGTGTAGGAAGGTGCCCCCGGGGAACTGTTCAGCAGGCCCTGGGGGGACAGTCTGGAACGGAGTCATAGCGACCCTGCTACACCCAGCGAATAAACTCACTGAGATCCGCACGCATAATATTCAGGAGTTTGCGGATGTTATTGCGATCCGCATGCAATCAGGGAGCCACTGAAATAGAAGCGAAGCAGTGTTAAACAAATATATTTTTACATACTACTACAACACGTTATCAAAGAAGAAGAGAGGCAGTGTTAATCAAATTTATTTTACTACAACACATTATCATAGTCGTTATGCAGAGCGTCAGCGCTCCGCCACCTTTTTTTACAAACACCCGGAGATCCACCATTACCTTGGAGAATTTGGCATAGGGCGTTCACTGAATATTTATGAGCTCTAGGTTGCCCAGAGAGGAAAAGATTTTTATTAGAACACAATTTAGGGTTTGAAGGCCAATCCGTTTATGAACACTTACCATTGTACAAATTACCGGATGGTCAAGAAGATGTTATTGATGAGTATCAACTTGCAGTAAAAAAACTCGAAAAGCAGTTTGATGTTCAACCAAGCTTGATAGTAAATAGACATACATTTTTCAAGATCAAGATGAATTAATTGACAGTTATGTAGCAATTTTACATACATTATTTTCCGAATGCAAATTTGAAAGCTTTACCTCACAACTTATTCACGATCAAATAGTGGTACACTGCTGGGATAAGAAAGATCAAGAAAAACTTTTAATGTTAAAAAACCCTTCTGTGACAGAAACAGTAGAAATTGTAAAAAGTATAGAAATTTCTCAGAAAGCTTGCAAGGAACTATCACAAAAAAAACATGTTGGAATCAGTGCAGTCAAAATTAAAGAATTAAAGGGAACTCCAGTGATTACGCTAAAGAACAAATCAAGAGACCAACACAGAACCAAACTAAAGATGAATTCTTCAGCAGAAGGAACATATGTTTCAGATGTGGTAAATATAGACATGGTAACAACGCTCGCCCATATCCAGCTAAAAATGTCAAGTGCAGCATATGTGGAAAAATAGGGCATTTTGCCAAAGTTTGTCAAAGTAATAAAACACCTGATAAAGTGAATGTGATTGAAGAGCTTCATACAAATGGAAGCTCTAGCGATGAAGTGAACCCAAAGAAACATGTAATACTAGTGGTCCAATGTGATGAACATAATTGTATAGACCCTTATGAAAGCTTTGAGATTGATGGGAAGAAACTACACCTATTAATAGACTCTGGGGCAAGGATGATCATAATTACTGAAAAATTGCTATTACAAACAAATTAGGAAAATAACTTGTTACCCTCTGACAGAAACCCTGTGTCGCCCGATGAGAAAAAATAGACCTCATTGGTTATTTTGAAGCACCTGTGAAATATAAAAAACAAAGTGATTCTTGGGAAAGTTTATGTTGCTGAAAGAGGTTTGAATATACTTGGGTGGTATCACCAGGAAGGAGTGTTCAATTTTCATTAGCTTCCAATGAGTTAAAGGATGAATCTCTGGTAGTTCAAGAGAAACAACCAAGAATATTTGGTTACAAAAGTTCAATAAGGTGTTCAATAATAATTTGAGCAGGATTCAGACATAAAATCAAAGTACAAAATGGTGCTGCTCCTGTAAAGCATAAATTGAGAAATGTACCCTTCAGTGTACGTCAGGATTTAGAGAGTATTCTCAAACAAATGGTTGTTGATGGAGTTATAGAACCTATAGAATCATCACTTTAGTTATCTCCATTCGTCATTGCACAAAAAAATTGACAATTAAGAGTTTTTATTGATTTGCTTAGTCTGAACAAGGTCATATGGGTTGATTCACATCCTTTACCTCGTATTGATGACATCACAACTACTTTTGCTGGAAAAGAAGTTTTCAGCAAAATAGACTTATCTTTGGCATATCATCAGGTTGAGTTAAACGAAACTTCAAGGCATTACACTGCTTTTGTGTCACCTTTTGGCACTTATCAATTCAAAAGGATGTCTTTTGGGTTGTCGTCCGCCGCTTCTGTCTTTCAGAGGGTTTTAGAAAACAAACTTCAAAGTATTGAAGGTGTCGTAACTTGTCAGGATGATATACTGATCGCTGGTGAGGATGAAGCAATGAATAAAGTGTTACAAAGATTACAAAAATATGGTGTAATAGCAAATGTAAAAAACAAAATTGAGTTTGCTAAATCCAGAATATAGTACTTAGGTCATGTTATCTCAAAAGGTGGGGTTAAACAAACACCAGGTTTGGTAGAAGCAGTTGTTAGTCCACCTGAACCAAAAACAAAAGACCATGTCACATCTTTTCTGGGTTTATGTGAAATTTTCTTCAAAATTCATTAAGAATGTTTCTACTAAAACAGCAAACTTATGGGAACGCCTCAAGTAAAATAAAGAATTTGTGTGGGATGCAAAATCACAGGAAGTATATGGAGCTCTTAAAAATGACATAGTTAAGGCGAGAATTTTAGCGCCATTTGATCCTATTGAACCTTGCACTATTACTGTAGACGCTAGTAACAATGGTTTGGGGGCAATGTTCTCCCAAGAAGACAAAAACAGTCACGAACAAACTATAGGGTTTGCGTCACGTTCCTTTTGAGAGTCAACGAAAACGTTTTTTCAGTGATAGAAAAAGAGTTATTGGCTTACTGTTGGGCTATTGAGTGATTCAAGAACTACATTTGGGAGAGAAGGTTTACCCTCAAGACTGATCATAAACTGTTAGTGAACATCCTTAGTGGAGAAGTTATCAAAGAACACACTCCGAGAATTGCTAGATTGAGTTAAAAACGACTACAGTATGATTTCAAAGTAGAGTATATTTCTGGTGTGGAACAATATGAGGTCCGATTATTTGTCTCGTTCACCAATCGATTAGGATGAGAAAATACAGTTGGTGGATGAAGAAGATTAATAGTTTTTGATTGAGGTTGTAGATGTGTGTGATGGTAACACTTTTATGGAGACTGAGTGGAGCAAAGAAATGTTAAAAGATGAAGATATGCTACATATAAAGACCTATTTGACCCATGGTTGGCCCAAGGAAAGTTCTCTGACAATAAATTTACAAGCCTATTCTAATGTTGCAGATGAATTATCGTTGAAGAACAATGGTATTTGGATGAGGAACCATAAATTAATTCCACCCGGAGACAAAATCATTATGATTGGTCATATAGGACATTTAGGACAAACCATTAAAAAGAGAAAGATTGAAGAGTGTTATTGGTGGCCATGTATGGATCTTGAAATAGTTACATGTGTGAGAAATTGGTTGATCTATGTAAACAGTGATAAAGTGTTGAAATTTCAGCCAACACCTTTAACACCAAGTATTTTGCCTGCAGGATCCTGGATTAAGCTGGCCATTGATTTTATCGGTCCCTTTAGCACCCTAGCAAGAAGATCCAGATTTGCATTTGTGGTGGTGGACTATTATAGCAAATGGGGGGAAGTAGAGTTTATAGAGGAACCCAATACAAATGTGGTTATTAAAAGTTTTAATAGATTATTTGCCAGGGAAGGAGCCCCTAAAGAATTAGTGCCAGACAACGGAGTAGAGTTTATCTCTATAGAAATGAAAGAATTTTGGGGAAAATATGCCATCCAACACAAGCGGGTAGCTCTCTATCATCCTCAAGGAAATGGTCTTGGCGAAAAAAATGAATTGCACACTGGTTGAATGTACACAATGTGCGATTCAAAATAAAATAGAAGTGAATGAAGCAGTGGAGGACATGTGGTGGTCACATTGTTCCTCTCCAAATGCGGTTACTGGTGTAAGTCAGTTTGAAGTGATGAGAGGTCGTGTTTCGGTCTCTAAGCTGTGTCCTGCTTGGTTGAGAGAAGTTAAGACCAAGGCCGATAAAGCTAAGTCTTTATATGAGATCATTAGACCTGGTGTTCAGAAGTTTCAGAATAAAGTGAAAAGTGACTATCATACAAAACACAATACACGGGTAGAAAGAACCGAAATTAATATAGGTGATTGCATACAAGTAAAAGATCCCACTCATGTGGCTAACGGGTTGTCCAATTTCAGAAGTCCAGAGAGAGTAGACACTGTTTCTAAAAACGAAGTACGCATCAAACGTCACGAATGGTGGAATAAAAGCAGAATAGTGAAAATCAAGGGAGATTACGATGGTGATACTAGGGAGAGATTTCACGATGTTATTGAAGAGCCAAGTGGGATTAAAAATCACGGTGAACAAAAATAAAAAAACAAACCTGGTTTGAAAGCAAACAATTAAGAACTATTAAGACACTGAAGTAAGAGGGTTATTAAAAAACCTGCTAGATATTGTGATTAAGCTTTTACTTATATATTTTGAAATGCATTTATATTCAGTTGTTATCATTTTGCATAGAGAAGGGAGATGTTGTGCTGATCTCATACATTCTACATTCCATGCTATACATGGAATGTGGAATGAGAGATCCTCGGGGGGCATTCCAGAGAGGACAGTTGTAGAGAGCAGTCCGAGTGGTCGTTGACTGTGGCTAATAAACATCCAACTTCATTGAACTGATCATCGGTGTTCATTCTCATTTTTATCACCACACATAGGCCTATCTATGTTGAAGAAGGTCTGGGATGCGAATGGAATCATGACATTTGACCACTTCAGGAAGCAATATGATATGGCACCCTCACAAACACTTAAATATTTCCAACTGTACCATACATTACAAGCAAAGATCCAACGGGAGAGAAGACCATGGAGGACACCTCCCTGTAACGTAGACTATTGGATGGTCCTATGACCACAAAAGCAATATTTCTCACATACTACTCATTAATAAGAAATACCCAAGATGAATTACAGCAGCTTACGGCATACTGACAAACAGACATGGCAGAACTAGATGATGATGACTGGATGGACGCACTGCAACTCCCCCAGAGAGATGTGGCGATAAGAGTGCAATGCTTCCTGATCCAACTGAAAACACTACACAGAGTATATTACAATAGAGTCCTCCTTATAAAATGGGAGGTGTCCACTGTGTGTACTGGTTGCAGGCAGGCTGGATATAGAGGGTCCCCCAGCATCCACAGAGCAATGGTTACAAACATCTTGCGGATGTGTATTGAATACAAGCAACCAGGATATGTTCTCTCTGGTGTCAATAGTGGATCTCGAACACTCCCAGGACAGGTGGTTCTGGTGGAAGGTAGGGTCATAGAAAGAATATAATTAGTAGATTTGATGTAATAAAGCCATGGTTGTATGCCCTGATTGAACAAGTTAAGTGGTAAAGTGGCTCTCAGTCTCTGGGATAGAGGAGGGAGGTGCAGAGGCCAAGTCACGCGACAAATGGGCTTACCGGATCAGCCAAGAACCAATGATCAGGTTAAGTGGCTAGAATGGTCAAGGAACTATGAAGGCAAGAAACCTGAAACGCAAAACAAAAAGCAAAGTAATGTAGAACATTCATTTGTGAGTTCCATCTGGTGGAGAAACACCTAGGAAAGTGTGGAGTTTCACTTTTCCTTGAAACGTATTCCTGGATTACACCAAGATGTGATTTTATAAACAATTTGGAAAACTGGATGGTACTTCATAAAATGTTTGTGTCCCCACCCAGGACTGGTTCATCAGGAGTGTGTAAATATTATATTTTATTCAGAATTGTGTCTCAGATACCCTGATCATGCTGTCCCTACTAGGAGTGTAGAATGGATGTGTAAGACATGTCTGCAGCATTTAACTAAAGTAGAGGTCACGTGCCCCTGGGGAGTGGTTGTGGGGGGTAGGGGCAGACCAATGTCAGGAAGGACACAAAAAACTTCTGGGTATGCTAAATGTGGCTCCTGCTTCTTGTAAATGGCCATTCTTCCTGCTTCAAAGCAGAGCACATATGTGCAAAACAATCGAGCCCCCTCACTCTCTTTAACTGCAGTCAGTGAATGTCATCCACCACCTGCAGCCCGGCAAGATATTCACCCATTCATGACTGAAAATCACAAGAACCATACCTACTTCCCAAGTTGCTACTTATCCAAGCGGGCAGAGTAGTTGAAGGGGTTATGCAAAGGGCTGTTAGTTTGTGGCTGAGCCCTTCAAGTCAGGCTCTCAGGAGCCGGGCTACACTGCAGCATTGATGTCTGAGAGGCTGAATTAGTACAACCTGACAGGGATGCATGGTAGACCAGAAATGAGGATGATTCTGTTTATGTGTATTGTGCACTTTGAGTCTTTTATGTATTTTATGTCGCGGCATGAGACTGGCCCTGGGTCCATCTTGGTATCCATTCCATTACCAGAGGCCTTGATGATTCTGATCCTTTCTCTCTTTTCGCAATCTTTGAATTCACTTTTAAGTAATCTCTTCAGCTTTTCCATTTTGGTGGAAGTTAAGGGGCAAGTGGTACCTTAGAGGACCCCAGGAGGAAGGGGCTCTACTCAAAAGATGGACAGAGCGAGGCCCTACACCATATGTTTTGAGAATTCATGATTGACATGAGAGTTTTCTATTCTGGGAACGTCTCCACAGCACCAGAAGAATTGAAAAGGGGTTGCAGCATGGCAGAAGTATCAACCTCGTGGTTGGCCCCTTCTCTGTTAGTTGTTCTTGTGAATGTGTGGGCCTGGAGTTTCCCTTCCTGAATATGTGACCCCGGCCAATATTTAAGAAAAAGTGGTGCATCAAGCTGATGCGCCACTTTTTTTGCATCCCCCTACCGGCACCTAACGACACCATGGTTGTGCCATATTTATCATATGGTGAACTATGGCGGTTGTTAGCACAATAGGCTCAAAATTGTTGATGCTATTGTGGCGCATTGCTACACTAGCGTCAAAAATGTTGACGCTAGTGTAGCAAAGTGCATGAAGGCACATAGGTTTCTATGGGAGCGTCATTATAACGCCTGCTCTAAGGAGCCATTAAAAATGATGCCAAAAATGGCACAGTGAAATCTGTTAAATAACCCTGCGCTTTTTTGCAGGTCTCCTAGAGCGGAACTCTCCCCTTATATACATTATGCCTGGCACAGGCATAATGTGGCACAAGGGTTTACAAAGTGGCACAATGCATTCATTGTACCACTTTGTAAATATGGCACATGGTGAAAGCCACTTTAGCACCGCCTTAGCCGCAAAAAATGAGCTTATGGTGTCGCTAAGGTGGCTCTGGTGGCTTTTAAAGATGCCCCCAAGTGTCTCAAAATAGAGATGTTGACCTCAGATCATTGCTCATATGATGTGCCGATGCCAAGTAGCACATCACAAGCTTCAATAATAATGGTTATGGCCTTGAGTGCACTTCTGCGGCCTACGTTGTTCCTGTTCAGTGTGTGTGAAGGATGCTTGCGCTGCTGCTGCTTCCAATTGATTGTTACCCTGTTGGCTGCACTTTACGTTTAATATTTGTAGGAAGAGGTGGAGGCACGCATCACTCAATATCATGTTTGTTCTAATATTTTAAAGTTTAGGCCGATAAAAACACCCCTTACGTTTGAACAAGATATATTGGCATTATTCGCTGATAATAGTTTGAGGAGGCTCCGTAACTTGAGAGGTCGGGAACAAATGCTCGTCTACTCTTGTGCTCGGCATGAAATAGTTTGGAGAAGGCTATATTAAAGCATTTACATCTAAATTGCTCTGTGAACAGTGATGGAAGAGGAAAGTATTGTTAAAAAGTTTGTACTTTACTAAATCCTTTCTGGGGCGGATTAGGATAGTTTCCTACAGATCTTGAAGATGGTGGCTCTTCTCGGATCTTGCAGGGAGTGGAGTGACTTGCCATTACAATAGCAGGAGTTCTTGGCCTGTGTCGTTCCAGGCGCTGCCAGGCCCAGACATGAAAGTCGCTTCTGTGAGTCACCCTTTTCTTCCAGTGCCAGGAGCAGCATTATGCCCAGGTGGTGGGATGCCCTAGGGGAAAATGAAGAAAAGGGCACCAACCCTGTCGCATGGCATTGTATACTGAGAAGGATCAGACCAGCCAAACACAACCCACGCAAGGGGGCTGCTTTAGGAAACTACAGTGCTCAGGCCAAAAACATTCCTTCAGTAAGGCCTCAATCTAGCAACAGAGACCATATTTGTGCAATCGAGTTCAGAACACAGCACAAGCAAGGACATGTTTTAGCAGCAGCAGTACGCTGCAGAGCACCATAATCTTCAACAGGTACACCAAAAATGAATGTGACCAAAAGCACCTTCTAAAGCATCATCTCACAATCTTACACAGGAAAACTGAGTTGTGCTGTGAGCAAATGCAGGAGTGCTCTTTTTGAAGTAGAAACTGTAAGTAAAAACGTGCATATTTTCGAAGTGGCGGTGGGTGGGGAAGCTAGCGATTTCAGCAGAAAGTTATTACTAGGCTTGGTGAAATTTAAATTGTGTTGGCATAGTTCACATAATTTTGGGAATTTCACTTGATGCGTGTTGCTGCAAATTTCTGAAATTAATCCATCTGCATGATTATATTCTGTTTGCAGCGCTAATGTAGCACAGGGGCACCGGAACAATGCAGACAAACAGACTTTAAATAGCTGTTGTTCGGAGCAACTGTATTTTTCATGCTGTTTTATAGTGCAAATGGGTCGTGGTGTCAAAAATTGAAACAATGGTGCATTTCGCGCTAAACTGTAGCGCCAAGTGAGGGATCCGCATTTAACGTAATTATGCATAACGTCATGTAGTTTTCCTTAATGTTTGCTTAATTACGGTAAAGCGAATTTCGCACACCCCTAGTTATCTCCAGATACAGGTTATCGCTGCTGGGTGATTGACTAATTCACCCCCACTGCTTCAAGCAGTGTACTTTAACAACTCACCTCTCCCTCGTATGCGTAGGTATACCCCAAAGCGCTCTGAGGACACTATGGAATGGTTACCAGCATAAAACACATCTCTCAAATAAATAAATGATTAAATAAATGTTCCAGATATGCAGGCATATTTCCCTGCCAAGCGATTCTGAATGAACGCAAAAGAGAATCAATTTCAGAAATGACAGTGGCCTTGCAGCAGCAAATTCCAAGAGCCACAGCTGAGTTAGGTCAATGAAATACGTGGACACCCAAGGCGGAAGGCAGAGCAATGGCAGACTGAAGGTTCACCAGTGCAGGCTCTAAGGGACGAATAACAAAAGATGGCCAACGTAAAGGAGGGATCTAGTGCAGCATCAGTGGCTGGACTGGTTTCACTCGTATGGCCTGGTATTATGCATGAATGACAGCTTTCAAGTCCAGTTAATATGCAACAATGCAACCTTTGGGATCCCTAGAAGCAAGACGCTTGCATGCAACACAGCTGACAACAAATCATTCTGCCTCATATCAAACACAATGTGTACATCCACCGCGCTTTATCACATTCACCAGTCCTTACAGGCATAAAGACAGCAAAGAGTCACTCTCGTACACGCAAAGTGCAAATCCCTGATACGAACATTACATTAAAGGGACGGGGCAAAGGAAAAGTATAGCACGTCTACTCTAGGTCTTGTCTACTTTAAGTCCACTCTTGGATCACAGAGAGTGGTAGAGGGGGTGTTGAGCCAAAGGTTGGTCTTGGCTCTAAGGGCAAGTGTACGGTCCAAGACTTGACAATATTTAGCATATAAATCGTGCAACACACATCACAGGAGAGTATGATAAGGTGTATTCAGAATTTTATTTTTTAAATATTTGATTTTGTAAAACATAACAACAGAGGCATAAATCGGCACCGAACATCAATAAAAACCTCGAGCGGAAGTCCCTCATTGCACAGAATTATCACCATCCATTAATACAGTGAATAGAGGAGACAGTAGAAACGTTGCAGTAAATTGATCTATACAGTGAGGCAAACAGTTATACTAGTGATCCTGGGACCAAGACACATCATCAGCATTATGTTGCATATCTAGATCATAATAATCAATCCAGCTACCCCATACTTTGCAGAACTTACGGGGACAGCCGTCTACTCTTGCAGGTAACTCTTTCCATTGCCATGTATAAGTCCACGCCTGCTTTCCATTTGAACATTGTAGGTGTGTCAGTGACCCCCTACTGTTTGTCCAGGGCTCGCTTCGCAATCACTCGCTTTGCAATCACTAGTCTCAAGTTACAAAATAATAGTTTTATCCGTGGGAGGTCCATGTCATTGAGTATGCCTAGGAGCACAACTTTAGGATCATCGGGTATAGTCTTCCCTACCACTTTGCCCAACTCTAGGGGTATGTCATGTGTGTATGATGGGACACGTCCCCAGCATATTAAAAAAAAATCTCTGTGTGGTTCTCTGAATCTTAGACATCCCGGGGAGTTCACTCTGCCCATTATGTGTAGCTGAGTTCTGTCATAATAAATCCGGTGTAAAATTATAAACTGGATAAGCTTCAGTCTGGACTTAATCGCCACTTTCAGTAGAAACATTAGTGATTAGAGCAGCGTCCCAGTCCAGGTCTTCCAATTCACCCATGTCCCTCACCCACCTGACTCTAAGCTTCAGAAGTCTGTCAGGGATATCAATGTTAATGATTTTGTAGACAACAGAGATGGCTTTTTTCGGTTATTTCCTCCATCAGAAGGCTACCCTCAAGTGGTGAGTAGTCTGGAGGAGTATTGGGAATATTTTCTGCTCTCCTGGCATGAGTTAGTTGCAACTGTTTGTAGCATTGTGCTTCACTAAGTTGGAATTCTCCCTGGTGGGTTGTGAAAGACATCAGGGTTCCCTCTTCAAGTAGGTCTCACACACTGGATATGCCCAGACTGTCCCAGGCCTCAAATCCTCTCAACTTTGCAATTTCCTTAAGGATCCCTCCGGTCCACAATAGGATTTCCTAGGTGACCTTATGCACCCATCCCAGACATTTAGTGGTCTTATGCTATGCCTCGATAGCTACCTGAGTGGCTGGGCCTAAGTATATTGTGCCTTTCCCTCCATAGGGACCAGACATTTGGTGGTCTTATGCCATGCCTCGATAGCTACCTGAGTAGCTGGACCTAAGTTTATTGTGCCTTTCCCTCCATAGAGATAATGGTGATAAGGGCGTATCTGAAATTGTATGCGTTCCAGTGCATTGGTGGGATGGTCTCCATCTAGGTAGCTCCATTCATTTATAGCAATCATGTGGGAGGTCCAAAGGTAGGTCAGGGGATCTAGAAGTGCTGTCCCACCATTTTAGGAGTTGTGTTGTAGTGTACCCAGGGCGATCCTAGGGCAGGCAGTATTCCTCAACAGTTTCTGAAGTATATTGTCTACTTCGATAAATATGTCATCCAGAATTCTGTAGTAGGTGTTATGTAGCGCATATTAGAATTTCAGAAGAGTGATCATTTTGAATAGTGTGGCCCTACCTAGTATGGTAAGGGGGAGTATTGTCCAACGGTCTGTATCTGCCTGGAATTCCATCAGTACTTTCCTAACATTGTAATCAATGGATTTTCTCTGTTCAAGTGTGGCATATATCCTCAAATATTGGAATCCATCTTGCGCTAACTGTAGTTGCCCAGGGAGACCCATCTGATCCTGAGAACCCCCGGAAGGAACTAGGACTGATTTACTCCACTTTATCATATAGTCGAGTGAGATGTCTTCAGAATTAAAGATAGTGTATTTCTTTAACACCAAACACACAAAGGTTGATGGTAGATTGTTTTCAATAAGTATATGCACTGGCAATTGCTCAGGATAGCAATCCAACCCATCATTCTTTTGCCCACCATGCCACCTCAGATTAGAACCAGCTATCATTCCATCCATCACTTTTTGTATACTTTAGTATTTGTTTAACACATAGAAGTTTTCATCTTAGTATATCAGATTATTTCAAAAGTATTAATTAAAAGTGAGTTTTTAAACCCGAACTGACAACCACTCCAGCCACCACCCTGACGACAATACAACAAGAGAATTAAGAGGAAGCCTGTTTTCATGAACATCTTAAATGCTGCCTAGATTCTTATTACAGATGGAACAACATTGTAAACTATTCAATCTAGCACAAGATAGATTTTTGTTTACCACACATCCTGAACTCACGTATTTGAAGGTGGCTCTGTAAAATAAGGTGTTTACCTAGGATCATACAGTTTGGTCAAGCAGAGAAGCTTGGATTCTTCCTAGATTTCCAGTTTCACACTGTGCACTGCAGCCACTTGATGCTTTGTCCTTAATTCTTGCACAATTAGATTATATCATGGGTGAGAGGCAGAGTCCACATCTTATTTTGGACAGTTTAACTCGCCCAGCAACAGATTAAAAACACTTCACAAAAGGAACCAAATATTTACACTTTTTTCCGGACAGGGATATTCCCCATGATTCAGGTGATGCTGAGCCGAGGACAGGATTCAAACTCATTTCCTGGTAATATATGATTGGCAGTTGCAGCCACTAGCCCAGGTCGCCTCCTTTGAAAGCTAATTTTGTTTTGGGCTCAGGATTCCAGGAGGATCTTGTGTTGAGCCGCACCAGGCCTCTGGTTCGAATCTGGCTTCAGCTTTCAGTGGCTCGTCCACCTCTAGAGAGGCTTAAGTAGTCCTACGAATGCTGAAAACAGCCCGGATTTGCTTGTGTTTCCATCTGGAGGGGTCAAGACCTGGCAGTTCAGGGTAGACTGTTCCCATTTGAGCAGAAAAAAACATTAATGTGCATATTGTGGGTCTCTATCTCGATTGGAATGTTGGGTGAAAAATGATGTACTTGAATGCGGCCTCAAACGCTGCCAGTACCCGAGCTGAATCCAAGCATTCCTTCAATCACCTTCCTGTGTGTTCAAGTCTACTCTAAAACATAGCAGGCCCCCATTGCCCAGCGTCTACACAAATATCGAATAACACATCAGGCATGCTCCGTGGGTGAAGAAACTAGCAAACTAGCCCAAAGCACTTCAAGCCCATACTAACAGCTGATGTACACTAT
Source organism: Pleurodeles waltl (assembly GCF_031143425.1). NCBI lineage: Eukaryota > Metazoa > Chordata > Amphibia > Caudata > Salamandridae > Pleurodeles > Pleurodeles waltl. The sequence continues at coordinate 442,534,511 of NC_090443.1, read as the reverse complement.
ACAAGGCCATTGAACATGCAGCATGTATAACCTGTTGTAATAATCGGCCACTGCACATCCCACAGAGGTGACATGTTATTTTTAGGCGTGGTATAGCTGACACTAGTGAGTGAGTGATACACGATGTCAGTGTCCGCTGAGGGGAACGTGTTTGTGTGAGAAGTGAAGTCTTGCAAAGTTGTAAAGAAAGAAAACGATTTCTTGGCTTTTACTTAAAGGAACATCCGTTTTCTCTTCCCTTCGGGGCTCTTGGCTGCTAACAGTTCATATTGTTGATATGGGTAGCTCACCTGCCTGAGGCCCAGTGCTTAACTTTTGCTTGTCTGCCTCAGGCATTTACTGCGAGCAAAAGATACATATGGGAAAGACAGAGGAAGAGAAAAACAAAAAAGCGTCCCAAAGGGAGAAAGCAGAAATTTGATTTGGACCACAAAACAATACACACAAGTATGTAAACAAGAATTCTTCAAACAAACATACAAATGTTGAATGATGTTGTTTAATTCACAAACAAATATAAAATAAATCAAAATTTGTATTTTAATGAGAAGGCTGGACCCTTCTTAAATTCAGACCACCCATCATCCAAACTGTATTCTGTTCGATGCACTTGCATTTCTCCCACAAATCAATCGGATACCAGCTGAATTTTTAGATCCAGTTTCAACTTTCCTCAAATTTACAGAATGTTTTAACATTTCATCTTTACATTTTGCATCTGTATTTAGACAGACGATATTAATCAGTTAATGTCATTTAATTTTCTAAGCAGGCGTGCTATGGGGGAGCAGAGGGTCGGGGAATGGAGCTGGGTTTGGCCTTTGATTCAGCTGAGAGGCAGGTTCTGCTCACCCTACACTCCCTGTTTTCTTCAGACCCTACCCTTAGGCTGGAAGGCAGTGTCTGGTGGAGCAAGGGTGTAAACCCACAAGAAAACCAGCATACTGGAGGTACACGACCCTGGCAGTCACAGAATACTGCCTGTGCGGGTGTACAACAGTAGTTATAGCTCTCAAGGAGGGTTATTTGACTGTCCAAATCCCAATGCCCCTCCCAGAGTGTTGATATAATTTAAGCAGTATTTCAAGACCGTCATCAGTTCTGAGGCACTCGTCAGACAAATTGTTGGATTAAAGTCTTACCTTCTAGTGCACAAATCTATAAGTCTAAACTGTGTGTAGTTACTTTGAAACAATTGTTTACGCAGTTATTATCCTGACTCAGACAGGTTTGTGCCCCATCATGGGTGCTGAAATTAGAATGTAAAACTTTGAGCAACTTCCTTCAACATACCTCTCAGACTCTGTACCCGTACTCAAGCTGCCCATATCTCCTTTCAAGATAGTTCAGTTCTTGGCCATTATAACCCAATAACTTCTGTAATAGAGGCCATTAAGTGCCTTCCTCCAAGAAGTTCCACACTAGTCCCAAAGCGCTACTCCCTTTATAGAATTCCAGTTTTAGGGCAAGTTGCGAAATTGAATGAAAATGCGATTGGGTTAACTGAGGCTGAGGACATGCAAGAAGAAATGGATGCCGAATGAAGATTGCAAGAGAGAACGGAGTAATCAAATGAAAGAAGAAATGAGGTCCAAGACCAGGAGTTCAAGTGTAAGTGTTCCAAAGAAATCAGAAGAGTGTCTGAGAGTGAACTGGGTTGTCTTGTGAGAAGGCGACGCCACGCAAAACCCACCTTTAGAACATCACCATTGACTACAGGTGGAGTTCAGGATTAAATATGAAGCCTCCTCCCTGGATCCTAGTCAAAGTTTACAGTAGGCCTATCTGTAGAAGTCATTTTTGCCCTATGTTTTCAACACCAACCTATAATCTCTGACCGCTAACAAATCAGCATTTCATCTGAACTTGCACCGCAGAACAGAGCGGATTAGTAAAGCAGTATAGGGACCTGATCTCTTTACTCTGGACCAACTCTGACTGCGCAAGACCCATAGGCTAATCCTCCCCACCCCCATTAAACCTGTCCGCCCCATCAGTAGTAGCTCAACTAGGGCCCCCTATACCCCTATCCTAGCCACAGGCATTAGTCCCTCTTCTCTCATCTGGTATCCATGCCCTGTGGCACTGGACTCAGATTATGCCCGAATACCTGTATCTTTGTCCATACAGTGTCACTAACCCTGTATAGTGAGGTATTTTGCAACATCCTCCTAAGTGGGCACTGGGTGCCATGTTTGGTGCTACACAGCACACATTAAAATGACAAATATTTAAATATGATTCAATGAGCTTGACATTCTTCTGTGCCACAACACCTTTATATTGCTAGTTTTGGCCACATTGCTGACACTTGTCAGTGTGCATCATGCAAGTGATATCTAACCTGGTGACGTCCCAGGTGTCCTTGTTGGAAAAATAAACCTGCCATGTTATGGAACTGGCACTGAAGCCACAAAACAGACAAGCATTTGCAATGCAACAGGTCTCGCGTTTGCTCGTGTTAGAGCTGATGGCGTTGTAAACTCCTAACCCGACTTTTTACTGGTAATGAAACCTATCGGCAAAAGTGCATTTATGTACTTAACCTGAAAAAATGCAATTAACTGTGTAACAGGGTCGATATTATGTAAAGCGCTCGACTTCTGCCAAGCGAGATCATGCTGGGAAAATAGAGAAAAAGTGGTCCACGAGCCGGACAGAAAACAGCGAGCCTCACTAATGAAATCAAGCACATTCTAACAGGCAAGCCCACAAGCCAATGACAGACACTGACGTGACGTGGACGGGGCTCTGAGCCCTTTTTAATTACTAAAGCGTCTCGCTTAGCGAAACGCATGCGCAAGCGCATGCGACGTGGGCTCGACCCTAAAAACGGCTGTACCACTGTTAATTGGCGCCACACCCATGCCAAGAAAATATACGAAGGATCAGCAGTATTACTGTGTGGGTAATCTCATTTTTAAGTCCAATTTTCTGATGCACCAGGTGTCTGTTTTCGCTGGTGTTTATTCTGTTTTCTTAAGATTCTTTTTTGTTTAAGAGGCACTGAGTGATGTGATGGAAATAACACGGCTAAGCAGGTGTTTGTAGGTTCCTCCCACAGTTCACCTAGGTCCTTCTACTGTTTGATGTGGGCAGGTGTCGCACCCTACAACCAGGTCACATGCTTTTTTTGTAAACGTGGTTTGCTGCCTGCACAATTCTAGCTGTAATGATAAATATTTTTTTAACTCCTTCTCTAGCTAAATCAAGAGAAAATCGTGCTTTCTTGTCGCAGGTGAACAGTTGCACTATTGTGTAGTTGCAGTATTGTGTACTAACGCTGACTTTTCTTATTTCACGCGCACTACCCATCCCAAGCCACATCCTATTACTATAAACTCCCAATTAACACTTCTCGATTCTTCCCTCCTCTATCCCTCCATTACTCTAGTCAATCCAACTAACAAACTCACATATCCTCTGCCCAAATTAACTCGTACTCATATTTCCCAATACTAATCCACCACTAATTCCTCTTGGGTTCCGGAGTAGCGTTCTACTGGCCGAAAAGTGCTTTGACGCCTCATCAGGGATAGTAAGCACTATATAAATACAATTACAAAGCTGCAAGAGTGAGCTGATGTGGCGCGGGGGCCGTAAATGGATTGAAGAGGCATGACATAGCTTCAGGATTAGGCTGCTTTAGTATTCAGTGTTCACAGGTTTCATTGCAGCAGCCGCATGTTAAGAGGAGGGCTTTGGGCACCGCCACATTTTTATTTACAAATTAAGCACTGCTGAGGCCTGAACCTGAAAGATAGGCTGAACTGGAGGAAGGCTGTGATGTCAGAGACCGTGTGTGTACCATCTTTAGAACCAGATAGACAGGTCTACTGCATTACGACTGATGTTCCAAGATATGCTTAGCCTGGGGCTAGCATTGCTGGCTGAGGCTTAGCGCTATAAGACATGTTTAATTGAAGGGTATGTCTACTGTTAGTAATGCAAGGCTGTTAGAGCAGTGTAATCTACTAAAGCGTAGTTCCGAAAGATATCTGCACAAGAGGTACCTGCCTGGGCCTATGACATCTGTACAGCCTACTGGATAGCTCTGCTGTTCGAGGCCTGGCACTGGAAAATATGTTTAATCGAAGGGATACCTCTGCTGTCCGATGCCTTGTACTGTGTGATATAATTAACCTGAGGGATAGCTCTGCTGTCTGAGGCCTTTTACTCTAAGATTTATTTAACCTGACCGATAGCTCTGCTGTCCAAGACCTTGTACTCTAAAATATGTTTGAAGTCTGGTTCTCTAAGCTATGTTTAACCTTATGGACAGCATTGCCGTTTGAGGCATGCATGATACCACATGTTCAATGGAAGGGTATGCCTCCTGTCTATGATGCAAGGCTGTTAGAGCAGTGGAATCTATTAAGGCGTTGGGAATGGAAGGTATCTGCATAAGAGGTTGGTGTCTGGTTCTGCGACATCGGTATAACCTGATGGATAGCTCTATTGTCCGAGACCTGGTACTCTAAAATATGTTGACCATGAAGGGTAGCTCGGCTGTGTGGGGCCTGGTACTCTAGTATATGTTTAATCTGAGGGGTAGGTCTGTGACCTGGGGTCTGGTACTCTAAACTATGTTTATAAATAGTTCTGCTGTCTGAAACATAATACTCAGATATTTTAGACCAGAATGATAGCTATGCTGTCAAACACCTGGAACTCTAAGATATGTTTAACCTAAAGGATAGCTGGTACCATGTGATACGTTTAACCAGAGAGATAGTTCTGCCTTCCTAGGGCTAGTATTTTTTTTTATGTATTTAACTTGAGGGATAGCTCTGTCATCTCAAGTCTGGTACTCTGGGATATGTTTAACCCGAGGGATATTTTTACTGTTTGAGATCCATTATTCTATAACATTTTTGACCTGTGTAAAACCTCTGCTGCCTGATACCAGTTAATCTATCTGGGTGATAGTCTGCTGTCTGATACTCTAAGACATGCTTAACCCGAGGGCTAAATCTTCTGCCCGAGGCCCGGTAATCTGAAATATGTTTAACCTGAGGGATAGCTCTACCGTCTAAAATTCAATATTATGCGATATGTTTAACCCGAGGGCTGTGTTGTCTGAGGCCTGGTTCTAAAGATTTGTTTAACTTGAGGGATAGCTCTGCTCTCTCTGATGCAAGGCTGTTCTAGCAGTGTAACCTGAAGATCTGAAGATCTTGCTAATCAAGGGGCTGACTCTGCTCTCAGTCCCGAGCAGTGCGCCACCGGGGACAGTCCTGTGGACGACCCTACACTGTATGACATGTGAAGGACTCATTAATCTCGATGGGGTCACTTACACGCGTCTAAGCAGTAAATGGCTATCTAGAATTCACAGTGGTTCCTGGAAAGAGCCGGTGGGCGGGAAGCTGGGATGTAAGTGGATCGTACATCATTTGTAATGCTGAGGGAAAGGAGGCCGCCATACAGAGCGCTTGCCTCAGTTTAATGGCCGTCGGTCATAGAGCGCTGCTCCCACACTCATGGCCATTCTGGCCTCCATCCTGCTGGAATATCTTGTTACTGCGTCTCCGAGATCCCGCCATGTATATTTCATAGAATCAATAAACACGGATTCCGCCCGGGAGACGCAAATTGACTTGGTATTGATTCTGTCTCTTTTATAGACACGGTGCATTAGCAGCGGGACTCCTCCCAACTTTCGAGCCTCGACAGCTCCTATGCGGGGGCAGCGCTGGTTGTTAGGCCCGGCTGTGAGAGAGCTGAGGATGGGAGGTGAGTAGTAGAGATAAACAGAAAACAAACATTTGCAATGCAATGGGTCTCGCATTTGCTCGAGTTAGAGCTATTGGCGTAAACTCCTAACCGGACTTTTCTTGAACATAAACTGAAAATTAAAACTAAGACCCATATTTATACTTTTTTTAGCGCTGCATTTGCGTCATTTTTTTACTTAAAAGCGACGCAAACTTGCAAAGTACAATTGTATTTCGCAAGTTTGTGCCTCTTTAGCGTCAAAAAGAGGCGCAATGCGGCGCTAAAAAAGTATAAATATGGGCCTAAAAGTTTCACATAAGCGAGCCCATTCACAACACCATGGCCGCCATGAGCATCAGCGTGAAGAGACACACAAAAGGAAAAAGAAGTTCGCTCGCAGACAGACTTATCGGCAAAAGTGTAATTTGCTGTGTAACAGGGACGATGGCCAGGGTGGTAACAAACCTCCCCAAGGAGGGACAAATGTAAAGCATTTAGAAATGTCATCAACGGATTTTTGAAGAGCAAGCCCAGTAACGAGTAGTAGTGATGGGCGTGAGGTGGGCGTTGTTAAAAGCCCAGATACATACCAACACGTCAGAAAAGATGCGCTTGCACACTGCTATGCTTGACCTAAAAACATGTAGATGTCACACTCTTTCTAGGAATCCTCTGCTTTCATCTGCTCAAAAGATCCTCCGCCATCTTTCATTCTTCCATGTAAAAGGCGGTTCTAGGATATTTGCAGCCCTGATCAAAAGTGAAGATGTGAGGAGGTCTCTCTAATGTGCATGTGCGTGACATCGCAGGGAGTGACTTCACGGGAAGTGACAATTACAAGACAATTAATCTTGATGCCTGGTCACTTGCAAGATGCAGCTTACCTGGTGCGGATATTAGTAATACATATCAGGGCCGGCTTTAGGACTGGCGGCGCCCTCTGCGACAGTTTATTGTGGCACCCCCCCACCCAATAACCTCCTCCTCGGTTTCACTCACTACCACCCGGCACATGTGCCCCTCATCTCTCCATTGCTCCCCTTTCACAAACGTTCATGTGTTTTAAAGCACTTGTAAAGGCTGGCTTTACTAATCCACTCAGCTAGCCGCTTAAAATATAGGGGCATATTTAAGAGCCCCTAGCGCCATTCTAACGCCACATTAGCGTCACTTTTTTATGCTGTGGTGTTGGAAGGCCAAAAACGCCATGCCATATTTATAAAGTGGCACAGTGCATGCATTGTGCCACTTTGTAACCCTTTGCGCTACATTACGCCTGCCCCAGGCATAATGTATGCAAAGGGGCATCCCCCCATTAGGGTGGGCAAAAAAATGGCGCAGAGAAATCTGACAGATTTCTTTGCGTCATTTTTTTCTGGCACTTTTAACGCCTGCTCAGAGCAGACATTAAAAGGAGGGTTCCATTGGTTACAATGGGCCTCTGGGTGCTTTGCAAGATTAGCGTCAACATTTTTTATGCTAATCCTGCAAAGCGCCGGACTAGCATAAATAATTCTGATGCTACTTCCCTAACTACCGCCATGGTGCGCCATATTTTAAATATGACACACACATGGTGGTGTTAGGGGGGTGCTTAGGGGCGCAAAAAAAAAGTGGTGCATTACCATTTTTTTCAAATATGCCCCATAGGGCAGTTTTTTAATTTGTAAATAAAAAGGTGCTGGTGCCCAAAACCCGGAATACAGAGGCAGCGTAATTCTGAAGCCATCTCGGGCCTCTTCAATCCATTTACAGGCACTCACTGACCCTTCAGCTCACTCTTGCAGATTTCTGCTTTTTCCCATTGTGACACTTTTTCGTTTTTCTCGTCCTCCGTCCTTCCCATATATGTATTTTTCTCGCACTAAATGCTTGAGGCAGAAAAATAAGTGCCGGCCCTCAAAAATAAGTGCTGGTGCTCTGCACCGGTAACAACAAGCACAGATTAAGCACTGGCATAGGGGCATATGTAAGAGCCCCTAGTGCAATTCTAACATCACATTAGTGTCCTTTTTTTACACAAATGTGGCATTAGAAGGCCAAAAACACTGCACCATATTTACAAAGAGTTAGTAACACTTTCTGCTACATTATGCCTGCGCCAGGTATAATGTATGCAAAGGGGCCATCCCCCTCATTAGGGGGGCCAAAAAAATGCCACAAAGAAATCTGACAGATTTCTTTGCATCATTTGTTTCTGGCACTTTTAACGCCTGCTCAGACCAGGCCTTAAAAGGAGGCTTCCATTGGTTACAATGGGCCTCTAGGTCTTTGCAGGATTAGTGTCAACATTTTTTATGCTAATCCTGCAAAGCGCTGGACTAGCATAAAAAATTCTGACGCTAGTCCCCTAATTACCGCCATGGTGCGCTGTATTTTAAATATGACGCACACATGGTGGCGTTAGGGGGGTGCTAACGGGTTCAAGAAAAGAGGCACAGCACTGTGTGCAGCGCCACGTTTTTCAAATATGTCCCATAGGGCAGTGCTTAATTTGTAGCTAAAAAGGTGTCAGTGCCCAAAGCCCTCCTCTTAAACATGCGGCTGCTGCAATTAAATGTGTGAACACGGAATACAGAGGAAGTGTAATCCCGAAGCCATCTCGGGCCTCTTCAATCCTATACAGGCACTCCCTACCCCTTCACTTCACTCTTGAAGATTTCTGCTTTTCCCATTGTGACGCTTTTTCATTTTTCTCTTCCTCCGTCTTTCCCATATGTGTCATTTTCTCGCAGTAAATGCTTGAGGCAGAAAAATAAGCTCTGGCCCTCAAAAATAAGTGCCGGTGCTCCGCACTGGAAACAACAAGCACAAATTAAGCACTGCCATAGGGGGGGATTTAAGAGCCCCTAGTGCCATTCTACAGCCACATTAGTGTCATTTTTTTTATGCATTGCATTGTGCCACTTTGTAAACCTTTGCGCTACATTATGCCTGCGCCAAGCATAATGTATGCAAAGGGGGCATCCCCCCGTTAGGGGGGGGGGGAAATTATGCAAAAAAATCTGTCAGATTTCTTTGCGTAATTTTTTTCCAGCATTTTTAACACCTGCTCAGAACAGGCATTAACAGGACGCTTCCATTGGTTACAAAGGTCTCTGGGTGCTTTGCAAGATTAGCGTCAACATTTTTTATGCTAATCCTGCAAAGCGCCAGATTAGCGTAAAAAATTCTGATGCTAGTCTTCTAACTACCGCCATGGTGCACCGTATTTTAACTATGATGCACACATGGCGGTGTTAGGGGGGGCACTAGGGGGTGCAAGAAAAGTGGCGCTGCACTGTTAAATATGCCCCATAGTTCTGTTTTTTGCAGAAGGCATATTAACCCTCTATGCTACTTTATGTTGAGTCAAAGCTGCTACTAGGCAAAACTCCCTTCTCTCTCTCTAGCAGGAAGATTATTCACAAGAGGTATCTTGACATTTTAATTGTTTCTTGAAGGCTAAACGCACACAGAACTTTTCTGCAGGTGCTTTTAAATCACACGTTTTTGGAAGTTATTGCTAAACACAGCGCCCCCCTGAGGTCAGCGCCTGGTGCGGTTGCACCGCTTGCACCGCTCAAAAACCGGCCCTGATTGATAACAGGTGACCTCTTGGTCGTGATAAACAGAACGCAAGTGATATTCTGTGTCCTGGGCCGGAAACTTGCGGTGACAAAGCGTACTCTCGAGTTCATTGTTGGCTAGGAGGGAGTTTCCTCTTCTCCATGCCCAGGCACATCTTGCGTTCTCTTGTTCTTTTGTGTAGGAGGAGCTGAGGTGTTGGGAGGGTCGGGGAGGGGAGGATGAGGGGAGGGAGGTAGTCCGAGGGGTGGCCACATGAACTGTAAACAAGAATACCTAGCAGATGGTACCACCTCAAACTATCTTGCCTCTGGTCTCACTGATGAGGCCACATATTGTTCCATACTCAAACTTTGGAAAGCGACCAATGAGCAGCAAAAATACTGTTGTGGTTCTTTTTTTATTCAAGGGATCTAATTCTATTCTCCGTCGGCTACCACAATTGACGTCCGTCTTCCCTTCTGATTATTGGACCATACTTTGGGTCTTTGAGGGCTCGGGAACCCTGTTGGTTACAAAGTTATTAAACTATTTATGGGGAGCGGAGATCTTTCACCCTCATTCCCTGTTGAATGGTAACAAAGTTTGCCAGTGGAGCTCGGGTACCTCCAGCCGGCAGTGTACCCCTGTTCCTAACTGACATCCTTCATCTCCCCACTCCCTACATTTGGAGCATTGTCCCCTCCTATACTCCTCACATCTGCTAAGCTTTCTTCGTCTCAGCCCTTCAAAATTCCATGAGGTGCCACACCATCTGGGTTTAGCAGCCAGTATTGTATGGAGCCCCTTAAACTGCCTGTGACACCTGTGGTACCTGTGGTGGAAATGCTTGGCATCCCCACAGCTATTGGCACTTCCTCCTGGTACAGCAGTTCTGCACTGCGGGTACAGTCTCTCTAATTGAGGATCTCGACAACTGTCTCACTCCTGTGCTGAATATTAAGAGGTGTTCATAAGCCATTGGGCCTCCTGCATAATGTTTAAGTATGTTGGGATAGGCTCTCTTTGACATCAGGGTTCCCATTGCACTTTCTGCATGCCTGAAAGTTTTCCTAAGAATGTTAGAGCCCATGTAATTAAGTCACATGCTTATGTTCGAGAAAGGAATGGAAATTGACAAAGGTGACAGATGATTGGAAGATAATGTTAGCTCTGCTCCTCTGAGGCAAGAGTGTTAAATATGTTCCACCTGAGAGCTAGCTCTACTATCTAAAGTCTGAGACACCAAAATATATTTAATCTCATGAATAATTCTGGTGTTGCTGGGTTGTGTGTTTGCACCACAAGTGCTTCCAATATGATTAAATGAAGTAAGGGCTTGAGCTGGCAATGGACAGCTATCAGTGCCACCTTGCAGATGGAGCATCTTCTCTTCCTTAGAACAAGGAGGTTACTTAGGAAATGACAGACATTGTCAATCTGGTAGGGCGACATTTACTTGTCATCTTTAGAGACCACTGCTTAACAAGCCAACATTCCCAGACACATTTCTAGACACAGTTTCAAACCTTATAATGTTATACTCCAACCTATGCATTCTTGGGGACCTAAACATTTGGTTTGACAAACACCATATGCCCCATCCAGAAACTATCACCACTAGCCTAGTCACATTGAACCTACATCAGATTGTACACAATTCCACACTCTTCGCTGGACAAGGCCTAGATGTCATAGAAATAACTCAATTTTGAAGACTTAGAAACACAACCAACAGCCAAGAAAGATATAGACACAATACATTCTGTTCAAAAACGTTATGAGTGGCTAAATGAAGCTTTCAATATCCTTATGCCACGCAAAAAAATAAACATGACAAAAGAAAACCAACACTTGGAAAATACAGAAATAAAAAATATAAAACAATAAATCAGAAGGCTGCAACAAACCTGGCTCAAAACAAAAAAACACTCAAGACAAACTTCACCTACACAAACTTAACAGAACATACAAATCATCAATCAAAAAAGCTTAAAAAAAGGTACTACTCAGACAGAATTCGCAATGCTAAATTGGAAAATAAAGAATTTTTATAAAATTCTTAACCACTTTAAAAAACCTAGATGCATGAAAGGAACTCATCCCATTACTCAAGAATTCACAGACAAACTGGCAAATCATTACACAACCAAGGCAGACACATGGGACTCTTATTTAAAAAAAAAAGGAAAACCAACAGCACCAACCCATTGCCTAAAATCCCCTCCAAGAGTAAGCCAACCTCGCCTTCAAACAAATATCACAAAGTGAATTTATGAATTTGGTCAGAGCAAGTAGGCCTTCTGGCTGCCCTTCTGACCATTGTCCAGCACACAACTTCAAGAACATTCTTTTATCTACATCTGCTGCCACACAAGTAAGAAAAATCACCAGTAATTCTTTAATTATGAGAACCTTTCCTGAAGGCCTTAAAAAGGCATACATCCGCCCATTTTTTAAAGAAAACAAACCTGGATCCATGCGACCCCAACAACTACAGACCAATTACAAACAGACCTTTCCTGGGCAAACTGATAAAAAGGGCAGCATTCCCCCAGATGTCACAATTCATTGAATGTAACTCCGTACCTTCAGACTCAGACTACCAAACTGGATTCCGTCCAGGAAGAGGCACTGAATCTGCACTCTGAGATGATCTTAAAAACATAGTCAACCGCACTGGAGTTGCCGCACTACTTCTCTTGGACCTCTCAGCTGCCTGTTGACCATGACACCCTAATTCAAAGATTCGACGACATAGAAGGGACTGCTTTCGACTAGATCACATCCAATCTTCAAACAGAAGTAACGTCATCTATTCTCCCCCATTCTCATCCAAACCCTACTTCACAAAAGCAGGGGTCCCTCAAGGCTTAATCATTTCACCTCTGCTTTTCAACATCTAGATGATGTCATTACCGGAACTGATCATTGAATTTCAACTCACATGATATAACTATGCATATGACACACAAATACTCCTTAAATTGGAATGCCCCAAAGGCAATAGAAAGTCACAAATCTTCAGTTCCCTCACAACCATTGATCAGTGGATGACTTGGAGCCATCTAAAACTGAATGCTTCCAAAACAGAAATACTCACATGTGGCAACTGGAAACATTATGACCCGCTCTGCGCCTGGCCTGACGATCTGGGACCCCCTCCTTAGGTATCTAAGAAAGTTAAAAACCTTGGAATTACCATGGACTCCAAGTTAACAAAGAATGCCCAAGCGGACAAATAAGCACGATCAAGCTTCATCACCTTGAAAACTCTGCAATGCCTCTCCCCCACCTTGGATTTCCAATCAAGGTCCAGGCTACTATCTCTCTTATACTATCTAAACTGGATTACGCCAATGGCCTCTACCATGGATCATCTCTGTCTACAATTAAACAACTACAATGCATTCAGAACTCGGCTTCCAGACTACTACTATATGTAAAGCCACAAACCCCCATCTCCCCTGCCTTGAGCTCACTAAATTGGTTATCGGTTGCCAGAAGATCCACCTTCAAGCTGCTTTGTATCACCCACAAAGCAATTCATGAAATAGGAACGTTTTCATCAGGAAAAAAATCACCAAATATATTCAACAAAGAAACCTCCGCTCAAGATGGGCACCCCGCCTTAAAGAACCACCATACAAGCAAAAGACAATGGGTGGTACATCCTTCTCTGTTCAAGTGGCCAAACTATGGAATTCATTACACCCACATATAAGATCCACGGATAACTATCTTATCTTCAGAAGACTACTCAAGAGTTGTCTCTTTCCTTCATAACCACCATATCCAAACAGCAATGGCCTGTATATGCCTGTTTTAGTAAACATTTATATTCTGATATGTGCATTTTGTTTAAGAAATATGTATAATTACTATTTTATAATCACAAAATATATACGTACTCTCAAAGTCTGTTTAACAAATGTAGATTTTACTCATGGTTAATATGTGTGTATGTGTATGTATATATTTGTGCATATATGTATATAAGTATGTATATAATGTATGTATATATATATATATATATATATATATACACACACACACACATATATATATATATATATATATATACATATATATATATATATATATATATATATATATATATTTTTTTTACTATGCTTAACATGTTCATAGGTCATTGCACAGTTCCTAGATAAATTGTTACATTAGATACTTATGAATCTCTGTTTTCATTTTATCTATCACAATGGACAAATGTTATCTTAACTATGTATCTGCAAACATTTCGCTATTGAAATATTGAGGAAAGATACAATAATGTTAGAAAAGTACACAATTAAATTAACTTCAAATATTGCAAACCTTGAAAGTCTGTGTTTATACAATACAACTTTAAATCTCAAAATATTATATCCATTATTATATTTATATTTATATTACACATATATTCCCTCGCTATGTATTAACATATCTGTTTATTTATTACTTTAGTCCAAGTGTACAAAAGAAGAAAAAATACTCTCTTGTAAGCTTTACTCTGTCTCTCCATCACCCTTTACCTCTATCAATCTATCCTCCATCCCCACTCTCTGACTCTTCACAAACCAATTCTACTACTGTTATGTCTAAAATAACCCTACCTAAGCACTTCCCTCTGTTACCGCTTCTGGCTCACCCCAAACTTCAGTTTACTACTATGAGCTCACAAACAACTATACTACATTCTCCTCATTTATCTCACCTTTGACTCATTCAAAACCCTTTCTACTACTAGGATCTCCCTAACCCCTTTCAGCAGACTTATCCCTCCTCCATCTCTCCATTACTCATCACAAGCCTCATCCTATTACTAGAAACTCCCAATGAACACTTCTGGATTCATCCCTCCTCTATCCCTCCATTACTCTATTCAATCCAACTAACAAACTCACATATCGTCCGCTCAAATTAACTCATACTAATAATAATACTGTACTCAAATTTCCCTACACTAATTAACCACTAATCCTTTTAGGTTCCAGAGTAGTGTGCTACTCGCCAAAAAGCGCATTGACATCTCTTCAGAGGTAGTAAGCACTATATAAATACAATTACAATTACAATCTGTCATGCTCTGTAATTCCAAAGATAATGTTTGGTGTTTACCACAAGTTATTTTTGTTCTGAAGATTTCTCACTCCCTGCTGAGGGATGGTTTCCTCTCTTGCCTTTGATGTGGTATCCCTTTCTTTGAAGGCAATAAGGCTTCTGTTGCTGATGATGTTAGAATTTTGTCAGGAGGGCATTTGACCTACTGTTTGAACATAACTCACCCCAAATACTTAAATTGAGGCCCGTTTATTAAATTTTTCTTTCCATCCATCAGTACTTAGGGTGCCTTCTTGCAGGTCCAGAGCTGGGGCATCAGGAAAACGAGGTTAAGCCATGAGACATGTTTCATAGAAATTCCATGGCAGTGTCTGTGGCCAGATATCACTTATGTCCTGGTTGTAGATATAAATAAATCTGTTCACCACCTGCTTAAATCTTTCACCATGGGGTAACAGCTGCATAAACTGATTTTTAAATTCCTGTATTGGTTTGAAAACGGTATCCAAGTCGCGAAAATGTCTGCTCTCCCTGTCAGGTAAAGCAGAGAAAGGCAGTGAAGGTGAAAACATATTTCAGCCAACTGTGAAAACAACAGAGTGAGGAAACAAAGTACTCATGGAAATAAAGGATCCTGGTCAAGAGCCCTGTATTTCTTCCTTGGTGGTTTGTTGGAATTCCCAGAAACATGGATGGGAAATAACTTTGCTGTCCCAACGCTACCTGAACAAGAAGTGAGGATGAAAGATGAGGTCATAGTGTGAATTTGACTGCTCACGGCTCACACCTAATATACATGTTAAGGTTTCAAGCAACCCTCTTTGATACCTCATTAAAATGGATGAATGATCCACTGGACATATCATGGACTATAGCTTTTAGTGATATCAGGAAGTACCCGCTCCATCTTGAATTGGGAACAGTACTTGGAACACTCCTTGTAGGAGTTCTCTTCAGGGCTAGACTGGCCAATCTGCCACTCTGGCATTTCCCCAGTGAGCTGCAGGTTCTGACACTGCTTTCAAAGCAGGGTGGCCTGCCTTCACCTAACCATGCTACATGGCACCTCTCAGTCACAACCTTATCCTGTATGTGGCTCGCTTGTACATTTTTACCAGGATTCATTTTGGTTTCCAGTCCAATCCTGGTTCTCGTGCTATGCTGTGTGGAATATCTTCAATAGTCTCTTGATTTTGTCACAAACAAGTTTTTCTGATCTTTTTTCCCCCTTCTCTTGGACCAAGGCATTCCTGGAGATTGATGGACTGCAGGTCTTCAAAGTCTGCCTGTTGCCCTTGTGTGGGTGGGTAGGAAACCTGGGTTTAGTTGCAGTCCCACTGCTTTTTGCCTAGTTTTAGATGAAACTCTGACAGCCGTGCACTAGGTTCCTGCTAACCAGATCCCCAGGGCCAGTGTTCATTCCACAAAACAAGACACATGGGCACTTGATCCCCATGGGGCCAGGCGTTTAGGATCTCTGTAAGTTTTTAGTAATCAGTGCCTCTGGTACCTAGCTCATGGGTACTGAAGAGGGAACAGGAGAGTGGCAGTACAACTTATTCCACTCTAAGGGACCCAGCACGAATGTCATGCAGACCACCATTGTAGGCTGTGTGTCTTGGTGCAGACAAAAAAAAAAAACACAACATGTCACACATCCTTGTGTGCCATATCCCCTAACACTGCATGCAATATATGTTAGTCACTCCTACAGCAGGCCTGACAGTGCAAAGGCAGAGTGCGTTATAATATATGTGTGGACATATCTGCAAGAGCAGACATGCCCCTGTTATATCTCTGTCGATTCTTAGACATAGTGAGTGAACAGGGGAGCCATTTTAAGTTCTTGTGCTGGTTACTGGGTCAATACAAGTTCTCCAACTACATGATGGCTTCACTGAACCTAGGGGTGTTTGGTATCAAATATCTCATATTAATAAATCCTCACTGATGCCAGTGATGGATTTATTAATACATGCACCAGAAGGGCACCCTAGAGGTGCCCCATGAAAAACCTACCAATTATTGGTGTGTTGACTGACTAGTATTAGCTAGCTTGCCACCAAAACACATGTTTCTGATCCCCAAGGGTTTAGAACATTTGCTCTTGGGCAGTCAGGAACAAAGCCTGCTTCGGGAGAGGTGTTTACCTGCAAATCTGCCTTCCAAAGCAGGGGGTTCAAAGCAGCCAACTGCCCTTGGTATGTAGATCTGGCTCCTCTCAGACAATGGGGTAATTAGTAGTCAGGAAAGCATGCCCATTCTAAGGTTATTTCCACCCCTAAGGTGGGCTGTCTGATGTGGACACGAAATTTTAAAAGTCTGCCATCTTGGTGTTGGCAGAACTAGAAGCTCTGGGACAGGAAGTGGCCATATAGAGGGAGTAGTGACACCAGGGGCAAGTAGCCCATTGGCTACTACCTTACACTCCCTTACCTACCCTAAATTCCTGCTGACCCACGAAGAAGGACAACCAGAGCTGCAAAAGCAAAGACTGAGGAAGAAGCAACTGACTTGGCACCAGCCCTGTCAGCCTTTCTGCTGCTTCAACCGAATTGTACCAAAGCCATCTCGTCCTGCACGCTGTCATGCCTCCAAAAGCCTGGAAGAACTGCCTGCTTTCCCCAAAGGCCCAGGAACTCCTGTGGAGCAGAGTTGCTTCTCTGAATCCTGCAGGCCCCCCAAGAGACCCGAGAGGACTCCGGACCATCAAAACCCAACACCTGAAAGCACCACTGCACCCATGTCACCTACCACGAGCTGAAGTGGGCCAACAGTGCAAGTGTGTTACCCGAGCTCTCCAGAGACAAAGCACCTTGGACTTGCCCACTGTGGACCCACCGCCGCCACCTGCAGTGTCTGTTTGCACTGAAAATCCGAAACCACAAGAACCTCTGCTCCCATCTCGTGGAGAAGAGGTCCTAAGATGTCACCACGTCTTCAACCATCGTGAGAGCTAAGCCCACTTGCTGGAGCAGCCCCACCGGTCTCCTAGCCAAACCTGCAGCCTCTTTTTCACCTGACTGATCCCCGTTGACTAACATTGGGCAGCCGGCGCTGAAAAGCACCTCGGCACCTGGCCATCCCAGTGCCGCTCGAGGTGACCTGTTGGTGCTGCCTTGGACCTTGTCCCATACTTACCTTAGGTCCAGGAGATTGGTGCCGTAAGTTGCTGTGAAGTGCCCGAATGCAGTAAGTTTTTCCTCCTTAGGATAAGATTGGGCACCTGATGCTGAAAACCATCTCTGCACCTGGCCGCCCCATTGCCGCCTGAGGTGATCTTAAGGTGGTGACTTGGACCTTGCCCCATACTTACTTTACCTTAAGTCCTGGAGATTGGTCCCATAAGTCGCTGTACTATACCTGTATGCAGTATTTGTTTTTCCTCCATCGGATAACATTGCCGCCTCTAAAAAATGCACTGTGTTGACTTTTAAAACCTGAAAGTATTTCTCTTGCAAAACGTAGTTACTTGATTGTATTGATTCTGGTGTCTAAATATTTATAAAGTTATTTTTTTTTATAAATTTGTGTGGATCTCCTTATTGAGTCGTGTGCATCAATTTTTTACTGTGTGTATATTTGGAGATGTCTAATACTCCTCTCTTATAAGCCTAAACCTGCTCGACCACACTACCCCCTAAAAGAGCACTTTGTGGTTGCTAGAATAAGCCCCTGTCCACTATTAAGGGAACCCCCGGACTCTGCACGATAAATCTAATTTTGATACATCATATAAAGAGTCAGCTTCCCACAAGAAGCACTTGTAAAATATGGGTCTTCACTGTTTAATTATTTGAGGATTTTGCCCTTAATGTGGCTTTCATTTTGAGAATGACCTAACTGGCAAAATGGCAGGTGGCAAAGGTTCTGGGGTTTTATGGACTGCCAGTAAACATCATGAAAGTTCCCAACTATGAAAGAGTCTTTGGCATTACCTTTCTCTCCAATGAAGCCCTTGAGCATTTATGGTTGTCAAGCACCTCACCTCTGAAGAAGAAATTGAAGTATTAGCATGAGTTCCAAAAAGGTCCTAGCTGCAGGCTATGGCCCTCTGTAGATCTGGCTTGCCAGTGCAGCTGTCCCCAGACCTTATGCGAGCAAGCTAAAAAAGAGCTTTCAGGAGCACTACACTATAGAGATGGACTTTGGCTTTGCCAACATGTTAGTAGATAGGAGTGCATGCTTTCACCTGGCAGAAATAGTGTGCTTCCATAGAAAAAGAGCTTCCCCTCCACACAGCTGTGATTATTGTGTTTGTTTATCCAGCTGCATGATTAAGCAGCTTTATGGTTGCATTATGAAGGCTCACTAACACACAAAAATTATCAAGATTACAATAGGATGTGGCTATAACTTTCAGACGTACACACATGGCACTTTTAAAGTGTTGTAGATAAGAAGATAAATTACAGTGTTTTGTATTTCTCCGACAGCAACACAGATCCACTTCCCTTTCCATCGTTAACTTTGGACTCCCGACTGCAGTTAGGTGTTCGAGAGCAGCAAGGGATGTCTTAGGCTACAGCAATCCACATGCATTTTCAGGTCTGCCTTGACAGCACAGCTGTCATTTGACCTTATGTGATAAGCAAAAACTACTTTTCAGAGAACTACTGGGAGAAAGGCTTAGTCTCCACCCACATGTTGGTTTCCCTTAGTAGACAATTTGATTGGGCCAAAATTGTGTGTATCCAGTAAAAAGAGAGGTTGTGTTGCATTTTTGGCTCGTGGCAAAGCTTATACTTAATACCGCAGGACTGAGTTGGTTATGGTGGAAAACTAATGGTCATGCTTATAGGCCCAATTTGTTTATTATGAAATGTTACAAAAAGGGCAGTCAGCCTGGTTTATTTAGCAAATGTTAAAGGTATTTTGTTACGTGGAAACTCTCAGATTACTGTAGTAGACAACGGGCTTGGTGTTGACTATGCCCTCTGATAAACTGTGAGTATCACATTTTTTAATCCCTTTTAGGAGAGATAGCATTTTGCTTTGCCAACTGTAATTGTGTATAGATTTGTAATTTTATGAATGCATGTCTGGTGGTTTCCACATGCTCAGTAGGGTAAGACCAAGTTGGTTATGGTAACCAGCCAATGATAGCACTTAACCAAAAGTCTGGTCTCTTTATTATGAAAAAATATAACAAAGGCAGCAGGCCTGACTTATTTATTATGAACAGTATTTTTAATGCTAATAGGGTTCTAACAGTGGATTGCTAACAAACTATGTTACAGGATGTAGATAGGGATTTGGTGCCATATCTATCATGCATTTTACAGGCTGCAAGCGGCCTGATTCACAGAATCGGGCCATTGGCAATTGGTAAAATGCATTTTGGTATGTATGATTTCCAATTTGCGAATCGGTAACATGTCATCGAATAGCAATTTGGAATTGCAAATACATACCATTTTGGTATTAGGAAAGGCGTGTAAAGGGGGCCCCTTCCTAATACCGAATTGCAGTGGTATGCAAGAATGTTTTGTGACCGAAATGCGGTCTCAAAGCTTTTGCATTTTACCACCTACTTCAAGTAGGTGGTAACACATTTGTAAATGGGAAGGGGTCCCCACGGGATACCTTCCCCTTCGTGAATGGTGGCAATAACATTTTTTAAGAACAGGAAGTGGTCCCACAGACCACTGCCTGCTCTTAAAAAATAAAAATAAAACTTTAGATTTTCTGTTGTTTAAACACATCCCCATTTTCTTTTAAGGAAAATGGGCTGCATTTAAAAAAAAAGATTGCTTTATTTCAAAGCAAACACAGACATGGTGGTCTGCCGACCAAAGCAGGCTACCATCCCTGTGATTTTTGAGTTTCTTAATGGGTCGCAAATTGCGACTTACCTCATTAATATTAATGAGGTAAGTTGATTTGTGGCCCACTAGTAAACGCTAAATGAAACTCATGGAGTTTCATACATTAGAAATAGCGATCACCTAATTGCAATTCACAGAGAATCGCAATAGGATAATCTCTATTTCTAATAATGATACACATGGACCCAGGTTGCATTTAATCTCAGAGATTACCATAATAGGCAAGTGTTTTGATACTGATCAAACAGTCTGACAAACCTTGGGAGTAGAATTTGTTTGCTGTAATAATTCCTGTTAGGCCCTATTGAAACAGGTTTTATACTGTTTTGCCAACTATAAGTAATTATTGGTAGAATACCCTTCAGAGGGCTACAGGCCAAGTAGGAGTGACTGGGCCCAACAATGGTGGTTGAGGTCTTTTGTTCCTGATGTCCTGAGGCCTGACCTATTGTGGGTCCTGAGCCAAGTACCCCTTTAGCATTTGACTGTCAGTGATGGCACGGGTCGAGCAGTGCAAGGCCTTTCTGAGGTGGGCTGTAGGTGCAAGGCAAACACAGGCTGAAAACTCAAAATACATTCAGCAACCCCAATAAATGATTGTCTATCTTAATACTTGCTTTTATGACAAAAATAGTATTTCTATACGAACACAAAGTGGGAAACGACCTGCACAAACAATATACACAGCCCTCCCAAGGCTTGTACTCTAGCATTGTCAGGGCAGGTTCCCAAGTCTTACTTCCCTGTCTACTGACAGTGGTTAGTCCCTATTTACAATAGGACAATTCAAGTTAGGCCCCGCTACGAGTCCAAGTCTTTGAAGTTCTACTATGGCTTTCTAGAAGTCTGTGTTCCAACGCTATAGAGTTATGAGGCAGAGCAAGTTCCCCCTGGGCTCACCGGTCCGGTGATCAGTCTTACCCACCCCAGCTGATATTGTAATACAGAAGACCCTGGGAGCATTCAGCACTCTTGCGTTGCTGTGGACTGGAGCAGATGCTAGCGATGATCAGTAGTCTCATCACTAAACGCAGGGCAGCTGGCCATTCATGGTGCTCCTCGAAAGATGATCCCTCTGGGAGGTCTGGGCAGTCACTTGGTTTCCAATACTTTAGTCAGGGCTCCGAGTGCACAGGTCAGCACAAGCTGCTCTTCACGGTCCAATGCTGTACACGGTCATAGCCCTCCCTCTTGGCATACTGTGCTCCAGGGCAACAGCCCTTGCTCTTCACAGCAACTCCCTCTGTCATAGGGGAATGCTGTCTTTTGGGCAGACATGGGCACACAGCCCAATTAATTCTGGAGCAGATATCATCGTGGTGGCCCCAGGGACGGCCCCTCTGTTACGGCGGAGGAGCGTCACCCCCCACCCCCACTAGCAGCAGATGCTGCGAAACCTTTAACTTCAACAAACAAAACGGTAATAAACCCTTGTTAAAGGGGTGGAGCTACGGGGGTGAGGAGTAGTGAGGGGAGTGCACTGTGCACTCCACTCAGTGCACATGCATGTTTGGCCGGCCATCTCGGGCCGGCCAAACACACATGCGCAGTAGGCTCTCTCCAGCCTGCACTATGTTGCGGGGCTGGAGAGAGCCTGCACAGGCTCCCAGTCTGCCTGGGAGCACCCTGTCTGGGGGCTCCCAGCCAGAGCAGTGTCAGGATTGGCCGCCGGGCATGCTGGGAGCATGCAGCTGCAGCGCCAACGAGAAAAAGAGGAGCGGTGCAGCTGATCCAGGTAAGTTTTTATTTAATGTTTTTAAATTAAATGTTATCCCCCCTCGTATCCCCAACCCCTGCGCATCGCACCTGCCCCGCTCCTTATGAGCAAAGTGAGCCGTGACTGGGTGGCTCCCTCTGGCATATGTGGTTGCCAGCTTTGCTCTGTACACGGTCAGATGACCTGATTGGTGTAGTACCATTAATCTCAACCTTGCCAGGATCCCTCAATAGACCTCGCTTCTTCCAGCCACTTTCCTCTGTTTCACAGGATCCTTTAGTTTGGAGCTTCAGGCTTCAGGGTAGATGGCCTTGATTTACCCGGGTGATGTTGCATTACCCAGTCTTGTCACACAAGGCAAAAGTCTTGCTGAGATCCTCCATGTTCTGAAACAGCCAAGTTTGACTGCTTGATGGTTGACAATTTGGGAGACTTAAGCTCTCCTTTTTATAGTCCATTTCCAGACACAGATGTGACATAGGTGGTCATTCTGACTTCAGCGGTCTTTACCGAAGACCGCCGTATAAGTAGGCGCCTAACGACCGCCAGTGATGGTGGTCTGAAGACTGCCGTTTTACGAGTCACCAACACAACACCATCAAAAAAATACCCCCAAACCGACACCGTTGGCCTGAACCACGGCGTGAAAGAGGCATCTGCACTACCAGCACCACCATGCCGACAACATCCCACCCTCCAAATCATGAATCATAAACCAGCACCACGGTCTTAGCACGGCCACAATACACTGGCGGTCCGAACTGCCGTGGACAAAAAAGCACCTCCACCAGAACACTGCACCACATTGGGCAATACCAATACCCCACACCTGATACACATACACACACCACCCACACCAGATGATAGCACTGCAAAATACACCCCCACACATACCCAGAATCCTTTGCACCAAGAAGGTCTGACATAGTGAGAGGCAAGAACACACTGACAGAAGGCACTGCACCTAGATATCACAGGCACCATCACACTGAACACGCATCACACAACACACAAAATCAAGAGCAACACAGCACGCACATCACCACTGCTCACAAATACCACAAACCACACGCACATCCTGGCACTCAAACTTACACTAACAAACTGCACACCCAGCATCTCTGCACATCACACCACCCACAACACAACCACCACAGCACCACAAAAAAAAAACATTCAGAGACTTGGAGCTGAGGGTTGACGAAATCGTCAGAGTGGAGTCTCAACTCTTTGGAGCACAGGTCCAGCAGATATCCATAGCCTGGAAAACTGACTTATGGCAGAAGATCATCGTCAAGGTGAAAGCAGTGGGAAACCATCCAGGCACAAGGGATGACATTAGGAAGAGGTGGAACAATCTATGGGGGAAGGCACGGGCCATAGCATCACAACACCAAATCTCTGTCATGAAGACTGGTGGTGGGCCCCCACCACCTCCCCCAGAATTATCATAGTGGGAGGACAAGGTCTTGGCCATCCTACACCTAGTGGACTGGACACTGGTAAGTCAACTACACTCCCCGGCCAACATGTACCCCTCCACTGCATGTACCCTCACCACCTCTCACACCCTCACAACACCCTAACATGCACAAACTAACTATGACCCAATACCCACCCTTGCATTCCACAGCTCCCTACCAGCACCATTCCCTTACAGGCCAACCTAGTGCATGGATTTCCCACACTGCATCAACGACTACAACTACCACAATGCAACACTCCCTACTCTTGCATGACCGCTAAATTCACTTCACATCTGAGCACCTACACATAAAACCGTCACCCCCCTTCACCAACAAGTAATTGAAATGCACATCAGTACATGGCAATGACAGTAACAAGACCAATACCAACTACTGATCAAAATAGGACGTTGCAACATTCTACTGATGCAAAGACAAGCAGCAGTTTAGTAACTGTTAATGCCATTACTGCCCTGCAAATCCAGACAACAATGGCATTCAACCATGTGTACCACTTGTACGATACCATCATGTGACAAAATACCTCTCATTCAACAGTTCTACAAAGTACTGCCACATAGCAGAGGATGCCAGTGACAGAAAGCCCAGCCCTAGAAGCAGGTCCAGTAGAGGAGGAATCCCGTGGATGTCTGGATAGGGATGATGTACCTGGCCCATAAGGCATCAGTGGTCAGTCCACCACCACCAGCCTCACCCTGCCCACAACTGAAACGACCTACCCTGTGGCATCCATTGCACAGCAGAGCCCACCTTCCCAAACCTGTGTCCCCAGGTTACATCAAACATCAGTGTGCCCCACAGTACAGGGGCATGAGTCAACATTGCAATCCCAAGACAATGACAGTCATGGTGTCAGTGGGAGAGGGAACATTGCACCAGGGGCACAGGCACAGGGGGCAAGGGCTGGTGGGAAGGCAACTTGGGCCAAAGGACGAGGCAGCAACAGAACACGACTGGCCAAGAGGCCGTCTCCAGAGTCCTGGGAGCCTACCAGCAATCCCAGGACAAGATGAGCCAGATACTCAGCAACTTGCAGGAGACCCAGAGGCTGCAGGGGGAATGCCACCAGGAGGCCATGCAGCAGTGGCAGGTACTCAATACCACCATGGTCTCTATGTTAGGGGAGTTCAAAGAACTCAACACCATCCTGCATACAACCTCCACCCAACAGCAGGGCACATCCAGTAGTCACAACACCACTGTCCTCTACATCAGCAACTGCTACTGGAATGGAGGCCCAGCAGGAGAACCCACAGGCCACTAGCACCCCTACACCTGCAGCTGTGCCCGCCCCATAAAAGAGGTCAGACATCCAGACATCCTGCAGGACCTAAGGCAAAGAGCAATTCCCCCACCAGGAAGTGATCCTTCTCCTGAACTGTCACCCTTGTGTGCCACTGTTACTCTATTGGCTGTCTAATGCCAAGTTCCCATCATCCCAAGGCTAATGGATACAGGACCTGTAAAACATTCAGCTGGACCACCCACTCTGATCTTCACCTAAACCAAGTCCCCAATCCTCTGGACTGTGATGTGAAACACTCAATAAACACCAAGTAGCACAAGTCATGGTGCATGTGTCCTAATTGTTTAAAGTGGCATTTCTGTTTCCAAGCAGCAATCAAATACACATATCGGCACTACAAGAATGTCAGAGTGACAGATGTAGTAGGAATCCCCAGCTGGTGCGTAAGTACATCCATATTGTAGTAACATCAGGTGGCAAGGGTGCCAACAGGCATATCAGTAATCAGCTTGCAAACAGACATGTGACCTGAAGAGGGAAAATTATATGGAATTAGGCTCAATGTTGTAAGGCATGTAGTCCATATCCATACATCAACAGCAGTAGAACACAAACACAGGATGATTGCCCCAGCTGCTATGATACCACATATGTAAGGGCCTGCATTGTCACTCACACATGTGTAGTCAAGATTTCGCATAGGTGACATCCTCTAATGATCACCTCCTTGCGTAGTCAGTAACAGGTAGTTGCCACACATCAGCTGACAATGCAGCATGAGAGGCCTACACAGCAGGACAAGACTGATAAGTGTCCCTTACATTAGCCAAACAGTCAGACCAAGGATCCAAAACCTTTGGTATGTTTTGTTATGTCACCAGCATTTCACACATGTCATTGGCAGCAATGCATTTCCACTGCCCCTCATGGTAAATCAGCTACCTTTCAGGGTCGGAAACCAAGATGGAATGCAGTAGTCTCCACACACACATTGATGCATGCAAAAATCTGAGTACAGACTAGCTTTACCACAGTCCAAGTGCACATGACATCCAAATCACACATACCTGTTTATCATCGAAAGTAGTGACTTATCAGGCCAGACCTGTTGTCATATGCATCATCCCCGTCTGCCTCCTCCTCAGTATTAGAGTCACAGGCCTCAACCACTGCTCCACCATCAATGTCCCCCTCCTCCAACAGTGGGATGTGCCTTCTGAGGGCCAGATTATGGAGCATTCAGCATGCAACCACGATTTTACAGACTTTATTGGGGGTATTGTAGGGCACCTTCGGACACATGGAGGCAATGAAATCTGTCTTTCAAGAGGCCGAAAGTCTTCTCAATCACCACCTCGTCCAGCCATGTGCCCCATTGTACCTGTTCTCCCCTCCTGTAGTTGTTTGTCTAACAGGTGTCACGAGCCAGGGCAGGTTGGGGGTATCCGGAGTCCCCGGTGTGGAAAAGGAGTTATGACGATAGGTAACAATGCTAGGCATAGTGCAGACTGTGTCGGGAGAGATAGCAAACGTCTGTCATGGAGAGCAGTACACATAACTATTAGCCAGGCCCTTTCTCCCTGCAGCTGTAACATCAATGAAGGGACACTGCTTTTCCTCAGGATGTAGGAATCATGTACCAAACAAGGGCATTTCGCTGTTACATGTGTTATGTGCTCATCTGCAAGACACACCACTTGTACATTGAGCGAATATGTACTGTTCCAGTTTCTGTAGACCTGTTCATTGACCCTTGGAGGTACCAAGGCAATGTGAGTCCCATCAATGGCCCCTATAACATGTGGGACATGCGATATATTGTAGAAGGCTGCTTTAACAGTGGGCAATTCAGCACATTGTGGGAACTTTAAGTACCTGTTCACATGCTTGAATAGGACATCCAGCACATCCTGTAACACCTTACTGAACTTGGGCTGTGACATCCCTGCAGCCCTCCCACAATCACCTGAAATGAGCCACTGGCCAGAAAATGCAGGACTGCCAACACCTGGACTGTTGGAGGGATGGCATGGGGATTTCTCAAAGCTGGCAGGAAGTCTGGCTCCAACTGGGCCACTAGTTTCCTGATGGACACATGGTTCAATCGCTAGGTCATGATGATGTGGTGCTCTTCCATGGTTTCAAAATCTGCTAGGGGACGGTAAACTGGTGCATTCCTCATCACTCCATTTTGGCGGTATCTAGGCAGGGAGACACAACAATCTGGGCACATCTCACAATGTTGTGAACCATGTATGACATACAACAATCATAAAGTATTGGTCATGTAAGTTGGCTGTCATGGCGTGGAAAGACACATTACTCCACACTTCATTCCTACCCAGACAATGCCACATAATGCCATACCTGTGACAAGGGACGTGTGCAGGACATGTAGTGATATATTTATAATTTATATACATTTTCCATGTGTTCCACCATGCAGATTGTCAATTCAAACATATGCAGTTACAAGTGTGGTGATGTCACCTGACAACCATTACATATGTGATTGTTCACAAAATATAATTTACATGAATCATTTTGTGACTATATGCAGGTAATGACATAGTGTGAACCTAGGACAGTCATGTAACTTACTAAAATGGCATCTGCCTGTCCTGCAAACATGGGACAGATGGAAGCGACCTCATTCCGCCGGAGGCAGCCATCATGGCGGAAGGCGGTCGGAACCGCTGTGCAACTCCTCATTGGTTAACATCGACATCTGTGGGAAACTGGGACCAATGACGATCACCGCCGGCACTGACGGTCATGACTGCTGTGGTTGTGATCACCATTTTGTATGGGCAAGCTCACTTGACTCCTGGCATTCAGACAAGGAAATCCTCCACTTCGGGTGCTGCTGTGTCCTGAATTTTTGAGCCACAATGGCACACACTGCAGGGGATAGCACCCCAGCTTTCACAGCTGAGGAGCTCAATAAACTGGTGGAAGGGGGTCCTACTCCTGTAAGGGCGGTTTTATTGGGCTCGAGGGCAACAGGTCAGTACAAAGTCCTTTGTCCCACATTTTGGGTGGTGTTTGATGACGAATGTATGTTCACATTGACATGTGATGACTGATTTCAGGTTTTGCATGCACATGATGGGTGTGGTATATTGGCAATATGCATGAGCCGTGTCTGTTGTGTGTCGCCAAAGGTTGCAGCTGTATTGGTATTATTTACAACATGTCCTCCATTTTCTCAATGTTTCCCATGCAGGTCAGCGCCCACCAGAAAAAAAGGGTTGTGGAGGGCCATCGCCACGGAAGTGCAGACCCTGGTGGTCCATAGCCGGTGGAACACCCACTGAAGGAAGCGGTGGGAGGAACTGAGACTCTGGGCCCAGAAGACTGCAGAGGCCCAGCTGGGAATGGCCTCCCAACATGGAAGGGGTGCCTGTCGGAACCTGACCCCCAGTGGCCCGCATACTGGCAGTATTGACTGCAATATGGGCTCTTGTATTTCCCGACAGGGGCAAATGTGTGCATTGTTTGTATGAAGTGGTTGTGTGGGTTTTTACCATTTCCTCCCTTTCTTTTGCTCCCACCTCTGTCTATGTGTGCATTAGCATCATATGGTGAAGGGGGAAGGGCACCGGTGACTGGGGATGCAGCAGCCCACGGGATCCAGGAGGCTGGCACCTGCAAAGCTGAGGGGACCAGTGGGACAGAGGGCAAGGGGAGCACCACGGGGAGACTGGAGGTACAACAACATCTGATTCAGATTCCTCCTCAGATGTTGCCTCCCTGGCGGTGGCAGAGTCATCTGGGACCACCCCAGCAACATTCTTGTCTGTCACTCCCTTTACCAGCACCCCCCTCCCTGTAGCTCCCCACCCAGTTGCCCGTGCCACCTCACCCAGGAGGGTGGGCGTCTCCTTCACCTCAGGCACCTCTGCCCCAGCCCCAGTCAGCCCTGCTGCCCTCAATGAGGAGGTTATTGACCTCCTGAGGTCCATCTCTGTGGGGCAAACAAGCATTGTGAATGCCATCCAGGGACTGGCATTCCAGATGCAGCTGTCCAATGCCTACTTGGAAGGCATTCACAGTGCCTTGTCTGGCCTACAGAGATTGTTTGAGGGTCTGGCCTCCTTGTTGATGACAACCAGTGTCCCTTCATCTTCCGTCCCCCTCCAGCTACCTGTTGCCAATCCACAACCCTTCTCCCTTCACCCATCCAGGGCACACCTACAGACCAGCATACACCCACTACAACAGACAAGGTGGGCAAAGACAAACATAAGCACCACAAACAAACTCACAGGCATGCGCACACACAACACACATCTCCATACACAATAGCAGACACTTCCCACACTGCCTCCCTCACATTCACATCACTACTCACACCTGCCAGCACTGCATCATTACACACTGGTCCTGCTAGCATTCCTGTCATACCCTCAATCACCACAACAGCAGACTCAGAGACACCCACCCCACACACATCCGCACTCACCACAACCACCTTCTCTGCAACCTGCAGCACATCCACTTACACACACCACCCCAACATTCACTCACACTTCTTCCATTCCCTCTTCCTGCATCTCTACCCCCTACTCCCAAGACATACACACACACGCACCCACTCATCCACCCAACATACACTCACCACACACATGCACACATTGCACACACCCGCATCCATGTACAGCACACCAACATGTCACATGAGAACTCCCTCTGCCTCCACTCCCATCCCTCATTCATGTGATTTCCCTTGTGAACCTAAAAAGGTCTTCCTTGCTGCCATTGACTTCTTCCCTACTCCTGTCCCACCCTGTGTTGCCCCTAAATGTCATGTCCCCCGGCCCCTCCCAGGCCCTTCCACCTCCCATTCCTCTAGTGCCCCCTCTGGTGTTTCTCCAGCTCCTCCACCCAGCAGAAAGTTCACCCCTCCCAGAGCCAAAGTCCCCCCTCCCAAGCCCAAACAGAGACCCCCTTCCAAATCCAGACACCCCCACCACCACCAACCCAAACCCCTGAGTTGCCTGCATGTCCAATTAATGCCCCTATGACATGGAGGCCTATTTGCTGTCAGGAGTCAAGCTGCGGCCATGATATGTGGACTATGTGTCGTGCAGTTCTGCACGTTGAACTTGCCATTTGGCACCCTCTGTATATAGGTCATAATTATTGTTATTTTTCTATTATGTCTGCCCACATTGCTGTGGTTAGCAAGATGAGATGCTTGTCCTGGTTTCCCTCTACATGTTGGTGTGACATCTGTATGCAACGGTGTGTGAGGTCTGTGTATGGGTTGTGTCTGTGTTGTTGTATGCGCTAGGTCGATTGGTAGTGCCATATGCATGTTGTAATGTGTCTGACTGCTTGCTTGTGGGATTGTATGGGGTGTTGTGTGCGTCTGTGTGTATGGTGCTGCATCTTTGGATTTCTTTGTATGTTGTTTGTACGTGATGTATCACCTGTGTCATTGTTTGAATGTGTGTTCGCTGATATTGATTGTGTGTCATTGCTACATTCAGCTTTTTGTGTGTATGGATGTGTGGTGTTTCACGACGTGCCTGTCTATGACTGCATTGGAGTGTTTGTGGTCTAGTTGTTGTTGTGTGATTGTGGGGTGTTGTGTATGGATGTGTATGACTGTGTTGGTGGTGTTTGTGTGCATTGTGCTGTGTGTTTGGCATGTATCTGATTGGCTTTGTATGTCTATTGGGTACTTGGCTTTTTCGTATTTTGTGTGTGTATATGTATGTGCTGGTATGGTACGTTTGTGTCAGGAAAACTATTGCCAGTGTTGTTAAGTTCTTCTCTCAGCAAAAACGATTCCCTTTTTCCTTGTACCCACGTTGATTGCAGCGGCGTCCTCACTCCCGGTGGCTCTTGCGGAGGATGTTCTTAGAACTAGCTTCTTCAGGTTTAACTGCCATTCAAGATGGTCACTGCAAATCTTTGTGAGGTCAGCGCCCTAGTGTTTCTACCTTAGGCTTGTGCTGAAGCTTCCCTCCAGCTGTTTCTCTCTGGGAGCTGTGCACTTCAACTGTCATCCTGAGGAGAATGAGCAGTGTTCATCAGGCGTTTCGTTTCATAGAGAATTCTTCCAGTTTTGAGTAATTAATTCTTTTTCTTGTTATGGTGTGCCAAACAGCTACTTTTTCCCTTCTGTAGGAGCTGAATTTCTTCCTTCTTCCAACAACTGGCTATCGGCTTTCTGAGGAGAATTCGTTTTGGCTTAACAGTACTTCAAGCAACTGCAGTAAGGAATCCTTTTGTATGATTTCCAGACTTGCCAATATATATATGTGCATATATATATATTCAAAGACTCTTCGCCTTGCAGACTTGCCAGTCTTAGAGACAAACCTCAGTGCTCAGACTAATTCATAGAGACTGTGATTGAGAAAACTGAACCTTGAGAAGGAGTTTTCTTTTCCTGTAAAATACATTAGTAAATTGTATATTTGTGAACCTTTGAACTGTTCAACAGAGAACCTTGGATACCTCTGACTCCTGGAGAAAAGAAGATATTAAGTTAACATTGTTCTCTTAGAGAGAGACTAGTCTCTCCAAAGATTTAGGTTAGGAGAACAATAGAATTGGGTGAATGTGAATGGTTGAACAGTTGAATGCGCAGTAGGAACGTACTTATCTTTGCTCTTATCACCCGACTGCAGGTTTTTTCTTTAAATAAATCCCAATAAGAAGAAAGGTGCAGGCTACAGAAGCACACACTGAATATCCTATCTTCAATTGGTAAACACAGGCTGGAACTGGATTTGGAGGCAATCTCTCTTTTCCTATTCCCATTCCCCTTTCCCCCTAGTGGATGCAGGGTTCAGATAATCAGTAAGGTCTGAGCA
This sequence comes from Pleurodeles waltl, assembly GCF_031143425.1. NCBI lineage: Eukaryota > Metazoa > Chordata > Amphibia > Caudata > Salamandridae > Pleurodeles > Pleurodeles waltl. The sequence goes on along the minus strand of NC_090443.1, from coordinate 442,503,075 downwards.
CACATCTGTAGGAGGGAGTTGGGTAAAAGGCATCTGCTCCTGTGGAAGTTTGATTTAATGGGTAATCTCCTGACAGTTTGTATGCATATGTGAGTGGCCTTCGCTGTCCGTGCCGGGAGTGTGTGTTATGTGTGGGTGTGTATCACTGCCATTTCCTCCACTATGCTAGGCGTACTTACGGGTGTTGTCTTCGTGGTTTTTGCTGGCCCTGAAGGTGTATGTTGAGATACAATGCTGGGAGGACTTGCAGTTTGTTTGCCATGGTGGCCGCAGACGTGTCTGTGTACCTGGGGGTGAGTGTCTCCTTTTGAACTTTCTGTTTCCGGCAAGACTTTTGTCGCGGTCGGCCCGCCCCGGATATCCTAGCGGTCTGGTGACTCGTAATATGGTGGGTGGGACATTGGTTCCCTCCAGCCTGAAGTTGGCTACCTCCACCGGCTGCTGCTCGTCGGGGTGGCGGTACTTGCGGTAAGTTGTCTGTGTTGCATTGGGTTCACCACCTTACTTGTTATATGGCAGTCTGCACCGCCACCCTGGCGGCGGTCTCACTGCCACCGCCAGCGTGGTGTTCCGGGTACCACCAAACTCGGAATGACCACCTTAGTGTTTAATGCTTTGCAGTTCTTGTTGTGTGGTTGAAGTGCCCACTCCTTTGTCCTGTCCTTTGTCCAGTAAGCAGTCTGTCACTGCAGAAGCGAATTAAACCCAGATAGTGTCACAACACAGGCCACTGGAGTTACTCATGGATCACACCTGAATGTTAGTCTCACTGATATATGTCAAACAAAAGGTTACTAAGGCGCCCAGCTCTACTCTTCATGATCCTCTTAACAGCGCAAAATCATTCCTAAAATGTCCTTAGACCCCACTAAATAGTTGCCTTTTCAAAATCAAAGAGCTCTTTTGAACTGGGCAGTGGAGCCTGGCTGTCCCTTGCTCCAGATTATGTCCCACTTAGCTCTCGGGATTGTAGCCATCCACAAATCTATCTGGGGTTTCCTTCATCTCCACATGCCTTCTCAAAGCACTGTTCTTCCAATATGGAATCCACAGACCTCTGTATTGTACCAATCACAGGCACACATACAGCATAGCACACATAAGCAAACACATGTGCACTTCACTGCCCTACCTGCTGACGAGAAGTAGCCCAAGGGTGAGTTAAGCACACGGGTCAGGAACTTTACATGAATGGGACAGTAGCCCACACTACAATGACACAAGTAAAAAGGCCTGATATGACTGCAGATCATCATTGCATTGCATGCTGCCACCACCATGAATGTGCCATCCTGGTAAGGGCTGTAGCCCGTCACTACTGTGAATGTAGTGATTTTTGCTCCCCTCCTGGTCTAACAATATTGCAGTCCGTGAGACAGGCCTTGGTAATGGCACACACACATGATCTGTGTGCACCCATAACATAACATCAGCACCAGGGATCTATATATCATCGCAGTTTGGGCACTCAGGGCTGGGGTGCACGTCTGTTGCAATGGCACTTATTCAGTTTAGGCTGGACTGTTCCCACAGGGAGCAGGGTCAAGACTGGTTTGCATATGGGTGGGTCGAAACTGGGTGAGCAAATAAACAATGGATTAAACCCAGATCTGTGACTGCGGATGAATGTTTGCATTGTTCAGCATTACGTCTATTATCTAATATTTTTGCTTTTGGCACCCTAAGTGGGAAGGGTGTGCCCAGACGTGGGTCCCATGCTCACTGTGCCACTGAATTCAATGTAGCCTGACTAATGAGGGGTGATACCCCCAAAACAGGTCCCAGAATGCTTGTGTCTGGTCCCGGGAGGACCTGCCCTGGCAGTTCAGACTTGACTGTTCCCATGGGGAGAAGAGTCAAGACTGATTTGCATATGGCTGGATCCAAACTGGGGTGGCGTGGTAACCAAAAATATGATGTATTAAACACAGATATGTGACTGGGGTGAATGTTTGTGTTGTTCAGCATTCCATTCATCTGTTCTTTTTGCCTTTTGTTACATGTGCACATCAACCATAACATGAATACACTTCACTTTCAGGGCTGGTTGAACAGTCCTTTAGTTTTCAAGGTTGCCTGAAGAACTATTGCCAACAAAAATATCAGAGATAAAAAAATTGCCAAACAATATCAAGAACACAAATATAGATGTTATATACTTTGTATGAAAAGAAAAAAATGTTGACAACAAAAATTTAGACGACAATTCTTATTGACAAAAAAACGGGTCTGTAGATTAGATTTTAACTATATGACATTTAAAACATGTGGATTTTATCAATACTATAACATTGTAAACCATATGCTTATAAAAAACATACTTAAAAGTGTGTAACTTATGTAAACATAACATAAAAATAGATGGCTTAAAATATTTGCAAAAAATAAGCATAATAGGTAAACTATATATTTATAATAAATAAATCATAACAAATACTAATAAAAATATTTATATCAAACACTAGATATTAAAAAGTATATAACATGAATACAATAATCACATAATTAATTTCAAAACATTAATAAAAAATAAAAAGAAATACATTGAATAATTCTTAAAATGAAAACAAAAAAAATATATTAAAGCAAATTTAAAAAAATCTAAGAATAAATAAATTTGCCATAGAGAGATAAAATTGCCTATTTATCGTACAACCTCAGCAACAACATGGGAAGGTGATATATGCTGGAGGGGTCAGATTTACTATTCCTACTCCATTCTGAGAAACAGGAGGGAAAGATTTGAACTTTGGAAGCGTCAAATGTACTATTCCTACTCCGACCTAAGCAAAAGTAGGGCAAGTGATAGACCTCGGAGGGATCACATTTATGATATCCACTCCAACATAAGCACAAGTAGGGAAAGTGTTGGACTTTGAAGGGGTAGACTTATTATCCCCTCTCCAACATAAGAAAAAGTATGAAAAGTGTCGGACTTTGGGGAGGTCAGATTTACTATTGACTATTCATACTCCAGCTTGAGCAACAGTAGGGAAAGTGTTGGACTTTAGGGTCAGATTTACTAATCCCTCTTCAACATGAGCAAAAGTAGGGAAAGGTTTGAATTTTGGCGTGGTTAGATTCACTATTCCCACTCTAACATAAGCAACAATGGGGGAAGTGCTGGAGTTTGGAGGGGTTAGTTGCACTATTCCCACTCCAGTGTAAGCAACAGTAGGAAAAATGTGGGACCTTTGAGGTGTCAGATTTACTATTCCCACTCCAACATACGAAAAAATAAAAATAAAAATGTAAGATTTGGAGGTGTCAGATTTGCTATTCCCACTCCTAAATGTTTTAAATAAAACTCAAGTATGAAGCCAAAACTACAAAAAAAACATATTCAAAACAATTAATGCATTTATTATATGTAAAACAAAGAGTTACGTTTAAAAAAAATACAAATGTTATATTACAAAAATTTAAAAATTGAAAAAATATTAAAAATATTTTTAAAATAAAACATTTTCCTCTCTACTATCCTCAGAATTAACCCCTTCGCTGTCAGACCTTTTCCCCCTCAGGTGCCAGGCCTTTTTTTGGCTATTTGGGGCAGTTTGCGCTTAGGTCCTCATAACTTCTTACCCACATAAGCTACCCATGCCAAATTTGTGTACTAGGGATTCTAGAGGTACCCAGAGTCTGTGGGTTCCCCTGAAGGAGACCAAGAAATTAGCCAAAATACAGCAACAATTTTGCTTAAAAAAAATAAATGGGGAAAGGGGCTTCAGAAGAAAGCTTGTGGTTTTTTCCCAGAAAATGGCATCAACAAAAGGTTTGTGGTACTAAAATCACCATCTTCCCAGCTTTGAGGAACAGGCAGACTTGAATCAGAAAAACACATTTTTCAACACAACTTTGCCATTTTACTGGACGTACCCCATTTTTACTATTTTTTGTGCTTTCAGCCTTTTTCCAGTTAGTGCCAGAAATGGGTGTGAAACCAATGCTGAATCCTGTACAGCTAAACATTTCTAAAAAGTAGACAAAATTCTGAATTCAGCAAGGGGTCATTTATGTACATCCTACAAGATTTTCGTACAGAAAATAACAGCAGAAATAAAACAATATCGAAATTGAGGTGAAAAAAACAGCCATTTCTCTCCATGTTTTACTCTGTAACTTTTTCCTGCGATGTCAGATTTTTAAAAGCAGTATACTGTTATGTCTGCTGGACTCTTCTGGTTGCGGGGATATGTAGGGTTTGTAGGTTCATCAAGAACCCTAGGTACCCACAGCCAGTAAATGAGCTGCACCTTGCAATGGGTTATCATTGTATACCAGGTATACAGCAATTCATTTGGTGAAATATAAAAAGTGAAAATACGTATCAATTAAACATTTGTATTTCCAAAATGGGCACAAGATAAAGTGTTGAGAAGCAGTGGTTATTTATCTCTGAATTCCGGGGTCCCCATACTAGCATGTGAATTACAGGGCATTTCTCAAATAGATGTCTTTTTTTACACACTGTCTTAAATTTGGAAGGAAAAAATGTAGAGAAAGACAAGGGGTAATAACACTTATTCTTCTATTCTGTGTTCCCCCCAGTCTCCTGATGCAAATGGCACCTCACTTGCGTAGGTAGGCTTAATGCCCGTGACAGGAAACACACCCTTCGACACATCACATTTTTATATTGAAATCTGCTGTGTTTTTTTGGAAAGTGCCTAGCTGTGGATTTTGGTCTCTAGCTCATCCGGCACCTAGGAAAACCTACCAATCCTATGCATTTTTTTAAACTAGACACCTAGGGGAACCCAGGATGGGGTAACTTGTGGCGCTCTCACCGGGGTCTGTTACCCAGAAAACTCTGCAAACCTCAAAATTTGGCACAAAATATACTTTTTCATCACAATTCGGTGATAGAAAGTTCTGGAATCTGAGAGGAGACACAAATGTCCTTCCACCCAGCATTCCTCCAAGTCTCCTGATAAAAATGGTACCTCACTTGTATGGGTAGGCCTAGTGCCCGCAACAGGAAATGCCCCAAAAAGGAATGTGCCTAGCTGTGGATTTTGGCCTCTAGCTCAGCAGCCACCTAGGGAAACCTAGCAAACCTGGTCATTTCTGAAAACTAGACACCTAGGGGAACCCAGGATAAAGTAACTTGTGGCGCTCTCACCAGGTTCTGTTACCCCGAACCCTTAGCAAACCTTACAATTTGGCAAAAAAAAACAGTTTTTCCTCACATTTCGGTGCTGCAACGTTCAGGAATCTGAGGGGGTTCACAAATGTCCTTCTACCCAGCGTTCCCCCAGGTCTCCCGATAAAAATGGCACCTCACTTGTGTGGGTAGGCATGGTGCCCTCGACAGGAAATGCCCCAAAACACTATGTGGACATATCAAAATTATCAAATACAAAACTACCTGTTTTTGCGGGGGTGGGGTACCTGCGTTTTTGGTCCATGGCTCAGCAGCCTTCTCAGAAAACCTATCAAACGCAAACATTTTGGAAAACTAGACACCTGAGGGAGTCCAGGGAGGTGTGTCTTGCATGGATCCCCCAGTGTTTTCCTACCCAGAATCCTCAGCAAACTTCAAATTTAGCTAAAAAAATCTAATTTTCCCACATTTTTGTGTGAGATCACTGCACCTGCACAAATTTCCTACTACCCAACGTTCCCCTCAGTCTCCCAGTAAAAATGATATCTCACTTGTGTAGGTGGGCCGAGTGCCTGTGACAGGGAAGAGCCAAAAACATGTTGAAAATGAGGGGGAAACAAAGCAGGTCCAAAAGGGCAGTTTGAAAAAACACGTTTTTAGGCTAGCCAGTAGGGCAGAATTGTTATCGGTATAGATGAGACAGTGCTGGGCGGTTGGAATTTTGTGGATTCCGGAAGGTTCCATCACAAAAATGTGGGGAAAATGTGTGATTTGAAGCAAAGTTGGAGGTTTGCCCGGCATTGTGGGTAAGAAAATGGTGTGGGGTGCATTTGAAGCCCCGACCGTGGACTCACCCAGATGTTTCATTTTCAGATGTGTCTAGGTCTCTTAGATTTTTCTACATGGCAGCGTCCCAAAGTCCAATCACCATTCCAAGTTGGACCATTTTCAGAGTTAGACAAGCTCTCATGGCCCAAATGTAAACCCAAAATAATCAAATGTCCTCTTGCTCCCCATTGGGATAAGATGTTTTAGTGTGCGGAGAGAGCTGAAAGACTGTTACCCCCTTCAGTTGGGCTGGGGGCATAACCATGCCCATACTGGTTGAAAGCCCTCACCGCCCTATATTATTGAAAAATTTCCTGGCATCTAGTAGGCTTTCTGGGCCCCTCCCCCAGGAAGTGGATCAGGGGGTAATTGCCCCCTCGGCCCACCGGTGGGCAGAACAACTTTGTCCCCATTTATTTGGGGTGGGGTATGGCCATCCCCCCCACCCTCTTTTAAAAAAAAAAATCTTTCCTGGTCTCTGGTGGGCTTTCGCCTTACAAAAATAGGCCGATCTTCCTCCAAGGGGGGCAAAAATGGCCAACACTAATGTGCCCCCATGGGGAGCGACCCTTACACAAGGAGCTGCCCCCCAAACAAAACACCAATCCCTGGTGCCTAAGTGGTTTCTGCCACCCCAGGGGCAGATCGGCCTAAAAGAAATAGGCTGAGAAATGGCCTAAAATAAATTTGCCCCAAGGGAGCGACCCTTGCCTAAGGGGTCGCTCCCCTTGCGTGAAATTGGTGCCAAAAATCCCTGGTGTCTAGTGGTTTCTGCCCCCCTTGGGGCAGATTGGCTTAATGAAAATAGGCTGATCTGCCCCCAAGGGTGTCAGAAATGGCTTAATAACAATTTGCCTCCCAGGGGAGCGACCCTTGCCTATGGGGTCGCTCCCCAAATGTATAAAAGTAAAAAAGTAAATATCCCTGGTGTTTAGTGGGTTGATTGGCCTAATTAAAATAGGCCAATCTGCCCCCATGGGGGACAGAAATGGCCAAATAAAGAATTGCTCCCCAGGGGAGCGACCCTTGCTCAAGGGGTCGCTCACTTTCATTGTTAAAATAAAAAAACTCCCTTGCATCTAGTGGCTTCTGCCCCTCTTGGGGGCAGATCGGCCTAATAAAAATAGGCCAATCTGCCCCCCGGAGGGTGGGAGGGGGCAGAAAAGGCCTAATAATAAATTGCCCCACTGGGGAGAGGCCCTTTTGCATAAATACAAAAAAACAACCATCCCTGGCGTCTAGTGGGCATTTCTGCAGCCCGATCGCTTCGGGCTGCAGAAATGCTCAAAGGAAAGGAAAGAAAGGCCTTTTTCTTTCATTTCATGCCTCTGCCTGCCGCCACTCCCCGATTGGAAGAGAAATGCTTTGCATCTCTCGCGGGGGTGGCCTCTCATGAAGTCAGCATGCACTCGCATGTCATCAGACGTCACTGGGGGGGTGTGGGGAATTCGGGAAGGAAGGGGAAATGGTTCCCCTTCCATCCCTGCCCATGGGAGGGGGGTGGGAGGCCCATCGAGGGAGCGCAGCTCGTTCCCTCCGTGGGCCGGGTGCAGAACGAGCTGGTCTCGTCCTCAGCACACGGCAACCATGGCCAAGGGTAAAACCAGCTCGCCCAGGGCACCCGAGGGGTTAAGCACCGACAAACAAATAAAACAAATAAAAATGTTATTAAAATTACAACTTTTCAATAATTATTTAATAATTAAATAAACCGGATTAAATTAAAGCAATACATATAACATTAATTAGCACACTATGATTTAAATATTAAATAAACTCAGCCAACTAACAATGAATTGCAAACTGACAAATAATTAAAATAACAATGAACTGATTTAGATTAATGATCAATAAAAAATCTAATTACATTAAAAAAAATTACAAATTAAATCAATAATTTACATTTTAAAAAACTTCCCACTCTAATTCCCTAAAGACCCAACTATTTAAAAAAGCAATATTAAGTAACCAAAAAGACAATATTCTTACCTCTTCTATTCTGTCCCACAATACTTTTGACATCACAATATTTTTTACTCAAAATTTCTGATCCACAATATGTTTTTTTTCTATAATCGTATGTTGGAATACTGTTTTCGACTTTCTCCTTTTATAGTTCCCCTTTTATTTCTTAGCCTTTTCTCTTTTCTCTTTTTATTTTTCTTAGGAGGGTATTACAACTCTCTCAACAGTGCTAACAGGTCAATTGCTTGCTGCTCATTTCATCTGCAGTCCACTGTATCCCATGTGACCACTTCCTTTGAACCAGCTGACCATTCTGAAATGCTGTTGTAGTGTATTATTGTTTTACCATTTTAAGATGGCAAGCACGTTGGTTCTAAATGTGGCAGCCATACTGGAATTTTAAAACAAAGGTAGACTATGTACAATACCTCTGCAAGATGGACACTCACTGCTATATTTAGTTTCATTATTGCAGGAATAAACCCACCATCTTTAGACTGCAGCATGTTTTCTTTTTTATTCTTGTATTCTTTTAATGTATATTGCATGTTGTTGAGTGTGCGTGTTTTATTGTGTTTGTGTCAGAGGTTGAATGCAAGAATGTCAGTGAATGGATGCATGAATGCAATGATGAGTGACAGAGTGCATGTATGGTAACTTATTGAGTGCCTAAATCCATCAGTGACAAAAAAGTTAGTTTATTTATAAGACAGACCTTTTGGCATCACCAATGCCTTTTCTAAATTGGGAGACTGAATTACAAAAGAACATTATTTGTTTCCACTAAACCTGATACAGATTTCACACACACTCAGTTTAGCCCACGGTTGAATTTAAGCTCTTTTCCCAAAGTGACTCTGGTGACAAATATTACCCACCTTAATAGTGTAACTGTCACAAAAGCTAACTCTTAATATGGCATTTACCACCACGGGAATTTTCATTTCTGAAATAGAGCTGGCAAGCGTGGGTTTAAAAACTGCTGAATTAAAATCTAATAAAAAGAAACACAAAAAAATGCATTCTATCGCAGGGAAGGTTTCGAAAGAGTGACAAGAGTAAAGCAAAACTACTGCATCAAAAACAAACTTTCTAATTGAAAAGATGAAAAGGAAAAACCGTTAGTTCGTGTGTGTTTTTTTTTTTTTTTTTTTTGCTCCACAGAGCAGAAAAATGAACTGAGTAACTAATAACCTCCCGCTGATTTATAGGATTCTTGAGGAGCTGACTTCTAAGATGAGACCCGCATACTGCTTTTCATTTCAGTTCCATGCCCCTTGCTCGGAATGCAGCGGCAAGAAATCTGCTTAACCTCTTCATTACTGCCTCTGTATGGCAGCACCTTAACAGCGATTTCAAATTCACAAACGCAATACTCAAGCGTTTCGGTGTAATTGCCTAACAACTCCTGGCCCAGATGCTTGTTCACTCGAAATGTCCATGCTTGCGCCCTCAAATCGGCCCAGGCCTCTTTGTTGCATACCTAATATTTTTTAAAAAGTGTTATCAAGGTGGTTGGCCCGGCCCATTCGAAGTGTCGTCTTCCTGAAATCCCCTTCCTTTGCTGGTGGGTGCATTTTCCTGCTATATGAAGCTGCAGGACGCATTAAAAATGTTTTCCCAGGTTCAGGATACTTTTCGGCGTGCCTATTGGGCCAGTGTCAGATCACAAGCACCGCCGTGCATTACGTGCCAGAGTGAGCCTCTTTCTGGCCACCTGCTCGCTCTCTCTCTCTCTCTCTGAGAAAAGAGAGAGCAAGGAAGAGTGTGCACAAGAGAAAGAGCAAGAGGGAGAGAGAAGGACAATTGAAAGGATGAGTATGGGGAAGGAGAAAGATGGAAAGAGAGAGAGACAGGGAAAAATAAGGAGAGAGAGAAAGCAAGAGGAAAGGCGCCCGAGTGAGATAAAAAGAAAAGCATTTACAATGCATCGGGTCTCGCGTTTGCTCGTGTTAGAGCCGATCGGTTGTAAACTCCTAACCCGACTTTTCACCTATTGGGCAAAAGTGCATTTATGCACGTAACCCGAAAAAGTGAAATCAAGTAGGTAAAGCGCTCGACTTCTGCCAAGCGAGATCGGGCTCGTAAATTAGTTTAAAAAAAAAGTCCACCATGGAAAACAGCGAGCCTCGCATGTTTTCTGTACTTGGTCGCTGCGCTCGAGGAGGGCTAGCCACCGCCTTCGACTAATGAAAGCAAGCCGATTTAATTAGGGAAGCCCATGAACCAATAAAAAGCACTGACGTGAAGTTGACAGGGCTCGGAGCCCTTTTCTAAATACTAAAGAGTCTCCCTGCTATACGCATGCGCGAGCGCATGCAAAGCAGGTTCGACCCTAAAAAAGCAAAAGAGTGACGGGCGCAAGAAAAGAACTCAGAGAGGGGTGAAGAAATAGGCAAAGAAGACGGGATGGAAGAAAGAGAAAATAGGGATACAGTTGAAATGAAATACGAAATTGTGATAGAAAAAGTAAAAGAGAGGGCGAGAGAGAGAGAAAAAAATTTGGAGAAGATAGGAAGATAATAGACCAGAGATAGAGGGAGAAAGAGAGTGAGAAAGAAGGACTCGGGGAAAGAGATGGGGCCTGAAGAGAGAGAAGTACACCGGGGGTTGGAACGCATCCCACAGGCAGTTAACATTGTTTTGCACTAATCCGTGCTCTTATTACATGTCTGACAGGGATGCCTGGCCCCTCCCAGGCCGGCTCTTCAAACCGAGCACACATTATTTCTGAGCTAAAGCTTATCCCTCCCCCCCCCCTCGCCGCACAGGCCTCGCCCCTTTCCAAATCTGCTGCCCCAGGGGAGAAGGAGACGGGTGCTACAGAGCTCTTCATCCCCCACGGAATTCATATGCTGGCCGCTCTTCTGGAGCTGCATGTAAAAAAGGTTTGTCCTGAATGATGAACAGTTGTTCCAGTGCAGGGACGTCGATAATCCAGAATACCACCTTTGGCAACCCGTGTGGGAGAGTCCCCTGCTGTAGCAGAAAGGTAGTTGGCAGAGCTGGGTGTAGGAATTAACTGAAAGCAGAATGAAAAGAGAGCTTGTTATGTAGAACGCGTTGTTTAGTTGATATAAGTGTAAGGCAGAATTTAGAATGTTAAGGGTGAGTGCGCGTGTTGGAAAGCAAGGGCCAGATGTACGAAAGGATTTTACCCATTCTGTGTCTATGGGAAAAAGCTCTAGTACATATGGCCCCAGGTGAGGTGGTTGTTGCGAGGAGTGACAGTTGTGAAGGGGGGTTAAGACGATGTTCACACTGTACCGGTCTGCTCTTATTATACGGAAATAATACATTTATGAACTGGACCAGCGTGGATTTCTTAATTTTGACATAACAAAATTGGTGACGAGATTAAGGCACGAAGAGCAGACTGAGAAGCTGTGAATTCTACACAGGAAGAAAACTCACGGCAAGCACCCTAGGAAGCGTATGGAGAACGGTTACGGCAAGGAGGGCTCGGGGGGGACCGCCAAAGAATGAGGTCTCTCCCCCGGGAGGTTTGGGAAGTGGTGTAGCCCGCAGGTGCCGTTTGGGTGCTTTTGGGCTATGGGGGAATTATAAATTCTGGCCATGTTAGGTGTCGCTACCATTTTGTCAATGTTACACGGTGCCGGTAGTGTAGGGCGTTTTGGCATTCTTGTAAGTGAGGCGAGTGTAAGAGTTAGCGGAGGCAGGTGGGGCGAAGGGTGCAGAAATTTGAGATACAGAATAGTTAGTGGTTTCTTATGGAGGAGCTCGGTGGCTGTGGGCGATGTCTGCCGAGGATAAGGTGCAGGCGGCTGTTGACGGAGGCCGGCCGCCTTGATATCCTGAGGGATGGTGTGATAGGCCCATCGCGTCCGGCGCGACGGGCCTCAAGCGGAGTGGCGGCGGCTGTCCTAGCCTGCTCTCCTCCACGAGTGATCTCCGTGAGGCAGGCGCTCATTGGGAGGGGTGGGGGAGGTGGCGGGGCGTGGCGACAAGGGGCATAAGAGGGGCTTGCCGATCCGCAGGGCAGGCCCCTTTGTAGCATCAAAGATGCACGGGGCTGGGCCGCGTCTAAGAGGGAGTGGCTCTGAGCCAAAGCGGCGCTAAGGGGACGGACATAAGGAATGCGTTGGGCCCGGTTGTACACTGTATAGGGAGCGCGCCAGGCCTATCAGCTGTTAAGCGGGCCACGGTACAGCACAGGAGGCGGGCCTTGCTGCAGCGTCGGAATGGAGAGGCGCACAGGCGTCTGCGAGCCAGGGACTTTCTGACAGCATTGGAGGAGAATGAGTCAGGAGGAGCCCTGGTAGAACAGCCAAGTGAGGAGCCACTGTCTAGTGGGCATAGCGGGTTGCAGGGAACCATGGGTAGGTTTCGAGATGAGGAGGAGGGAGGGCCCCCAGGGAGGGCAGAGGGCTCAGGTGAGGCACGATTTCAGGAGGGGGCGTTGGGTTTGGATTGGAGCGAGGAGGAGGAGGGCAATGGGTGGGGGGTTGAAGAGGACAGCATCACTTTAAGGGTGCTCCCCCACCACACTTATTCCAGGTTAGGGTATAGGGCGGGTCCAGAGGACGGAGGGGCCTGCCCAGGTTTGGGAGAGGGTGGGGAAGAGGAATTTGAGGAAGGGGAAGGTAGGGGGTTAGGTGATTGGGAGTGCACTAGTGAGGATGGGGGCAATATGGATGTAAGTTTTACTGGCACTCCGGGCTTTTCCTGGCAGGATGGTGAGCGGCTGCGTCGGGGCCTGGGGGGGTCTGGAGCGGCCCGCGGACCCCAGGAAGAAGTGATGGTGGGGCCCAGTGCGGCCGGTCGGACGACGAGGAGAGAGGTATTGGCGGGTGTGTCCACGGGTATGGTGGTTCCCGCGGGGATGCAAGGCGGATTGGGTGTTGCGCCCCCCGTCGAGGCACACTAGCGGGAGCAACAACCTAGCACGGCACTTCAAGGAGCTGCACATGGAGCGACGGGTGAAATGAAGGTACAGGCAAGGGATTCGGGGGCGCACTGCCTGGTGATTGGGATGAAATGGTGGCTGAATTAGACTATGACAGGGACAGTGTGGAGGAAGGGGAGCTGAGAGAGGATGTGGAGGATGACTGGTGGTGCGCCCGGGGGGGGGGTGTCTAATCCTGTCCTTAAGTCGTATCAGACTCCTGCGCAGGACAACAGGCAACAGGGACAGGCACGGAGGAGGACAAGGGAGCGCCTCCCGGTTTTGACGACAGGTAAGAAGTGCAGTGCTGTGCACACTGGGGTAATTTCATTGGCAGTGGAGACGAAGGTAGGCGCCACACAAGAACGACTATATAAAGGGGTTTACGTCGTGGACGTGGGGGTTGGTACGAAAGTAGGGGAGGGAGGTTTTCTGTGGTGTTGGGACGAAACACGACAAGGCGTCGTTGCAGGAGGGTGGAGAGAAAAAAGGGGACATTGCGGCGGACTCAGGGACAGGAAAGACGACCTCAGGGCAGGACAGTCAAGAAATTACCGTATATGGGTACAGCTAAACCTTTGGGGGCTCACTTAATGTTGGCCACTAAAGAGAAAATATGGATAGGGGAGTATGTGGAGATGCTTAAATTGTTGCATCGAGAAATCAGGTCGAAAGAGGGGTAGAAGGAGGAGGAGTACGAGCTCACTAAACGCCCAAAGGTGCAGGTTAATATAGAGAATTGAACAGCTGCATTTTTAATATACGCCAGTGTATACTGCAAGCGCTTTCCTGAAAGGGCAGTGGCGCTTTTAAAATATATGGACATAATCAGAAAGGCATATTTGAATTACGGGGGTTACGCATGGGTGCAATATGATGAGGAGTTCTGGGCGAGATTGGCAGCGGATGAAGAAGTAAAATGGGGTGAGATTGATGCGGATCTATGGCAACACACTATGGGGCCAGCTAAATTTGGAAAGACTGTCTTCACGGCGAGTGGGTTGCCTATTAATTACCATCCCTTTCGAGAGCGCCCCACTGAAGGTGGGGGCGTGCTGGGATTACAGCAAGGGTTTGTGCACCCAGGAGTACTGTAAATTCCGCCACAAGTGCTCCCAATGCGAGGGACGACATGCGCTTTTTCACTGTCCGGGGGAGCCACCACAGGGAGTCAGAATGTAGGACGCTATAAGAGCGGGCAGGGGCCGTTGGGAAAAAGCTCGTACTCCGGTTAGGCTGGATAAGTTGGTCCCATGGTTAGCAGGTTACGATGACAGGCAGGCTGCGCAACTTTTGTTTAGTGGTTTTTCTGATGGGTTCTCCTTGGGCTATGAGGGCCCACGGGTGCAGCGTTGGGCGGACAATTTGAGATCTATTACGGGAAAGGAGGACATTGTGCAGCAGAAGTTAGACAAGGAAGTAGCTGAGGGACGTATGGAAGGCCCTTTCATGGATTGGCCGTTAGAACACCTCATAGTATCACCTATTGGCTAGTTCACAAAAAAGAACCCAGTCAATTTAGATTCATTCATCATTTGTCTTGGCCGGAAGGGTCATCTGTTAATGATTTCATACCGGAGGAATTGACAAAGGTGTCATATGCGTCGGTGGACGTTGCTATAAAATTGGTACAGACTTTTGGACAGGGGGCATTGATGACCAAGACAGATATCAAGTTGGCCTTTCGGCTTTTGCCCGTGCATCCCAGTGACTTTCAGTTATTAGGCATTCAATTTCGAGGCCGTTGGTACGCGGATAAAGCTCTTCCTATGGGCTGTTCCATATCATGCTCTTTATTCGAGTGTTTCAGTACCTTTTTGCAGTGGATTTTTTCAGCAGCCACAGGGCATGTGGCTGTAACACACTACTTGGATGATTTCTTTTTCGTGGCACCGCCGAGGTCGGAGCATGGTGCGGTCGTCCTGCGGCAATTCCAAGACATTATGGGGGACCTGGGTGTGCCCCTGGCTCCCGAAAAAACAGTTGTCCCTGCACGGCCTTGACGTTTCTAGGTATTGAATTGGATACTGACCTGATGGTGGCACGTTTGCCCCAAGAAAAGAAGGAGGTCATGATGGGGACGCTCAAGGACCTTTTGAGGAGACATAAGGTGACAGTACGGAACATTCAGGTTCTACTGGGTCATCTTAATTTTGGTGCCGAGTAGTGACAGCAGGGCAGACTTTTTGTAGGAGACTGGGGATGGCATTAACGGGGCAACAGTTACCGCACCATCACGTGAGGCTCCGCGTGGGGATAAAAGCTGACTTGAGGATGTGGGGTGTCTTTTTGGAACATTTCAATGGGATTCCCCTGAGGATGTGGCAGGTGGTCTACTGGGACGTGCAAATATTCACGGATGCGGCCGGCGGGTCTGGGTTTGGAATGTACTGGGATGGTAAGTATTGTGCCGAGACCTGGCCGGCACCGTGGACCAATGGCGGACGGAGCATTGCCTTTCTAGAGCTATTTCCCATGATAGTTGTGTTATGCATCTGGGGACATTTATTGGAACACCACAAGGTATTGTTTAGAGTGGGTAACTTAGCAGTTGTACAGGTAGTCAATAGGCAATCCACGAGGGAGGCGCAGGTGCTGCTGTTATTGCGAGTTTTCGTGCTTCATTGCTTACGCCGCGATATTCACTTTACAGCCCGGCATGTGCCGGGAGTGAACAATGATATTGCGGATGCGTTGTCTCGTTCACAGTGGGAAAGATTCCATGGGCTAGTTGCGGGCGCAACCTTGTGCAGGACTCAGATGCCAGCGGACTTGTGGGCTGTAGGAGAGAATGAATGCTATGACTGCTGTTGAACTCGTTGTCGCCATTTACCCAGCAGGCGTATGTGTGGGCTTGGTGGGAATTTATACGGTCTGGGGCTTGTCGCAGGGAGGATAAGCGGGATAGATTGTCGGATGTGGTCCACTTTATCATGGAGTTGGTAGAGAGACGACAGTCGAGGATTACCATCTCCGGCGAGTTAGCAGGCATCGCGTTCATGGGCAAATTGTTATGGGGATACTCTCCATCTGTGGGGGAATTGGGTCAGTGTATTTTGTACATTGGGCTTAGGAAGACGGCAGAAGGGGTTCGGGGAGGCAGCCGCTGACTTTGGCCTTGTTGAAGAAAGTGACGCTTGCGTTGGATGGCATTTTTTATAATGCGTTCGAATGCTTGCTTTTCCGTACCTTGATGACGTGGATGTTTTTTGGAGCTTTCAGAGTATCGGAGGTCCTGGGGGCAGGGAGACAGACTGGGGTGACGTGGAATGACATAGACTTTTGGGGCGATCATTTGGTTGTGAGAATTGGAATTTCCAAAACGGACCAGCAAGGTTTTGGAGCGCAAGTTATATTGGCAGCCTACCCGGAATCGGAGGTGTGTCCCTTTCGTTGGGGTCGGGAGGTAAAAAGGAAGGCTGGGGAAAGGGGTCAAAGTGTTTTCAGGCATCAGACGGGGACGAGGGTGTCAGCACACCATTTACTAGGAGTGCTGCGTGCGGGGTTGAGGCACATTGGTCAAAACACAGAACAATTTGGCATGCATTCTTTTAGGATCGGAATGGCAACGGAGGCGGGGTGTCGGGCATGGATGGACAGATGGATAATGACGTTTGGAAGGTGGAAGTCAGACGCGTATAGACGTTATGTGAGAAAAGTGGGTTCCGGTTTGTTGGACTAGTGGAGTGACATGTCTTTCTCCTCTTACTACAGGTTCCGTACCGGGGCCGGAGGTGCAGTTCCTGTATATATGGTCGTCGGCCACTCCTTTATTAAGTGGGCCCAGCGTCAAGCTGAGCGTATGGCAATTGGGGATAATTTAGGGATGGACCGGGACAGATATAGGGTGAGATGGTCAGGCAAAGGGGGGATGAAGTGGCGACAACTTTTAGTGACGTTGAGGGATATGAAGGGGTTTTGTCCAGACGTATTACTCATTCACTTAGGGGAGAATGACTTGGTGCAGCGGACTGGGTTAGATGTGCTTAAAGACATGAAAAACGATTTACTGGAACTTAAACGTCAGTGGCATAGTTGCCACTTGTTGTGGACAGCGTTTGTACCTCGCAGAATTTGGAGAGGGGCTCGAGAGCCTGGGGCTATAGAGAAGGCACAGAGGAAGATCAATAAAGAGATTAGGCTATTTTGCGAACTGCAGGGTATCACGTGTTTGGAGCATGGCGACTTGCGATTTAAAGACCAAGAATATTTTCGGGATAATGGTGTACACCTGTCTTTCATGGGCATGGAATTATACCTCTTGCAAGTGAAGGAAACCTCAAAAGCTTTATTTTGTGAAGTTTAATGCAAGGCCAGGGAAGAGAAGGAGATCGGGAGGTGGGGGGACAGGAAAAGGAAGGTTTACTTTTCCTGGTGGCGGGGATTGGGACAGTTCGTAGGAAATATGACAACAGGGAGGGACATATTTTCAGGTGTAAAAGGGAGTGGACGACAGCAGGACAATTAGGACAGATAGTTGGACATTAGGAGACTATGAAAGTGACTTTTGGATTATAAGAGAAATCATTACATTGGAAGGGTTAAAAAGACATGGGGTTAAAAAGTAAGAGGGGGAGGGGAGGTTAGGGGAGGGGGAGAGAGAGAAAGTATGAAAATTGATGTATAGTGAGGCTTTAGTTTTGTGAGGCAGAGGCCAAGGGTTTATAATGATTTGTGAGTGCACCTGTTTCCAATAAAGTGGCCTTATACACACAATAAGGTCCTGTGAGGTGTCCTTCTTCCCCAAGCAAAATAATTTACACCATAAAACTGTAATTCGAGGCAGGGTGAAATTACAGTTTATTGTGGCATTTGTTCGAGTGGGTGCTGTCACTTGCGCGAGCCCAACCGCTGTGTACACGTGCATGCAAAGGGGAGTGAGAGTGTCAGCGTGTGATCAGTGATCGGGACTAATGGTCTGACGTGCAGAGGACGTCACATGCTAGGCATCATTTTAGGAGTTCAAGGCCGATTTCCAGCAGAAACTTTTCGTTTGGTGGGGCGGCCATTTTAAAGTGGGATTATTACTATTAGAAATTGCAGTACGGATACCTGGGGAACGGTGAGCATCACCTTAGGAGTTCAGGGCCGAGTTCCGGCAGAAACCTTTCGTTTGGTGGTGCGGCCATTTTAAAGTGGGATTATTTATTTTGGAAATTGCAGTACGGATACCTGGTGAACGGTGATAGGCACATCTTGAAAGTGCCTATACAGAATTGGAGTACACTTTGAGGAGTCGTTTTTGTTTTTAAAAGCGGTGATAGGCATACCTTATTGGTAACACCAGTTGGATCCTATGTGGTGAAGATCGGACAGTGTGACATTTTTACCAGTAAAGTGATCACTGAACAATTTCACATATTCTAAATTTCTATAAACATGAGTCAACAAACTTTCATCTTATGTCCGCCACAAGCTTTCTGACCTGCAGGATCAGAACCTCTTATGAAGTGGAATGAATGGAAAGAGTTTTTGAATTACATTGAAACAGTGGACTCTGATGGAAAAATGATACCTAAGCATAAAACTGGCATCGTTCTGCACTCATTAGGTTCTCAGGGGCTAAAAACATTTAATTAGATAGAAAAGTAAAACTTAGCTGGTGGTGATGATAATGCTTTTACTCTGGCATTAATCAATTTAGATAGGCATTTTGCTCCAAAAGTTTGCATGGGTATAACCAGGTTCAAATTATTTCAAAGGAAACAACAGAAGTCGGAGTCGATTGATCAGTATGTCAGCGAACTACAAAAATTGGGCTCAGAGTTGCACATTTGGTATCTTGTTGGAGGATCTGATAAGGGATCAAGTAGAGATGCATGCATTTAATCCTGCAATACAAGAGAGGATATGGATAAATGGAGATGCGTGTTTGAATGATGTACTTGCGATTGTGCGTAAGGCAGAAACGTCCAGCAGATGTGCGAGTGCATTAAGAATGGATCTAAGAGAATCAAAGGAGCTAGTAGGAAAAATACAATCTAACAAAAAATATAAGCATGTTGGTAATAAGGAGAGAAGTAAAAAAAGTACGAAAAAACTAACAAGTGTTATAGATGTGGAGGTACAGAACATTTGGCATTTGCGAAATCTTGTCCTGCCAAGAATGTGAAGTGTAGTATGTGTGGAGTGGTGGAACACCCTGCAAAGGCATGCAGGAAAAAATTGAAGTCAATTAAGTGTGTGATAGACAATGAAGGAGATGGTACAGATAAAAACGGATGTAGTAGTGAGGATAGTTGTTCGGAATTTTGTTCTGATGTAAGGGTGAAGATGGTTTTGAATGTCAAAGATAAGTGTTTGGTGGTGCAGAAGAAGCCTGAATGCTGGGTAAAAATTGGAGGTGTTAAGATGAAAGTGTATGCCGATTCTGGATCACCTTACACCATTATCAAGAAAGAAATATGGAATACATGCTTCGTGAATAAAGTGGGGTGTAAATTGTTCAGTTCTGATATCGATCCAGAAGGATTTGGCAGTGAAAAAACTGATATGGTTGGATGTCGTTGGTTTAAGTTTGAGTTTAAAAACCGTAGTGCGTATGGTAAGTTGTGTATTTAAAAAAAAAAGGCCCATCGTGCTTGGATGGAAAGACCAAAAGGAGCTACATATTACACTCGATCAAAATTGTGAGGAACAAGTATTAGTTATGGATGAATGAGTAAAGTTAGGTGATGTGATGTTCAAAAACTTTCCAGATGTATTCAAAAGTGAAATTGGAAAATTGAAAAGTTTTTAACATAAAATTAGACTCAAGGTAGGGGCTATTTTGAAAAATCTATAAAGCTTGAAATGTACCTATTTCTTTGAGAAACGAAGTCACGACAGAATTGGAACAACTGATTGAGGCAGGTATAATTGACCCAGTGGAGGCTTCTGAATGGGTTTCACCCATGGTAGTGGTGCGTAAGAGCAATGGAAAGATTAGGTTATGGATTGATTTACGCCATGTGAGCAATAATATTATTGTGGACCAATGCCCATTACCAAAGAGAAATGAAATGATGTCCATGTTAAAGGGATCTAAATATTTTTCAACAATTGACTTATCTGCAGCATACCACCAGATACTTTTGATGAGTGACAGTGACAAGTACACTGCTTTTATCACACCACAAGGCTGTTATCAATTCAGAAGGATGCCTTTTGGTTTGGCATCAGCTGCTGCAGTATTTCAGTGACTAATGCATCAACTGTTTGGGAAGGTCAAGGGCACACATTTTTTTTAAGATGATATACTTATTTTTTGGATACGATAGGGAACATCATGACGAAACTTTAGAGGAAGTGTTAAGAATTTTACGTACACATGGTTTGACCACAGAACACCCTAAATGCACATTTGCAAAAAGTTCGGTTACATATTTGGGTCACGTGATTAACTGTGATGGGATTAAACCTAAAAAATCACTTATCAATGCTATTAAGATGGCATCTGCACCAACATGCAAAGATGAAGTTGGGTAATTTATTGGTCTAGTGGAGGTATGTTCAAAGTATATTCCAAATTTTGCAGCCAGAACATATAATATAAGACAATTACTCAAAAGTAAAAACAAATTTGAATGGTCAGCTGAATGTGAAATGAATTTTCAGGACATCAAGGAATGTATTACCAAGGTAGCTTCTTTGAAAAGTTTTGATCCTGAGGCACACGGGGGGTCATTCCGACCCTGGCGGTTGACTACCGCCAGGGCCGGGGACCGCGGATGCACCGCCAACAGGCTGGCGGTGCATCCATGGGCATTCTGACCGCGGCGGTACAGCCGCTGTCAGAAACGGGAAACCGGCGGTGTCCCGCTGGTTTCCCACTGCCCAAGGGAATCCTCCATGGCGGCGCTGCAGGCAGCGCCGCCATGGGGATTCCGACCCCCTTACCGCCAGCCTGGTTCTGGCGGTTTTGACCGCCATAACCTGGCTGGCGGTAACGGGTGTCGTGGGGCCCCTGGGGGCCCCTGCAGTGCCCATGCCAATGGCATGGGCACTGCAGGGGCCCCCTAACAGGGCCCCACCAAGATTTTCAGTGTCTGCCAAGCAGACACTGAAAATCGCGACGGGTGCAACCGCACCCGTCGCACCCCTTCCACTCCGCCGGCTCCATTCGGAGCCGGCATCCTCATGGAAGGGGGTTTCCCGCTGGGCTGGCGGGCGGCCTTCTGGCGGTCGCCCGCCAGCCCAGCGGGAAACTCAGAATTAACACGGCGGTCTTCTGACCGCGCAGCGGTATTCTGACGGCGGGACTTTGGCGGGCGGCCTCCGCCGCCCGCCAAAGTCAGAATGACCGCCACAGTGTTATTATGACTGATGCCAGCAATAAGGGTTTCGGAGCACTACTAACACAAGTACAGAATAATGGTAAAGACAATGTTATTGCATATGCTTCACGGTCACTATCACCTACAGAGGATAAATATTCGGTAATAGAAAAAGAAACGTTAGCCTGTGTTTAGGCAATTAATCATTTTAAAGCATTTGTGTGGGGAAAACAATTTCACTTTGAGGTGTGATCACAAAGGATTATTGAGAGTACTGACGGCAGAAGGAACTATACATACTTCAGGCAGAGAAGCTAGATTAGCTTTTAGACTGCAAGATTATAATCATAGTGTAGAGTATATTCCAGGAAAAAAGAAATGTAATTGTGGATTTTCTCTCTAGAATGCTAAAACAATTGGAAAAGTGTGAGGATGAAATGTGGGATTCAGAAAAAGTGGCATATTTAGACAATCAAGGAAAAAATGTGTCACTAAAGAGTTATGGAAATCCGAGTATGCTAAGGATGAACAACTATCGGGAGTTAAAAATAGTTTAGAGATAGGATGGAAAAGAAAAATCGAAGTGGGAAATATGATCAGACCTTTTTGCGAGGTCAGAAATGAATTCAGTATGCATGAGGATTTTGTGTGGAGAGGTGACAGAGTATGAGAAAATCTGTGATGGAATTATACCATGAGGCGCATTTTGGAATAGTCAGAACCAAGCAAGTTGTTAAAGCATTATTTTGGTGGCCGTGCATGGACATGGAAATTGAGAACTATGTTCGTGAATGTGAGATAGGCAAAACAGCTGACAAAACTCTTGTAACTTTAAGACTACCTATGGGTATGCATAAGTTACCTGAAGCACCATGGGAAAAAGTAGCAATTGATACCATGGGACCTGTTGGGAAGAAAATAAGTATATTTTAGTGCTCATGGATATGTTCTCTAGATGGTGCATTATTAATACTGTGGAGAAGGTGGACACAAATGAGATCTTATCATTCTTAGACCAAACATTTCAGTGGGAAGGTATACCTGCATGGTTGTTGAGTGACAGTGGGGTACAATTCACGTTACACAAAGCCAATTAATATTTTGAAAGACTAGGTGTCACACATAGAACTACTGCTTTGTACAATCCCAATAGCAATGGTATGATTGAACTCTTTAACCATGTCATAAAGAATATTATGCAGTGGGCGGTTCATAACTTAGAGAGTTGGGAATTACAATTAGAAAAAATGGTGTGGGCATATAGAGTTGCAACATGTGAGGGAACTGGGCATTCTCCTTTTGTTTTAATGAGAGGTAGAAATCCTAGAACCAAATACACACTAGGTTGGTTATTCAAATCTGGCATCGTGGAATGGTCAAAGAGTTCTGTAAAAAAGGAACTTGAATCTATGAAACAAAAAGGAAATATTTGGTATGATAATAAACATGCTACTAGAAAAGGTGATATTACTATTGGACAGTGGGTGAGAGTAAAACAAACCATCAAAGTACCCAAAGGAGAAAGCAATTTTTACGAACCTTTGGAGGTAATTGAGATAATGAATAATGCAGTAAGATTGAGTGATGGAAGATTGTGGAATTTAAAAAGAATTGCTAAGTGTTAGACTCCTTCTTTTGTGAGCATGCAAATGTATGACAGGGAATTTGTAATGGATGGTATTCTTGATAATACTAAATCCAACAAAGAAATCATGGTCAATGCCCAAAATCGTTGTCAAACTAATGGTGAGGAGATGAGAGATACTGTAGAAGTTAATAAAATGAATTTGCAAGAAGGTGGTGATGTTGAGGATACTCATGGGCCAATCTATCCTAGAGGGACACCTTCCCGTTTATAAATCAGTTACTAACTCAAGGTTCAAAACGAATCATTGGTTTATTTATACCTTTACAAGTCCTAAATAGGAGGAGGATGTCCCTTTTATGCCACTTCCATTTGCAATTTAGAAAGGGCCACCAAAGCCTTTTTATGAGTCAGGAAGACTTTTCCAACTTTATAAACGGCTTCTCTGATCGCAAAATGTTGTTTTGCAGTCGTAATTCTGTGATGTTGCAAATTTCAACATTTGTGACTGCAAAAAGGCTGTGTACACATGCACCCTCTGGTGTTTGGATTCTTTTTCTTCACCATGCATTTCAGACTTTTGCACACCCTTCCCCGTTTTTAGGTCTCGGCTAGAGAGCGCATGCGCTGTCTCTTCAAGACTTTTTTGTTTACAAACAGTAGGCTTACAGCCCTCCCTTAGCTTACCATTGGTTAGCTTCAATGTCACACTCATTTTCTTTGTTCCTGTTTGTTAAGACTTGCATGCATCATGTCCTCTTCCTGTGTTTGTCCCTACCTTTGAGCATGTTGCTGGCGCGTCCTATAGACCTTATATTTCATTTGATATTTTATTTTATAAGGCACACGTTGGTGGAGGTCGCATGGACCTTTGCACTTTGACAGCGAGAAAGGGTATGGTCTCAAAACAACTCATCAATAAACATTTTAATCAATAATATCACAAATTCAGATAGGGAGTCAGTAACTTGAACTTATACATAGTATTGGCCACGAATCACCACACCAGTTTAGTAAAGTTTAAACATTTATTTCCCTAGATTAACAATGCTAAAATCACGTAAATCAAGCGAAGAACAAAATTATAAAGATACACAAATAACACTGGCTGTCCAAATCTCCTAAAGAAATTCAGCTTTTGAAAAAGTAATATGGTAAAGCACTCTAGAATAATTGTACAGAATAACAACAATATCAAATGAATAAATGAAACAGAATACATTGAGTTAAGGCAGAATAATTAATAACAATCAGTTTCAATCAACAGTCTAATCCGGGATGTGTGGCACCCTAATCTATTACACCAATCAGTTGGGCTTCATGCAAAAGGAAAAATCAGGCCAAAATATAATTTGAAAAACATTTACATATGGCGCTAACAAAAATCAGCGGTTTGCTTCTAGATGGGAAAACATAAAAACCTGCAAGAAAAACAGGTACACCTTTTTACCTTTCCTTAATCGGGGTTCAGAAGGCAGCGAGTGTTTTCTTCAGCAGAGCATCTTCACAGTCAGCTTCAGATGGGCAGTGACATAAGGGAATGATTCAGTAAAAAGTGAGCTTAAAGTACCTGAACCATCAATGGCAGCAAGCTAAGGTTAAGCATCAAAAACAGCACAGAAAAGACTGCAAAATAATTATAAAGCTACTGAAATATGAAAGAACAGAAAATAATTTAAAGAGCAACTGAATAGAAACTGAGCAGGAGCTAGTGACTGAGGCTGAGCAAAAGTCAGAGTGAGAGAGACTGACAGAAATCTAACTGATCTAACTTGCCTCCTCATCACTCAAGGTTTTTATTCAAGTCTTAGAAAATATCTAAATTGCCTGCCATTGGACAATTACTATGGGGACTTGGAAAGGACCAATTGAAAAAGTCAAATAAGTTTCATAATGTAACAGCTTTCTTATGTGGCATCTTCCAGGTACCTTTTCACACGCAGAGATTTTCACCAACTGCTTCTCACGGGTGTTCCCAAAATGCAAACTGTAAGCCATTGAGCATTTCTCATAAGCTGACCAAAGCTCAGGGAAAGAATGAGATGACCTCTTCCCTTCACATCATAAATTCTAAACCTTGCTCCACATGTCCAATTCTGAACCAAGATGAGTTTCAGCTGAAAGAAAACACGCATTTAAAATATGCAGTATAAACATTTCACAAGCCCTAAACTAAAACATTTTCATTTCATAAATCATTAGTTAATCATTGTGCAGAGTTAGTAAAATACGAAATACATTTCACAGTGTGTTAATTTCAGAAATACATTTGTATACCATTGTGCATTAATTAGTAAAGTGTAGGCCACATTTAAACGTGTGCTCATGTTATTTCATTTCTGCACTGTTTAAACATACATCTGTTTAGTTAATTAATCACACAATTAGTCAACACAAAATTACGCTCTCTCAGGCCAAGTACTTGTGTCCTTCCACTGCTCCCTTTTTTCAAGCTATTGTTTCTAATTGTGTTCTAGCATTTGATATGAGTGCTTGTGTTTTCATGCTCCCTCCCATTACCTCTTCCATGTTGCTTTTTCTCCTCTCCTACTCACTCCTGCCCATATCACTTTTTTGTTCCCTCCCACACGCCCCAGTCCATGTTGCTTTTCTCCCCTACCACCAATACCCCCATCTAGCCAATGGACACTAGATTTCATGAATAAATATTGGTGGTCATTACGACCTTGGCGGTATAAGGCTCTTACCGCCGTGCAGAAGACCGCCAATACACCGCCAAGGCCGCGGTAGACCGCCACAGCTATTATGACACACATCTCGGAATCTGCCGAAATTCAGACACCCACACAACTCCGCCACACCAAAGGTCAGCGAGAAACATGCGGAAACAAATCCTCACGCCAACAGAAACACGCCCATGCTATTACGACCCACGAATCCACGCGGCGGTCTTTCAACCGCGGTATTCCATTGGCGGTACACACCGCCGCGCTCAAAATACACACACACTTACAAAACACCGCCACATTGGACATTTCGAAATACACACACCTGATACACATACACACACCACTCCCACACACCCAATACAATATAAAACACACACCCACATCACACACAAACCCCTACGACCAGAATTTCTGAGAGAAGGCCAGAGAGAGACAACACAGAATAGAGAACCCCATCACACAGAGGCACACTACACCATCACCCACACAACACCCACGCACAAAACACCACATACCACTACACTCACCACACTCATCAACACATACACCACCCCACACCTCACCCACACCACCCCATGGCACGCCAAAGACACCCCCGCTTCTCCGAGGAGGAGCTCAGAGTCATGGTCGAGGAAGTCGTCCGGGTAGAGCCACAGCTATTTGGCTCACAGGTACAGCACACATCAATAGCCAGGAAGATGGAGCTATGGCGCAGAATAGTCGACAGGGTCAACGCTGTGGGACAGCACCCAAGAAATAGGGAGGACATCAGGAAGAGGTGGAACGACCTACGGGGGAAGGTGCGTTCAACGGTATCCAGGCACAGCATCGCGGTACAGCGGACTGGCGGCGGACCCCCACCTCCTCCCCCACAACTAACAACATGGAAGGAGCAAGTCTTGTCCATCTTGCATCCTGAGGGCCTCGCAGGAGTCGTTGGAGGAACGGACACTGGTAAGTCAAATTTCAACTATCATATCCCCCACCCTACCTGCATGCTATCACACACCCCCACCCTCACACCCTCCCCTATCACTCCAAATCCTCACCTATCTACCCATGACACCAACCACCCATCCCAACCCCAAAACCTGCATGACCTAACTAAGCATGGATACCCATCACTAAAGCATGTCCACTGCACAGACCCACAACACCCCCCAACTATCACCACACAAGCCCCCACACAGGAATGCCTGCACTGGGGTACACGCACACCCAAACATTGCACATCATGAAACACACACATGCAATAATCATGTACTCATACCCCCGCAGGAACCCGAAGGAACGTCACCACACCAGAGGGTCCAGACAACACCACTCCACCCCCAGAAGAGGCCCACAGTGACGACAGCAGCTCTGCCCCACTGGATCTTGATGACCAGCCCGGACCATCGTGGGCCTCAGGACAGTCGGTTCCCCTTGCCCAGCTACAGCACAACACCGAACTGCCACCCTCTGGGAACACCAGCACAGCACCCACCCAGCGGGCCCAAACCTCCCTACCCAGGACAGGTCAATCAGCGGTGTGTCCACCACTACAGGGCACCCAGGCGAACCCACCACCCCAACAACAACAGGGACCTGGGGGCAGTGGTAGTGGGCACACGGTCCAGGGGACAGAGGCACAGGAACACAGGGGAACTGGGAGGGCTGCTGTGCGACAGAGGGAGGACAGGCCACGGGAACCTACTCTCCACGAGGCCCTCTCCTCCATCATGGGAGCATACCACCACTCCCAGGAAACAATGGCAACGGTACTGGCCAAGTTGCAGGAGACCCTGCGTCTGCAGGAGGAACAGTATTTGGGGTTCAGGGAAGAGCTCAGGACCATCGGCTCCGCCCTGGGCACCATTGTAGGGGTGCTGACGGACATTCAAAAGACCTTGAGGGACACCGTGGCACTCCAAGGGGCCCCTGACACTAGCCCCGACGATGAAATGCCCACCACCTCCGCCGGCGATAGTGGACAGGAGGCACCGCCACAGGACCAACACACCAGCACCCCATCCCCTGCCGACGGACCACCACCACACAAGCGGGCCCTAAGATCCAGGAACAGGACAGAGCAAGATGGCAAGGCCCCCGCCAGGAAATAAGACCACCCTGATCGTCCTCCCACTGTCCCACTTTGTTACCCTGTCCAAATCGGAACTGCCCCAGCTCCACTTCCAATGGCCAGATGTGCAATGTACCTGTGAGACTAATAGACTGGACTCTGCCATGGACATTCCTCCACCATCACCCATCCCCATTTCACAACCTCCCTTCATTGTTATGCACTTAAATAAACACCCTTGAAACACTAATAAAACTGGAGTCAGTCAATGATTGTGAACTTTGTATTGTCAATTACAGTGTTAAAAAAGATTACCCATTGGAAGGCCAACATACCAATGTCACACATCACAAGCCTTTCAAGGGTGCAAGCTGTTGACACGTAGGTTACCACAATAGTGAAACTGAAATGGAAGGGGACAACTCAGTTAACAAATAGGGAGTGAAATGTAGGTACAGGATAGAGGTAGACGTGTGAAAGTTAATAATATGTGAAACATGAAAATGTACTCACCTGTGTCTCACTGAAAATATTGCTGTATGACTGACTCCCTGTTGTCGTTTTCATCTTCATCAGCTTCCTCCTCATCACTGTCCACAGGCTCCCCAGGCTCCCCCGCTGCAACAACACCGTCATCTGGATCATCCTCCTGCAGAAAAGGCACCTGGCGTCGCAATGCCAAGTTATGGAGCATGGAGCAGGCGATGATGATGTCGCACACCTTCTTCGGTGAGTAGAATAGGGATCCACCAGTCATATGGAGGCACCTGAACCTGGCCTTCAGGAGGCCGAAGGTCCGCTCGATCACCCTCCTAGTCCAGCCATGGGCCTCATTGTACCGTTCCTCTGCCCTGGTCCTGGGATTCCTCACTGGGGTCAATAGCCAGGACAGGTTGGGGCAACCAGAGTCCCCCAATAGCCATACACGGTGCCTCTGGAGTTGACCCATCATATCAGGGATGCTGCTATTCCGCAGAATGTAGGCGTCATGCACTGAGCCAGGGAACATAGCATTTACCTGCGAGATGTACTGGTCTGCCAAACAGACCATCTAGACATTCATGGAATGATAACTCTTCCTGTTCCTGTACACCTGTTCATTCCTGCGGGGGGGACCAGAGCTACATGGGTCCCATCAATAGCACCTATGACGTTGGGGATATGTCCAAGGGCATAGAAATCACCTTTCACTGTAGGCAAATCCTCCACCTCAGGGAAAATGATGTATCTCCTTACGTGTTTCAGCAGGGCAGACAACACTCTGGACAAGACGTTGGAAAACATAGGCTGGGACATCCCTGATGCCATGGCCACTGTTGTCTGAAAAGACCCACTTGCAAGGAAATGCAGCACTGACAGCACCTGCACGTCAGGGGGGATTCCACTCGGATTGCGGATTGGTGACATCAGGTCTGGCTCCAACTGGGTACATAGTTCCTGGATTGTGGCACGGTCAAACCGGTAGGTCACGATGACATGTCGCTCTTCCATTGTCAACAGGTCCACCAGCGGTCGGTACACCGGTGGATTCCGCCATCTTCCAATATGTCCCAACTGACGGTGCCTAAGAAGGACAACAGCGAAGAAACTGTCAGCATTCCTCCAGGTATGTACCCACAGTCACACACAAGACTACAACAGACAATTAACCCATCCGGGAAAGGTTTTGAGTGTAGGCCTCGGTATGTGTGACGCAGTAGTAATTGAAGCCATGTGGGCCCCTGAAATGGCGGCTGCCTGACCTCTAAACTGGGACAATGGGATTGTGGGGTAACTGCGCTGGCGTTGGACACCGTTGCGGTAGGCGGTCGTAGAGCGCGGCGCAATGCTGCATTGGTTAACATTGGACCCTATGGGTCACAGGAGCCAATGAACAGGTGCGCCGCCGGTGATGATGCGCACCGCCGCGGACGTCACCGCCGCGGACGTCACCACCATTTTCTATCTCTTCAATCACTAGATACCTGACCTTTGACAGGAGAGGACCTACACTGGTAGTGCTGCTGTGACCTCGGTCTGGAAGCGACGATGGCTGCTGCGTCTCGGGAAAGGGCCCCTGCCTTCACTGCACAGGAGTTGGGGAAACTTGTGGATGGGGTCCTCCCCCAGTACACGCTACTCTACGGTCCTCCAGACCAACAGGTTAGTACACAGGGAGCACGTTGGATGGGCTAGGCTTGGGTGGAGAGGGCTGGGTGGATGAGGGAAGGGGGCAGAGTACATAGAACAGTTATGCATGGGGATGAATGGGCCACAGGGATAGAGTTGGGAGGGGGCCAATCACAACGACGGTGCAGTAGGTAATGACTGTCCTCTTTCCTTGTGCATGTCATGTAGGTCAGTGCCCACCAGAAGAGGGACATTTGGTGTGCCATCGCCAAGGAAGTCCGGACCCTGGGGGTCCACCAGAGACGGGGCAACCACTGCCGTAAGAGATGGGAGGACATTCGCCGCTGCAGCAAGAAGACGGCGGAGGCTCAGCATGACCCCCCTGATGTTCCGGATCCTGGCGGTGGCCTACCCGGAGTTGGATGGGCGCTTAAGGACATCACAGCAGACACAAGGGGGTGAGTACTACCTCATCATATGGACTTTGCGTGCAGTGGAGGTGTCTGGGTGGGGGGGGTGGGTTGTGGGTGTCCCTAGGCCAGGGCGAGTTAGGTAGGCAAGGCCGCTCCGTTATGTAGGCCATGTGGCACTCTACCCCAGCTCAAAACAGAGGGAAGTTGATGTATAGTTGCCCCTTTGCCATCCATGTGGGCAGATTACTACCATTGCCATGTAGGCCATTTCCCAGAAATAGCATGTGCAGAGGTCAGGAGCACAGCGTAATGGATGGGGCTGCTGCGTCTGTCTTGTCCGCCAACAGTAGCGGTATGCCATGCACTAAAACTCTCTTTCTTCTGTCTCCCCCCTTTTCCTGCTCTCCCTGTCCTTTTGTACATCAGCATCAACAGGCGGAGGTACAGTGGCACCGGAGCACGAGGGAGCTGCATCCCACATGGCCATGGAGGGCCACACCACAGACTCTGAATTCACAGTGGGACGGAGGGGAGCTTCACGTCGGCCACCAGATCACCATCCAGCGACACGTACTCGTCCGCCGATGGGAGCTCCCCTGTGGTGGTGGCACCATCTGTGCGCCCCACTTCTACAGGTACAGCCGCCACCTCCCCTACCAGCACCGCCCTCCCAGCAGCCCCTCAGCGTGTGTCCCGTGCCCGCTCACCCAGGAGGGTGGGCATCACCTTCGCCCAAGGCACCTCAGGCCCTGCCCCAGTCACCCCTGCTGCCCTCAGTGAGGAGGCCATTGACCTCCTCAGGTCACTCACTGTTGGGCAGTCTACCATTGTGAATGCCATCCAGGGTGTAGAACGAGAGTTGAAACACGGTAATGCATTCCTGGAAGGCATTCATTCTGGTCAGGCTGTCCTTCAGCGAACCCTGCAATCTCTGGCTTCAGCACTGATGGCAGCCATTGTCCCTGTGTCCAGCCTCCCCCCTCCAACCTCCTCCACCCAGACCCAATCCCCTGTACCCCAGCCCATCCCAAGCACACCTACAGACCAAATGTAGAGAAAAAAGCAACCAGGGCACTCCTTAAATCATGAAAACAAAATAGGTAAATTCTCAGAGGAATTTATTAGTAAAACCTCCATGGTGATAACTTGATATTTATAAGTGATAGTACTGTCCATAGATTATAATACATGCAAGAAAGTTCGGTAACAGCCAACACGTGTTTCGTCCTCAGCGGACTTCTTCAAGGCTCATGAACTATACTGTAAATAAAAATCAGACAATGTTTTCATTAAGGCTCCACGTGAGAAGTCAGGGAGACCGATGGGTTCTCCATCATAGTGGATGTACCTTAATATTCCAACACGAGTATTATTTAAAGAAGCTAGCAGTAGAGTGTATCCATGGTAGGAAGAACACTCAAGATACGGCCTTGATGTAACCAGTCTGTACGCGTGGAGCCGTGTTTCCCAGGTTCCGGGAAACTACACACCAGTGTGTGTGCGCGATCGACAGCGCGTGGTAACGCTGCCGTGTGCAATCCGACAACAGACCAGCAGGCACACAAGTCAACACACACAAGTAGCTCAAGCAAACATAGGCACCACACACACCACAGGCATTCACACAAGCATCACACCCATACAGACACAGCAACATCCACTGTCTCCACTGTGTCCCCCTCCTCCTCTTCTCCCTCCTCCCTCCCAGTGTCGTCTCCACACCAACCTGCAAGCACCACATCTACTGGCACTAGGACTCGCACAAGAACACCCAGCACCACAAGCCACTCACCTGCACTCACCACCTCCACTGCCATTCACACGTCCCTTGTGTCCTCTCCCAGTGTGTCTGTGACGCCCCCTCCCAAAGTACACAAATGCCGGCAATCACTCACCCAACATCCATCCACCTCACGACAGCCTCCAGTACCTGCACCTGCACCCAAAACACCTAAAGTGACACCTCCTACAACCACCTCCTCTACCTCCACTCCCAGACCCCCTCCAACTACCCATCCCAGTGTCCGTCAGAAACTGTCCCTCTGTCAAATTGACCTGTTTGCCCCCAACCCCCCTCCAGTTCATCAGTCCTGTCGTAGCGCCTCAGCCAAAAAGCCTCCAGTACCAGTGGTGCGTGTTCCAGGTTTTTGGAGTGCACCGTCCACCAGGGCAGGCAGTAGGACCCGGAGCCAAGGCACTGGCAGCCCACCCCCTGTAAAGGCACCGAAATTGGAGAGTGGACGACGGGACCGTGTCAAGACTCCTGGTGGGACAACAAGTGAAATGGGATCGAAGGCGATTGGTGAGTCAGCTGTAGCTCCAAAGAAGGTGGGGAAGGTTCCGAGGACGTCTGCCCAGCCTGTTGTGAGTGTCACGGCGGAGAAGTGCGCCATCATTTCCGGCGGTCCAGACACAACCGCCAGCACCGTCGTTACTGGTCAGGAGACCACCGACAGAGTCATTGCCCAGGAGGGCCCGAGTATCGTTACTGGTCAGGAGACCACCGCCAGAGTCAGTGCCCAGGAGGGCCGAGTATCGTTACTGGTCAGGAGACCACCGCCAGAGTCAGTGGCCAGGAGGGACCAGGATCCCACAGCCCCGCTGGGCGATGATGGAACGTCATTCCACACCCCAATGTCCAGTGTGGAGTTCGTCATGCCACACCCCAATGTCCAGTGTGGAGTTCGTCATGCCACACCCCAATGTCCAGTGTGGAGTTCGTCATGCCACACACCAATATCAGTATCTGAACCGCCATCTCAGGCTACCGCTGAACAGTCCATAGCCAGCCATGGCAAAGCACCGCTGAACAAGGCCAAGACTGACATGGTGAAGACTGCTGAACAGTCCATAGCCAGCCATGGCAAAGCACCGCTGAACAAGGCCAAGACCGCCATGGTGAAGACCGCTGATCAG
Source organism: Pleurodeles waltl (assembly GCF_031143425.1). Lineage (NCBI taxonomy): Eukaryota > Metazoa > Chordata > Amphibia > Caudata > Salamandridae > Pleurodeles > Pleurodeles waltl. The sequence continues at coordinate 442,470,239 of NC_090443.1, read as the reverse complement.
GGCAAACACTGTGTGGGTATGAATAGGCCGCCACATCAGGCATCCTTCTCCCATGTGCAGCTGGGACAGTGTCAGGACAGGAACTTTCACGGGGAGACTGATCCAGTCTGGCCACCAGTCCCACCCAGTACCAGTTGAGAACTGCATCTACTTGCGTCAATGTGGCTTTGCACTCCCCAGGATGGTCCAGTGGGCAACCCACCCACTGTAGAGACTTGAGAGACTGTGGCTTTGCACTCCCCAGGATACATCAATGGGCATGGAGCCCCGTCGTGGATCTGGCTTCGCATTCATCTGGCTGAGGTGCCCCCCCTTCCCTTCCCCCTGAGGTGCCTGTAGTGTTTCAATCTGATGCCCCGGCAGTGTTCTCTCGGATTTTGGTCAGGTATCTATTGTGGGCCTCGCCCATGCATTTTTGGACTGTTGGTGCACGGACATTGTTGTGTGCATATCTGCACTACTTCTTGTATTGTATATATAAATATGACAGATTTTGAGATATGATTCAGTATATTTTTATTTGACATGTATATTGGCACATTACAATATTTGAACGGATCTCGCTTTGTCTTTGCATTCTTCCGGGGGGATTGTGGGTTGTTAATGTGATATTTTTGACTGCATTGGTGTGTATGTTGTAATATGCGAGGGTGGGGGTGTTTGGTGGGTGTCCCCGTAACTTTTGCCTCCCCCGTGTCGTAGATGCAGTACTCACCGGTATGTTCTGCGCCTACGTCGCTGTTGTTCGTACAGGAGCAGAAAGACAAGGGCAGGTAGTATTTGGAGTTCCGGGTCCATGGAGTCGTCGTTCCTCGTGGAGTGTGTTGAGGTGAGCGTTTTCCCATAGCAAAGGCTGTTTCTGCCGTGTTTTTATCCACGGTGAATCCGCCCCGGAAAAGGTGGCGGATTGGTGTGTTGTAATAGTGTGGGTGGTACTTTGTCTCCCGCCTGTCTGTTGGCGGTGACCGCCACGCTGTTTGTCTGTACCGCTGTGGTGGGCGAAGTGTTAAAGTGGCTGTCTTTGTTGGCGGTTACCGCCAGGGTCGTAATTCCCTTTTTTTTCCCGACGGACTGTTTGCGGTATTACCCCACCTTTTACACCGTCCGCCGGGTTTGTAATGACCCCCATTATGTTTTTCAGTCTTAACCCCCGAGGAAAGCCCATACTAATCCAATTGGGTAGTCCTTGTTGATGAGTTTATACATAGTATTGGCCACGAAGGGCCTCAGCAATTGCAAGGGTCAGGCAAAATGTCACTGTGGCACTGGAAATATATTTGAGATAGGGTCGTCTCGACCGGCCTTGTCTTGGTAGCAGCCTACTGTCCAGTGCCTATCCAGATGGAATAAATATATATTTTATTAGCATGTGTGGAAAGCGGCAGTCCTTTCAATACATACATTACGTTTTCAATCCTCACCTCATTAAGCAATGGATCAGGACAACCTTAAGATGACTGCTATCTTACTACACTGTGTCTTGAGTGGAAAAACTACCCTGTGTTAGTCTTTTGTTTGTGCCTACTCTGAGTGTGCATGACAGTGGAGTCCGTTGTCCGTTGCACTGCGGTGTAATGTAAGCCGCCTGTAACGGCTCTGCTGCAGTGGCAGGAGTGTGGCTGTCACTGGAGTATTGGTAACACTGCCCCTCCTTCTAGACAAAAATGCGCTGTGACACGGCCAGGGCAGGCCAAGTCATAGCACTTTTTCCATGACTTTCAGGCATGCTGAACAGCAGCTGTGCCGCTATACAACATGGCTAAAAGACATTTTGACTGACAGCGTCAATTGCTCTCGCGTTGTCAAGATCATTTGTCTTTGGCAATGCTTGTTACCACACATATCGCAATCAACTTGGCCACTTGTAGTGAGGGCTCAAGTCAGCACTTTTCTTAGTGTCCCTTTGTGGTTCAGGAAATTTTTCGGTGGAATGGAAGAGTGGGATTTGAGTAAAGCCTTTTCACCTCTGCAGACCATTCCTGGAATCTGGGGACCTCACTGAATCATTACTGACATCAGGGATCCCTGGGCTAAATCATTTCTTTGATTTGAATCTTAAAACAATGAACAAAAATAAGTATAGCCAAACAAATACTCAAATAAAAACATATTTTGTTTAATTCACGATCAAATATAGAAGAAAATTCACTTTTTTCATTGTAAATACTTTATTTATTTTATTTTTTAATTTTAATATTATTTAACTTTGTAAAACAGCTGTGGACACCGTGAGTAGGCTCGGCCCATAGGTTAAGAACGACTGATGTAGATGAAAGAGTTTCTTCACTGGGAAAATTGTTTTCCACTTTGAGAAAGAAAAATAAGTGGTATGTACACATTCACTTTCGGTCATTTGGTTTCTAGTTGCACATGCAGGCTTGTACACCTGGTTACAATTCTACATGCACATGCAGAAACGTTATGCGTGTATTCACCTGGAATTGTACCACTAGCTTAGATTTCAAAGTGCACTCCTGGAGCTGTTTGAGATTTCCCAAAAAGTTAGAAATGTACTCTGAACATATGAGCAGATCTACTGAAATACACTTCTACCGGTTCCTCTATTCCGTATGTAGATTGGGCCTACTGTACCTGCTCTAGCCTGCTCACTTGCACCCACTTGAGTTGAGTGTTTGTAGGCAAGCGTCTCTTGGCAATGTAGGCAAGATCTTTGTGCCCACTTCTCAGCAGCTCACTCCCAGAGGTGAAAGGTCATGGCTGTAAAGTAGAGGTAGCCAGGAGTATCAGGTGCATCCAGGACCTGCCCTTTGTTACTCATGCACTGCTCTTGCTGCCTCGAAGGGAGTGCTTTTCAAACGTTTTAATGCCGAGCCCCCCCAATGTGGAAAAAAAAATAATCGCCCCCCCCCTCAGAATTGTTCACAATTATTCTATTAGATTGGCAATGTTCAAATATGTCTAGACTTATTTAAACATGCAGTTAAGTTCTGTTAACTTTCTAAAAAAAATAATAAATGTTTTTCTGCTTAAAACAAAAGTGTTATCTCCATATTGCTTCTTTTGGCCTGAGTCTGGTGCCCCCTCCCTGGGATCACTTGAGGCCCCACTAGGGCAGCCCGCCTCCCAGTTTGAAGACCCCTGCTCTAAAGGGTCATGAAGGCAAAAGCAGAACAGCAGAACTAAAAACTAAACAGGAGTGTAAGAGCGATGTTTACTTTCTGCAGTTTACACTTGTTGCCTTTCCCCAACCACCGAGCAGCAGAAAGGAGGCTGTTTAAGAGGCTGTTTAGGTTAGGAGACATGCAACCGGTGAGGTCACTGGATGGAGAAGGTGCCTGGTGGCACTTCTGTTTGCCCTCATGTTTTGTTGAACCGTATCCAGGTGAAAGGCTGTCCCCAGTGACGAAGTTCTGGGTGACCAGTCTATAGTGAAAACAAAACAATAATTATCACTAAATATAGGCGTTCTGACGTCTGTGGCGTCCAGCCACAACCGCTGAAACAAGCAGTGGCAAAGCCAATTGGTCTGACTTTTAATTCTGTGCCATTTATAGTAGTAGCTGTTTACAGGTGATCATTATTGTCCAAATGAGCAGATACATATAGGGCCTATGAGATCACAGTATACAAAAAGCACAGAATATAGAGCCAAATCCATCAGGCGGCGAATCTACTGGTGGGGGCCTCACTGGTTCTTTTACTTGGAAAATCTAGTCCCCCCCCACCAGCCATTACATTTAGTAATTTTGATTTATTTTGAAACTACATTTCTCAGAATGCAACCAAATGGCAATAGCTTTGTCCCTGGGTAATCTGGCCCTGAAAAGTTGTGTATCTCCAACATACTATCAGTTATATTTAGGGCTGGAACTGATAACAGGCAGAGATTTTCATTTCCCTTTAAGAGCCAAATCGCATCTTATTTTTCAAATCTATTATTACCTTCATCTTATTTTAATCTTAAAGTGGGATTTGAAGGGATATCCTGAAAGCAAAAAGCAAACATATACATGAATACCAAAGGGAATACTCACTCTTTGTTGCATTGAAGGCCCCTGTGATTGTTGGGATCTTGGTATGAGTGTGCACTCTCACAGAGTTGGGGTGAAATGTGTTTAATTCCTGGGGGCTGTAGGTGATGGGCAGTACGCGGTGCAGTCTTAGGAGAGCAGAGTTGTCCTTTGTCTTTCCACAATCAAGCATGAGGTTAGGCAAATGTATTTCTGATTTGGATAACAAAGGCACGTTAATGTTTTATCACTGCATCAAATATTGATAAAATATTAACTGCTTAGGTAGAGGTCTGTCTTGTGTACTCTCTTATTACACACCACTGACTGGTGTCCCCTTTAAGCAGCTTCAGCATATATACATGTTAATGACACACAGAAAATTAGTGTATCTGGACGGTGGGCTACAAACCCATCTCTGCAGCAGGTACTGAACCTACCGAGTTAGCGAGCTGCACAATAACTTTTTAATTCAAATTGCACTTCCATTTCTATTCATTATAAATAACAACTGTGGCTTTTACATAATTTAATGCTCCTCAAGTTACCGACCTCTAAATGATGGATTGCTTAGTTGGCCATGCTGGGATTCCAACCTGTCCTGTCACAGCAGATTCTATCTGTGGAAATATATCACACTGATGTATAGACTACCTGAATCAATGTCGCCTACTATTAATTACTCAGAGCCACTTTTCTTTCCATCTTGTATTTCCCCCCTGCATCACTATAGACAGAGGGCTGCCATAGGCAGATCAGTACAGGCAAAGCTGCCAGGTCGATTACCACTCAGATGGGAACACCAGCAATCCCAGTCTGGTTATGGCCTTTTGGTCATGTCAGATAAGTGCTGCTTGAGTCCAATGACACAGTGAACATAGGACCCATATCTGAGTGTACCTGTTGCAGTTAGCACATTTTACTTAAAAAAAGTGATTGGTAGAGCAATTGCCGCTATCAAAGGGCACTGCTAATTACTTGTGGTCATATTTTATAAGCCACCTTTTTTGCCCACTGTGCCAGGGTAGACAGAGACAAACCAAATGCAAGTCAGTCTTGGTTTTGTTTCAGTTCCAGCAACATTAACTCATTGAGCCATCTTGCTGTCAAAATGGGCTTTAAGCATCGGCAAAGCCAGTAGGTCGTGCATATACAGGAGCTATATAGCAACGTCACTGTCTTTTAGCCATGGTATACTGCAGCACCGTTGAAAGCTACCAAAAAAGTGCTATGGCACGGCCAGCGCTGGCCGTGTCGTGGATTTTTTTTTGCCCAGCAGGAGGAGTGGGTCAAGCAACGCAACGCAGGGGAGGAAAGGATGGGGCAAACAACACAACCTGGGAAGCTCTGGGAGGGACAGGGCAAGCAACACAGTGCTGAAAGGGATTGGGAGGGAAGGGAAGGGAAGAGCAACAGAACATGGGAGGAGGGCCGGAATGACAGCAAGCAACAACAACAGGGAAACCGCAACAACACAGGATTGGGCAGTAGGGACGAGAGATGGCCTACAAGCACATGCACTCTTGTGAAGTGTAGCAACTAAAAGAAAAAAAAGTTGCTCCAAAAGCTCACGCAGTAGAAGATCACTAGGCAAGGAAGAGGTACTTGGACCATGCTCCATGGAAAGGACAAACATGTGAAGAGGAAGTGAAGCTGGCACGTGCTGACCACAGAGAAGCAAGGAAATTAGAGTGGCGATGAAGCCAACCATTGGTACACAATGTGTGGGCTCTAACCCCCATGTAAGTAAACAAAATAGACTGTCCCAGGTGAGACTTAATGACAGCTATTGCAACATTTGTATAGAGCAAGGATGACTGTTGTCATTTGACCACCAGTCATTAAATTAGGCTCCTTATTTCTGCTTTGAATAATACAAGTAATTTTATGTTATATCACTGCATGAAACATTGATACATTGTTGGCTGTTTTGATAGTGCCCTCCCACGAACTCTCTTATAACTCTCCAATGACAAGTGTCATCATTAAACTGCTTCACTTTATGTATTTTGTTAATCTGGCAGGAATGGGTTTACCTTGGCTGCATGTTAGTTAAATATATGTGCCATAGGTGCTCGACCTACAGAGTTATCTCAACAAAAAAATATACACCCCCCCTTGCAAAAAATATACCCCCCCCCCCTTGCAATATGCTGTTATACCTTGTCCTGCATGTGTGGTCTGTAACGTGATGTAGAGACCAGACTGATATAATGGCCTGTGACCACTGCAACTGTTAGCAGGTATTTATACTTCTGTGACAAGTTTAACAAGATCATATCTTGTAATATAGGGAAAGTCATGTATCACCAGTTTACTAAATGTGTTTAAACTGGCACAATAGGGCAATATTAGAACAAGCAATGCAGAACTATCGTTTGTTACATATTATTTTGAAATAGGACAAAGTTAAAGCTAAAATCATGATTGAATGTGTTACCTTCAGTGGTATGGATAGGGTATAATGATAACATGAAAAGAATTAGGCCATAATGCATCATGCCGAATGTTATAATCCATTGTCTATCAAAATGTCCTTTACCAGTGAAGGAAAATGACTTCTTTGGACTGAGGGAAAATGTGATTGACACTCCAACGAGACAACTGAGGAAGGTGGCATACCCAAATAATCTACGGGTGTAAAGGGCAGACACACAACCCCTCTATGTGCATTCGTTTTGGTTGTTCACATGAGATCTGGCACACAGCTGAAACTGTCTGTAGAAAGACCCAAAGGTTTAAAACCACAAGGTAGGTGAGGCAGCTGAAAGAAGTGCGACCCCTTAATGCTCGCCACCAGACTATTCTTAGTCGTGAACTAGAGATAGCGAGGCATGCATGTTTTTATGAACCAAGTATGTTACAAGGAAGAAAGTGAAAACAACCAGCACAATTCCTTCTCGGTCATTCCTCGATTAACCTTTATTAATATTTAAAGAATAACCAGAGTGCCATGAAATAGCACCAACAACTCATCCAGAGTGGCTTTCAAAAGAATAAATGTGGCTTTGAGGGTACTTCTGCAGTGGGCCCCTCTTAGTACTGAATGTTTATCAACTGAGGGCTCAGAATTGTGACCTTTGCCTGGCTCCGACGTTTGCCGCAGGGCCATATGCTGTCATGGGACTGGCATTTGGGCAGTGCCCGGGACAAGCAAGGCTCACAATTCCAGGGTGTGGCCAGGTGGGGACTTAGATAAAAGAAAAGCATGTACAGAACCTGCCCTGGACTAAAGCAGAATTCGTGCCATAGGTTCTTTAAATGTCATATAAAAAGAATGGTGGCTAGACTAGTTTGAGCATTTATAGATCTTTCTTTCAGCTGCACACTGCACTAAAGTAGATCCCTTCACCTGAAATGACTGTTGTTGCATTAGAGAAGCCACCAGCCTCTGAGGTATGCAGACACGCTGTAATAGAGAAGCTCCCTGTTTCTGACGTATGCAGACACACAGCATCAGAGAAGCTCCCCGTCTCTGAGGTATGCAGACACACTGTAAAAAAGAAGCTCCCTGTCTCTGAAATATGCAGACACACTGCATTGGAGAAGCCCCCTTTCTCTGAGGAATGCAGACACACTGTAATAAAGATGCTCCCTGCCTCTGAGGTATGCAGACATTCTGTAATAGAGAAGGTCTCTGTCACTGGGTTATGCAGGTATGCTGTAATAGAGAAGCTCCCTGTCTCTGGGGTATACAGACACAGCGCAGTAGAGAAGTCCCCTTTCTCTGAGGTATGCAGACACACTGTAATAAAGGAGCTCCCTGCCTCTGAGGTACGAAGACACACTGCATTGAAGAAGCCCCTGTCTCTGAGGGATACAGGCAGACAACATTAGAGAAGCTCCCACTTCTTAGGTATGCAGGCACACTGTAATAGAGAAGCACCCTGTCTTAGTGGTATGCAGACACCTAGCATTAAAAAAGCTCCCTGCCTCTGAGGGATGCAGACACACTGCATTAGAGAAGCTTGCTGCCTCCGAGGTATACAGACACATTGTAATAGAGAAGCTCTCTGCCTCTGAGGTATGCAGACATACTGTAACAGAGAAGCACCCCTTTTTCTGGGGTATGAAGACACACTGCATTAGAGAAGCTCTCTGCTTCTGAGGTATGCAGACACACCATAATAGAGAAGCACCCTGTCTTTGGGGTATGCAGACACATTGTATTAGAGAAGCTTCCTTTCTCTGGGGTATGCACACACACAGGATTAGAGAAACTCCCGGCCTCTGGGGTATGCAGACACACTGCAATAGAGAAGTTCCCTTGTCTCTGAGGTATACAGACACACAGAAATAGAGAAACTCCCAGCCTCTGGGGTATGTAGACACACTGTATAAGAGAAGCTCCCTGTCTCTCAGGTATGCAGACACAATGCCTTAGAGAAGACCCTTCACTCTGAGGTATGTAGACACGCTGTAATAGAGAAGCGCCCTGGCTCTGAGGTATGCGGACACATCGCATCAGAAAGCTCTATGCCTCTGAGGTATGCAGACACACTGCATTAGAGAAGCTTCTATTCTCTGAGGTATGCAAATACAGTGTAATAGAGAAGCTCCATGCCTCTGAGGTATGCAGACACAATGCTTCGGAAAAGCTCCCTTTCTCTAAAGTATGGAGACATGCTGCATTAGAGAAGCCCCTGCCTTTGAGGTATGCAGACAAATTGTAATAGAGAAGCTCCCTACCTCTGAGATATAGAGACACACTGTGTTAGAGAAGCACCTACCTCGGAGGTCTGCAGACACACTGCATTAGAGTAGCTCCCTTTCTCTGAGGTATGCAGACACACTGCATTGAAAATGCTCCTGTTTTCTGAGGTATGGATACACATTGTAATAAAGCAGCTCCCTGCCTTTGATTTATGGAGACACACTGCATTGGAGAAGTACCCTGCCTCTGAGGTATACAGGCACACAGCATTAGAGAAGATCCCTCTTCTTAGGCATGCAGGCACATTGTAATAGAGAAACACCTTGTCTCAGGGGTATGCAGACACACAGCATTAGAGAAGCTTCCTGCCTCTGAGGAATGCTGACACGCTGTAATAAAGAACTCCCTGTCTCTGAGGTATGCAGACACACTGCATTAGAGACGTTCCCAGCCTCTGGGATATGCAGACAAACTGCATTAGAGTAGCTCCCTGTCTTTGAGGTGTGCAGATTCCCTGTAATAGAGAAGCTCGCTGTCTCTGAGGTAAGCAGACACACTGTAATAAAGAAGCTCTCTGCCTCTGAGGTATGTAGGCACACTGTAATAGAGAAGCTCTGTGCCTCTGAGGTATACAGACAAGCTGTAATAGAGAAGCACCCCGCTACTGGGGAATGCAGACACACTGCAATAGAGAAGCTCCCTGTCTTTGAGGTATACAGACACACTATAATAGAGAAGCACCCTCTTTCTGGGGTATGCAGACACTGTTTTAGAGAAGCTTCCTTTATCTGGGGTATACAGACACACTGCATTAGAGACGTTCCCAGCCTCTGGGATATGCAGACAAACTGCATTAGAGTAGCTCCCTGTCTTTGAGGTGTGCAGATTCCCTGTAATAGAGAAGCTCGCTGTCTCTGAGTTATGTAGACAAACTGCATTAGAGAAGCTTCCTCTCTCTGAGGTATGCAGACACACTGTAATAGAGAAGCTCCCTATGGGAGATACAATATAATAGAGAAGCTCCCAGTCTCTGGGGTATGCAGTCAGACTGTATTAGAGATGTTCTCTGTCTCTGAGGTATGCAGACACACTACATTAGGAAAACCACCTTACTCTGAGGTATGCAGACACACTGTAATAGAGAAGTCCCTGTCTCTGAGGTATGGAAACACACAGCATTTGAAAAGCTCCATGCCTCTGATGTATGCAGACACACTGCATTAGAGAAGGCCCTTTACTCTGAGGTATGCAGACCTTCTGTAATAGAGAAGCTCCTTGGCTCTGAGGTATGCAGACAAATTGCATCAGAAAGCTATATGCTTCTGAGGTATGCAGACACACTGCATTAGAGAAGCTTCTATTCTTTGAGGGTACGCAAAAACAGTGTAATAGAGAAGCTCCCTGCCTCTGAGATATGCAGACACATTGTAATAGAGAAGCACCCTGCCTCTGATGTATGCATATACACTGTCATAGAAAAGCTCTGTGCCTCTGAGGTATGCAGACATACTGTAATAGAGAAGCACCCCACTCTGGGGTTTGCAGACATACTGCATTAGAGAAGCACCCTGCCTTTGAGGTGTGCAGACAAACCATAATAGAGAAGCACCCTGTCTCTGGGATATGCAGCCAGACTGTATTAGATAAGCTCCCTGTCTCCGAGGTATGCAGACACACTGTATTAGAAAAGCTCCCTGCATCTGAGGTATGTGGACACACTGCATTAGAGTAGTTCCCTTTCCATACCTCAGAGACATGGAGCTTCTCTATTACAGTATGTTTGCATACCTCAGAGTAAGTTGGCTTTCCTAATGCAGTGTGTCTGCATACCTCACAGGCAGGGGATTTATGCAGACACAGTGTAATAGAGAAGCTCACTGTTTCTGAAGTATGCAGACACACTGTCAGAGAAACTCCCTGCCTCTGTAGTATGCAGACACACTGCATTGGAGAAGCTCCCTGTCTTTGAGGTATGCAGACACACTGCATTAGAGAAGCTCCATGCTTCTGAGGAATACAGACATACTGTAATAGAGAAGCTCGCTGCCTCTGGGGTATGCAGACAGACTGTATTAGACAAGCTTCCTGTCCCTGAGGTATGGAAACACCGCATTAGAAAAGCTCTATGCTTCTGAGGTATGCAGACACACTGCATTAGAGAAGCCCTGTTTCTCTGAGGTATGTAGACACACTGCAATAGAGAATCTTCCTTACTCGGAGGTATGCAGACACACTTCATTGGAAAAGCTCCCCTTCTTTCTGTGGTATGCAGACACACTGTAATAAAGAAGCTCCCTGCCTTTGAGGTATGGAAATACACTGCATTAGAGAAGCTCCTTGCCTCTGAGGTATGCAGACACACTGTAATAGTGAAACTCTGTGCCTCTGAGGTATGCAGACATACTGTAATAGGCAAGAATCCCACCTCTGGGGTATGCAGACACACATCATTAGAGACACTCCCTGCCTTTGAGGAATGCAGACACACCATAATAGAGAAGCACCCTGTCTCTAGGGTATGCAGCCAAACTGTATTAGAGAAGCTTCCTCTCTCTGGGGTATGCAGACACACTGCATTAGAGAAGCTCCCTGCCTCTGAGGTATGTGGACACGAGGTATTAAAGTAGCTCCATGTCTGTGAGGTGTGCAGGCACACTGCAATAGAGAAGCTTCCTGCCTCTGAGGTATGGAGACACACTGCATTGCAGAAGTACCCTGCTTCTGAGGTATACAGGCACACAGCACAAAAGAAGCTTCCCTTTCTTAGGTATGCAGGCACATTGTAATAGAGAATCACCCTATCTCAGGGGTATGCAGACACTAAGCATTAGAGAATCTCCCTGTCTCTGAGGTATGCAGACACACTGTAAAAAAATAAATCCCTGTCTCTGAAGTATGCAGACACACTGCATTAGAGAAGTTTCTACCTTTGAGTTATGCAGACACATTGTAATAGAGAAGCTCCCTGCCTCTGAGGTATGCGGACTCACTGCATTAGAGTGGCTCCCTGTCTCTGAGGTATGCAGACACATTGTAGTAGAGAAGCTCACTGTTTCTGAGTTATGCAGACACACTGCATTAGAGAAGCTCCCTGCCTCTGGGGTATGCAGACACACTGCATTAGAGAAGCTCCCTGCCTCTGAGGTATGCAGACTCACCATAGTAGAGAAGCACACTGTCTCTGGAGTATGCAGACAGACTGCATTACATAAGCTCCCTGTCTCTGATGTAGCAGACACACAGCAATAGAGAAGCTCTCTGTCTCTGAGGTATGCAATAATCCTGTAATAGAGAAGCTCCATGTTGCTGAGGTATGCTGACACACAGCATTAGAGAAATTCCCTGCCTCTGAGGCATGCAGACACACTGCTTTGGAGAAGCCCCCTGCCTCTGAGGTATTGAGGCACACTGTCATAGAGAAGCTCCCTGCCTCTGAGGCATGCAGACACACTGTAATAAAGAAGACCCCTTTCTATGAAGCATCCAGGCACTCTGCATTAGAGAAGCTCCCTGCCTCTGAGGTATGCAGACACACTGCATTAGAGAAGCTCCCTGTCTCTGAGGTATGCAGACATTGTAATAGAGAAGTTCCCTGCCTCTGAGGTATGCAGACACACTGCAATAGGGAAGCCCTCTTTCTCTGAGGTATGCAGACTCACTGCAATAGAGAAGCTCCCTGACTCTGAGGTATGCAGACACACTGCATTGGAAAAGATCTATTTTACCGAGGTATGCAGACACACTGTAATAAAGAATCTCCCTGCCTCTGAGGTATAGAGACACACTGTGTTGGAGACGTACGCTGCCTATGAGGTATACAGGCACAAAGCATTAAAGAAGCTCCCCCTTCTTAGGTATGCAGGCAGATTGTAAAAAGGAAGCATCCCGTTACAGGGCTATGCAGACACACAGCATTAGAGAAGCCCCCTGTCTCTGAGGTATGCAGACACACTGCATTAGAGAAGCTCCCTGTGTCTAAGGTATGCAGACACATTGTAATAGAGAAGCTCTCTGCCTCTGATGTATGCAGACACACTGTAATAGAGAAGCTCCCCGCCTCTGGGATATGCAGACACACTGCTTTACAGAAGCCCTCTGCCTTTAAGGTATGCAGACACACCATAATAGAGAAGAGCCTGTCTCTGGGGTACACAGACACATTGTATTTGAGAAGCTTCCTTTCTCTGGGGTATGCAGGCACACTGCATTAGAGAAACTCCATGCCTCTGAGGTATGCAGACATAGAGTAATAGAGAAGCTCCCTGTCTCTGAGGTATGCAGACACGAGGTATTAGATAAGCTTCTTGCCTCTGAGGTATGCAGACACACTGCATTAGAGAAGCCCCTTACTCTGGTGTATGCTGACACAATGTAATAGAGAAGCTCCCTGTCTCTGAGGTTTGAACAAACACTGTTATAAAGAAGCTCTCTGTCTCTGAAGTATGCAGACACACTCCATTACAGAAGGTCACTGCCTCTGAGGTATGCAGACACACTGCATTAGAGTAGCTCCCTGTCTCTGAGGTATGCAGACACACTGTAATAGAGAAGCTCCCTGCTTCTGAGGAATACAGACATACTGTAATAGAGAAGCTCGCTGTCTCTGGGGTTTGCAGACAGACTGTATTAGACAAGCTTCCTGTCTCTGAGGTATGGAAACACCACATTAGAAAAGCTCTATGCTTCTGAGGTATGCAGACACACTGCATTAGAGAAGCCCTGTTTCTCTGAGGTATGTAGACTCACTGCAATAGAGAATCTTCCTTACTCGGAGGTATGCAGACACACTTCTTAGGAAAAGCTCCCTTTTTTCTGTGGTATGCAGACACACTGTAATAAAGAAGCTCCCTGCCTTTGAGGTATGGAAATACACTGCATTAGAGAAGCTCCTTGCCTCTGAGGTATGCAGACATACTGTAATAGACAAGAATCCCACCTCTGGGGTATGCAGACACACATCATTAGAGACACTCCCTGCCTTTGAGGAATGCAGACACACCATAATAGAGAAGCACTCTGTCTCTAGGGTATGCAGACATACTGCATTAGAGAAGCTCCCTATCTGTGGGGTTTGCAGACAGACTGTAATAGAGAAGCTCCCTGTTTCTGGGTTTTGCAGACACACTGCATTAGAGAAGCTCCCTGCCTCTGGGGTATGCAGACACACTGCATTAGAGAAGCTCCCTGCCTCTCAGGTATTGAGACGCTTTTTAATAGAGAAGCTCCCTGCCTCTGAGGTATGCAGACATACTGTAATAGAGAAGTTCCCCCACTCTGGGGTATGCAGACACGCTACATTAGAGACGCTCCCTGCCTCTGAGGTATGCAGACACACTGCATTAGATATGCTCCCTGTCTCTGAGGCATGCAGACACACTGCATTAGAGAAGCCCCTTACTCTGAGGTATGCACACACAATTTAAAAGAGAAGCTCACTGTCTCTGTGGTATGCAGATACACTGTATTAGAGAAGCTCCCTGACTCTAACGTATGCAGACAAACTGCATTAGAGAAGCTCCCTTTCTCTGAGGTATGCAGACACACTGTAATAGATAAGCTCTCAGTCTCTGGGGTATGCAGACATACTGCATTAGAGAAGCTACCTATCTGTGAGGTTTGCAGACAGACTGTAATAAAGAAGCTCCATGTTTCTGGGTTTTGCAGACACACTGCATTAAAGAAGCTCCCTGCCTCTGAGGTATGCAGACACACTGCAGAAGAGAAGCTCCCTGCCTTTCAGGTATTGAGACGCTCTTTAATAGAGAAGCTCCCTGCCTCTGGGGTATGCAGACATACTGTAATAGAGAAGCTCCCCGACTCTGGGGAATGCAGACACGCTACATTAGAGAAGCTCCCTGCCTCAGAGGTATGCAGACATTCTGTAAAGGATAAGCTTCATGTCTGTTAGGTATGTAGACCCACTGTAATAGAGAAGCTTCCTGCCTCTGAGGTATGCAGACATATTGTAATAGAGAAGCTTCCGGACTCTGGAGTATACAGACACACTGCATTAAAGAAGTTCCCTGCCTCTGAGGTATGCAGACACATTGCATAATAGTAGCCCCCTGTCTCTGAGGTAAGCAGACACACTGTAATAGAGAAGCTCACTGTTTCTGGGATATGCAGACACACTGCATTAGAGAAACACCCTGCTTCTGTGGTATGCAGACACACTTCATTAGAGGAGCACCCTGCCTCTGATGCATACAGAAACAATGTAATAAAGAAGCTCCCTGTTTCTGAGATATTGAAACACACTGTAATAGAGAAGCTCGCTGTCTCTAGGGCCTGCAGATGGCTTCAGGATTACGCTGCCTCAGTATTCCGTGTTCCCACATTTAATTGCAGGAGCTGCGTGTATAAGAGGAGGGCTTTGGGCACCGGCACATTTTTATTTACAAATTAAGCACTGGTGTAGACCTACTGTAACAGAGAAGCACCATGTCTCTGATGTATGCAGACACACTGTAATAGAGAAGCTCCCTTCCCTGGGGTATGCAGACAGATTGTATTAGAGAAGCTCCCTGTCTCTGAGGTATGCAAACACACTGCATTAGTGAAGCTCCCTTCTTGTGATGAATGCTGAGGGATGCAGACACACTGCGTTCGAGAAGCTCTTTGATACACAACTGTGCATCCGTTGCAATAGAGAAGCTCCCTGTGTCCAAACTCTACAGACACACTGCCTTAGAACGGATTCCTTCCACCAAGAACTGCAGACACACTCTTTTTAGAAAACGTCTGCTATAGATATGTGGAGAAAAACCACACAAGAGAAACTGCTTGCAAAGAACACAGCATTAGAGTACTTCTCTGCCACTAAACTATGCAGCACACTGTAATAGAGAACCTCCCGGACTACGAGGTGTGCAATATGTTTTAGGCATTGGTGCTCGTGTTGCTTATGAGTGACAATGAATCTCCTTGCCTCTGGGGTGTGCAATAACACTGCATTAGGCTGTGGCACAGGGGACTGTCTGGGACGAAGGGGCTCTGTTCTTCTGAGATATGTGGTCACTGCAATAGAACCATTTTTCTGAGGAAGGTGTGTTTTTTACAGAGAGGAGTGAGATGCCTTTCAGTTGTGCAGATAGTTTACCAAACGTAGAACTAAAAGGAAAAGTAATAATGATAAAAAGTAAAGAATTATGCTGGAAACAGTTGAATAAACAAAACAGTTATAAAAGGAAGTTGTGAAACAATACATAGGTTAGAGTTCAGGTAAAAGATGGATTTAGGGAGTGGTTCGGTTTTAAATTTACATTATGTTTGGAGGTTGTGGGAAGCGTTATCAAAGGATATGGCGCAATGGACGATGACGGGTAAGGTGCGCAGTTGAGGGTACTGGTAAGGTTCAGGCATTAGAATGGGACAAAAGTTGGGCATGAGGTGAGGGATTAGGCTATGCTTAGGTTACATTAGGGGTTGAGTTAAAGTAAGTGAAAGGTTTAAGTAAAGTATTGGGGAATGTGTTATGACTACGACTGGAGTAATGGTTAATGCTGAGAAAGGGGTAAGTAATATGTTTGGGGTAATTCATGGATTGAAGTTAGACCAGGTTTAGTGGTTAGAATCTGATGAGAATAATGGGTGTTGCAAGTGCTGGTGTAACGGATGGTGTAAGAAGAAGGTGCAAGAGAATGATGGAAAAGGAGATAGTAAATGCCCTCCACCCTGAAAAATGTCAGAGACAATGTACTGTAGTGTGAGAAGAAAAAGTTTAGGTTTAAATTTAAGTGAGAGTTCAATGAGAGTTAGGGGTTTAAGTTAATGTTTAATGTATACAGTATAAACTATAAGTCTGTTACAGCTTACAAAGTGGTACACTTTTTTTTACCACAACAGGTCTGCATGTTGTACAGGCGTATATTGTACACACAACTTTTTTCACCTCTACTATTTTACTTCTTCTGTTTTGAATTATCATTTTTCTATTTTATTTTATTACATGTGACCATTAAGAAACAGTATATAGACTCTGGTGATGATATGCTGGTGACAGGTCAACTCCCTGCCTTTGGGGGAATGGAAGGCAAATCATGAGTTCCTTGTGCTAGGGTTTGTCTCTGTGTGAAAGGTGCCTCTGAGGTGTGCAAACACACTTCATAAGGCTCTGATACTGCAGATGGTCTTTTATTGAAAGGACATATGTACCGATGGGTGTTTAGACATATTACATTTGGCTCATTGGTGAGGATGGTTTGTTAGTGAGGGAAGTTCAATTTCTCTGTCGTATGCGGAAACACTACATTAAGCTCTGAAACTCTATGGTGATTGAGAAGCTTCTTCCCTGTGAGCGCAGACACACTCTTTTAGGCTCTAGCGCAGAGGAGTGTTGGACAGTGAGAGAACCCTCTGCCTTTGAGATACACAGACACAATGTAGCAGGCTCTGGGACTAGTTTGTTAATGGGAGAAACTCCTTGCCAGCGAGGTGTGCTTACACATGTGGGGAATTTGGTCAGTTTATGTTGAACCAAATAAACAACCCCCTGTTTAGGTCGAGCATGCAAGGGCTCTGACGTTGTAATCTATCTGTGGGCTTTGAACCACGCATGCCCATTGCTATCACTCGTTCATGGGCTTGCCTTTCAAAAATCCTTTGTTATCATTGGTAAATGCTTTACGTTTGTCCCTCCTTGGAACAGTTTTCTTACTGCCTTGCACTTCGACCCAGTTACATAGATATTTGCAATTTTGCCAATATGTTTGGCTGCAAGCGAACTTCTTTCTCCTTTTGTGCCTCTACTTCGGGCTCATGCTCATATCTGCCGCAGCTCTTTGAATCGGCTCACTTATGTCAACTGTTTTACTTTTCATTTGCAATTTATGTGGCAAGAAAAGTCCAGTTGGGAATTTACAACGCTAATAGCTCTAACTCGAGCAAATGCGAGACCCATTGCATTGCAAATGCTGGTTTTTAATCCGGAGCCATTTTGTATGACCATGTTAAACCAACTGTTTGCGCACACTCGCTTTTGACGTACACAGGCCTCGTTTTCATGCCAAGCAAGGCAAAGGCCAATTCTCAATCGAGAAAGCTCAGTGTCTGAAACTCCTGTCGTTGTATCTTTTCTCAAGGTATTTTACACCCCACGCCTGAAAAAGCCATGCACCTGTTAACACTACTATCAAGAGTTTTGGAAATGTAGAAACGTTGGGGAAATTTGGGAGGAGCTACCATTACATGCTCGACTACTTCGAGAAGTAGAAGCTCTGTCTCTCTTGACTGCAGTAGCATTATTTTGACTTATTTTTGCAAAATAAATATACTTTCAGGCGTCCGGTCAGTTCATAGCTACTTTTCTTCTACAAGTGCACTTGTTTCTGGTGTTGAGGATGGTTTGTTAGTGGGGAGCAGGTCCTCGCATCGAGGTGTGCATATACATTAGGTAGTTGGTTATTAGCGACAGCAAGGCCCCTGCTTTCGAAGAGTGTATACACACTGGCTCGGGGGACGGTTGTTTAGTGAGAAGCCCCCTGTCCAGAAATATTGCACGAGGCTCTCCTGCTGAAGGCTTCTGTAAACGATTAATCCCAGGACAGAAGTGGTAGCTGGAGTGTACTCCATAAGCAGACATTAATACGGCTCTGGAGCACTAACACGCCTGCTCTGTTTCTCTCACCAGCAGCTGTAAATGCGAAGGTGACAGAATGTTCACTCCACTGCCAAGGAGCAATCTGCAGGCTTTCGCAGAAAGGCTCACTTGTCTCTCGATAGGTCCTTCCCAGCTGGGCCTCATAAACAGTGCAGTAGGCCTGAGCCTCGGGTTTTACAAGGCCGCATCGCCATGGAGACGGGCTTTAAGGGGAGCCTGTGAATGGCAGGGTCTGCAGCCTATCTGCCTCGCCCCCTTCTTGACTTTAGCCGGAGGGGTCCTGGGGACAAAGCTGAGGCTGTGTGAGCTGTCAGAGTCTAAAATGAGAATCAGTGGTCTTAAGGTAGATCCTTGCCCTAATGTAAGAGTTCCATTGGCTGAGAATGTGTCAACATCTGTGGAGATTATGACATCTGTATAGCACAAGCTATGCAGGTCTGCTACATCTCTTCCTTACATGGGCTTTTCTTGCTGTTAACCACGACTCCTCCGTTTCCTGCGGAGGCAGTGCTCTGCCTGCAGTATTCTAGCGCGAGCAGCAGGTGTGTACATCTCTGTGGCCTGGTCTATCTTTGTCATTAATCCCGCAGACCACACCTCCCGGTTTAAATCCTTGCATTGCATGTTATGGTATTACAGCTGTGATGAGCTCTGTTAAAATGGCTGCCGGAAAAAAAACTTGTTGTGTTAAGAACATGTTCTGTTCTGTTCTGTTTTGGTATGTTATGTTAATAAGTACTTGTAAAGAGCAATATTCACGCTTTGGGCTCTTGGTGCTAGCACGCTCAAGAGAGTAACACAGAAGTCGATATGATGCACAGTTATCAAAAGCCTGCTTAAAAAGCCAGGTCTTTAGACCTTTCCTAAAGGTAGATAGCTCTGTGAGCGGATTTCGATTGGGAGAGCATTCCCTTCCTTCGGAGCCAGGGTCAAAAACCTTCTGACTCTAATCCTCGGTTTCCGAAATCTAGGTACCACCAGTACATCAGCAGAAGCTGAGTGGGGCTCTCTCCTGGGAACAGATATCAACAAAGATAACTTAGACAGTCTGGGACCAAACCATGCAACTCCTTGAAAGGTAAGCAGCAAGTTTAAAACGTAATGCACTGTCTAACCGTTAGCCAAGGAAGGCTTTTCAGATATGATGCAGTTTGTGATCTGCAGGGGGTTCCAAAGGCCAATCTCTCTGCATCGTTCTGAGTCCTATGAAGTCTATTAAGGCCACATTTGGGGAGGCCAAGGTAAATGTTATTACTTCTATTTCCTTGTGTCCCCATCCCATTCATTATTCATGAAGTAAATTCACCTTCCAAGACAGAAAAAAGAACAGGAAAAGCTTGAAAAAAGAGTCCCTCCCCTTTAGGCAATAGCAATAGCATGGGCGCCCCCCCCCCCGCTATGGCGTTGGAGCATTGCCCCGTTGCTGAAAGCAGAAAATAAAGGGATAGTAAAAAGTATTTTATTATCCTTTTATTTTTCTGCTTTCGTAGGGCAGGGTGGGGCCATCCTCCTCCACGTCAACAAGTGGAGGAGGAGTAGTGGTGCTCTTCTAAGTGTGCATGTTAGGTTGGCCTGCCGGCCGACGCTGGCCAAACTGACATGCACACTTAGAAACTCTCCACCCGGCTGTATTTTACATTTAGGTGGAGACCAAGCGCAGTACCCCAATCCCTTCCTGAGCGGCATTTCTGCCCGCTCAGACCAATCACAGCACTTCTTTCATGCTGTGTAACAGCATAAGAGAAGAGTCAGGACTAGTTGGGGAGAGAAGAAGACGAGAGGTGGCTGAAGCGGGAGTGGCAGATCACAGAGGGTCAGTGTAACAGAGCTGCCAGCATTCCCACTGATACTTATGCGGTTGCGCCGACAGAAGAGTGCCCCGGGGGCACTCTCGAGAGTGCTATGTGCTTACGCAAGTACGCCCGCCGGGAAACAGAGGCGAGGCACGGCAAAGAGAGGAGGGCAGAGGAGAACGCGGAAGAGGAGGAAGGAGACGCTGCAAGTGAAAGAAACGTCGAGAAGTGAAGAAAACATCGGGAGAAGTCCAAAAGATGCCGCGAATGCAGGAAAGGACGTCGGCGGAGTTTCGGGAGACGCCGTCAGAGAGGAGGATGACAGCACCAGACGAGGGGGCAGTACTGAAGACCAAGAAGCAGGACAAGAAATCCCAGAAGAAACGCAAACAATCCGCCACGTCCCAGGAGGGACGTGGCTAATGCAGGTACGTGCCTGCATACTGGGTCCTGCCACATACTTCCAAAGAAGGAAGTGGGAAGTGGGAGATGGGGAAGAAGAGTGAGAGAGGAGGGTGGGAAGAAAATAAACCCGTCATAAGTCCCCCTAAAAGTTAGAGGACTACCATAAGCAGTCTGACCTGAACACCCAAAATCAGGGCGGACAAGGTTTCCGCCCGCCAGCTCACAGAAAGGTTCATAATGTGGCCGGCCGCCGTGTTCATCATAACCCCCTAAGACTCCAAAGAAACAGCGCTCCTGACTATCGAGTTCATATTCTGTGCTTTGTGGTCAGAGGTAGGCTTGTTTTTTTTCAGCCTGCCTAAATCAAGTCCACGTCAGACTCTTAGGTGCTCCAGATAATCCGCACCGGATACAGGATAGAATTTGTGTCCCTTCCTCCAGATTCAGGAGTAAGACCAACCCCTTGGCCATCCCACAAGGAGAAGAGGCTTGTGATTCAGGGTGGAGTGAAGCTCTAATGTAGGAGATAATTTTTGAGATTCCCCTGTTGTCCAAAGGTCAAGGCTTCTATCCCATCATTTTTCTGGTTCAGAAGGTCAAGGGAGTGGTCCGGGTGGTGTTAGATGTCAAGCATCTGATCAAGTTTGTATAGACTATTCCATTCAAAATGGAGACACTTCAAAGGATTATTCCATTGGTGTACGGCGATCATGGGATAGTCACTGTTGATCTTCAGCATGCCTACTTCCGTGTGCTAAGCCATCTGGTTCACCAGCAGTGTCTATGCTTCTGTGTCAACAACATTCATAATCAGTTCAATGTACTGCCATTCGGTCTGAAGTCAGCTCCCTGTGTCTTCATCAAGGTGGTGGCCCATCCAGTGGTACCTCTCCATCTCCAGCGTGTCTGCCTGTATCCTTATCTAACAATTGGCTTCTGCATGCTCCCACAGAAGAGCAACTTCTGCGGATATTGTAGACAGTACTAGTGCAGGTTCAGGAGCATGGATTCCTGCTCAGTTGGGAGAAGTGTCAACTTCAGAAGGGGTTGGAAGCACACTACCTCACATCACAGCACAGTTCACCCCTTTGCATTGGGGTAGATGCAGTTCAAGGTTTGCGCTTACTTGAATATTAAATGGGGTCGCGCTCTTCAAACACTTACCAAGGACTGCTGCTCAAACGAGGGGGCGGGGCCAAGTCCCCCTTTAAACCAGCATAGCGCGCCCGCTTCGCGGGTCGCGCTCTTCAAACACTTACCAAGGACTGCTGCTCAAACGAGGGGGCAGGGCCAAGTCCCCCTTTAAACCAGCATAGCGCGCCCGCTTCGCGGGACGCGCCCGGGCCCGTCCTTTGCCCGTCAGTGCCCGGAAGAGGCTGGGCTGGGTCATACCTCTTAATTTTTGTTCTACGTGCTGTTAGCGGTGCTGAGTGAGCCTCTCTCTTTTTTCTTAACATGGGAAAGCGTAAGGAACGCTCTAGCCCCGACCCAGCCTCAATTAAGTCCAAATCCTCCAAATCCAACAGAGCAATGCAAATCCACTCTAATTGTGTCTCTAGAGAAATTGATAATCTAATTGAGGAAGTGGAGTCTATTCTTAAGGAAAAAGAGGGCAATGCCGGCAAGAGACTGAAATCTGGATCTTTACTCCAGTTTTTTAACAACAGGTCCTAATAATTCCATCGATGTTCAGCCTTCAAAAACCTCAGCCCTTCGCCCGCTTCCTCCAGCCCGACTTGTCTGGCCAATCCTTTGTCTTTACCTGGATCTTGTTCCAATTTGGATGTAACTTCTTCCGACCCCATCCTTAATGGGATTCCCTGTGCAAATCAATTTTCTGTTTTGGCTCAACCAGAATTGGCGGGTGACAAACAGTTTTTGCCTCCTGTGGTTCTTAACTCCATTGTGATCCTCCTAGTGAAGACGTTTCAACAATGGTGTCTAGTTTGAAACGTGAAGTTGGGGAATTGAAGAGTTTACTGTTTGAAGTTTTAAAACTTCTTAAAAAACCTGAATCAACTTCTCAGTGCACCTCGCTTGCAGCGCCAGCACAAGCTTCTTGTCCTTCGGTTCCTGTTGCCATGCCAGTAGATTTTCCACTGCCACGAGAAGCTGACAAGGGTCCAAGTTGCAGATCTCATCACAGAAACCATCTGACCTTAGTTTCAGCTCCTCTTAGCTTTGATTACCCTAGGGCCCACTCTATACATGTGTCCAATCAAAATTGTATCTTCATGTGCAATGTACCCCAACTTACACCTCACAAGAGGGAAGTCACTTCCTCTCTTATTAATAAGGCATCATATTGGATTCACCACACCAGGGGCTGCGGCTCTATTATTCATGCTGACATTGTTTTTGCTTCACGTGTTCGAGGCTGCCTTGGGGGGTGGGATACCATTAAACTTAATCTTGCTAGCCCCGCTCTCGTTAAGGGGCTCTTGCAGATGGAAGCTCGTAATCCACCAAGAACGGACCTTGACATATTTTTTAGAGAAAGCTTGCCTGTTTTGGTACATAAGATTTTGTCCTCTTGTCACCTAGGGCTATGACAATTCCTTGCAATGTTCCTGCTCGTGCTGCTCCCCCTGGTTTGCTGCCTTTTCCCGGTGATGGGGCTGCTATGGTCTGTAACATTAAAGGTGTTAACACCCTAGACTCCATTTGCCCAGGGGATACATCAGATGTGGATTGACTACGCCATTCTACCTCTGACAAACACAGTGTTCCACATCATCAGGAAATGCCTCCTCTAAGATCTCCACTTGGCACGGGTGTCAATACCACAGGGGCCCCACTTTGCATCATCAATGCGATCTCCAACCCAGTTCTTGATGTTGACTCGTGTAATCTAGGTTGTAGTACCACACCAGGGAAATTATTGTCGTGGAACGTAGCTGGTATTAAGAGCAAATTATCTGATCCAGAGTGGGGGTCTTATGTTGATTCTTTTTCCATATGCATGTTCCAGGAAACCTGGTCTAAGGATTGCATGTATAGGCAAGGTTATTGCTGTTTTACTAAAAAGGCAATCCAATCCACTAGGGGAAGGGCGATTGGGGGTCTATGTACTTGGGTCAAGTTGATGAGGTGGGCAGGGTAAAGGAAATTGCTGTTGATTCTTGCGATATTCTAGCAACATCAATATGGCCAATTTCAGGCGTTCCCGTGTTATGTATTAACATTTATAATAGACCAGGTCCTTCTAATCTTCAGTCTGACACTATTCATCTGTTGCACAACCTCCTATCTGAATTCCATTCTAAATATCATGTTATTATTGCAGGTGATTTTAATGCTCAAATTGAATTAGACTCATCTTTTGCTGAGTCTATGCAGGCTGAAGATGAAATGTGGAATGTCCCCCCGCTTTCAATTCAACCAGTTTTGTGTATCCCTCCCCCCAGGGCGCTGCAGATAATAGATCTTGCAGTAACATACGGCCTCCGTTTCGGAAACGGTCGATTCCCAAATGACAATCCTGCCAAATCTACTTTTTTCAGAGGCTCTTACAGCAGTATTCTGGATTATGTCATTCTTGATCTACGAGTCTGGCACTCCATAATTGATGTAGAGGTGGGTTCTAGGTGTACTAGTGATCATGCCCCTCTTCAAATTGTATACAATGCAACTCTTTTTAAAGGGCACGCACCACTCTACGCCTTGGATGCTTCTAAAGATCTGCTGGAATTATCTAGCAATAGGCGCGTGGTGAGATGGTCTTCGTTTTCAAAATCCAATCTGCTTAATGATAAGCTTTGCGCCTTTGTTTCCTGCCACCAGCTCTTTGATTAATCTACTGTATTTTCTCCCTCAGAAGTTATGTCTTCTCATGTGGCTCTTTTTGCGGATCTTAAGGAGCTTTTTACTAAAACTCCTACAATACATAAGAAACTCCCTGTACCAAATTGCAAATGGTTTGATAAGGAGTGTCTGGAGGCTAAGAGCCTTCTATTCAAAGCCCTAAAGTCAAAATTCCGGGACGCCATTGTACATGTGAGACGAAACTATGTTTCTACTTGCAAGTCATCTAAACTTAAATATGAGGAAAATCTATGGAAGTGTTTGGCGGAGGCGGCCAGTGCTTGCGATGTCAAACTTTTTTGGTCTCTGGTTTCACGTAGAGATCCTGCCCTGTTATCCATTCCTGAGTGTCACATTGATGCAGAAACCTGGCTCTCCCATTTTGGGGATCTGTATGGGTCTAGCCCGGACCTGGACAACACTCCCACTGATCCTCTATTGTGTCTTTCTGCTGTCCCGCCTTTTACATTAAAAGAAACAGAGCTGGCTATTTGTGCCCAAAAAATAGGGAAGGCTCCTGGTTTAGACGGCACCCCTTCGGATTTGTATAAATCAGACTTATCCGTATGGACCCGATATATTAATAGGGTATCGAATAGTGTTTTGACAACTCAATCTTTCCCGGACCTTTCGATCTTTCGTGGAAGGTGGCAATTATTGTCCCCATTCACAAAAAAGGAGACGAGCTCCCCAGGGAATTATAGACCTATCAGTCTATTAGACAACCTGCAAAAAATATTTTCTTTCCAGCTTCTATCCAGACTAAAGAACTGGATAACGAAAACCCAGGTTTTAAGTCATCTTCAGGCTGGATTTAGGGACAAGGTCAGTACCATAGATCAGTTCTTCCGACTTACCACCATCAAGTGGAAGATCGTAGACGCAAATCGAGGCCACTTATTTGTGGCCTTTGTTGATTTGAAATCTGCGTTCGACCTTGTCCCGCGTGCCAAGCTCTGGGAGGTCCTGAGTACCATTGGAGTTCCGGGCTCTATGATCAACATCATTAAAGATCTTTATTCTGATCATTACGCCAGAGTTCGTTGGGGTTCGGCTGGCGATTTGTCCTCAGCTTTTCCTACAGCCCGTGGTGTGAGGCAGGGGTGCGTTCTTGCGCCTACCTTATTTTTACTGTTCATTAATGCATGTATTCCACACCTCTTAGATTCCCATGGAGACGCTCCCAGTTTGGGTGGGCAAAAGTTCCCTTGTCTTTTGTTTGCGGATGACACCCTGTTACTCTCACGAACTGCCATGGGCCTTTCAAGATTGCTTTCCCGTTTTACGGAGTTCTGCAAGGACCACGGGTTGGAAATCAACTCAGCAAAAACAAAATACATGGTCTTTGGGGACAATAGGCGCAGAATGAAGAGGCCGGTGTACCTAGAAGGTGTTGCCCTGGAAAGAGTGGGCACCTTCGACTATTTGGGTATTAAACTGGAAGACTCGCATCTTTGGCATGCTCATCGCCAGAAATCTTTACTGTGCTTGAAGCAAAGGGTGGGTGGCATTGTAAGATTTGCCTCTAGATCTCCCAAATTTGCAATGCCTCCTGCCCTTGAAATATACAAATCTCAATCCGGGGGGGGGGGGGCTATATGGTGCCGAACTCTGGGGCCATTGTAACCTGGTGAACTTGGCAAGGGCAGAAAATCAATTCTTGAAAATGTTGCTAAAAGTTCCTTCTAGCACTCCATCTCTGCGCATCCGAATGGATCTAAATCTTTTTTCTATATTGCAGATTGCCGCTTTAAGGCCCTTGTTATTCTGGATCCGGCTTTGGTCAACAGATGCCCTAGTTCCATTTCGTTGCGGGCTTCTTAATTTGGTGGGCCATAACATTATCATCAAAACCAAATGGGTCTTTAACTCACCTTGGTCTAGGGCCCTATTGGTTGGACCCATCTTCCATTCCCAAAAATGCTGTACAGGTACTGAAGGATGCTTTTTGGCACAACGTCCAGATTATGCAATTTGTTAAGATTGTCCCGCTGTCTATGTCTGATAGTTATTTATCAATCAAATGTCATTATGAATTTGAGCCCTTCATGGACACTGTACTATCTCCATTTGCACGAGCTCTTTTTGTTAGAGTCAGAGTAGGGTCTCTCCCTTTATGTTCTTTAACGCACAAATGGCCTAGTTCCACTAATAGATCCAAGTTCTGCCCGATGGGTTGTAAAAGTGAAGAGTCTGTCTCACATGTTTTTTTTATTGCCATGCATACCTCAAACAAAGAGCTCTTTGGATCATTCCGCTTTGTAAATCTATAGGTGTCAGGTCTTATCTTCATGCTGAGAGAATTTTAAAATCTGATCCATCTGTCCAGGTAGTTTTACCAGTGGCAAAATTTCTCGAAGCAATTTGGCGTCTTAGATTAGTTATTTTAAAGAATAAGATTGGGTAGCTAATTTTTAGATTTATTTATGTATATTTATTGATTCTTGTTGTTTGATTTTAACACTCTTTTTCTAGCATAAAGATATTGTTTTACTATATTATTGAGTATCTGTGGACCCTGAGAATTGGTCCCTGGTTGAGGGGTCACTTTTATTGTTAAAAGACACATCCTTTGATATTTTGGTTGGATCTTAATTTTCCTTTACTTCCTAATTCTTTATCATGTACGCATTTTTAGTGTTTCTTAATCTTAAATGTTATTGTCTGTATTGTACTTTTATGGTATGTTTTTACTTACCGAAATAAAGTTAAAAGTTAAGTTAAGTTAACTGTAGTTGTTCACCAGAGTTGATGCAGATATTGCTGTACATCTCTAGACACATGTATTTCTGGATTGTATCCTTCATTGGTAGAGATCAAAAAGTGTCATCTGCTCCCTTTGAGCCCCTTGAACAGGCTGGTGCCAAATTTGTTACCCTCAAAGTGGTGTTTCTAGTGGATAGCACTTCAGTTAGGAGGCAAGGGGAATTGGCTGCTCTTATGGCAAGAGAACCTTTCCTCACTTTGTTTGAGGATGGGGTGGTGATTTGTCTAGATCACTCTTTTGTTTCCAAGGTGGCTTTGGCCTGTCACAGGAACAAGTAGGTTGTTTTGCAGTGCTTTTGGAAGTGTCTGAGGCTTCCCAGGAATTTGGTTGGCATCTCTTGGCTGTTAAAAGGACATTACTGGTCTATTTGGATATGACTACATCCTTCTGAGAATTTTACTCTTTTTGTTTCCTTTGGTTCATCTTGTAAAGGTGATTAGGGTTGCTTGGTTTTTCATTTGTAGATGGATCAAGCAGGCCATTTTCCTGGCATGCTCTGTTTCTAGAGTCCCCCTCCCCAAAGATGGCTCTCTGGTGTACCACTAGGAGTCTTTCCTTCTCCTGTGCTAAGTTAAGGGGCGTGTCCATTGCTGAAATTTGTAGAGCTGCTACTTGGGCAGATCTGAATAGTTTTGTTCAGCATTATCACCTTCAAAATGTTCTGCATGCTCGGTGTCACCTTCAGCCTGCACAGAGAGGACTTTCATAGGGGCTTGTTTCAGGACAGGCTTGAACAAGATGTTTCTTCCAAAGTCAAGGGCCAGGACTTTGAGAGACATGGTGTCCCAGGCAATTCAGAGGCAGTCTCTATCTGTTCATAGTTGGCTGGGCCTTCAGGGTCATATGGCAGCTTCTGTGTTCACAGTTCCTTGGGCCAGATTCCATCTTCCCCTCTTTGCAGCCACCTTCATGCATTCTGGGTTCCTTCTTAAGGAGACTTAGACATGATGGTTGCTCTGTCCCCCCAGATCAAGGAGGATCTGTCTTGGTGGCTTCTCCTGGAGTCATTGTCTGGGGGATAGAGCTGTAACCAGAACCCCCGAACTCCCATTGATTCTGACAAGGGATGGCAGCTCTTTCAAGTGGGGAGCAACTCTGCAGCTGTCCTCCACACAAGCTTGTTGGTCTCTGGGGGACAGCAGTTGGTCTTTTAACTGGAGAAATTGATGGCTGTCAGGCAAGCCCTGTTGCATTTTCAGGATGTCTTGTTGAGGACATCATGTGCTGGTGAGAACAGAAAATACAGTGACAGTAGTTTACATAATCAACCAGAGGGGGACACCAGTTCAAGGTCCCTGAATTTAGTGGCCAGACATTTGATGGGAGGGGCAGAGATCAGTCTTCTTTCCATTTCAACAGTCCACGTCAGGGGGATGGACAATGTGATTGCTGGCTATCTCAGTCGGATTTCCCTCTGCCTTGCAGAGATGTCTCTGAAGATGTCAATTTTCAGGGAAATATGTCAGAGGAGTTGGGTTCCTTTTCTGGATCTTTTTGCCTCCCTAATCAATGCTTAACTTTGGAGGTTGCGTGCAAGGACCCCACAGGAAGAAGCATTGGGGTGGATGCCTTACTGGAATCCCGGCCCATCAAGCTTCTGTGTAAATTCCCTCCTTTTCCCCAGATTTCCAGGCTTCTGTGCAGGCTCCAGAGAGCGGACAGGGTAATGGTCCTGGTGGTTCCATTGTGGCCCAGGAGGGCATGGTTTCTGATTCTCATGCCCCTGGCCCCTCAGAATCCTTGGTTGCTTCCTCTATGTCCCTCCCCCTCTCAGGCATTCTACCAGAATTCTCTTCCAGACGCTGCAACTATTGGTTTGAAAGTTGACAGGAGGGGTTTAAAGCATAAGGGATTGGCAAATCACCTAGCAGTGGCAGCTCAGAATTTATGCTGTTCTTCCACACTGCGCTCTTACGGGCACTATTCAGCACATTTCCAGTCTTGGTGTGCAGATCATTCTGCCTCTATATTTGCTTGTTCTGTTCCGGAGGTGTTGCAGTTCCTTTGGGATGTGTAGGAGAAACAGTTGTTGGTTTCTACTTTGTGAGCCACGTGGGCTATTATCAGGGCTTTCCAGATTTCTTGGGGCAATTTGGGTGATTCTGATGCTTTGGTAACCTGATTGTTGAAAGGATTTTCTCAGTCCAGACCACTGTGTAACCCTCCTTTTCAATTGTGGAATCTACTGTTGGTGCTTAAGCTTTTAACCTCTGCTCCCTTTGAGACCCTTGAGCAGGCAGATATTAAATGTATTACCCTCAAGGTGGTGTTTCTGGTGGCTATCACTTCGACTATGAGGACAGGGGAATTTGTTGCTCTTATGGTAAGAGAACCTTTCCTCACTTTGTTTGTGGATCGGGTGGTGTTTTGTCTGGATCTCTCTTTTGTTCTGAAGATAGCTTTGGCCTGTCACAGGAATAAGGAAGTTGTTCTGCCAGTGCTTTTGGAAGTGTCTGAGGCTTCCCAGGAACTGGGTTGGCATCTGCTGGCTGTTAAAAGGGCATTACAGGTCTATGTGGGTAGGACTGCATCCTTCCAAAAAACAGACTCTCTTTTTGTTTCCTCTGGTTCATCTCATAAGGGTGATAAGGGTTGCTTGGTTTCCATTGGTAGATGGATCAAGCAGGCCGTTTCCCTGGCACACTAGTTCCACCACCCCCTGCCCCCCGCTCCCCCCCTCCCCCCAAGGTGGTACTCAGGCACACCACTAGGAGTCTTTCCTTCTCCTGGGCTGAGTCAAGGGGTGTGTCCATTGCTGAAATTTGTGGAGCAGCTGCTTGAGCAGGTCCAAATATTTTTGTTCAACATTACCGCCTTCAAAATGTTCAGCATGCTCATAAGAACTTTGGCCTTGGAGTCTTAGACTCGGGTTTGCCCTAATTTTCTTCTGTCTAATTGCAATTGTTTTTTTGATATTAAACATTTTTGGCAGCAGCATTTTGATTTGATTTTGTCCAGTATGTTTTGGGCTATGGGAGTCTGCAGATCTTGTTGGGACCTATTTGGTATTCCTCATGAGAAATGAATAGGACAGGGTCACAAGGATGAAGCAGTACTGGCTTAATTACTTACCAGTAATCTTCATTATGCTTAGTCCTGTTTGTCCACATCCCATTCATTATGCCCCTCCCGGAGACTGAGACCTTCATACGCTGGAGGGAGCTCGGTATTCCAGGAGGAATGCTGGGTGAAATGTACTCTTATAGGTTATTGCCTATGAGAGAGAGCAACATTTTTCAAGTATTTCCTATTCTTTGTTATGTCTTATGAAGTAGATTCACCTCATGAGTAAGGAATGGGACAGGAACAAACAGTACTAAGAGTAATGAAGATTACTGGTAAATAATTAAGCCATTAGTGTAGTCCATCTTAGCACTGATGACCTCTGCCGATAACTTGTTGAGGATGTGAATGTATTCAAAGTATTACAACCAAACTTAATTGAAAACCAGGAAGACAATTCTACATTCTAGGGCAAATGTTGTTGTATCAAGACACTCAGGAACAGCTAAGACAATATCACATACGTGCTTCTCAACTCATCCGCCAGTAGGTGACAATCAGCCTATTCTCCAATACCGACCCTGCCACTGGGAACAACTGACTCCAATATGTGATTTGCACTGTAAATAACTTAGGTTATAACTTCCTAGTATAGGGTGCAGAATTTACAACCCTTGGGAAGATAGAAGGAGAAGGTTAACTGGGCTTTGCTGGGATTCTAACTTCTGACTTGCCGATCCACGCTTTCTTCCAGGAACAAAACTTCACCTCATTTAGCTATTTCTCCATCAAGCGACTCAGTTACCAGCAAGAAAAGTGAATCACAAAACACATAACATATAAAACGAAAGCTGCTCTGTTCAACATGCCATGCGCGTGAATCATTTATCCTATGGATTTTAAGTATACAGAGCAAAATAGAGAGCTGAGAGTTAATGTCATACTTTGCTAAAAAAAAAGCCTCCTACTAAAATTGAGAGTCTCAACTCTACAAAAGGTTGAGAGGTATGCACATACATTTACACAGAATCCTTGGGCCCTTGGTCTCATACTGATCAGCTCTGAAACAATATACCCATTGCATACGGCTGATTAAGTCATCGAAGCGCCGACCAAAGCAAGTGTCTGTATTGTACTCTATGGCAGTTTCAATATACAGCACTCATTCCCACTATTTGGGGGAGCTGAAGCACTTGCCTACATGAGTAGCATGCTACACTGTGTAGGGTGTGTGGTTGGAAGGATGTTGTCTTTGTTTTGAACCCACGTGGGAAGTGTTTCCATGTCACGCATGATGGCCACCAAGGTGTGGTTATCATGTTAATGGACACAGTGCCTAGCATTGTGCTCGATGACCAAGTGTGAAAGACAGGCCCACAGTTTGGCGGTTTTCAGCATGCTGATATCTTCGAACAGCTCAAGGGATCCTTTTATGGTATTTCGTATGCTACAGTCTGCTTAGCTGGTTACTGCACTAGGTTGTTCAATATGAGAAATTATATATAGTAGTGCTTCTGAGCTGGCAGGGTTGGAGAGAGAGAGAAACGTGGAAAGATCTGTTGGAATCTGCATTTTTTTATCGTCCTTTGTCTGAGTGTCTTTGTGAGATGTAAAGTCGTTAAATCCACTTCAATTGCTAGAGCGAGGGATTGTTGACTCCACTGTTGCTGACAGTGGCTGTTGAAATTAAAAAACACTCTAGTGACAGATGTAGATTAGTCTGGGAACTTAAAGACCCTAGAATTGGCCTTGGATGTCTTCTCAAATACACCTGATGGTGGTTATTGGCTGTTTAGCAGAGGATTCTGGGAAGCTATGTTTACCTGTTATCAGCATCTCTGTTCTTCCACTAAGAATCGTCTGCTGAAACCATCCCACCCTGCTGCAGAGCCCCCTCGCTGATTTGATGTTAGCTGTTTAGTGGCTAACCGCAGTTTGAGGGCAGCTTTGGCGGATTGCCCAAGAGATGCTAATGAGGTTTGGGATGCTAGGCAAGACTATAAGCGGTCTCTCAGGAATAGGAAATATTTTCTGAACAAGAAGAATTGGGAAATGTTGAAATTAGCAGCAGTCCAGAATAGTAGTAAAGTATTCTGGGAGGTATCCAACAGGCTTCGTCAGCATGATGCTCCTCGTGACCCACTTTCGGTCTGTAATATTTCTGGCCAAGAGTTGGTTAAGCATGTTACTCCTATTTACCAGCTGTCCATAGACAAGGCATACAACGATAGGTTGCTCGCACATCTTGCTAATTCTTCCCCCTCCAGATTTCCCTTCAGGAAGTAGAGGAAGCCAATATTCAGAGCTCAAACAGTAAAGCTCTGGGTCCTGCTGGGATTCCAAAGGATGTAATTAAATATAATGTAGATCTTTGGAGGCCCTGGCCTACCTATTTGTTTAATAATTTGTTGTGCAGTAGGGTCCCGAATTCGTGGGTCCTCTCTACAATAGTCCCCTTTTTAAAAAGGGAGACAGAGGGTCCCCCAAATGTTATAGACTTATATCCTATATCAGTAGCTCAGTGAAAATCATGGGGAGGATCATTGTTAATCGCCTGCAGTCCTGGGTTAGTGACAATAATATCCTGTCCCCTGGGCAATATGGCTTCCGTCTGGGGCTAGATACAGCGGAGCGGTGTCTGAATCAGCACTTGATTGTGAGTAAATTTACCATCGCCTGGCGCTGCCCACTGTACCTGGCTTTTATCTTTCGCTTTTGACTGCGTGAACAGGGCCAAGCTTTGGTTGATCCTTCTCAGCCTGGGGGCAGAAAATCTCCTGGTAAACTTCCTGTACTTTCTCCATGAAAATATAGAGGCCAGAGTGTGATAAGGCCATGATGGTGTACTTTCTGATGTCTTCCCCTTAGCTAGAGGGGTGCATCAGGGGTGCATATTGGCACCCCTGCTTTGTATCATCTACACCAATTAATTATGCACACACCTGTCTATTTCTACCAAGGACATACTGAAAATTGCTAGTTCAATTATCCTGACATTATTATATGCTGATGATGCTGTTTTAATGGCTCGGATACCTAGGGGGGTTATTACAACTTTGGAGGAGGTGTTAATCCGTCCCAAAAGTGACGGATATACCACCAGCCGTATTACGAGTTCCATAGGATATAATGGACTTGTAATACGGCTGGTGGTATATCTGTTACTTTACCGTCACTTTTGGGACGGATTAACACCACCTCCAAAGTTGTAATAACCCCCATAGTGCCTAGCTTATCTTGGTAGAAACTCTTATTTCTTTAATGGGTAATTTGGACATGACAATGAACTATGGGAAATCGCATGTAAAGGCCTGTCAGCCAGGTAGGAGAATTCAGTCATCCTTAAAGCTGCAGGACCATTCTCTAAGCTCCGTACAGACTTTTTGTTACCTGGGCATTACCTTTGACTCCTACAACTCTTGGCTACCACATGTGAATGCAGCTTGCATGAAATTAGGGAGTGCGGTTGGACAGAGCAGGTTTTTAGTAAGCACTCTGTTAGTAATTATTTTATTACACTAGCTACAGGAGATCTGGCATTTTACTTAACCCCGGAGCTCTCAGTGTGGGAGAGGTCCCTTTTATTTAGCTGTAGGTCAGGCACTGTGTGGCGCCTTTTGTGCTTTTCTGATGAAGCATCGGTGTGGGACAGTGATCTATCAGTATGTCATTGTGAATGGCTGGCTGAGCAGTCGATGTTACATGTTATGCTTTTTTTGCAAATTTTATCCTTGTTTCTCTAACACTGTTAAGCATATTTTGATTTTGTAGGCATTTAAAAAACATAGGGATGCCCTACTGTATCTCCAGATGTTAAGTAGCCCTGACATTTGTCTTACTGTATGTAGCTTTCTTAAAATGTCTTTACGGTAATGGCAGGAGAAGCTGTTTGCTGCTTAGTGAATGCACTGTATATGGTAGCCCACCTTGCACTGATGTTATGTTTTACCTGACTTTGTAATAATGTGTAATGTATATATATATATATATATATATATATATATATATATATATATATATATATATATATATGATTTGTTCCTATGTATTGGGATGATCCTTAGCCTTTTAATAGCCCTTTGTGAAGCAAGACACTATTGTTTTTAACCATAGATTTTGTAATATTTATGTTAGTATGGTGAGTCTTTTGTGTATCTTTGTTGAATTGTAATATGCTCTTTTATGATCTTTATCTCAAGATGGAATAAAGATAATCTGACTAGACTTAACTTGACTTCACTTCCTACAAGCTCCACCACCGCTGAGATGAAGTAAATGCAAGGCAACCATCTTTCCTTCAACAGCAAGCATCAGGATTAAGGGAAGATTTTGGCTTCCACAAATGGCATCAAACAAATTACCTGCGTCTGCTACATAAATAAAGACCAGGTGGGGAACTTCTGGCCCAAAAATAAGGATTACATTTAAGAACTCTAAGCAAAATTACATTTAAATACAAGGAACAAACTCTACTGAGGGCACCGACCATCACTCACATCTAGGTGATTGTCGCTGCTTGAGTCTAATGTGTAGTAACATTTACAAGTCAGTCTTCTTGGAGGGGGCTAGGAACACCAAGGAAGAGGTACACAAGAAGTAGATTGGGAACTTTAGCATATTTGTTTGCTTGGGCAGGGTTAGGGACATGCAGTAGCACAAGACTCTAGTGCTTAACTTTTCAACTTTAACTGTTGAGCATTCATCTGCTGCAAGTGGTTGCTCCTACTGCTACCCTGAGCTTGCCCCCCTTTTTGCCTAAAAATGATTACACGTTGAATGTCTTTATGTATTCCTCCTCTGCTA
Organism: Pleurodeles waltl; assembly: GCF_031143425.1. Classification (NCBI taxonomy): domain Eukaryota; kingdom Metazoa; phylum Chordata; class Amphibia; order Caudata; family Salamandridae; genus Pleurodeles; species Pleurodeles waltl. The sequence continues at coordinate 442,435,441 of NC_090443.1, read as the reverse complement.
GACAACAGCTGGAAGTAAGCATGCAGGCACAAAGTAATGTACAGCTGCTCATTTGTTTGTCTCTTTAATGCAATTCTAATGGTGAAAGACCACAACCTGCCATTGGTATGACATGGCAACCCATTTCTGTGTCCGAAGCATGATGTTCCAAATGTTTAAACTGCAGACTTAAGTCCGACTGATCCCTGGGGGGTGCAGTTTTGTAGTATCCGTCTTAATGAGCTACGGATTATTTGGTGGATGAGACCGGAGTGCTAAACCAAACTGCGTAGTTACACAATTGGTACAGGCCCAGCAAATGTGAGTGTGTTGTAAGCAGCCAAAAGAAATTGCTTAGATTATATTTTTTAGTTGTTACAAGAATCATATTGGCCAATTGCAAACGTTTTTACAGGACTACCTCATAAATGTATTCTACACACCTGCGTCTGTAGTATTGGTTTCATAGGGAGAAGAAACAGGTTAAGAGTCTCATTCCAAAATTGATGCATCCTCTGTCCACCTACCTCATGGTGCCCATGTTCCATTTAAAGGTGGGAAAAGCCAGTATGTTTCCACCAATGGAACTTCAGCTGGCTATGCACCAGCTAGCTCCAGCTGGCAGCCCATATGCCACTGGGGCACTAGACTGCAGCAGACCTGCCAATTCACACGGCCATCCGGCCCCCTCCTCACATGGTGATACTTATATTCAAGTTGGCAGGACTTTCACAGTGACCGCAGTGATAGGGCATTTTTAAATTATGAAAATGAATGCAATTAACATGTAAAAATAGCTAGTAGGCCTCAGGTGAAAAGCCATATTTTTAAATAAGTGAGAGCACTGGGCTGTCACATATACACCTATTAGGCTTAAACTGCTGAAATTGCCCTTTTTGTTACAGGCTGACCTGGTTAAGAATGTGAAATGTTAAACGTTTTTACAAAACTGACAGTATTAAATGTTATGACTTGATGTAAAAGATGTTAGATTTTGACCTTCTGATAGGTTTGTTTATTCACAGAATATAATATTGTATTTAAGGGGGTCATTCTGACCCTGGCGGTCTTTGACCGCCAGGGCCACGAATGACGGAAGCACCGCCAACAGGCTGGCGGTGCTTCTTTGCCCATTCTGACTGCGGCGGTAAAGCCGCGGTCAGAAAACCGGGGCCGGCGGTTTCCCGCCGATTTAGCCCCGGTTGGGCGAATCCATTCGGAGCCGGCTCCTGTGTTGCAGCCCTCCTTCCTGCTGGGCCGGCGGGCGCTAACATAGTTAGCGCCCGCCGGCCCAGCGGGAAGGTCTGAATGCCGTCAGTGGTCTTTTGACCGCGTAGCGGGCAATTGGCGGTTCCCGCCTGGCGGGCGGCGACCGCCGCCCGCCAGCGTAGGAATGAGGGCCTAAATGTTTTAGAACACTGGAATGTTGGGAGCTCCATTGAAGACAAAGGAGCAGCATTGGCCTACATAAACGGTATACGCCTGCTGCCGTCAACATTACAATGTAGTAATAAACAACCTCTTCCTTTCTCTTGCCAAATACATGGAGTGGGCAGGGGAAAGCGAAAGGCAGAAGCTGTGCTACCAGACACACAGGGGTCTTCCCCTCCCTCCTCCTCAACGTCACTGGAGCATCAGAGTGAGGGGTAATGCTGCTCAAATCCTGAGTCTCCCTGGCTCTGCTGAACGAAACAAAAAAAAACAGTTTAGCCAAGCTGGGGAAAACAAGGGGCTGACAGCTCTTTCTGTGGCTGTGAATGTTCAACAGCTAACAGCCGTGGACCTGCGTCTGGCTTTTACATGTTGAACAATCACACCAACAGCTATGTATCAAAGGCGTCGGGGCATCAGGAATTTCAACCCCCTCAAGCTCTGATGCCTTTGCTTTTTATGATTAGGACATTCTGCCCTCTAGGGGCCGAATGTTCTAATAGCCTTATAGCCTACCATAGCTTGTTTATATTGGCTCGGGCCTTTAATGCTGTAGTGGGCCTTTAGTGGCTGTTATAGCCTGCTATGGCAGGCTATAAAGCTATATTAGGTTAATGTTTCAAACATACAGTAGTTTATTAAATAAAATGAATGGGAAGCATGATTTAATAAAATGATGTAAAGGTTTAATCGTGAACTGTAGTTATTGTTAAGGAATAACAGTGGGGGCTCTCCTGAGTTTTTACTAAATGTTTTATAAAATGTTTCACTTGCGAAATTAAATCTGCAGGTTATTGTTCTTCGGCTGAGCAGATGACAGACGTTTTCCTGTTCCCATGAAGACACCACAAGCTGATTGGTTGTTCAGGTAAAAAGATGGAGAATTTTGTTGCAAATGTTTTGATATGTAAACATATAAGTGTGTGTTCCTAGAGTAGGTGGAGATCGATTACTTCTTGACTTCCATTCAGATCTCACCTCTGACTCTCCTGGACTCTGTTCAAGAAGGGTTCTCAGATTCACTCTGAGCGACCCTTTCATTTTCCCTGCCTGAAAACTATGCTGCTTTGAGATTTTACTCAGTTTCTTGAACTTTTCTTTTTGGGAAGTTCTGTATTGAATAATATTTGATATTTGGTGCTAAAACATCATGCTTTCACCTTTATTTAGAACTCTGTATGGGTTTTGGCTGACATTTTCTCTGTTCCACCAATCTTAGAAAAGGGACTTTTCCTTTATGGAACTTGTTTAATTGCTATTATTTTGATATTGATCATTATGAATGCTTATTAATATTGATTTACATTGATGAGAGTAACTGCAGAGTCAAATACAAATTGAGAATATTGAGACATTAAATAAAGCTTTGAACTCACACAAACTGTCATCATTGACTCCCAAGTTTACAATTGAAACTGTGATAATTATTTGATTTGATTTTCAGCTCCTGATAAATTCTCACTTGCGTACAAGGTCTGTTGGCCTGGACTGCGGGGATTTCTGTTCTGATTGAGTTGGCAAGATTAACACCATAAACCAAATATTTAACTAAAACCCCCGCTGCGCCAGCAGCACCACCCTGTTTAGATCTCCGTGCCCGCTCCACTATTGTGCCCTAAAAAGGCAAAACAAACAATGGCCATGATACACAGGGAGAAAACTCCCTGCGCATCAAGTCAATTTTTTTTTAAAGAATTTTCATTTACTGAGTGAACGCAAACTGCCTTCAGTGTACCCACTACAACAGCAAAGCGAAGCCACAGAGATCTCCACCATGCAGGCAAGGATCTCCCAATTATTGCATGTAGTCCTTTGCCACAGAAGAAGAGGTCAATGTCTCTGCCTGGCTGATGGGCCACCTGGTGTGATTTAAGTGAGTACCCAAGTACTCCGTGCCATCTGTGGCCTCGTTCCCCTAATTGGTCATGGAGCTTCATGATGACTGGCAATATATGTACGATACAAAGGTGCAAGGAAACTGAAGGGGCCCCCCTACAAAGAGCATGTAGGGGCCCCCTCCGGACTCATTCAGGCCAGGTTCTGTGCTGAGGGGGGACCCCTGGAGTTCAGGGGGGATGTGGAGGCCTTTGTTACGCCGCTGGTACGATACAAGATGCCTTGTCCATTATATGCATATATATAGTTCAGGAACTGAGGCGTTGACCTTAGAAAAGGAGATTGCCAAAATACATTCTAAAAGTTTTCATTCAGCAGAAATTAGACACGAAGAGATTCTGATTGTTACAAAATTTAACAGCAGCTCTGTAACACCATGCTCAGCAGGCTCCCTTGGACATACAATGATCATTATTGCATATGAACAGAAATTGAATTCTGTATCTGCTGAGGGTAACATAGTTTGCACTTAGGAGGGCTACTTTGCCTAAGTCTTCCATTAACATTCAGGAGATATTTTATCATTGCTGAAACACTCTCTCTATGGGCCAGATGTATGAAAATGCAATTTTGCATTTCTTCATAGAAATCTCTATTTAAGAAATGCAAAATGTAATATACAAAGATACTGATTTTTTAAACAGTTATTTCTACAAAATAGGAATCGCTATTAGGAAATCACTATTAAGAAATCCTATTGCATTTGGTTTTGTATTTCACAAATAGTGGTTTCTTATTAGGACATTGCTATTTTGGAAATGCAAAACCAAGGATAGCAATGGGCAAAAGTCCCCCATTGGTGCACCCCAAAATGAAGGGTGCACCTGTAGATCACACATATGCCCAAGGGGCATGTGTGGGCTCTAATGCATTAAAAAAAGCACGTTGAAAGTTTTTTTTAAATTGTACCTTGTTACCATCCACTTCAAGTCAATGGTATTTGCATCTCCTAAATGCCCAAGTGGCAATTAGGAAATGCATGGTTCATCATAATAGGAATCACAAATAGGAAATCCCTATTTGTGATTTCTTATTCTGGGAATCGCAAATTGTGATTTCTACAGGATAGAAATTGCAATTTGAGATTCCTTAAAGGGCTTTGTACATTAGAAAAGCCCATTTTGCATTTCTTAATCCTAAATAGCGATTGGGACCATTAAGAAATGCAAAACTGGCTTTGTACATCTGGCCCTATATTCCAGCTGTGAGTCCAGTTTAAGTAAACTCACAGTGCCTCTTCACTCCCCTCAGTCTAGTTTTTCCTGGGGAAAGTAGATCTGATGAGGCTTGCTTGCGTTTTCTTTCAGCATAGAATGTAACATGTTAACATATATAGCACTAGGATCAAAGTTCCTTTCTTAGTTTTTTTCTGTTTGCTACCATCACAGTATCCAACTATAGCAATGTTCTTTTGCGTCCCTCAACATAAACAAAAGTACACAGTTCCGAGATTAGGAGGGGGAACTACCCGTCACCTAATTGAAAAAATCAACATTCACAGGTCAAAAGACACCCCAGAGAGTCAGGAACAAGAGCCCCCATTCACCATTAGGTGACATGCTTCATCGTAAGGCTTACCTCCACATCAGGCTGGTGCTGCAATGCCCACGGGCCCCTAAGGGGCTCTTTGCCGGAGATCTTGTGATCAGGATAGCCGAATGCAGTGAGAGGAGGACCAGCAAAAAGTGCAGTTAAAATTGACTGTAGGTTCGAAAATAGATTTACTAAAGACCAAAAGTGAATCTATATCAAGGTTAAAACAAAAAAAGGGAGAATCCTTGGTATAATGTCCAATCTTTCTCCTAAAGTGAATCAAGTTGAGGAGAAACTCTCCGGTTCTTCCGTGCCTAACTCCTAAAATGAGGAAACCTAGACCTGTGTGAGACCCATTTCCTACACTACAGAGTTAGCGGTCAACATGTTTCTCGCCCTATTTGTCCCTACGAATAAGTGGTGATTCTTCAAGACGAAAACAAACCTAGTGCTCACTAAGAATGAAGAACAGGCTCAAGTCCATAGATAGTGTCTGACTACTGAATCAAATACCTCCTAGCGGTGTCGATCTGGAAAAACAACAATTACAGATCGAACAAAGTAACTCAATAGTTATCAAAGGACATCTTAGAGATTTATTGTTCATTAACAAGCTGTGCCCATATGCACACACAATCGTGAAATGGTGAAGTCACACCCCTCTAGCCAAAACCAAGAGAGTGAAATGAATAGCTCAATCAGAGAAGAGAAACAAGAAGGGTCATGAAGGGTCTTTAGTAAGACAAGTCTAGCAGTTCCTTGCCCTCCTAATGTTTGAAACGGGCCCCTTAGGAATACATGAGTGCTGCTACTCCCTTACATAAAATATCTATGGAGATAAAAAAATGTCTCAATCAGTAAAGTAAAACATAGATGTCAGGCCTGGGATCTATAATTGCCACCTTCAGTTCTTTTCCCACAACCCAGTAGAGAACACACTTTGGGGGTCATTATGACCCTGTCAGTGAGTGGTAATGTGGCAGCAGTACCGCCAACAGGCTGGCGGTACATACCGCCACATTATGAGAATGGCGGGTTGGCTGCAGCCAACCGGCCACTTCTCTACTCAGACCGCCATGGTGGTAGCAGCAGCCGCCGGGCCGAAGATGTCAATCTCCAGCCCGGTGGCCTGCATAATACCGCCGGCGGCATTTTGAGCCAGCCTACCTCCATGGTTTTCGTGGCGTTAGCAATGTCACGAAAACCATGGAGGTAGGCCCTACCTGTGAAAGGGAATTTCTTCCCTGTCTCTGGTAGGCGGCTCACCCACCCCCCAACACTCCCCAGATGCCCCTCCACCCCCCTTCATCCAAACTCCCCAGATCCTCTCACCCCCCCTTCCAATCCTCACGTCCCCCCCTAAAACGCACACACCCGAAGACACGCACCATGCATACACCCACTCACTCACACTGGCATACACGCATACTTCCAGTCATGCTCGCACACATTCGTACACACATTCACACTGACATGCAGACACGTACTCACATTACCACAAACATTCTTGTGCTTGCAGTTTACAATGTATTAGTGCGTACAACGTGTAAGACTGGGATAAGGGCATAGAATTAGCATTAGGTGACACGCTAAAGAAGGGTGTAGATTATACTTTACCATTGGATTCCCTATGAAGTAGAGTATGTACAATGAGCGTGTTCAGGAATACACGACTGGTTTGTACTGACGCGCTTATGCACGGGCTGTAGATTATATCTTGCTACTAGGTGCCGTATTTGTCAACAGTCTCTACAATGGTAACTTCATTCTATCTTCTTTAGTCGCTTGATATTGACGCCTTAGATCGGTGGCACTTATAATGCAAAACATAAACATGGGCCTAACTAAAAACAAGGCAGCCATCTTAAAAGATTTCATTAAATAAATGCACTAAAACAGAGCAAGATAAGTAGGGTAAAAGTCACTGGGTGACGGGGGCATGAGTCTGCAAGCCAAAGGCTAAGCTAACTCCTGTATCCCATTGAAACAAACTAGGATTCACTACACCCTCCCCTTTCCCGTAACAAGTATGATGCCAGGAGATCTGGGCTACAAAAAGCTCAAATCATAAAAACTAGATAAAAATCACATTTAAAAAAAGTGTTAAAAATCAATAGCTAAAAACATACAAAGAGATATAGGTGGTCATTACAACCGTGGCGGTAAAAAAATTGCAATTACGACAGTGGCGGAAACCGCCAACAAAGACAGCCACTTTAACACTCCGACCGCCATGGCAGTACAAACAAACAGCGCGGCGGTCACCGCCAACAGACAGGCGGGAGACAATGTACCGCCCACACTATTACAACCCACCAATCCACCACCTTTTCTGGGTCGGATTCATTGCGGATAAAAACACGGCGGAAACAGGAATTTCAAAGGGAAAACGCTCACCTCTACACACCCCACGAGGAACGAGGACACCATGGACCCGGAACTCCAAATTCTACCTGTGATAGTCTTCCTGCTCCTCTACCAGGAGCACGAACGCCGGCGGCGAAGACCACGGTGAGTACTGCACCTACGACACAGGGGGGGAGGGAAAAAACAGGGACACACACACGCAACACCCCCACCCCCACCCTCACCCACTACAACACACACACTAATGCATATTAATACATCCCAGTTACACCCCCCAAACCTGTGAGTGTAACTATTGTAATATATTAAAATCAAGTAGGCAAATATATATATATATATATATATATACACCATTTACAAAATATATACCAAGCATAGTAGTCCAGGTAGTGCTCCAATTAAGTCTGTGGAACACTGGGCCCACACGGTATGGGCGAGGCCCACTCAAGATCCCCAACCATGACGGAGAGAACACTGCAGGGGCATCAGAGAGCAAATAAACAGGCACCTCAGGAAAGGGAAAGGGGGGGGCACCTCAGCCAGTTGAGTGCACAATGCCAAATCCACGAGGGGGCCACATGCCCACTGTTCAATCCTGGGGAGTGCAAAGCCACAGCCTCTCAAGTCTCTACAGTGGGTGGGTTTCCCACTGTTCCATCCTGGGTAGTGCAAAGCCACAGTCTCTCAAGTCTCTACAGTGGGTGGCTTGCTCACTGTTCCATCCTGGGGAGTGCAAAGCCACAGTCTCTCAAGTCTATACAGTGGGTGGGTTGCCCACTGTTTCATCCTGGGGAGTGCAAAGCCACAGTCTCTCAAGTCTATACAGTGGGTGGGTTGCCCACTGTTTCATCCTGGGGAGTGCAAAGCCACAGTCTCTCAAGTCTATACAGTGGGTTGGTTGCCCACTGTTCCATCCTGGGGAGTGCAAAGCCACAGTCTCTCAAGTCTCTACAGTGGGTGGGTTGCCCACTGTTCAATCCTGGGGAGTGCAAAGCCACAGTCTCTCAAGTCTCTACAGTGGGCGGGTTGCCCACTGTTCAATCCTGGGGAGTGCAAAGCCACAGTCTCTCAAGTCTCTACAGTGGGTGGGTTGCCCACTGTTCCATCCTGGGGAGTGGAAAGCCACAGTCTCTCAAGTAGATAACAGTCTCCACTGGTTCTGGAGGGGGCATGGTGCCCAGAGTGCTTCATCCTGCTAAGGACAGAGGTAGTGGATGGATCTCTCTACTGGTTCTGGAAGGGGCATGGTGCCCAGAATGCTTCATTCTGCCCGTGACGGACTCAGTAGCGTCAGTGCCCTTGGCGCTCATGGGCCAGCGGTGCTTGAGGCGGCAGTGCCCTGTTCAGTGGTGCTTGAGACATCGGTGCCCTGTTCAGCGGTGCTTGAGATGGCGGTGCCCTGTTCAGCGGTGCTTGAGACGGCGGTCTCCATTGCAGGGACTCAGCTGCTGGCGGACCTTCATGGCCCAGCGTGGCTTTTGCTGGCGGTCCTTCATGGCCCAGCGGGGCTTGTGCTGGCGGTCCTTCATTGCCCAGCGGGGCTTTTGCTGGCGGTCCTTCATGGCCCAGCAGGGCTTTTGCTGGCGGTCCTTCATGGCCCAGCGGGGCTTGTGCTGGCGGTGGCCTCCTGGGCAGCTGGGCTGGCAGTGGCCTCCTGGGCAGCTGGGCATGTGCTGGCGGTGGCCTCCTGGGCAGCGGGGTTGATGGCGGTCTTCTCCGCCATGCTGCTCTTCCCAGACTTGCCGGGTTTCTCGTGGTCCTTCCCCACCTTGGAAGGTGTCACAGCTGACTCCACACTCCCACCGGGACCCCCTGGGAGCGGCTTTGGTGGCTGGAGTCTTCCCCCTCTCCCGCCGGGCACTGGACAACTTCTGATGCTTCACAGGTGGGGGACTGTCTGTGCTGTGGCTCCATGCCACACTGGCTGTCCTGGTGGCCGGTGCACTCCACATTCCAGTGACTACAGGCACCACTGGTACCGGAGATGTTGTGGCTGAGGTGCTAGTTTGGGACCTATGAGACGGATGGGGTGGGGGAGGTGTGGGAAAGAGCTCAAGGTTGGACAGGAAAAGTTTTTTTGACACACTGGGACAGGTAGCTGGAGGGGGTTTGGGAGTGGAGGAAGAGGTTGTGGTTGTAGGAGGTGTTTGTTTGCTGACTTTGGGTGAAGGTGCATGCGCTGGGGGCTGTCGTGAGGTGGATGGCTGTTGGGTGGGTGTGTGCCTGCGTTTGTGTAACTTCGGAGGGGGCGTCACAGACACACTGGGAGAGGACACAGGGGATGTGTGAATGGTAGTAGGGGTGGTGACTGCACGTGAGCGGGGTGTGGTGGTGGGTGTCCTGGAGAGGGACGTAGTGGCTGTAGAGGTAGTGCTCGCAGGTGTGAGTGTAGACGAGACAGGAAGGGAGGAGGGAGATGAGGATGAGGGGGACACAGTGGAGGCAGTAGATGTTGGTGTGTATGCATGTGTGTGATGCTTGCATGAGTGCCTGTGGGATGTGTGGTGCTTATGATTGCCTGAGCTTCCCTTGTGTGTTGACGTGTGTGCATGCTGGTCTGTAGGTGTGCTTGGGATAGGGTGAGGTACAGGGGATTGGGTCGGGGTGGAGGAAGTTGGAGGGGGAGGCTAGACACGGGGACAATGGCTGCCATCAGTGCTGAGGCCAGAGTCTGAAAAGCTTGCTGAAGGGCCACCTGACCAGAATGAATGCCCTCCAGGAATGCATTGGTTTGTTGCAACTGCCTTTCTACACCCTGGATGGCATTCAAAATGGTAGACTGCCCAACAGTGAGGGACCTGAGGAGGTCAATGGCCTCCTCACTGAGGGCAGCAGGGGTGACTGGGGCAGGGCCTGAGGTGCCTGGGGCGATGGTGATGCCCACCCTCCCGGGTGAGCGGGCACGGGGCGAAGTCTGAGGGGCTGCTGGGAGGGCGGTGCTGGAAGGGGGGGTGGCGGCTGAACCTGTAGATGGGGGTGGCACAGATGTTGCCGCCACCACAAGGGAGCTCCCATCACAGGACGAGTCCGTGTCACTGGTCTCAGCTCCTGTCCCTGCCATGGAGCTCCCCTCGCCCTCCGTCCCACTGGTACAGGCCGATTCCGTAGTGTGGCCCTCCATGGCCATGTGGGATGCAGCCCCCTGGTGCTCCGGTGCCACTGCTCCTCTGCCCGATGATGCTAATGCACACAAGAACTGGGAGACCACAAAAAGGGGGGGACAACAGAAGAAAGATATGTTGAGTGCATGCATTACCACTACTGTTGGCGGACACGACAGACACAGAAGCCCCCTGCACTACGTCGTGCTCTTGGGCTCCACTGTTCAATTCCTGGGAAATGGCCTACAAGGCTATGGACGACATCTGCACACATAGATGACACAGGGGCATGACTAGGTGTAGTTGTCACTCTACAGAGGTGGGGTGGGGTGCCACATGGCCTGCCTTATGGAGGGACCTTGCCTACGGAACTCGCCCTGGCCTAGGGAAACCCACAGCCCACCTCCCCCATCCAGACCACTCCACTGCGCGCAAAGTCAGCAGAATGCAAGTGTACTCACCCCCTTGTGGCTGCTGTGATGCCCTCAAGTGCCCATCCAACTCAGGGTACACCACCGCCAGGATCCTGAACATCAGGGGGGTCATGGTGCGACGGGCACCCCTCCCACGTTGGGAGGCCATCCCCAGCTGAGCCTCCGCTGTCTTCTTGCTCCAGCGGCGAATGTCCTCCCATCTTTTCCGGCAGTGGGTGCTCCATCTGTGGTAGACCCCCAGGGTCCGGACGTCCTTGGTGATGGCACACCAAATATGTTTTTTCTTGTGGGCACTGACCTACATGATTTGTACAGGGGGAATAGAAAGTTATTACCAACTGCACCGTCAAAGTGATTGGCCCCCATCCCTACCCTTGCCATGTGGCACATGCACTCACCGTCGTTTAATGCAAGCTGCACTCTCCCCCCTTCCTTCTTACATCCACCCCTCTCCACACAGGCATAGCCCATACATCATGCTCCCAGTGTACTTACCTGTTTGTCTGGGGGACCGTAGAGTAGCGTGTACTGGGGGAGGACCCCATCCACGAGTTTCTCCAACTCCTCCGATGTGAAGGCAGGGGCCCTTTCCCCAGACACTCGAGCCATTGTCTCTTCCAGACCGAGGTCACAGCAGCACTTGCAGTGTAGGTCCTCTCCTGTCGAAGATCAGGTATCGAGTGATTGAACTGATAGAAAATGGCGGTCACGTCCGCGGCGGTGCGTACCGTCACCGCCGACGTACATCGTCATTGGCTCCTGGGACCCATAGGGTCCTATGTTAACCAATGCAGCATTGAGCCGTGGTCTTCGACCGCCTACCGCAACGGTGTACAACGCCAGCGCAGTTACCTCACATCCCATTGTCCCACTTTAGAGGTCAGGCAGCCGCCATATCAGGGGCCCACATGGCTTAATTTTCAACTGCGTCACACATACCTAGGCCTAGACTCAACACACATACAGGCCACTTTTTGTGTATGAATAGTGTTCTGTGTAAACTGTGTGTACGTACCTCTGAGTTGTTTGACTCTGTGCTCACTGTTGTCCTTCATAGGCACCGTCCGCTGGGATATGTGAAGAGATGGCGGCATCCTCCGGTATACCGACCGTTGGTGGACCTGTCGCAATGGAGGAGCGACATGTGATAATCACATACAGGCTTGACCGTGCCACAATCCAGGAACTGTGTACCCAGTTGGAGCCAGACCTGATGTCAGCTATCCGCCATCCCACAGGAATCCCTCCTCAAGTGCAGTGCTGTCAGTGCTCCATTTCCTTGCAAGTGGGTCATTTCAAACAACAGTGGCCATAGCATCAGGGATGTCCCAGCCTATGTTTTCCAACGTGTTGTCCAGAGTGTTGTCTGCCCTGCTGAAACACATGCAGAGCTACATCGTTTTCCCTCAGGTGGAGGATTTGCCTACAGTGAAAGGTGATTTCTATGCCCTGGGACATATGCCCAACATCATAAGTGCCATTGATGGGACCCATGTGGCTTTGGTACACCCCCAGAGGAGTGAACAGGTATACAGAAACCGGAAGAGTTATCATTCAATGAATGTACAGATGATATGTTTGGCAGACCAGTACATCTCCCATGTGAATGCCATGTTCCCTGGCTCAGTGCATGACGCTTACATCCTGCGGAATAGCAGCATCCCTTATGTGATGGGTCAACTCCAGAGGCACCGTGTGTGAGCACCTGGAAGCTAGTCAGTGGGAATGGTTGTCTGGGTCTGGGGATATCCCTCCAAGTTAGTGTGTGTCTAACAGTTGTCCCTCGCCATTTACAGGTGACTCTGGTTACCCCAACCTGTCATGGCTACTGACCCCAGTGAGGAATCCCAGGACAAGGGCAGAGGAACGCTACAATGAGGCCCATGGGTGAACTAGGAGGGTGATCGAGCGGACCTTCGGCCTCCTGAAGGCCAGGTTCAGGTGCCTCCATATGACAGGTGGTTCCCTATTCTACTCACCAAAGAAGGTGTGCCAGATCATCGTGGCCTGCTGTATGCTTCACAACTTGGCTTTGCGACGACAAGTGCCCTTTCTGCAGGAGGATGGTCCAGATGGCGGTGTTATTGCAGCTGTGGAGCCTGTGGACAGTGAAGACGAGGAAGCAGAGGAAGAAGGCATAGACAACAGAGACTCAGTGATCCAGCAATATTTCCAGTGACACACAAGTAAGAATACAAACCTGCCTACTACATGTACTTAAACAGTACTACCTCTCTACTGTCTGTCGTTTTCACCCAGTGTATGGTCACTGAGTTGTCACTTTCCCTTACGATTTCACAGATGTGGGTCCCACTGTGTGACATCTGCTTTGATTCCTCATGGACTAGAGCTGTGTGACATAGGTATGTTGCCATTACCAATGAAAAAGCTTTTTGCCACAGTTATTGCTAATACAGTATTCCGAAATCACAGACAGACTCCTGATTTTTTTGTGCTTTAAGGGTGTTTATTTCAGTTCTCTATATTGGAGGGGGTTGTAAAATGGTGAGGGGTGATGGCGGAGGAATGTCCATGGCAGAGTCCAGTCTATTAGTCTCACAGGTGCATTGCCCAAATGGGCATAGGAAGTGGAGCTAGGGCAGTTTGAGGATGGACAGGGTGACAAAGTGGGACTGTAGGATGACTATCAAGGTGGTCTAATTTCTTGGCGGGGGTCTTGGCATCGTTCTCTGTCTTTGTCCTGGACCTCAGGGACCGCTTGCAAGATGGTTCTCCATCTGCAGGGGGTGGGGTGCTGGTGTGGTGGTCCTGTGGCGGTGCCTCCTGTCCACTAGCGCCGGTGGAGGTGGTGGTCAGTTCATCGTCCAGGCCAGTGTCAGGGGCCACTTGTAGTGCCACAGTGTCCCTCCTGGTGTTGAGCACTTCCTTCAGCACCCCTACGATGGTGCCCAGGGTGGAATTGATGGTTCTGAGTTCCTCCCTGAAGCCCATATACTGATCCTCCTGCAGGTGCTGGGTCTCCTGATACTTGGCCAGTACTGTTGCCATTGTCTCCTGGGAGTGGTGGTAGGCTCCCATAATGGAGGAGAGGGCCTTGTGGAGAGTGGGTTCCCTGGGCCTGTCCGCCCCCTATCACACAGCAGCCCTCCCAGTTCCCCTGTGTTCCTGGGCCTCCGTCCCCTGGACCATGGCCCACTACCACTGCCCCCAGGTCCCTGTTGTTGTTAGGGTGGTGGGTTAGCCTGGGTTCCCTGTAGTGGTGGACACACTGCTGATTGACGTGTCCTGGGGACAGAGGTATTGGCCCGCTGGGTGGGTGCTGTGCTGGTGTTTCCAGAGGGGGGAAGCTCGGTAGTGGCCTGTGACTGGGTGTGGGGAACCGACTGTCCCGAGGTGCCCGATGGGCAGGGCTGGTCATCTAGATCCAGTTGGACAGAGGTGCTGTCATCACTGTGGGCCTCTTCTGTTGGTGGTGTGGACATGTGTGGACCCTCCTGTCCGGTGACGTTGGGTAGGGGTCCTGCAGGGGTATAAAAGCATGATTATTGCATCTGTGTGTGTCAAGGTGTGCAATGGGTGGGTGACCGTGTACCCCAGTGCAAGCATTCCTGTGTGGGACCTTGTGTGATGATGGTTTAGGGGGTGTATGGGAATGTGCAGTGGGCATGCTTTAGTGATGGGTGTCCATGCTTTGGTGTTACATGCAGGGCTTGGTGTTGGGATGTGTGGTTTGTGATAGTGGGACATTTGTGAGGAGTAGGAGTGATGGGGGTGAGTGTGAGGGTGGGGGTATGTGCTGGCATGCAGGTAGGGTGGGGGATGTAATAGTAAAGCTTTGACTTACCAGAGTCCATTCCTCCACCTACTCCTGCGAGGCCCTCAGGATGCAGAATCGCCAAGACCTGCTCCTCCCATGTTGTTAGTTGTGGGGGAGGAGGTGGGGGTCTGCCGCCAGTCCGCTGAACCGCCAGGTGGTGTCTGGAGACCACGGAACGCATCTTCCCCCGTGGGTCGTTCCACCTCTTCTTGATGTCCTCCCGATTTCTTGGGTCTTGTCCCACTGCGTTGACCCTGTCCACTATTCTTCGCCATAGCTCCATCTTCCTTGCAATGGAGGTGTGCTGCACCTGTGCTCCGAATAGCTGTGTCTCTACCCGGACGATTTCCTCCACCATGACCCTGAGCTCCTCCTCCGGGAACCTGGGGTGTCTTTGCCGTGCCATGGGGTGATGTAGGTGATGTGTGGGGTGGTTTGTGGGGTGGTAAGTGTGCTGATATGTAGTGGGGTGTTGTGTGAGGTGCGTGGAAGTTATGTGGGTGATGGTGTTGTGTGCCTGTGGATGCTAGTGTTGTTGATGGTGGTGTCTCTCTCTGGCTTTCGTTCGTGATTTGTGGTCGTAAGGGTTTGTGGATGATGTTGGTGTGTGTTTTATATTGTATTGAGTGTGTGGGAGTGGTGTGTGTATGTGTATCAGGTGTGTGTATTTTGAATTGTCCAATGTGGCTGTGTTTTAGAGATGTGTGTGCATTTTGAGCGTAGCGGTATGTACTGCCAATGGAATACTGTGGTTGAAAGACTGCCGCGTGGATTCGTGGGTCGTGATAGTGTGGGCATATTTCTGTTGGCGTGATGGTGGAGGTTTTGTTTTTGCCAGTTTATCACTGACCTTTGGTGTGGCGGACTTGTGTGGGTGTCTGAATTTTGGCGGATTCCGAACTGTGGGTCATAATAGCTGTGGCGGAATTCCACAGCTGCGGCGGTGTGGTGGCGGTCTTCTGCACGGCGGTGAGCGGCTTTTACCGCCAATGTCATAATGAGGGCCATAATGTTGATCATGACAAGCACAGCAGGCCAAAGTAAGGGCAGTAAATGTACAGTTTGGATTTGGTGTAATAAGCCAATCATCAAATTGTCTAACAATAGTCATGATCTTGAAGAGCACCTTCGAAGCCATTGAATAGAAAGGACCTCAGGAAAGAGGCCACATTGTCAGATGTTAGATCGATCACAGGATAGGCAGACGGATCCACTGAGCAGTAGTGCGTAGTAGTCTCTAGTGCAGGTACACCTGCAGGAGTGGCATCCCCCATAGTGCCAAAAAGAGCCAGATCATTCACCAAGGATGGCTCATAAGTGGCCTCGCAAATCAGCCTTAGTCTTAAGGGGCACAACCGTGAATGAACCCTCATCAGGGACATCAGCAGTGCTTGGTCCACAGGAGGCACTGGCGTAACAGCAAGACACACTGTAGGCAAGTGTTCGAAGAGGCACCATACGCAGAGAAAGACTGGTTGCATGCACCATAGGAGTGGTCGGAATGACAATAACCAATCACACGGCAATTCCTCCAGCAACGAAGCATCAAAGAGCTGGACCATGCGTTCACGGCACAGTTGAGCTGGTGGCAGTGGCTCCATTGCTTTGCGTAGATAGCAAGACACAACCACTTCGAATCAGAAGAAATAGCAGCAGTATTCCACCAAGCAATGCCAAAATTATAGGAAAGCCACCAAACACACATGAAAAAAGTGAACGGATGGCCGATGGAATGACTCCAAAGACAGTCTGGAAGATGGACACAAATCCAGACCCAACAGCCTTAAAGAAGTGGACAATCCCAGTAGTGCTCGAGGTGTTGAAAATTCAGGAAACCAGTTCTCCAAAGTGCTTGGGGAAGTTGGTATTTAATAGGGATTGTATCTCGCCTGATGATCTTGCAACCTAGAGAGCATACATCTCTCTAGCTGACATCAACGTGACTTGTTTTTTAACGCCCGCCAAGCGGGAACCGCCAGAAGACCGTACCGCGGTCAAAAGACCGCGGCGGTCATTCTGGGTTTCCCACTGGGCTGGCGGGCGACCGCCGAAAGTCCGCCCGCCAGCCCAGCGGGAAACACCCTTCCCACGAGGAAGCCGGCTCAGAATGGAGCCGGCGGAGTGGGAAGGTGCGACGGGTGCAGTTGCACCCGTCGCAAATTTCAGTGTCTGCAAAGCAGACACTGAAATTCTTTGTGGGGCCCTCTTACGGGGGCCCCTGCAGTGCCCATGCCATTGGCATGGGCACTGCAGGGGCCCCCAGGGGCCCCACGACACCCCATACCGCCATCCTGTTCCTGGCGGGCGAACCGCCAGGAACAGGATGGCGGTATGGGGTGTCAGAATCCCCATGGCGGCGCAGCAAGCTGCGCCGCCATGGCGGATTCCCAGGGCAGCGGAAAGTCGGCGGTACACCGCCGGCTTTCCACTTCTGGCCACGGCTGTACCGCCGCAGTCAGAATGCCCGGCGGAGCACCGCCAGCCTGTTGGCGGTGCTACCGCCAACCTCCGCCATGGCGGTATTTACCGCCAGGGTCAGAATGACCCCCTTAGTCTTTTCAGCTTGTCATAATTTACATTAACAGTATTAATGTGAGGCCACATTTCTGATACTTTTATCTCTCACGTGGGGGGGAATAAAACATGTCCACAACACATAACAACCTTGAAGACTGAAATTGCACAGGCAATTCGTGGTCGCACACCGCAACAGCTTTGGTCGCTCAGCACCACATAACTTCCATTTGAAAATACATGAAATGCTGGTCGAATCAAAAGGACGGGAGTACTCTTCAGAAAACAGGCCAAGTTTGCGACCCCCACATTGCAAAGGTCATGAAGGGACACCTGCCTGCAGATCACTGAATGACTAACAGTAGTCTCACATTCGCTTTTGCTAAGAAAGACCTCTGTTTCGCCGTTCAGACATTTGTAATCAAAGAGCAACTCCCACTCTTCTTTCATATAGCTATTGCCTAGTCACTCGTACCTGCTCACGTCAAGATGTTTCAGGCATTTCAAAAAACAAAAAGTAGAAATGGGCAGATTAATGATGCCATGTAGGAGCCATACCATTGAAGGACTTTCTACAACTGTGAAAGGCAACTTTTCTAACTTCTCTATAAGCATGGTGAAACTCGCTTCCCTTTTAGTCTTGTCTGCTGTTCCCTTGGTAAATTAAAGGCAGTGAACAATTCACTACCGTTAATGTACTTCCATGGAATTCAGACGTTTTGCAAAGTCTGTAACGTCCAACCTAACTGCATGACGGAACGCAGCTGACTTTGCTCATGATATAAAAGGGACATGTCTGTCTGAATAATATCAATTGCAGACAACACTATGGGGCTCATTCTGAGCCCGGCGGGCGGCGGGAGCCGCCCGCCTGGAGGGAGCCGCCAAATGACCGCACCGCGGTCAAAAGACCGCGGCGGCCATTCAGACATTTCCTCTGGGCCGGCGGGCGCTCTCCAAAAGAGCGCCCGCCGGCCCAGAGGAAATGCCCCTGCAACGAGGACGACGGCTCAGAATTGAGCCGGCGTAGTTGCAGGGGTGCGACGGGTGCAGTTTGCACCCGTCGCGTATTTCAGTGTCTGCATTGCAGACACTGAAATACACAGTGGGGCCCTCTTACGGGGGCCCCTGCAGTGCCCATGCCATTGGCATGGGCACTGCAGGGGCCCCCAGGGGCCCCGCGGCACCCCCTACCGCCATCCTGTTCCTGGCGGGAGACCCGCCAGGAACAGGATGGCGGTAGGGGGTGGCAGAATCCCCATGGCGGCGGAGCGCGCTCCGCCGCCATGGAGGATTACCCCGAGCAGCGGGAAGTCGGCGGGAGACCGCCGACTTTCCGCTTCTGACCGCGGCTGAACCGCCGCGGTCAGAATGCTCGTGGGAGCACCGCCAGCCTGTTGGCGGTGCTCCCGTGGTCGGTGGCCAGAATGACCCCCTATGTTTGTTCGGGAATAAATCCTGTTGGACAGAGTGTTCATGCCGTTTTTGACAATTCTAAAGCCTTTTCTAAGTTTTCCTTATCTACTAGCCTTAAACATGCAGCAGCTTCTATCTGAGAATGCTTTCAGATCTCATTATACATAACATAGATTAATCTTTTAGAGTATTGTTTTCTAGGAGCTAGCAAAAAGTCCAGTAAGTCTACATCTTCAGAAAGAGTGTTAAGATGTTCTTTAACTATGGCAAACATGTTAGACTGTACCTGTTGTTGGCATAGTTTACCCACACTGTATGTCTTAACTATACCTGTGTGTTGACCCCAGACGAAGCGAGGGACTGGCCGGCTAATCTTGACACCCCCTGAGGAATTAAAAAAACGTGCCTAACATCCATTAGTGTCTATTGGCCAAATCAACCACCGCCGGGACTGGAAAGGGCAGAGTTATGGGTACCAGCCCAAACCTTTGCATCTAGCTTTTCCTCAGTGACGTTCAGGAAGAATTGCCAATCATTAAACTTTGTCATTGATTGTGGGGATACTGGGCATGTTCATTTCTTTTATTTTTACTAACCCCAGACATGATGTCTGTTGAATGGTGTCATTTAAAAAGATAATTTGCACAGGAATCAGGCATGCTCTAAATAAAGCTTCCCTACCCTGTATTTGCCAATCTTGTGTTCCCTGTACACTCTTTAAATCAACAGTGTTCCTCCAGTATTCATAACCATCAGCTGCAAGACGGGAAACAAAGGAATTTGAATAAATTAGCTTTGTATCAGTTTGCAACATTTTCCTAATTTTTGAAGGAGGTAATTTGAAATAGTATGACTCTGAATCTTTTGTGTCATGCGCAGAAAAATAAGTAAATTTATCTAAATAACGTTTTGGGCTCCCCATAGGTGGTGCTGAACAGTGTTCCCACTGTGTGTAGTTAAGTACTGGTCTGTGTCTAGTGGCACGGTGCAGGTAGTAATATCCCCAGTTATTGTAGCAGAACATGTCCCCATAATTCATTGTATGTCTATATACATCATCACTTTCAAATACTGAATAGTCATTCATTTCAGTTAACATAGAATCTGGACATCCCCATCATCAGATACAACACCAGGTGTAATTACATCTGTCATAGACATTTTGAATACATATGGTATTTGAATGACCTCCGTAGGCCCGTATATATCAAATGGAACGCTGCCCCACACAATCCCATCAGGAATTGGTAGAGCTGAAATGTTCACACGGGACAAGTCTCTTCGGACCTTATGTGAGGAATGAAATGGAGTTAAGACTTCATCCACAATCTCAACTGAGGAGCGTTCAGGAAGGTAATGACCATTTATGATCAAAAAGAAAACAGTCACAAAAGCAGTCCATGAAAACAATGCAAAAAATGTCAAGCAGAACCATAAATAGTTCCATGGGTGTATTAAATAGTTATTTGTAAGCCATAAGTACAGCTTACGTGTCTTCGAAATATTTTTGATTACTGGAGTGGATGAGTCTGAAGGAAAATCATCAGTGTCGATGAAGTAACCAGAGGCAGTCTCTGCAAACGCAGGATCAGGTGCATTACTGGTGGATGGAACCACTGCACGTAGAGGCTCATAGTAGACGGTGTCGTCAGTCTGTGTAGTGTTGGTGTAGAAAACAGCCAAATCTTGGACAGGTGTTGTCGTTGAAGTGGTAACTGGTCTCGGCAAGAGCTCATTTTCCGCCCTCCCCACGATCGAGGAGGTATTTGTAGCATCGTTAGACCTGCTTGTCTAGTCCAAAGTAGTGTTGTTATTTATACTTTGAAGAGGTATATCCTGTTGGGTAGTGAGAGGGGACCGGGAACTACCAAAGGGACCTCTGGGTCTACTGTGCAGGATTGGTCACATGGTGAACTTTGATGTCATCAATGGAAATTAATCTGTTTGCTCTGGAACAAGGCAGTGGTGGTAAGGTGACAGTTCTAGTACCTTGTACTCCCAGGACTGGGACCGGTGCTCTATAGGATGGACCGAATTCCTTCTTCACAGCGATCTTCTCCCAAACCAGATCCTTGACTTTAGGAATCCAGCCAGTGGAAGTTGTTGGTAAATCCCTTACTCCTATGGTGGCAGCACTGGCAGATGATTTAGCATCACAAAATTGCTGAAGCTCCTGTAAAACAGTGAGACGTTCATTTATGTCAAAAGGTGTGTCTGCTGCCACCCAACTAGGGCCCTCAAGCTCTGGGACATACATAGGTATCCCAAAGAGAACCTCATAGGGAGGGTGTCCCCACAAGGACCATCTTGGTAGATTAGTCAGTGCTCTCTGGACCCCATATAGGTGATGAAGCCAGCTGCGGCCAGACCTAATACTCTAGCTATTAAGGACCTCTTTAGATCACGGTTCTGCTTCTCCATGACTGAATTTCCCTCTGGATGGTATGGTGAGGAGTAATGGAGTTCAATACCCAATGTCCCCATGGTGTCCCTGAATGCCTTAGAGGCAAATGCAGGGCCTTGGTCCGAATGGAATGCTCCAACCGCATATGTACCGATAAAGATCAGCAAGTCTTTTCTAACAGTTTGAGCGTCAGCTGACCGCTGAAGCCATATCAACAGGAATCTAGAACAAGAATCTACAGCGACTAAGATTTATTTGTATGCACCATTAGGTTGAAGTGGACCACAATGGTCCAGGTACACACGTTGTAGTGGCCTGCTGGACACTAAGATGGATGTCTGCGGAGGGTGTTTGATGTTTGAGCCCCTAATTTGCTGCCAAATGTCACAACAAAGGATGTACTGTTTTGTCTGTTTGTATAGACTTGGCCACCAGAAGTGTTTCTGTATGAGTATTACTGTGGCTGAAATACCAGCATAAGCAGAAGCGACACCCTCATGCGCTGCTTTTATTAGATCTAATCTCTGGTCTTCATTGCTGATCGCTCGATCTCCAACCCCAGGAATTGTTGCGTAAGCAACATTCTGTGCACTGATGTGGTAAGAATATTTTGTAGGGTAGGCTTTTGGAAGGGACTTGCCTTCAGCTGAAGCTTTCACTGCAAGCAGAATTTCACTATGCAATCTCGTCTGAGAACGAGTCACTGCAGCCACAGAAGCCATAGCTACTGCGGATTTGGCTGCTTCATCAGCCAAAGTGTTGCCGATAACAGGTACTCCCACATGTTGGTGGCCCAGCGTATGTACTACATGGACACACTGTAGCTTATCCTTAAGATCAGCCAATCTCCCCCACAATGTTTTGTGTTTTATGGTGTTCCCTTTGGAATCTCCAAACCCATTCAGTTTCCAATGATTGAGGTAATCATTTTAGGACTGGACGCAGTAGTATGAGTCACAGACAATTAAAGTCAGGAATCCTTGCTCTGTGTGTTCTAGCACTAGAATAAGGACTTTGAGTTCAGCCAGCTGAGCTGTGCAGTCCCCTAGGGTCTGCCTGTAGGTATTGGGAGGGTGGAAAACTCCATCCTTTATCACTCCACTCACAGCTGCACAAGCGGCTGAATATTGATGTTTGGTACCTACAGCTGGTTGTGCTGAACCATCAGTATAAATGACAGTATGGTATCTGTCAAGTGGCAAAATATCTACAGGAGCGGGGTACTCCTGTTCGTATTGGAGAAATTCTTGTGTCTGAAGTTTTGAATCAAAGATGTAGTCAACGTCGATGCCAGTCAGGGAGTTTGCCCACTGAATCCAGCGTGGATGTAATGCTTTAGCGTTAGGAAATGCTTGCTTTGGTGACGGCCTCTAAGGCTGGCACCAGGGTAACGACAATGATGCGTTTTCCTTGGGCACGTGGCCTCTCTTTAATGACAGCCATCTGAACTGCAGCTAAAAAAAATTCTGTGGGTGCAAAATGTTGTCCTGCATTAGAATATAAATGTGATTTATATGCTATGGGTACTATGTCGCCTTCGTTAAAGGTGACATAAGTGATCCCAATTGCACCAGCAATTATTCTGATGACCAAATTTGCCTTGTCACATGTGTGCAAGTGCTTTGCTTCTAGCATGTTCTGTTTCAACTCCCTAAGGATTCATGTGTGTTCAACTGTCCAGTGTCTGCTGGAAAATCTGGGTGTATTAAGTCATAGAATGGCTTGATGCGTTGTGCATAGTCAGGAATGTAAGTTCTGCCAGAGTTAAAGAAGCCAAGTAAAGACTGTAGTTTCTTGAGAGTGTTAGGTGGGTGAAGTTGTGCACATTTCTCTAGAAAGTGCGGGACATGCTCTTACCCTCGTTTGATAGCTTATATCCAAGGAACAGTATGCTGAGAAAGACTATTTTAGTTTTCCTAAAACTGAATTCGTAGCAAAGGGCTGCAAATCCTAAAACTATCCGATCGACCCTGGCAAGATGAATGCTGAGGTCGTCATCTGTGAGATAGATGTCATCCACGTAAGACGATGCCTTGGAATCAGTATGTAATATTGATGTTACACGGGCTGAGAACAGCCCCTGGGCTGTTCTTGTAGCTTTGGAGCAAACGGAAAAAGCATTTCTGCGAACCAAATGAGAATGCACTCAGGTCCTGACTTTCGTGTGCCAAATTCAGGCAGAAAAACCCATTGGAAAAATTGAACGTTGTTTTGTATTTTTTGCGCACCATGTTGTTAATTAGTACTGTGATATGAGAATTTTGTATAGCGTAGGCACGTGTATGACTGTTTAAGTGTCTATAATCTAAGACTATTCTATAGGAATGGTCTTGTTTTGCAATGGGGAATAACGGGTTATTCATTGCAGAGACACAGCTCAATTACTCCCTGGTACTCGAACTGAGTGAGGATCTTCCTCACTGGAGCTTTTGCTTCGTGTTTAACAGGATATTGTGGCTGAGGTTGGGGTGTAGACCTGATACGTATTACATGACAAGGAGAATCTTTGTCCCAACCTACATGATTGTGGTATAACGCAGGTGCCTGCGCCAAACCCCAATTGACAGCGTAGGCTTGTTTTACCGCCTCTGGGTAACAAGATCAGAGAAAGAAGGCAAAATGACTTCTTCCCCATGTGAGAGCTTACGGACGTGCTCTGGTGGTCAGTCCCTTTCGGCTAGCAGGACATCACAACTAAATTCATCCCAAAATATCACACCAAAGGTTCGCTCTACGTCTCCTTCAATTTGAATATTTAAATCATAAACCCTGTCGGGTGGGAGAACGCACCCGTCCGCAGTTTCAACCACAATGAAATTGCTAGTTGCTGTTGCATCCAAATGATCTTTCAGACTCTGTGGCCATATCGTGACCTCTGCTGCGCTGTCTAACAGTGTCACTGCCCACACCTTTTTCTTTCTAAACTGTGGCTTTTGTTGTGGGGACTTTTCTACTTTTTTGTCTGAAGACTGTGGTGAGTCTTTCTTCTGTTTCACGTATTCAGGGCATCGCTCTGGACGCCCCCTCTCTCGTTATATCTATCCGGTTCATCCTGAAAGGAACGAGAGGGACATATATCAGTATATTTGTCAGGAGCTTTTATATTTTCTCTATTTCTGAGAGTGTATCTTCTTTTGGAGTTCCCCAGATGTGAAGAATCTGCTCTCTGATTTCATCCATCTTTAAATTGCTTTTGTTTATCACAGCGCTTCTTAGAACCCTCCTGTGCCTGTTTAGTACCTTCCTTAGGGGTGGTACTCTGCAGTTTGAGCTTCTTTGGCTTGGTTTCCAAACAATCCCATCCTATACTGGTATAGGTGTCGGAAATAATTTTCGGTAGCTGGTTCTCTTGGTCCAAGTGTAGAATCTCTCAGACATGCTGGCGTTTATCCAGTCCTGCCGCTTCCCCTTTGATATTACTGAGTATGGTTGAGGAGACTGCGTCGAAGTTACGCATTAATTTAATCCCCAAATCTAAGGCTGGTGCAGCCCCGTGCTCATTCTGCATTTGTTTTGACACTTCCGGCAAATTGGCAAGTGTTGGTGTACCATGTGTGGTAGTATATATTGCAGCGAGGACTGTACCCCATGTGGCGCAGTCATCCACCGAGAGAACCATCCCGAAGGGCAAGCACATTGTGAGAATTCTATGTTTCTCCTGTGGTCCTGTATGGGAAAACACAGCTTCCAGCTGATTTGTTTTCTGGGCTATCCAGAACGGTATTTTCTCTCATTATGTGCGTACCTTACCCATGATAGTATGTACTGTTTGTGGATTAATCCCAGTAGTCAATTGATATCCAGCAGGTGCTAGTGGAGCTGGGCGCACTGGTGTAGTTTTCAAAGTTCACATTACGAAAGTTCACATTACGATTTTTAAATAATTACTTTTTATTCATGGATCTTTCACTTTGGGCCTTTTAAACTTACCTTTGACTTCTGTTTCTTTATTCACGCCGTGTTTGAGCACCGGAGCCCGTGGTTAGTGGCTACCGGGTGCTCAGTTTTCTTTTACCCTTCTTCCTGTCTGGGACATTTCTATACCGCCATTTTGTTAGGTTGACGGTATAGTCTTTTTCTCTCCCCTAAGCCGGCTCAGGCTGCCTCTCGTCAGTATTTAATGACAGAGGGGAGCCGGCCGCGCAGCGAGTGACACACAAGTAGGCTCCCATTTTTTAACATTGATGATTGTGATAATTACTGTTTGTTGAATTTGACTGCTTTTTTTAAAAATTAAGATTTTTTAATAATTACTGTTTGTTGAATTTGACTGCTTTTTAAAAAAGAATTACGATTTTTAAATAATTACTTTTTATTCATGGGTCTTTCACTCTGGGCCTTTTAAACTTACCTTTGACTTCTGTTTCTTTATTCACGCCGTGTTTGAGCACCGGAGGCCGTGGTTAGTGGCTACCGGGTGCTCAGTTTTCTTTTACCCTTCTTCCTGTCTGGGACATTTCTATACCGCCATTTTGTTAGGTTGACGGTATAGTCTTTTTCTCTCCCCTAAGCCGGCTCAGGCTGCCTCTCGTCAGTATTTAATGAAAGAGGGTAGCCGGCCGCGCAGCGGACGCGTGCAGCGGGCGCGCCAAAAGCAAGCCCGTCTGCGCCCGTCCACGCCCTGGAGCGTCCTGAGCATTCTGAGCCCAGAGATGCTGTTCTTTTTTCCCCAATGAGGTTAGTCTACTCTTCTTCGCAGCTATTGGCTTGTAGGACCTCTAATTCCTGTCTCACCCATTCAAGCGACCTTCATTTCCCCTTCCTCCTTTCCTGCCCACGCTGTGGTTGGACCGCCCTGCCCTCCACGTCCTCTGAAATTCCTTTTCCCCACCCAGCAAGAATGATGCTGCTTAACTGCCGATCCCTCCCCGCTCATTCTCTACACATCTATAATCTCCTTGAAGATCTTTTGCCTGATGTACTGTTTCTTACTGAAACCTGGCTTGATGAAGATTCTACAGTACACATCTGTAACTCTCTGCCTTCCATTTATTCCATGATTCATTTAGATAGGCCCTCCACCAGAGGTGGTGGAATAGCTATCATTCATAAAACTACTATTAAATGCACCACCTTACCCTTAGATATTCCTGATTGTGAGAGCCTAATGTTCTCACTATGTTTGTCCCCCACTTTCACCTTTTCAGGAATTCTGCTCTATCGATCACCTGGACCTGTGCTACGTTTCCTGGATTCTCTTCCGGAGGTTGCAGCCAGTCATATCTGCAATCTCTCCAACTTAACTATTTTAGGAGATTTTTATATTCATCTCGACAACTCCGACTGCCCTTCGGCTAAATTACTGGCAACCTCTCTCGCAGCACTCCAACTAATTCAGCATGTATCTGGCCATACCCACCAGAAGGGTCACACGTTGGATCTTATATTCAGCAATATTGCCAACTTGCTGACGGCCCCTCCCCTGCCATTACTCTGGACCGATCACTCCCTTCTCACTTTCACTTTCCCGTATGATGCCACCCAAGGGCACCTCCCCAGCACCACCACATCTGGACGCATTTGGTCAAAACTGGACCCGGAAGAATGGCGTAAGGCCCTCTTGACTTATGGCAAAACCGGTCACTCATCCGCCCCAGAAACTGCAGACTTTTTTGATAAATGGATCTCATCCTCCTTGGATGTTGTTCTACCCATCAGAACCAGAGTGGTTCCCTCACCCCACAAATCTAAACCCTGGTTCTCCCCTTACCTGCTTGAACTCAAAAAGAACTGTAAAAAACTTGAGAGACTGTGGCGTAAAAACTACAGTCTCTCTAACAGAGAGATCTACAGGCAATCAGTCAGAACCTATCACCACAATATTAAAACTGCCCAGTCTACCTTTTATGGTGGAAAAATAGAATGTTCTTCATGTCCTCAGAAATAAATTTTTCAAATTTTTAGAGACCTTACCTCCCCTCCCATTTCTACCCCTATGACGGAAGCCTCCGACTCCCACTGTGATCGACTGGCATCCTTTTTTCAGGACAAAGTCATCAGTATATACTCTGGGTTTCCTGTCTATATGAATGATCCCTCTATTTGTAATGACACTGACTCCCTTCCTGTAGGAGTCTCTCTAACCTCCTTCCCCCCTCTCACCGAGGAGGTGACCATTAATTTCCTGTCCAAAATTAAATCCGGATCCCCTCTGGACCCCGCCCCTCCCTCTGTTCTCTTGCAGGTAGCAGGCACCATTGCTCCTCCTCTCACTAAAATTCTTAACAGCTCCTTATCCTCGGGCTCCCTTCCCCAGTCATTTAAACATGCTGTGGTTAAGCCCCTTCTGAAGAAACCCAAACTTGACCCCACTTTATTGGAAAATTTCAGACCTATTGCCCTCCTCCCTATCTCCGCAAAAATCCTTGAGAAACATGTCAACACTGAACTAACCAACTATCTCGAAAGCAATGAACTTCTTCATCCCACCCAAATGGGCTTTAGAGCCTTGCACAGTACTGAGTCAGCTCTCCTTTCAGTAACTGAGACGGCCCGCCAGCTCTTAGACCTAGGGTCTCACGTAGCCATCATCCTGCTTGACCTAAGTGCAGCTTTCGACACTGTCGACCATGATCTTCTCTGTCGGAGACTATCGGATGTAGGAGTCGGAGGTTCCGCCCTCTCTTGGTTTTCCTCCTTCCTTAGAGACAGATCTTTCCAAGTCTTGGACCGGACCTTCTTTTCTGGCCTTTTCCCCTTGGCATGTGGAGTCCCCCAGGGCTCGTCCCTTAGCCCCACTCTTTTTAACGTTTACTTGTCACCTTTAGCTAGAGTAGTTGCCCCTCATAATCTGTCCTTGGTCACCTATGCAGATGACACCCAATTAGTGGTATCCCTCTCCAGCTCTGGAGACTTGCCGGTGACCAATCTCTCCCGCTGTATGAGTGACATCGCCAAATGGATGACCAAGTCCAAACTCAAATTTAACGATGGAAAATCGGAAGTCCTGGTTTTGGGCAACGGTCCCCCCCCCTCTTCCCCTTCCCTCGCTCTCAGATGCCTTCAGTACTCTTCCTCCCCCCAAATCTCAGGTTAAAACTCTAGGTGTGATGCTTGACCCCAGGCTTACTATGGACTCTCAAGCCAGTAATGTTTCTTCTACCTGCTTTGGTCTTGTGCGCATGTTCAGAAAGATTCTCTCTCTTCTTCCTCCTACAGCCAGAAGAATTCTCATCCAAGCCTTAATTCTTTCCCGTCTGGATTACGGAAACTCTCTGTTCCTTAGCTCCCCTTTTTATGTTATAAAGAAGCTGCAAAGAGTGCAAAATGCAGCTGCCAGGCTTCTTACTCACTCCTCAAAATATTCATCCGCCAAATTGGCTATCTCCACCCTCCACTGGCTCCCCATCAAAGAACGGATCCATTTTAAATCTCTATGCATTGTCCATAGGGCCCTACATGGTAAAGGTCCCATCTCTCTAAGGAAACGGATCTCCCTGCATACTCCTTCTAGGAACTTACGTTCCTCCTCTCTTAGGTATGCACACATTTCTCGATCTAAGAGAGCCTGGGGCAACAATTCTTTTTCCAGTAAGGCCTCCCACCTTTGGAATACCCTTCCTTTGGAGCTCCGTTATGAATCCTCCGAGCACCTCTTTAGGAAAAAGCTCAAAACTTTTTTATTCTGTAATTAGCATTGATCCCCCCTCCTATTTGTGCGTTGCTGCTTTTAGCGCTGGGATGCCTTCGGGTCGCCATGCGCTTTACAAATCTTATAAACTAAACTACGAACTGAACAAGTCGTCTGTAAAGTGTTACTAGTTCGAGGTATAAGTTTCGCAGGTCTACTGCCTGTATATTTTGTAAACCTGGGTGAGGTGTGTATGTGGCAAACGTTGGTCCATCATTACCTAAAGGACTTAATCTCACGGGTTGTATTACATGTGGTAGGGCACCAATAAACCAGTTCTGATGTTCTTGATAAGTAATCGGAATCTCAAGATACTGGTATGCTTGGTACCGTTGAGGTACACTTGCAATTCTGTATGTGTGGAATGTAAATGATCTTTGGTCTTCCTCAGTATAGATGACCCAAGAGTAGAATGTTTCTGTTTGGTAAGCTTCACTAGCTTCTACTATGAAAGTAACATCTCCGCCCTCATCCGTTAAGCCATGCCCTATTAGATGTAATGTTAATGCATGTCTAACATTCTCTGGAATGTCTATGGCGTTACCCATATTGTATAAGGGGTATAAGAGGTGGAACACCAAATGAGGAGCTAAGTCATTTTATGAGTTCGAGCTTGAACAACCTACAGCCTAATTAGGTGCTCCCTGTTCAGCTGAGGAGGATCTTCCCCAAGACCACGGGCATCTCCATATAAT
Organism: Pleurodeles waltl; assembly: GCF_031143425.1. NCBI lineage: Eukaryota > Metazoa > Chordata > Amphibia > Caudata > Salamandridae > Pleurodeles > Pleurodeles waltl. The sequence continues at coordinate 442,406,263 of NC_090443.1, read as the reverse complement.
GGTACTTAGGGTACCTGAAGTATGTGAGACAGTGATAGTTGGGTTATCCGTAAATTAGTGCCTTAACACTATCGTTGGTAGCGCCATGTCGTAGTTGGACTCTTGCTGTAGGCAAGACTGCTGGTTTAAGGATGACAGTACTTATGTTTGTAGGCGACTATGACAGTCCTACAACAAGTCGCACCTGTTGTTGCAACCCTCCCAGCTCACAAGCAGCACCTCACCAAAAACCCAAACAATAAAAGGTGATTTGTGGCAGCCTTTACACACGGACTTAAAAGTGTGACATCTCAGGGAGTGTCGTGGTTAAAAGGAGAATTCCCCTTTGGGGAGGGGGGCACATTCCTATCCCTATTGGTCCCTGTCCTCCAAACCAAGATGGAGGATTCTGCAGGGAAGGGGTCACCTCAGCTCTGAACACCTTAGTGGTGGTCCTGGCTGGGGTAGTCACTCCTCCCTCTTTTCCCTAATTTTCCCACCGGACTTGCTGCCAAAAGTGGGGCTTTGTCATAGGGGCAGGCATCTCCACTAACTGGAGTGTCCTGGGGCACTGTAACCCGAGACTTGAGCCTCTGAGGCTCATTGCTAGGTGTTACAGTTCCTGTAGGGGGAGGTGTGAAGCACCCTACACCCAGGACAGGCTTTGTTTCTGACCACAGAGTGCACAAAGGCACCCACCCCATGTGGTCAGAAACTTGTCTGAAAGTGGCAGGCTGGCACAGACCAGTCAGTCCTACACTAGCAGTTTGGCTAGCATTTCTAAGATGCCCTCTGTTTGCATTTTTCAATAAATCCCACACTGGCATCAGTGTGGGTTTATTGTGCTGGGAAGTTTGATACCAAACTTCCCAATATTCAGTGAAGCCATTATGATGCTATGGGGTTCGTAATGACAAACTCCCAGACCATATACTCAATATGGCTACACTGCACTTACAATGTCTAAGAATGGACTTAGACACTGTAGGGGCATATTGCTCATGCAGCTATGCCCTCACCTGTGGTATAGTGCACCCTGCCATAGGGCTGTAAGGTTTGCTAGAGGAGTGACTTATCTATGCCACAGGCATTGGTTTGTTGGTATGGCACCCTGAGAGGGGTGCCATGTTGACTTTGTCTTATTCTCCCCACTAGCACACACAAGCTGCAATGCAGTGTGCATGTGCTGAGTGATGGGTCTCTTAGGGTGGCAAAATACATGCTGCAGCCCTTAGAGACCTTCCCTGGCCACAGGGCCCTTGGTACAATGTGTACCTTTTACAAGTGAATTAACTGTGTGCCAGGGCTATGCCAATTGTGGAAACAAAGGTACAGTTTTAGGGACAAAACACTGGTGCTGGGCCTGGTTAGCAGGGTCCCAGCACACTTTCATTCAAAGTTGACATCAACACTAGGCAAAAAGTGGGAGGTAACCATGCCACTTTCCTACAGTAAGTTACTATTGAAATACTAAATATAACTGTAATTGTGAATAGATAAACCTTACCAATAACTCTGTGTACCTAACACTTTATGCTTAAATCATTAGCTAAACACTAGGGACATAAACACCTTGAAATGTAAATGTCACCCACATCTCTCCATATGTGGATAATAACTACCTCAAGTGGTATCACTCTATACTCTTTTGTGGAAGATGAGTATAGTTTCTTCTTGACTCCTATAGAACTACAAATAAGGAACATGGGACCGGATGTACAAAGCCCTTTGATGTTTCTTAACGTCCCGAATCGGTATTTCGGGCCATTAAGAAATGCAAACTGCCTTTTCTGATGTACAAAGGCTCTTAAGGAATCGCAAATTGCGATTTGTATCCTGTAGAAATCGCAATTTGCGATTCCCAGAATAGGAAATCGCAAATAGGGAATCCCTATTTGCGATTCATATTCTGATGTACAAAGCATTTCCTAAATGTGATTTAGGAGATGCAATTACCACCAACTTGAAGTCGTTAGTAACGAGGTGTAGTTTAAAAAAAAGCACCCAAAAGTGCTTTTTTTTAATTACAATAGAGCACACACATGCCCCTTAGGCATATGTGTGCTCCATGGGTGCACCCTATTGTTGGGGTACACCAAGGGAGGCCTTTTGCCCTTTGCGATACCTGGTTTTGCATTTCCAAAATAGCGATTACTTTATAAGAAATCTGGATTTATTAAATACTGATTTCTTAACAGCGATTCCTACTTTGTAGGAATCGCTATTAGGAAATCGGTATTTCTGTACATTGTGTTTTGCATTTCTTAAATGCCAATTTCTATGAAGGTGCTATTTAAGAAATAGCATTTTTGTACATCTGGCCCATAGTTATCATCCGTGATTCCCTACTCCTAGCAGGTATATACACACGCACTGGAAATCGAATACCTTGTACACAACATTCATAAATGTCTTAGCAATCCATCTTGTTTCTTCACAGGATTCTTAAGCAAGGCATATATGCCCACTCTTAAGAGTTCAAAATAAATGTGCACAGAATACATTAAAGTTTTTTTTCACTCACACACAACTTCAAGATACTTCTCCTTAAGCCAAATGTCATTAGGGCAACCTTTAGGAAACCAAAGGTTTTTATATGGGAATCCAATCCATGTAGTGGGTCCTGGATGAAGCAACTTTGGATCACGATTTTCTAGCAAAGACGATGTAAACAACAAAGAATGTTATACCCAAAGATCTAAATTCGCCACCATCTCTCTAAAAACGAAATAGCTTGTAGCCTGCTGGGAATTGCAGTTTACTGTAAACGCTCTGCCACACAGTGCATTCTCCCATCATGCACAGCCTGAATCCAGCCAGCACCAGCACTCGGCAAAAGCCATCATTCTTTACTTTGTTGAAATACACTACGCGTGAAGGACTTCAAAATACTGCTTCCCTACACTCCGACCATATTTAATGCAAGCAGTACCTCCATCCCTGCCTCCTAAGATCATGTGTGTTGGTGCCACATGACAGCCAATTAAGGGGTATCTGAGCAGTGCTGTGTGTGCACTATGTTGATTTCTAAGTGTGCTTGTGGAGTAAATTATGGTGCAGCTCTTAGAAAGTTACTGATACTCTTCACAAGCGAAGGAAAAACAGTGACAGGGTTCCTGGCACACGGAGAGTCAACAGACTTATAGGCGCCAGCCACACATCCAATAAACATACATGCACCCATGTAGACAGAAAACACATTTAAAGTCACACTTGCAAACAGCCAATACACTTACAGGTGCCCATTCTCCTGCAGCTAACCACAAAGGCAACCATGCACACAGATAACACATCTACAGCCACACTTGCAAATAACCAGTACAAGTACAGGTGCCCATGTACACAGATACTGCATAGGGGAACACACACACAAGCACACATGACATCCAAAAAAGGCGCACTTACATACCAACATGGTTGCAAAGTGTCCAATGTCATTCATGATCCCTTCTTCCAATACTGAGTTTTTTGGCATACATCATGTTGCAATGTTTTTTTTAAACTAACCCAGATGCACAATGGTAAAGTAAAAATGTGAATCCCAGAATGCAAGTTCTATCACCAAAAATGCCAGAATGGGTGAAACGTGCTATAATTGATAGCAGGAAAATGAAACAAATGTGTTTTAAAGACAACTACCAGGTTTAATTTTGACATCATTAATGCATTAGGAGGTTATTATGTCGGCAATTTGACATGTTTTTGATACCATCAACTTAAAAGAAATGTGAAAAAGGCAACTTTTGGCCAGTCCCACTTCAAGGTGACAATTTTCAGTCTGCATTAAATACATGTCCATCATATTATGTGACCCAGAAACACCTGTGTTTAACCTATGGGAAATACGGAGTTACCTTTTCGCCTTTCTACTGTTGGTAACGTGCATGTTATATATATATATATATATATATATATATATCTCTCTATCTCTCTCTCTCTCTCTCGGCAGGGCAGTTTGGGTGTGAATACAGATACGAACACCCGCCGGCTGGCCTGTGCGTAAACCAACCACGTGGCTCCTGAGTCGTTTATGCACACGCACCAAAGGGCCGTCCAGTGTAACAGTGACTACACTACACTGGCGACGAGGGACCGTGAGTAACATACCCGCCCCAACACGCCACGGTGGCTGCACACTCAGGCTCTGCTCGTGCCGCACGCGCATCTGCGGCTACTCCTCCAGCTCCCACGCACCCACCTGGCATCCTCGTTGGCCTACCTCACAGTGGCCCGCCTCCTCACCGGAAGAAGCCTTCCCTCCAGCCTCCAGAACAGTGCGCTTCAGTGTGTGCGCGCCCTGTGCTCCAGCCCATCAGCCCGCCTTCTCTCCGAGGGCCGCCTTCCCTCCACTTGTCGGAGATACATGGACTCACTGCATGTGATTGAGCCTAGTGCTGTACTCCGGCCTGACGCCCATGACGAACCTCCCACCGCCTGTCTGTCCCAGCATGTGCTCGCTCTGTGTGCTGGCAGCCCAGCCCTGTCAGGTAGCACACGAGGAGAACATTGCTGAGTGCCTGTCAGCCTAGCTACTATGGTGTACCATATCACAGCATGTCTCACACACCAGCCAATACAGTCTGCATGCAGTGCCACAAATAAGGATAAAATACAAAAAAAGGGGAAAAGAAACATACAATAACACCATTGGCCATCCACCTCAAAGCCAAGGTACAACCCAGCCCAGAGTGTTCAGTTGTGCAACAGACCTAATTAAGGGAGACATCGTGCAACACCTCATACACCTGTGATAGCACATTACACAACCCACACTGATCCAACATGTCAGCCATCCCGGCAGTTGAGATGTTCATCGTAGAGGGAGCCCCATCCGCACAAGCACCCAAGTGGAAACACTGGGTCGAAAGAGTCCTACTCTTCTTTGAGGCTACTAAAGTTGAGGACGCCCAGTAGAGAGCAATGATCCTACACCTAGGTGGGAAAGACATTTACCAAATTTCCAAAACGCTTACTGAGGCCACCCCAAAGACACACCTAACCCTCAACGGGCATTTTGAGCCCATGGCTAACACAGACTATGAACGGGTCATGTTCCAGCAAGCCAGACAACAATCCCAAGGAATTGATTGACTAGTTCCACATGAGACTCAAAGAATTGGCCGGCACCTTTAGATTTGCAGACGAAACTGAAGAAATCACCGGTCAAATAATCCAGGGGTGCGCATCAGCAAACCTACAGGAAAGAAGTCTAGAAGAGTCTGGGTCACACAAAAGAACTCTCCACAGCCCGAGCGTCACATATGGAGGCTCTGCTCCAACTGCCGCTCAAAGAAGAACCAGTCAATGCCATATCGCTGTTACCTACAAAGACAAAGACAAGAAGCTCTTGACCAGTGCCAAAACAGTGTGGGTACTGCAGAGGACAAACACACCAACCCACCGACTGCCCGGCGCGAGGAAAGAGATGCGCAGGGTGTGGGAAACTCAATCACTTCCTGAAGGTATGCTGGTCGAGCAAACTGCGGACAGTGAAAGCCACCGTCAACGTGGCCATGAGCAAGCTGGATCATAGCAGCGACATGGATGATGATAAGCTGAAGAACACCTCATCCATTTCCTGTTCACAGAGGGCACAGCCGTTCAACCCTCGAAGCAACTACTGCGGTGCCACGTACATGTAGGTGAACACCTCACCCTGGCCGCTGTAGACACCCGAGCATCCATCAACATATTAGCATCAGAAATTTACCACCAAATGACTCCTGCCCCAAGTCTAAGAGAAGTGAGGGTAAAAGTCTACGCCTATGGACAAGCACCCCACTGGCTCTAAAGGGCTGCTTTGAGACATCCATCACATATGGCCAACCCTCCATCAAAGCCCCCGTCTATGTAGCTGAAGGCAATCAAGGAATTGTGTTAGGGTGCCGGACAGCAGAAGATCTCGGGATCGTCACATTTGCATTTGGAGTACATCAAGAATCCATAACTGACATCCTCCACTAATTTCAAGACATCTTCAATGGCATTGGCTGTTTACATCGCAAGGGAATCCGATTCCACATCGACGAATCTGTACAGCCAGTAGCGCTCCGACACCGGCGTGTTGTGTTGCCCCTCAGACCTTAAGTGGAGAAAGAACTAGACAAATTGGAGGCTGTAGGCGTTATTGAGAAAGTCTCAAGACCCACGCCGTAGGTATCTCCCATTGTAGTCATACGGAAGCCCAAACAACCAGGGGAAGTGAGCATATGCATGGACTTGCGCCTTCCCAACGCTGCCATCAAATGAGAGAGACATCTAACTCCCACCATTGATGACTTGATTGGTGAGTTGGGCAAAGCACGGTGGTTCCCCAAACTCAATCTACATTCAGGCTACCACCAACTAGTCCTTGCAGAAGAGTCACGCTACATAACTACTTTCTCAATGCATGTGGGAGTGCACCATTACAAGTGACTAAACTTTGGCATATCCAGCACTGCTGAAGTGTTTCAGAATGTGATACAGAAGCTCATAGCTGACCTTCCCGGAGTAGTCAATGTCAGTGCTGACATACTAGTACATGCAACCACTATACCTGAACATCACACCAGATGGAGAGATGTACTCCAAAGGATCCAAGAGTCAGGTTTAACACTCCACCACAGCAAATGTGAGTTTCTCATGCAGACAATCCAATTCTTTGGATATGTATTTTCGTCGGATGGAATTGCACCTGACCCAGAAAAGGTACAAGACATCAAAGGGGCCCCTCCCCCCACAACAGTAACAGAAGCCCAACTTTTTCTGGGGATGGTAAATTACTACGGTCGCTTCATCAAAGACCTTTCCATGCTAACTCAACCTCTCAGGAGTCTGACAAAAGCCTCAGTACCTGGGGTGTTGGTGGCCAACTCAACAGGCAGCTTTAGAAGCCACCAAGGATGCCCTTTCGAGTGATACCATCCTCTGCTATTTTGACCACGAAGGGAAACAAAAATTGCAATCGATGCAGGTCTCAAGGGTCTAGGGCAGAGGTCTTCAAACTGTGGGGCGGGCCCCCTAGGGGGGCCTCAAGTGCTCCCAGGGGGGGGGTGCCAAACTCTGGCCAAAAGAAGCATTAACCCGATAACAGGCCTTTGTTTTAACAAAAGCATGTTATTGCATTTTTAAAAAGGTAACAGCACCTAACTGCAATGTTTAAATAGGTCTGGACACATTTAAACATTGCCATCCTTATAAAGTATTTGTGAAAAAATCTGAGGGGGGCCCATAGATTTTTATTTTTCAACTGGGGTGGCGCGGCATTAAGAAGTTTGGAGACCACTGGTCTAGGGTCAGTATTACTCCAAAGACAAGACAACCTTGAGTGGTCGCCAATAGCATTTGCGAGCAGATCACTAACAGCCACCGAGCAACGATACTTGCAAATTGAGAAAGAGGCTATGCGGGACACTGGGGTTGTAAACACTTCCACCTATATGTGTACGGACAACCTTTTGTGGTGAGGACAGACCATAAACCCCTCATACTGCTGTTCAACAGTACAGCTTCGAATCCCCCCCCATGAATTGAGAAATGGCTACATCAACTACAAGATTACTGATGCCGGTTAGTGTACCGGCCAGGTTGCGATAACCCAGCCGATTACTTGTCCTGCTATCCGCGAGAGGTCACTGTACAAGAAATAACTGATGCTCAAGAGGTGGAAGAATATGTGAGGTACATATCCAACAGATCCCGGCCACTACCCATTTCCATAGAGACCATCATCGAAGCCACCAGACAAGATGATTGTCTTCAGAGGGCCCTGGAAGCTACTCGATCGAATCAATGGAGTGCTGTAAAATGACAACTATCCACACTGACACCTAACTCTAACTGAGTAATGGAAAGTCTGCATCACATCCAGAATGAGCTATCTGTTGACCCTGATGGGTGCCTGCTGGGAGGCCACTGCTTAGTCATTCCTTCATTCCTCACAGACTGAGTAGTCCAGCTGGCTCATAACGGAGATCAGGGGAAGGTGAAGATGAAGAGCCGCCTACGGTTCCCCTTGATGGACGAAAAAGTAGAAGAACTTGTGCGCTCCTGTGAATGGTGGCAAGCCTCCAGGGAACCCAGTAAGCCTGCTCCTGTAGAGACAGAAGTTGGGCCACGCCAACCGTGGGTATCAGCCAGTTTGGATTTCGGGAGTCTCTCTGATGGGAGGCATACCATGGTAATGATCGACGACTACCCAAAATATCCAGAGATAGAGATTATCTCTGCTCTGACAGCTGATGCCGTGATACCAAAGATCAAAAAGATCCTAGCCACCCATGGCCTCATTTCGGAAGTAAAGACTGACAATGGACCTCCATTCCAGAGCGATGAGCTTGCGACCTACTTTGAATCAGCTGGTATCAAACATAGGAAAATCACTCCACGGTGGCCCCAGGCCAACGGAGAGATAGAGCGCTTTATGAGAACACTTAATAAGGTCATACGAATCGCCTCTACCTGCGGCCAGCCCATAGAATATGCTATATATTCTTTTCTACGGAGCTACAGGCAGACTCCACACTCCACCACTGGCCAAGCTCCTGGTCATGTATCCCTAGGAAGGGCAGTTGTGGACTCCATACCTCACCATCGCCTTTGGCTGCCAGGAGCCATAGATGATCTCCAGGTGCACCACAGGAGGGTTAATGTGAATAGGAAAGCCAGCCACCATCGGTGCACCAAAGCCTCGAACCTCTGAGTCGGAGATGCTGTGCTGCTCAAAGACCGGTCACTGGGCAGCAAGTTCTGTTTACCTTTTGACCGTAATCCCTAGACTTTTATGCATCACTGTGGTACCATGATTGTTGCCCGCCAGGGAAAATCCATGGTCACTAGGAACATTTCCATGTTCAAGAAGTTCTACCCCCGCTCAAGTTCCGCAAGGATGGACCCCAGTGCTCTACCATCAGACATTGACTGTGAATCATTGCCTGACTCCAGCGGCTTCCCGCAAGCATCACCCTCTCCTCCTGTGCAGGGGTTTACCCCTCCTGCAGTAGGCTCTGAGTGGGTCCAGCCTACCCTTGACCAAGCGAAAGACCCGCATACCGGGCGGTCTACCCGCACCAGGTATGCACTGCAGAGTAACCCAGCTCCGCCCCAGAAGCTGAGAGACCATCTAATGTAAGATGCCGTATTAACCTTATTTTCGTGTCACGTTTATTGTGTAATGTTGTCTTATCATTTTGCTTAAGGAGGAATGTAGTGTCGTGTCAGTTACAACTGGTCGCGGGCACTAACATTGTGCAAGATAGCAAATGTAATGTAGGGGAGGCCAGCTAGCCTCCCCTCAATGTTTGCCTGTATTGTTGTGATCCCAGAGGTCACGTGCTGACCAGGTGATAAATAAAGGAAGGCCAGCAGGCAGGGCAATTCGGGTGTGAATACAGATAGAACACCACCCGCCGGCTGGCCTGTGTGTAAACCAACCACGTGGCTCCTGCGTCGTTTATGCACACGCACCAGAGGGCAGTCCAGTGTAGCAGCGATCTTTTTTATTTCATTATATTTTTTAATTTGATATTTGTACTCGAATTCTGCCCACTCCAGTGGCAACCTGGGCGAAGACCTGATTCGCCAATACGGACAGGCCGCCAAAGAAGTCTTACATCGTTGTCTTTCTCTTTCTGCTCTCACAATGTTCCTTCCAACTGTTCTTTCTCATGTTTCTCTTCCTCTCATTTCGCGCCATCCCTGGTATTCACTTTTTATTTCAATTTCTGTCCCTTCTCTTTTCCTGGTTCTCTTTTGACCTTCCCTTCTTTCTGTGACCTATTTATCGATGTTCTCGTCCCATTGCTTTTTCACTTTCTCTATCGCCCTACTGTATTTGTCTTGTCTCTTCTCTTTTTCTCCCTCTCTCCCTCTTCACTTTTCTGTACCTCCTCGAGTCTCCTGCACATTCCCCTATTCCATCTTTCTTTATCTCTCTCGGTGAGCCCACGCCCCTCCTCTGTCTATCACCCAACCTAAGATCTCACCTTTACTTCCAGCGTTTTCCTGGCTTCAGTGATGGGTTATTTTCATGAATTGTGTGGTTACAATGTTAGTCGAAGGATTATGTTTTTTTCCTACTGTGGAGAAGTGTGGAAGGAAGTGTGTCTTCCTTTTCTGCTCTAGCAGCGCCACCCTGTGGCTACCACTATTTGGCAGTTATATATAGGATGGCAAACCTTAGAACTTTCCTTCATGGATACGATAGACTCCCTCCCTCACACAATGTGAATAACACGGAAACATGCTATACTTATTTAGGTGGCTTGAGTGAACTAACTGGTTTCAGTAACTGATGAAGGGGCAGATGGGGCGAACTTGGAATGTCTGGATCCGCCCACAAGCTCTGAAGCCCTTAAACCCCCCTTCTGTCAGAATCTCTGTCTTAAGTGCTCAATTTGGCACTGCAGATGAAAAACTCTCGCCTGGAATTGTTTCATTTCTGCCTTCCCTGCTGAGCTTTAAAGACATTTCCCTAGCAGCAGGACATGTGTCTCTTCAGAGCGGCCTGCGAGAGGCAGCCATTACCGGCAATTACTTGTGCTTTCCATGATTGTGTCTCAATTTTATGGAACATTTTTGTCTCTAATTGCTGCGTTTTATTTAAATGCGTCATTATGTGTCTTGGTTTAGAAGTTGATTTCTGTGCTCTAGCACGTGCTATCCAAATCCTTGTTTGAACGCTAAAATCTGCAGCGCGGTGGTGCGTGTGTGTCTCTGTGAGGTTTCTGGTCAGCTGGGTGTTGCTGCACATGAGCGATTGGGAAGATTGTACTACTGAATATTGACACCAACAATATTATGGTGCACTAATACAAAGGACAGAATATCGAGGGACAAAATATTAAAAGGTAGACAAACATAGGGAAGTATAGAGTAACTATTCCTAACTCCACATATAGTATAGTATAGAAAATCCAGACTTACCTACATGGCAATATTTTATTTCCAATGTTCTGTCCTTAATATTCTGTCCATTATTGTTGATTTAATATCCAGGGGGCAAATGAACTGGGAAGTCTTACTCCCTATGAGCTTCACTGGAGTCTCTGTCACTGTCAGCAGTCCCTATCTGTCTCACTGTCAGCCTCAGCAGAGTCTCACAGAGTCACTCACTGTCAGCCTCAGCAGAGTCTCACAGAGTCACTCACTGTCAGCCTCAGGAGAGTCTCACAGTCACTCACTGTCTGCCTCAGCAGAGTCTGACAGATAGTCACTCACTGTCAGCCTCAGCAGAGTTCCACAGATAGTCACTCACTGTCAGGATGGGTGTCCGCGGGAGGTTTAAGAAGGGGGCGCTTGCCCCCACCTCCAGGGTCAGACTCGGATCATAATTAGGCCCGGACAGTACCAAAAAAGTGGCCCACATTTCTGGACGGCATATACAGAGCCCTCTTTAGTTATCTTGCTCTGGCTTTTACAGCATCTTAAAACGTGGTCAATTAGCAGTTTATTTTTTGTAGTTTTATACGGCGTGAATGCAGCCCAGGGTCAAGGGATCGATTTTCACTATACAAGATCAAGTTATTTTTTCATTTATTTTAAGCTTGACAGTGATTTGCCCAGAATCACAGGAGTTGAGCCGACCCGAGACTCACCGAACATATAGGCCCATATTTATACTTTTTTAGCGCCGCATTTGCGTCGCTTTTTGACGCGAAAACAGCGCAAACTTACAAAATACGATTGTATTTTGTAAGTTTGCGCCGCTTTTGCGTCAAAAAATGACGCAAATGCGGCGCAAAAAAAGTATAAATATGGGCATAGTTCCCAATTTGAAAGTCAGCAGCTCTGACCTTAACTCGATTCCCCCTTCCCCTGTGAGGTCCTACATACTTAGACTCTCCTCGCCCACCATGCCCTGAATGTAATGGCCCAGCGGGGAGGGGGCTGGGGGAAATACAGTGACACTGGGCAGGGCCGGCCCCACAGGGGGCAGATGTGAGAAAGGGCCAGACTGTGAGGGCGAAGCTGCAGACTCACCCCTCTACCCCCATTAAAGGCTCAGGGCGATGGCCTGAGAGGGCAGGGAAGATGGAAAGGGCATGGTGGGCCGTGTGACAGAAGCAAAAAAAAACAGTCCACAGGTCACCGTTAGGCCTGGCTGCCCGCCTTACCAATCTGACTCTGCCCACCTGGATTTAGGTACAGCCTGGTGTGCAGGCTCACAGTGCAGTGCACCCCCCCGAAAAACATTCTGCAGATGCCCATGACTGTCAGCCTCAGAGGCGTCTCACAGCCAGTCAGCTTCAGGACAGCTTTGTCTCAGTGAAACAAGATGAACTCAGGACCCTGATGGTATATCATCCCTTAACACAAGCTCTTCACAAAAAATCCTCACACTCTGTACCTGTAATCCAAGTTCCTCACACTGCCAATTCTTACACACTGTCCGTGTACGCTAGGCGCTTCACACTTCATCCATGTGCCAAAGCTCTTAAGACTGATCATGTGCCAGACCTCCTCACACTGATTGTTCATGAGCTGAAAATTCCGGAGAAACTGACCATGTGTCTCCCCAGAAGCTGATAATAATGACACTATGCTTCAAATTCGTCTCACTGGGTATCTTACCCTAGGACCTCACTCAGGTTATGTGTCTGAAATTCTTCACACTCTGCCAAAACATAAAACACTAGAGAGATGCCCTGCTGGGCTCAGGAGTAACCTTCAATGTATTGTATGACAGAATATTGAGAACAACAGTATTGCATTACATGAATATCATGTCAAAAGTACAGGCTGCAAGACTATTGGGGTTACATACTTTGGCCCATATTTATACTTTTTTAGCGCTGCATTTGCGTGGTTTTTTTACGCAAAATCGGCGCAAACTTACAAAATGGTGGAAGTTTGCGCCAATTTTGTGTAAAAAAACGACGCAAATGCGGCCCTATAAAAAAAAAAAAAATATGGGCCTTTGTATGTTAACTACCAAAATATTGAGTCCAAAATTTCCTGGAACAGAATATCATCCAAACAAGGTAAGAATATCAACATTTTAATATATAATATTATAAGTGATTTATTGAAAATATTATACTACAAAATAATAATACAAGTAAAAAATTGTTTTATTTAATAATCTATCTATCTATCTATCTATCTATCTATCTATCTATCTATCTATCTATCTATTTATTTATCGCGTAGGCTCTCATTATTCTAATGAGACTACTGGATTTTGAGTGGCAGAATCGCCCGTGGTATGGGAGACTAAGGGGGCGTCATTACGACCCTGGCGGTCAGTGGTAAAGTGGCGGTAAGACCACAAACAGGCCGTCGGAAAAAAATATGGAATTATGACCGCCATGGCGGTGAAGACCGCTGGGCTGGAGATTGCAGTCTCCAGCCCGGCGGTCGTCACTAGACCGCCGACGGTATCAGGACCCTGCATACCGCCATGGATCTCGGGTGGTTGGGAACCGCCATGAGATCCAATTCCTTCCCTGGCACAGATAGGGGTCTCCCCCACCCCGCTAACCCCCACGAATCCTCCCCCACACCGCCACACTCCTGCCACCCCCCAAAGGTGGCACAACCCCCCTTCCCACCCTGACCCCGAACATGCACATATACACACCCCTACACGCAAACACCCGAACATGCACATATACACACCCCTACACGCACACACACCCAACATGCACATATACACACCCCTACACGCACACACCCCCAACATGCACATATACACACCCCTACATGCACACATACACCCCGACAACACATACCCGCACACATACAGACATGCACACCGTCCGATCCGCACACATTTCCCATACACACAACACCCCCGCACGCATACACTCACTCACTCACCCCCTCTACACTCACACACACACACCCCCATGCACGCACACAACACCCTCCCACCCCCTTCCCTAACGGACGATCAACTTACCTTGTATGTTCACCGGCTATGTACTGTTCTCTAGCCTCAGAAGAAGCACAGAGAGATTAAGAATGTCTTGTTTGAGATCAGTGTGCTGGCCTAAGCTTACAGGGAATTTATGGTTAGGCTCACATAGGCTCACATATTACTCTCCGTGCACAGTTATTTCATCAAACAATTATTTTATTTTATTCATCAGGCACAGTTAATTTATTAAACAATTATTTCATTAATAATTTTACTGCAAATGTCGTGTTTATATTATCACTGATATTATAAAAGGTGTCATGAGTGATGTGATATCTGGGGTAATTAGCAGTGCATGGTGAGTGTGAAAGTTGTAGTCACCTAGGGCATGGGTTATAGTTACTTGAGATAACCATAACTAAAACTACTGAATTTCTATGAATTTGTGCGAGTAAAATGTGAAACTAACTATAACGTCCTTGTAACCTTTGTTTTTTTTAAAGTAAATTTCTATAGTTTAAGAAAAATCTTTTACCTAACTACAACATCCCTGTAACCTTTGTGTTTTTTCAGTAAATTTCTATGGTTTTTATAACGTTAAAAATTTTAAATTACTTTTCATTAATCCAAACTCCACTGTGTAAGCACCCAGCCCGACACCACTCCCGGCCTTCGGCTGTCAGGGGCAGGGGTTGGCCACCTGTGGCCAAAACCCCATTAAACAGCCAACCCCACACCATGCACGGCCTTCAGAAACAAAGGAAAAGGGGGCAGGGTAGGAATAACCTGACCTCTCAGCCCAGGTGCTGGGGTCCCCAAGGGACCCCAACATGGCTAAAAAGCATTTTTTTAATTCCCACCAAAATTCGCAAAGGAACTGCTAACCTGTCGAAAATTTTAAAGAAATTACAAGAGCAGTCTCCTGTGCTTATTCAGTACAGCCCCAGGTGGGCCAAGTCCTGGGGGCATGCGGGCTATAAAAAAAAGGAGGGGCCTTTTAAGACTTTTGTAGGGGGGCCACGTGAACACCACCTCCTTGGGCTCTTTTGAGCCCCAACGACCACCACCTCCTTGGGGCTTGATTTTTAAAAATGGATGGGGGGGCACGCAGACCCTCCTCTTGGGGCTGTTTGAACCCCTGGGGACCACCAGCTCCCCGGGGCTAAATTAAAATTGTTACAGAGGGACCACCATTTCCTCGGGCCTATAAAAAATGTAAAACTCAGAGGGGGCCTGAGCATTCCCCTTCCCTGGGCTGATTTTGGGCCCTGGGGCCCAGCCATTGTTAAGAGGGGGATGGGGCTGTGTGGCACCCAGTGTGCAAATGAAGGAAATACAAAGCAAGCCTGAAGGCCCTTGTGGTCCCAGCTGGCTCCCAACCTCCTGTAGGAGCGGGCATTGCTCCTGCACATAGGGAGCTGCAAGAAATGCAGCTCCTTCCGTGAGGGAGCAATCTTTCATTTCTCTCCTTGCCCACTTGACAGCAGGCAGGGAAACAGATAAAAACTCTGCTCTCAGCAAGTGGGAGCAGCTTTATGGCTTCTGGGTTTGGAGTTTCTATTTGCTCTTGCTTGGCAAGAGCTGTCATAGTGCCCACCAAGCGAAACCAAACAGATCCCTCCCGAGGGTGGGCACCTCAGGAGATAGCAGGAGCTGTCCCTGGAGGATGGCGAACCCTAGGACCATTAATGGCTCCAAGAGGGAGGCTGTGTGCCCCCCTAATTTCTTGTTCATGGGCCGGCCCCAGGGAGGTTGTGGTCTCTGGGGCCATATATGGCCTCGGATGGTGGCTCCCCTCCTACTTTTAATAATGTTACCAGCCCTGGAGAGACAGTAGTCTGTGGGGGTACGTGCAGTCCCCCTGCCCAAAATTACAATTTAGCCCAGGGAAGGTGGTGGCCCCCAGGGCATGTTCGAGCCCCGAGAGGGGTATCCATGTGCCCCCCTCCTCCATTTTAATAATAAAGACCAAGGGATGTGGTGGTCCCTGGGCCTCAGAAGAGCTCAATAGAGGGGGGCCTGCACGGTCCCCTCACATGTTTTAATAAAGCCCCGGGGAGGTGGTGGCCCTTGGCCCAGGGGCTCAAAAGATTGCTAGGAGGGCCCTCCCCTCCTTTTTGAAATATTGGCACATGCCCCTGGGACCTGGCCCACATGGGGGCTAAATGGACATCAAGCGTGGGAGACCATATAGATATAGATATATATATACATACATACATATATATATTTTCACAGAAAAAACAAAGATTACAGGGACGTTATAGTTAGGCTCAGTGTTTTAGTCATACTAAAACACAGAAATTCAGTGCGCTCTTTATGACCTTTCTTGGTACATCAGTCATGACATAGTCAGTGACATCACTGATGACATCTGAAATTACATCACTCATGACATCATCAATTCTGTGTAAGCATGTATAAATGTTTACATGAGTTAAAAATACATAATAAGGTATTGCATAAGTTGGTATGAGTGTGTTCATTTGTATGTGAATGATTGTGTGAGTGGCTGTACAGTTGGGTGATTGGCTGTGTTAGTAACTGTTTAGTGAGTGGGTGGGTTTCTATGCGGGTCTATAGGTGAACCAGTGGATGTGTGAGTAGTTCTATGTGTGAGTGGTTCTGTGAGTAGCTGAAGTGTTGAGTGAGTGTTTCAGTGCTTCTACGCCTGAGTGAGTGTTTGTGTTAGTTGTTCTTTGAGTGAGTTAGAGGCTAAATGAGTATGTATGGACATGTTAGTGGATGTGTGACTGACTGCAAGCATGAGTGAGTGAGTATGTCAGTGAATGTATGGGTGACTGTACTTGTATCAGTCACTGTTTAGGAGAGTGAGTACATGTGTTAGTATCTATATGACTAAGTGAGTGGGTGTGTGAATATCTGTGTGGGTGACTGAGGGGTTGTGTCATTTGTTGTGAAAGTTAGTGAGTGGGTGTAGAAGTAGTTGTATGGGTGAGTGACTCAAGGTCTGGGTGGCTGTATGTTTGTACGACAGGGTGTCTGAATGGCTGTATATGTAAGTAAGTATGTGTATGAGTAGGTGTATGGGTCCGTCAGTAGGTGTATAGGAGGATAAGTAACTATAGTATCAGCTGTGTAGGTGGCTGTATAGCTGTCTGAATGGTTTCATGAGTGTATAAGTCAGTGTGTGAGTAATTGTATGGGTAAGTGAGTGGTTGTGTGACTGGCTATATGAGCAAGTGAATGGGTATGTGAGTGTATGTTACAAAGAGGGAGTGGTTTTGTATGTACTTGTATGAGGGTGTGAATGAGTATGTGAAGAGATGTGTAAGTGGGTGTATGAGACTTTCGTATTGGGGTGTGAGTTTTTAGGTGGATAATATCATCAGTGATGCCACTGACCATGTCATAAGTGATGTAATATGTGAGGTAATAAGCAGTGAATTGCGGGGCATAACTCAGTGGTGGCTGGCAGCTTTAGGAGGGAGGGGGCGAGCGGGAAGCACACACACACACACACACACACACTCATTCTTTCACACACACACGCACATCCATTAACAGCACCCATAACATTCAAACATGCACGCACGCACCAAACATTCATTTTAAAAGATCACACACACATTCATTCTTTCACACATGCACGCACATCTATTAACAATACTCATAACATTCAAACATGCACGCACACACCAAACATTTGTTTTAAAAGTTCACACACACTCATTCTTTCACACACCCACACATGCACGCACATCCACTAACAACGCTCATAACATTCAAACATGCATGCACGCACCAAACTTTCATTTTAAAACATCACACACACACACTTACCTTCAGCCTCGGAAGTCCCAGGAGGGTTGGGACTGCTGCCTTCCCTCATTGGCAGACTTTAGGTCAGCCAATGAGGGAAGGCAGCAGTCCCAGCCTCGTCAGAGAGTGGGATGGGGATAGTGAGACTGCTGACCCCACCCCACTCTGTGGCGAAGTGTCACTGATTGACACTCGCCCGGGGCGCTTCAGGGCTTAAACCTGAAGCGCCCAGGTCGAAGAAAATGGGTGACGCTTTCCTTGTCACCCAGGGGAGGGCCTCGAGGCACCTTTGCTGAGCTGAGGTGACACCCATAGGAACTGTGACCTCCTCAGCCCAGCAAAGTTTAGCTCAGGCAGCCAGGAGTCTGCGCAAATCGCGCATGTCTGCTCCTGGTTGCCTGACCTGAACATGAAGAGTGTCTGTCAGGCTGACCTTTGTTCAGCCTGACAGATACTCTTCATGAGGGGCAGAAGGCGGGGGGGGGGCATGGCCCCTCCGCCCTGAAGGACGGGCCGCGCCTGGCATAATTGATAGATAGGTTTGGTAACTACAACTGCTGAATTTCTATGGTTTTGTACGAGCAAAAACTGATCCTAACTATAACGTCCCCATAACCTTAATTTTTTTCAGTGAAATTATCAGTTTAAAACAAATTATATTTCTTAACTATAACGTCCCTGTAGCCTTTGTTTTTGTTCTATGAATTTCAAAGTATTTTTTTTATTCTATTCCATAACTATAATGTTCCTGTAACCTTTGTTTTTTCAGTAGATTTCTAGAGTTTTTTAAATGCTAATTCCTGACTAAAACATCCCTGCAGCCATTCGCTTTTTTGTGAATTGCTAAAAAAAATTTAAAAGGAGAGGAGAGTTGCTCATATAGGGGGACCTGCGTCCAGGACCTGTGACCAACCCACCGCTTTAATATAACCATATGCATCTCTTGATCTAAGATCCAGTATAAAAGATAAACTATACATGCACCTTCATAAACTACAGCAGATTGTTTATCAGTGTGCAAAGGCAAAATACTTTATCTCATTTGTAGTTTACAGATGTGAATGTTCACTTGTCCGTATAACTAAAATTTACAGCAATATAATTTTACGTTTGTAATATAAAAAAGAGATATGTATTATTATTATTTTTATTTTTAATTCAGGAACCCGATGTTATCTTTATGTTCATGTTGACACTGTAAAGTGTTAAAGTGGATATGAAGGGAAATTTACATTGTTTTTTCCTTGCACCACATTAGAGTGTCAGTGGGTCTATGAGTGGGTGCATGTGTTTCTGAGTGGGTCTGTGAGTGCCTGGCCAAGTGTCTGAGTGGGTCTGTGAGTGTGTCTGTGAGTGGGTGAATGAGTGTTCTGAGTGGGTCAGTAAGTAGGTGAATAAGTGTCTGAGTGGGTCTGTGAGTGGGTGCATGAGTGTCTGAGTGGGTCTGTGAGTGGGTGCATGAGTGTCTGAGTGGGTCTGTGAGTCTGTGCATGAGTGTCTGAGTGGGTTTGTGAGTTAGTGCATGAGTGAGTGAGTAGGTCTGTGAGTGTCCGAGTTTGTGTGTGAGTGGATGCATGAGTACCTGAGTAGGCCTATGAGTGCATGCATGAGTGAGTGTGTCTGTGAGTGGGTGCATGAGTGTCTGAGAGGGTCTGTGAGTGGCTGGTCAAGCGTCTGAGATGGTCTGTCAGTTGGTGCACGAGTGTCTGAGCGGGTATGTGAGTGGGTGCATGAATGTCTGAGTAGGTCTGTGAGTTGGTGTGTGAATGTCTGAGGGGGTCTGTGAGTGGGTGCATGAGTGTCTGAATGGGTCTGTGAGTGGGTGCATGAGTGTCTGAATGGGTCTGTGAGTGAGTGCATGAGTGTCTGAGTGGGTCCGTGAGTATGTGAATCTCTCTCTCTCTTTTTTTTTGTTGCAATATTCGTGAATTAATTGCAAAGTTACATGGGGGCCACGCTGAGCATTGTGACGTATTCGCAAATATCGCATGTGGTGATAAAAACTTTTCTTCATTTTAAACTCATAATATGACCCTCAAACACACCTATACCTCTTATCACACTTTTCTTATTTGTTTTCAGCTTCAGGGACTGTGTCCCACTGCATAAAATGGTGGCTGCAACTTTCTGCTCAGGTTGCGGCCAGCCAATAAGGGCCTTGTGGTGCGAGTGTTCACAAATTCCCCAAAAGTGGATTTGCTAAGGGTTCGCACATCTAGATATACACATTTGGTTTTCCTTTAAATTCTCTAAAACTACTGAATGGATTTACACCAAATAACAAAAAGCGTGATCTCCTGACCAAAAATTATTTTTCTGCCAAATTTGGTGTAATTCCTTCCAGCGGTTTGGGCTACAGACGTGTATAAAGACTCTATGGAAATTAACATAGGAAATGCACTTTATTTTTACCTTCCTTTTTCTCGGCCCCCGCTTGCTGGATCATCCCAAAACTTTCCATGCACAAAAATAAATCTAGAGGGCACTTTTTAAGGAAAAATTTGTGAAGATTCTCCAAAAGTTGCCAAAGATATAGACAAGTCAAAAAACATTTTTTCTGGGAAATCTACGTCGTAACTATAACTACCTACTGGCGACTGCCCCGGTGACATCTCCGGTGTTGATGAGTGGTAGACAGATTTTCTTGATAACTTGTGTGTTCTACTTTGGCCACCAGCTGCAAAGCATCACTTAACATAACACATTATCTGCTGTTGAAAGCCTAGATTTCAGCAGGAATACCTCTTCTGTACTGAGAAGGAGAAAGGAGCAGTATTATAGGCGACAAATAAATAAATCGTATACAGCAGCAAGCATTAATGTTGAATATATTGTATGGCAAGAGTAGAAAAAGATTCTCAAGTACAGCTTGGTGATGCTTTTGCCAACATGTCGCAAAGGTTGATCATGGGCCTCTGCGCAATAGTTTGCTGCAGCTCCCCCTAGCTGCTAAATTCTATCAGTATCCTTGCCAGAAGAACAATGTGGTAAGCACAATGAACAGCTGTCCCCCCAAAAGACAACGTGCAGATGTAGAGCACAGTCTGTAGTAACCCAACTCCAGACACACTGAGGTGCTTGCCTCTTGTGAAAGCTGCCCTTCAGCAGGCTTTGTCCAGAGATAAGAAAGATGCAGCAGACAGATCGCATGCTAATAACTCCCTATATCACACCCATGTGCCGTATGGGATTGTGGTGTACTGGTTAGAACTGTGAGCAGTAGAACTGGGTAGCCATGCTCAAATCCCAGCTTTGGCAGCAACATATTGTATGCCACGCAATTATCTCATGCTTTAAAAAACAAAGTTGCCTCAGGAGAGTTGATTGTCTTGTACAATATCCTCAGGCCAAGTTGCGCAATAAAAATCTGTAAAAAAAAAAGCATTCTCAGAAGGAACAGGGGCGGATTAGAGGGGAAAGATGGGGGGAAAAAAAAACAGGACAGTGAGAGGAAAGGAGCGAAGAAAGCAATAATAAACCAGGTGACAGCAAAGAATGAAATAGTGCCTGGATTACAGCGCGACCTGTGGATGGACACTACTAGTACTACGTTTACTTTTTATCAGTGCTTCTCCATGCTCCACTGAAGGGATGGAACTGACGCATGGCTTTGTGACCCCAATTAAAAGGCAGCAAAAAAGATTGAAGATCGAGCGAACCAATGGTAACGGAGGGACTCCAAGCCCTTTACTGTATACAATGTCCCTCACAGCAACAGCGGATACGTGCTGTTATGCGAGACCGAAAGACATATACACCCAATCACAGACTCACACAGACCCACAAAACCACTACCACACCCAATCACAGCTAACACAGCCACTCACACACCCACGCACACTCACTCACACACCCGCTCACACACCCAGTCACACATCCATACAGCCACTCACACACCCATACGGTCACAAATACATCCACTCAGAGACCCAGAGAACCACTCACAGACCTACTCACAC
Source organism: Pleurodeles waltl (assembly GCF_031143425.1). Lineage (NCBI taxonomy): Eukaryota > Metazoa > Chordata > Amphibia > Caudata > Salamandridae > Pleurodeles > Pleurodeles waltl. The sequence continues at coordinate 442,384,702 of NC_090443.1, read as the reverse complement.
ACACACTGACACAACCGCTCATACACACACACACACACACAGCTACAAATACAACCATACAGCCACTTACACACTGACCCAGAGACCCACACAGACAATTACACACCCATACAGAAAACCCCCTGACACACCCACTCACGCCCTCATGCAGCCACTCACACACCCAGTGACATCCATACATGCACTCGCACACATACTCACACACCCGTACAGTCCCTGATACATCCACTAAGAGCCCCAAAAGAACCACTCACATACCCACAAACAGAACCACGCAGGAACTCACACACCCACTCACACACCTACTTACACCCACACAACCACTCACACACTCACATAGCCAAGTACAGACCCTTACAGACCCTTACATATCCACTCACAGACCCAGACAGCCACTTGCACAGCCACTCACACAGCCATACAGCAAAACCAGTGACACACCCACTCACTCACCCATGCAGCTACTCACACACCCATACAGTCTCTGATACATCCACTCAGAGAACCACTCACACACACTCACAGGCCCACACAGCCACTCACTCACCCACTCTCACAGCTGTGTACACACTCATACAGCCACTTGCACACCCACGTACAGACCCATACAGCCACTTACACACCCACGTACAGACCCATACAGCCACTTACACACCTATACAGCAAACCTATGGCACACCCACTCACACACTCATACAGCCACTGACACATCACTCAGAGACCCACACAGTCACTTACACCCCCTTTCACCCACCACACATTCATATGTCAATTTATGCACCCGCACAACCACTTACACACCCACTCACACACCCACTTACAGACCCAGAGAAACACTCACACACCCATTCACAGACCTAGGCAAACACCAACACACCCATTTACACACCCATCACACACTAAGGCCCTGATTCTCACCCTGGCGGTAATTACCGCCAGGGCGGAGGTCGGCGGTAGCACCGCCAACAGGCTGGCGGTGCTCCGCCGGGCATTCTGACCGCGGCGGTACAGCCGCGGCCAGAAGCGGAAAGCCGGCGGGGTACCGCCGACTTTCCGCTGCCCGTCTGAATCCTCAATGGCGGCGGAGCGCGCTCCGCCGCCATGGGGATTCCGACCCCCCCTACCGCCATCCAGTTCCCGGCGGTCCGCCCGCCGGGAACCGGATGGCGGTAGGGGGGGTCGCGGGGCCCCTGGGGGCCCCTGCAGTGCCCATGCCACTGGCATGGGCACTGCAGGGGCCCCCGTAAGAGGGCCCCTAAATGTATTTCACTGTCTGCTGCGCAGACAGTGAAATACGCGACGGGTGCAACTGCACCCGTCGCACAGCTTCCACTCCGCCGGCTCGATTCCAAGCCGGCTTCATCGTGGAAGCCTCTTTCCCGCTGGGCTGGCGGGCGGCCTGAAGGCGGCCGCCCGCCAGCCCAGCGGGAATGTCAGAATTACCGCCGCGGTCTTTCGACCGCGGAACGGTAACCTGACGGCGGGACTTTGGCGGGCGGCCTCCGCCGCCCGCCAAGGTAAGAATGAGGGCCTAACACACTTAGTTACATACCCACACAAACACTCACGCACATCCACTTACACACCCACTTACATACCCACATTGCCAGTGAGACACCCACCCACACAGCCACTCACAGACTCACAGAGCCACTTACACATCCCAACAACCTCTTCCACACCTACTCACCTACCTATACAGCCATTTATACACCCACTCACAGATCCAGAATACCATGCCCACACCCACATAGTCACTAGACAGCTACTCACACACCCACACAGTCATTTATACAGCTACTCACACTCCCACACACAGGCAGTGATACAGTTATATTATTTGCAATAGGATATGTTTGTATTAAATGTGTTGTTATGTATTGAATGAATGCATTTGGCTGGGAACAGATCGCGGATCCTCCAGCAATTTAACATGCAGACCCCTTATTTGTCTGGCTAGCCACCGCAGATCAGAGTGAGAAATTAAAAAAAGGTTTTGAAAACAAAAATAATCAGTATTTGGGAAAAAGGATGGCTCTGAGAGGATAATTACACACAGAACAGGGTGTAGTCTTTTAAGATGTTGAGGAACACCCTGTTGACTCCATCTGTGAAATGGTATCCATCTTTTTGATATATTCCATCCCTATCAAGGAGTAAGTTGTTGTGGTATATAGAGCCCATGTTGTAGTCGCAGAGAACTGCAGAAACAGCTTTATTGACATGTTTCCTAGATTTCTCTATCTGTGGACAAAATTGGGTTGACCACTGACACTTCTGTCTTTGGCAAATGTTAGAGGACACCAAGACAGTACATGGAAAAAGTGACATTAATTTACCAACGGTATCCTTCATTAGGATTTCCAGTCCTACCCCAGTAATTGTGCTTAAGCCATTGTCACCACAGTATGCAACCATAAAGTCTGGATGTTGGCAACCTGCAATGCTTTCAAGAAAAAAGCACCAATTAATGCCACTTTAGCCCTCTCTAGCCAACTAAAGTCATGTCTAGGTTGTGACTTTAAGAAAAAAAGCAAAGGGGCAGACTTAAGGAAAGTGGCCCTGCACCTAGTGCAGCGTAATTTTCCTTTGCATCCCTTAACGCCCCCCTACCGCCACCATGTGCGCACCATACTTAAAATGCACCATGGTGCAGGGTAGGGGGAAATAGCATTATTATTTTCGATGCTATTGATGTACTGTTCAGGGTTAGTGCCAAAATTTAGCCACTAACCCTGGACAGTACAGAGGGGCCCACTGTAACCAACGGTGTGCCCCCTTTTAACGCCTGCTCTGAGCAGGCGTTAAAAATACTGCAAAACATGCCACAAATAAATCTTTTAGATTTCTATTTGCCATTTTTTTGACTCCCCAAATGGGGGAATGCCCCTTTGCATACATTATGCCTGGCTCAGGCATAATGTGGGCAGAGGGGTTACAAAGTGGCGCAGTGCATATATTGCGCCACTTTGTAAATCTGACACAGTGATTTTGGCCGCGTTGGGCCACATTAGTGTAAAACAATTACACTAATGGGGTGCAAGGAAGTGCTAGGTCCTCTTAAATCTGGGCCTTAGTAACTCTGTGATTGGCTTTTGAAAATAAAGTTTTGTTGTTTGAGATATGCTTGGAATTGCAAACAGTCAACCACATCTACTACAGTTAATGTGAAGCTAGTAAGCTATTTTGAAAGAAAGTCTTGTGAATGTTTGACCTACTGGTAGGCAGAGACTATTGGGAACATTGTAACTATGGAAACAGAGTAAAAAGACCGTTGGTGGAAGAAAGTAAAGGAGACTGCAGTGTGAAACTGAAAAGCAGACTGGTGTATGTAAATTGCTCAGTAGGGAGTCTATGTCTTGTAACTGACAATAATTTACAAAATAAAATATACATGAAAAGCACTGACAACAGATTTTTGAATGCTTTTAAGGACTTTTGTGTGTATCCGCAAATCCACTGTGGACCACGAGGGGGGCTGCACTGAGCCCGGGACTGGATCTGCAGATCTACACAAAAATTATCAAATTGGGCTTCTTTACAGGAAACATAAAAAAGGTTAAAAAAGAGTGACCATAAAGAAGTGATATAACACAAATAAAAGATAAAAGGAAGTCTGTGATTTGCTAAGTACAGGAGTATGAATGAAAGCATAGTGGGAAGGGTAGCCATTATTGGTACTTTTCTACTGAGATTGGAGGAAGATTGCCATATTTCTGACTTGAGATTTGCAGTGGAAAACAGATGTTAACAGATAATAAAATAAAAGTTGGACAACAGCAAAGAGATTTTACAGATATGCTAATTAGGTTGTACTATAAAACAGTATATTAAAAAAATAAAAATGTATATAAGCTAAACAAATATGTAGCTTCTAGACCCTACAGTAAAAGGCAAAATAGAAGGGAGGTTACATAAAAACGGTAAGTAAAATACAGTGAGCAGCAAAGAAGAAAAGGAGGAGGAGGAATTGCTGTACTGAAAATATAGTTATTTTATTAAGCCAGTGTGAATGAATGTTTTTAAATTAGATGTGGATTCTTGTTTATAATGTGTAATTTAATTGCATGTAATTTGCACCCACTCACACATTCAGGCAGGCACGTACACACCAAGTTACACTCCTACAAAGGCACTTATGTACCCAGCAGTCATATAGACAGTGACTGACACACTCAGTCACACACCTATTAAACCATTCACACACCCATTTACTCACCTATACATCCACATACATAGTCATTCACACACTCATGTGGGCACTGTCACATCCACTTACACACCTAGACAGCCATTCGTGTACCCAGTCAGTTACACACACATACACTCATACACCCACTTACACACCTAGTCACCCACCCATGGAGCCACTCACACTTCCAGTGAGACAGTGACGGGCAGTTACTCATCCACTCATGCACCCACACAGCACTTATGTATACACCACTAACAGAGTCATATGCACACACCGTTACACATTCAAACACCCACTAACATAGCCAGTTACCAATCTATGCATCCACTTACATATCCATTTAGATCCCCATGCAGTCACTAACACACCCAGTCACACACCCACACAGCTTACACATCCAGTGACACTCCCATAGAGGCACTGATACATGCACTCACATATCCACTCAAACACTCACACACAGTCAACAAAGTTTATTTTCTCCTGAAGGGGTGGAGAAATATTTTCAAATGTTGGAGGAATTCAGTGGAGGTGGTAAAGAGTCCTCTTCTTCATCCTGCTCTTCCCCTTCTCTTCCACCTTCAGCAGAAGACATTTTAACTTTGAAACTCTACTCTTTTGAAGGAAAGCCTGAAAAATTATGGAGCTGTGGTTTTCAGTCTGTCTCCAGAGAGGAGTGAAACCCAAATAACTGATTTAGGGTATGGTTTGCAATGTGGATGGGTGGAGACCGTGTATTCAATGAAAAGTTAAGGTTTGGATGTGTTCCTGGAATTGTGACAGGTTTGTGGTAGCATCATGGCAGATCTGTGGATCCAGAAAATGAATACAAAAAAGAGAAAGACTTTCTGCATTACATTTATATATCAATTACATAAGATACCTTACATTGATTTGTTAATTGTTTCTTTTAAAATGTCTAATAAACTAAGGGGGTCATTACGACCTCGGCGATAATATGGCGATAAGTACTGCCAACAGGCTGGAGGTACTTACCTCCATATTATGACAGCCAACCTGCCAAAGTACCACTCCGACCGCCATAGCGGTAACAGACGCCAGGCTGGAGATATCCATCTCCAGCCCGGCGGCCATCACTGTTCCACCTGCAGGATTATGACCCCGCCTACCGCCATGGTTTTCGTGGTTTTCTTAATGCCACGAAAACCATGGAGGTAGGCACTATCAGTGACAGGGAATTCCTTCCCTGTCACTGATAGAGGTCTCCTCCCCCCCACCCCCTCCACTTAGTCCCCCACCCCCTACCTCTCCAAAGCTCCCTCCGCCCCACCTACATTCACGCCCCCTTCACACACACGCATACACACACCCATTCCCACATTCATCCACGCATGCATACATCCATCCAAACACACACCCGCACACACTTTCATACATACACACAGATGCGCATTCACATAACACAACATACACGCACTCACACCTCCATACATGCACACATGCATCCAACACGCAAAACACACCCGCATCCACGCACTCACAAACATTTACACACACACCCATGTGCACACAACACTCCCCACCCCTCTCCCCTGTCAGAGACCCGACTTACTTTGGTTCAGGGGGTACTCCGGCAGGAAACGGGACGGGGCGCTGCTGCCATCTGCAGCGCCCGCCAGCAGAACACCGCCAGGCCGTATTATGGGTCAGAATACGGCTGGCGGCGGTCTACTGGTGTGGCGCTGCTGGTGGCAGCAGCGTCACCTTCTGGCAGAAATCCGGCCGTGGTGATAATACAGCAGATGGCTGGTCTTCTGGCGGCCGTCGCCGCGGCGGTAGGCATTTTTTACCGCCATTGTCATAATGAGAGCCAAAGTGTGTTAATAAAATGTATTTATAAACATGTGAAAATGTATATTACTAAATTGAATGTATGGGTGAAATCGTAGTGCAATTTAGAGGCTACAGAGACTTTATAGTTAGGAAATAGAATTTAAAAAAACCTCAGAAATTTACTGAAAAAAATACAAAAGTTACAGGGACGTTGTAGTTAGGAAATAGAATTTAAAAAACCTTAGAAATTCACGAAAAACATTATAGTTAGGCTAAGATATTACACACACAATAACATAGAAATTCAGCAGTTATAGTTGTCTGAGCTAACTTTAACTTACGTCCCTGCAATGCACTGCTTATGATCTCGCATATTACATCACGCATGATATAGGGCCTGATTACAACTTTGGAGGACGGTGTTAATCCGTCCCAAATGTGACGTATATAGCACCTACCGTATTACGAGTTCCATAGGATATAATGGACTCGTAATACGGTAGGTGGTATATCCGTCACATTTGGGACAGATTAACACCGTCCTCCAAAGTTGTAATCAGGCCCATAGTCAGTGACATCACAAATGACACCACTGTTGACATCTCAAATTACATCACTGATAACATCGTCCAGCAAAGGAAACTTCAATATACTTCATAAAGTACCATTTACATAAAAAAAAAATAAGAAGACTCAGTTGAGAGACGTAAAGCACATACCTCACTGTAAGCTTACGAACTACAACACTGACTTATCACCTAAGAGACATTTCTTAGTGGATAGTCCTGTCTCTTCTGAACCACTACTCTAAACACTAATTGTAGCATCCTCCCCAGCCCGGGAAAATGCAAATGAACATACTTCACACACGGAATTCTGCAACAGATGTCTTTATTCCTCAGCATTCAATGACACACTACTCCTGATTACCTCATAACCATTCCTAACTACACCTTAACACCTCCCGCCATGTTAACCCTAGCGTTCAGAAGACCGCCAGGGTCATAATGACCACCTATGTGCGCTAGGACCCTTGCATTTCTATGTGGACTCATAGCAACACAAGGGTCCTAGCGCACATAGGTGGTCATTATTACCTTGGCGGTCTTCTAATGCCATGGTTAACATGGCGGTATCACCGCCAACAGGCTGGCGGTAAGGAACGCCAAATTATGACCATGGCGGTGATCCCTTCCATAGAGAGCCAATGTACCACACCAACCGCCAACTGGGTACGAACACCGAACATAGCAGTAGCCACCTACAGGCAGGCGCAAGACAAGTATCTGCCCACCATATTATGACATAGCACACTGCCACAATTTCCGGGGCGGAAGCAATGACACCAAAAGCCTGGCAGAAACACATCACTGAAAAGGAAACACTCACCTCCAGGGACACACAGGAGTCCGCGTCCGCCATGGAACCTGAACTGCAAGTATTCCTGATGCTGTACCACGCCATGGCTATCCTGGAGCACCAACGCCGACAAAGACGAAGACGGTGAGTACAGCTGCCTAGCACACAAGGGGGGGAGGGGAGAGTGACACACATGCACACAACACACGCCATACACACACCACACACCCAGTAACACATGCACAGGAATAAACAGCAACAGAACCCCAGAATAAATAAAAGCAGTACACATACACAGTTCCAACCACTATATTCCTTTTGTATGAATATGGAAATTGCAAAAACATGCACAACTGCAGAAATAAAGAAATGCAGGTCCAAAGACCAGTCCAAAGTCACTAATGTCCACATGGCAAAGTCCAAGGCCCAACTTGACTCCTGACAACATCGGGACTCCACTGTTCAGGGGCATCATGTTGGAAATGGGCAGGAACCTCAGGGGTAGGGGTGTGGGGTGGGTCGGAGTTGAAACTCATTGTGAGGGGGCTCCTAGCCCACTGGTTCTGGAGGGGGCTTCCTGCCCACAAGATGAGGAGGGGGCTGGCTGCCCACAGGATGAGAAGGGGGCTGGCTGCCCACTGGTTCTTGAGGGGGCTGGCTACCCACAGGATGAGGAGGGGGCTGGCTGCCTGCAGGATGAGAAGGGGGCTGGCTGCCCACTGGTTCTTGAGGGGGCTGACTGCCCACAGGATGAGGATGTAGCTGGCTGCCCACTGGTCCTGGAAGGGGCTGGCTACCCACAGGGTGTGGAGGGGGCTGGCTGCCCACAGGATGAGGAGGGGCTGGCTGCCCACTGGTTCTGGAGGGGGCTGGCTGCCAACAAGATAAGGAGGGGGGCTGGCTGCCTACTGGTTCTGGAGGGGGCTGGCTGCCCACAGGATGAGGAGGGGCTAGCTGCCCACAGGATGAGGAGGGGGCAGGCTGCCCACTGGTTCTGGAGGGGGCTGGCTGCCCACAGGATGAGGAGGGGGCAGCCTGCCCACTGGTTACTGATGGTGCCCTTTAGCCTCTGGTTCCAGATGCTGCTCCTTGGCCCATGGTTCCGGATGCTGCTATGTGGCCACTATATTGTGGGCCTCCTGGTCCAGGGATATCTGTGGGGCCTCCTTGTCCAGGGATTTCTTAGGCTCCTCCTTGTCCAGGGACTCCTGGAGCTCCTCCTTGTCCAGGGATTTCTGGACCTCCTCCTTGTCCATGGATTTCTGGGGATCTTCCTTATCCAGGGATTCCTGTAGGGGCCCCCTTCTCTAGGGATTTCTGGGCTCCACCTTGGCCTTGGATGTCTTGGGCTTCTCCTTGCTGTTTAATTTCTTGGGGGCCTCCTTGGGCAGGGACTTCGTTGGGGCCTCCATGGCCCTGGGTTTCGTAGGTGGTCCCATCGTCTTGCCAGTCTATTTGGGAAGGGGCGGCACCTTAGCCCTCTGTCTGGGGAGGAGGAGTGCCCATGCTGCATGGGTCCAGCTTAACAATCATGTGCCCCATAGTGCCAGCTGGAAACTTTGGGGAGGAGCTGTGTCGGACTGGGTGCTTGAGGTACTGGCCTGGGGTGGTGGGACCTTCCTTTTATGGGCAAGATTGGGGGGAGGGGAATGGAAGAGGTTAAGGTGTGAAAGGAAAAGCTTCTTAGGGACAATGGTATGGGATGGGGAGGAGGGATGAGAGTGGAGGTAGAGGGAGTGGTTGTAGGAGGAGGAGGAGGAGGTGTGTGCTGGACTTAGGTGCAGGTGCATAGACAGTGTGCATGTGTGAGGTAGATGACTGTTGGGGGTCTGAGTGGAAGTGTGTATGTGTTAATAGGGGCAGACAGGGTGGGGGTGGACAGACATGACGTGTGGATGGATGTTGTGGTGGTGTCTGCAAGTGAGGTGAGTGTGCTGCATGTGGAGGTGGTGACTGCACATGTAGTGTGTGGGGTGCATGTCTGCGGGTCTGTTATTGTGGTGACTGTGGGCAAGGCTGTGCAGGTGGCAGGATCTGGGAATGTTGATGCAGTGAATGCAGGTGTGAGTGAGGATGTGACTGTGAGAGACGAGGAGGAATGGGAAACAGTGGAGGCAGTGGATGATGTTGTGTGTGCATCTGTCAGAATGTGTGCGTGGGATGGGTTGGGGGTAAGGAGACTGGGTAGTGGTAGTAGGAGGGAGGACGGATGAAACACGGACACTGGCTGCCGTCAGTGAAGAGGCCAGAGCTTGAAACGATCTGTGTAGGGCCGTCACCCACTGGAAGGCATTGCATTGCTGCATCTGGAATGCTGGCCGCTGGATGGCGTTCACAATGGTTGACTGCCCTTCAGAGATGGATCTCAGGAGGTCAATAGCCTCCTAACTGAGGGCAGCAGGGCTGACTGGGGCAGGACTTGAGGTGCCTGGGGCGAAGGAGATGCCCTCCCTCCTGGGTGAGTGGACACGGGCAACTTGGTGTGGGGGCTACAGGGAGGACGGTGCTGGTAAGGGGGGGTGGCGATAGAACCTGTAGCTGGGGTGGTCCCAGAGGCGTCCACCACCACCAGGGAGCTCCCATCGGAGGACGATTCCGAGTCAGTGGTGTCACCTCCTGTCCCCACCGTGGTGCTCCCCTCCCCCTCTGTCCCACTGGTCCCCTCGGTATTGGTGGACTCTGCCTCCTGGGTCCCGATGGCTGCAGCTCCCTCACTCACCAGTGCCCCTGCTCCTACGCTAGATGATGCTAATGCACACATGGACACGATGACAAAAGGAGAGGGGAGAGAGAGAATGGGAGCACAGGGTCAATCTCAGCACCAACAACACAGATGGTAGACACATCACTGTCACACACTGAGACTGAGAAAGTGGGCAGTATGGAACACACTGGCATACCATTGGCTATGTACCACAGCAGATAGGAGACAAACCCTGCCAGCGACACCCCAACTGAGACCAGCTAAGCCCTGCCTGACATGGGACCTCACCTACCTAGCTATTTAATACATGCTTTCAACCCTATTATCCTGAGCTGGACCATACAGCAATATCTGAAATGGCATATTGGGACCTCCACTGACTGGTACCCTTCACCCAAATCCCATGCCAGCCAACAGAGATGGCTGACATGCACACTATACTTACCCCCTTGTAACTGCTGTGATGCCCTCAAGCACCCATCCAGCTCTGGGTAGGCTACCGCCAGTATGCGGGCCATCAGGGGGGTCAGGTTCTGATGGGCATCCCTCCCTCGTTGTGAGGCCTTCTCCAGCTGGGCCTCCGCGGTCTTCCAGGCCCAGCGTTTCAGGTCCTCCGTCCATTTCCTGCAATGGGTGCTCCAACTGCTATAGACCCCAGGGTCCGCACGTTCTTGGCGATGGCATGCCACAATCCCTTCTTCTGATGGGCTCTGACCTGCAGAGTAAACACATCAGGCACACACATGACCCGAACCTGCATTGACGCTGTCACCAGCCATTCCAATACCCACACCTGACACACTGCCAGCACACACACACACATCTCCATGCAGTCATGTTGCATGCAAAGTACCCATGGTGTACTTACCTATTGGTCTGGAGGCCCATACAACTGGCCGTACTGGGGTAGGACCGCATCCACGAGGCACTCCAACTCCTCCTGCATGAAGGCTGGGGCCCTTTCCCCTGGTACACGAACCATGGCAGGTTCCAGAAACAGGTCACAGCAGCACACACAGTGGAGATGCCGTTCTGTAGAAAGTCAGGAATCAAGTGAAGTGTTAGAAAGGAAATGGTGGTCACGTCCGTGGCGGTGAACACCGTCACCGCCGGCGTGCTCATCATTGGTTCCCATACTCCATGAAGAGCCATGTTGGCCAATGAGGAATTGCACGGCGGTGCGGACCATCTTCCCCCATGACGCCAACTCCAGCGGTGTGAGGTCACGTCCACCTGTCCCTGAATACAGGATAGGCGGGTGCCATTTTATAATGCTGGTACACATGTATAGATTAATAAGTGCGTCATTGTAGTGGAATGCACTCACCTACACAGTTCAAGTGTCCAACATACAAACATGCTCTGTGTACACTGCTGTAGTGTGTTCATGGTTCCTGCTGACAATCCTTTTCTACATTTGGGTCTCTTAGGTACCAACCACTGCGGAAGAATAGGAGGAGGCAAACACCCGTGTACAGACCCCTTGTGGACTTGGCTACACTGGAGGACCGGCACATCATACTCACCTATTGTCTGGACCAATCCACAATTACAGAGCTGTGTGCACAATTGGAGCCCTATCTGCTACCTGCTATCCGTAGCACCACAGCAATCCCCCCTCTTGTGCAGTTACTCTCAGTGCTCCGTTTACTGGCAACATGCTCCTTCCAGGTGACAGTGGGTTTGGTTGCAGGGATGTCACAGCCAATGTTCTCTATTGTGCTTACAAGGGTTTTGTCTGCCTTGCACATGTGCAGCTACATCACATTCCCCCAGGTAAATAACTTACCCACTGTGAAGGCTGGATTCTATGCAATGGGACATATACCTCATGTAATTGGGGCCATCAACAGGACCCGTATTGCCCTAGTACCCCCCAGGGCCAATGAGCAAGTGTACAGGAATCGGAAGAATTTCCGCTCACTCAATGTCCAGATGGTGTGCTTGGCTGACAAGTGCATCTCCCACGTCACTGCCAAGTATCCAGGGTTGGTGCATGATGCCTTTGTCCTGAGGAATAGCTGTGTCCCACAGCTGATGTCACAACTACAGAGGCACAGAGTGTGGCTTATAGGTGAGACTGAGTCCCCACCCAATGTGTGTCAGTGTATGCCTTCAGGGGTCATAGCCCCTGCCATTGTGCAAGGTTAATGTATGTCCCTCACTTCTTGCAGGTGATTCCACCTACCCAAACCTGTCCTGGCTCATGACCCCTGTTAGGAATCCAAGAAAGGGTTTGAACATAGGTATAATGATGGCCATGGGCGTACCAGGAGGATTGCCAAAAGGACCTTTGGTCTCCTGAAGGCTAGGTTCAGGTGCCTCCATCTAACAGATGGATCCCTATGCTACTCCCCTGAGAAGGTCTGCAGAATAGTTGTTGCGTGCTGCATGTTGCACAATTTGGCCCTCAGACGGCATGTACCCAATCTGCAGGAGGAGGGGGTGACAATGCAGCTGTGGCAGCAGTGGACACCGAGTACAGTGAGGAGGAGGAAGAGGAGGATGTGGACAACAGGTCACATTTGATCCAGCAGTACTTCCAATGACACGCAGGTTAGACTGTTGAACTAAGCAAGACTACATCATAGTGTTGTACTATGGTACTGCAGCATGATGCTAGTCATACCCTTTGCATCCCACCTGACTGTCACCTGTAGCTTCCCTTACTGCAGATGTTGGTGTTGTTCCAACAGTGTAGTGCTGTGGTGTGTACAGACCGCTGAGACACATTTGTTGGATGGGTCAACATGTTACTGGACATTTACACAGGGTCATGCAGTTCATTACAGTTCGTTACATTGTACATTATCTGTAGATAAAGCACTATTACACAACTTGTGTCCAAGGGTGTTTTTTGAAAATTGTTCTACAATGGGAAGTGCAAAAGAGTGGGGTGATGGTTGGGAATAATCCAGGGTAGTGGTCCAGTCTGTTTGTAGCACAGGTCCAGTGTTCAAGGGGCCATAGGAAGGGGAGCAATGGCAGTTCAAAGTAGACAAGGTGACACAGTGGAACACAAGGGGGGCATTCAGGAGGGTTTCATTTCCTGGCGGTGGTCTTGGTCTTCGCAAGTGTCTCTGGTGTCTGTCTGGGTTGCAGGGAATGTTTGCGGGGTGGTTCTCCTTCTGCAGGGGGAGGTGTGCTGGTGGCCTTTGGGTCCTGTGGCAGCGCCTCCTGTCCACTAGCTGCAGCAGATGTGGAGGGCTGGTCAGTGGACTGGCTAGTGGTAAGGGTCCTGCTGGTTTGAGGCGTACTCCCTCATGATGTTGGCCATATCACCCAGCACCCCTGCTATGGAGACCATGGTGGTGTTGTGGGCCTGCAATTCTTTCCTAGTCTCCCGGTGGTGTTTCTCCTGCAGCCGCTGGTTCTCCTGCATGATGTCTATCACCTGACCCATCTTGTCTTGGGATTGTTGGTAAGCCCCCAGGACATTGGTGAGTGCCTCCTGGACAGTCGGTTCCCTGGGCCTGCCCCCCCGGCGCACAGCTGTCCTCAAAATGTCCATGGCCCATTGTGCTTGTGTCCCCTGAACGGTGTGCCCACTGCCACTGACCCCAGGACCCTCACTGTCTTGCCTGTGAGGTGTGGACTGCGTCCCTGTACAGGTGGGAGCACTGCTGATTGACGTGTCCTGGGGACAGAAGTCTGGGGACGTTGGGTGGCTGCTGTGGTGTTGGATACTGAGGGGGCAGGCTCTGTGGGGGAATGGGTGTGGGCTGGGGTATCCGACTGACCAGTGGTCCCTGATGGGCCAGGGACTTCATCCAGATCCCGAACTCCAGAGTTGCTGTCATCCCTGGGGGAATCTTCTGGTGGGGGGCTGGGTAGCCGTGGCACCTCCTCACCGCTGGCAGTGGCTGAGGCACCCGTGGGGATGTAAGTGGTGTATTATGCTACATGTCTGTGACATATTCTGCATCCCTAGCTTCCCATATATCAGTGGTCTCCAAACGTTTTAATGCCGCCCCCCCCCCAGTTGAAAAATAAAAATCATTGGGCCCCCGCAGAATTTTTCACAATTGTTTTAGAAAGATGGCAATGTTTAAATATGTCCAGACCTATTTAAAGATTGCAGTCAAATACTGTTACCTTTTAAAAAATGCAATAACATGCTTTTGCTTCAAACAAAGGCCTATTATCTGTATAATGCTTCTTTTGTCCAGAGTCTGGCACCCCCTCCTGGGGTCACTTGAGGCCCCCCTAATGGGGCCCACCCCCCAGTTTGAAGACCTCTGCCATATATCATTCCTGTAGCCCTGCCACCTTTGATGGTGTATGGTGATGTATTGTGGGATTGTTAGTTCTCAATGCTGTGCATGCTTTGGTGGTGGGATGCAGGACTTGGCATTTGGGTTAGCTAATTTTGGTGGTGCACTGTGTGGGATGGAGCGGAGTGATGTGTTTCAGGGTGAGGGGTGGTGGTGTCATGCAGGTATTGGGGTGATAGGTTGTAAAATTGACTCACCAGTGTCCAGTCCTCCGACAACTCCAGTGAGTCCCTCATGATGCAGGATTGCCAAGACTTGCTCCTCACATGCTGTCAGCTGTGGGAGAGTAGGTGGGGGTCCACCTCTAGTCTTCTCGATGGCGAACTGGTGCTGCTATGAAATGTCCCTTCCCCGTAGGTCGTTCCACCTCTTTCTGATGTCGTCGCTTGTTCATGGATGCTGTCCCACGGCGTTCACCCTGTCCACCATGCTCTGCCATAGCTCCATATTCCTGGCAATGGATATCTGCTGGATCTGTGCTCCAAACATCTGTGGCTCTACCCTGACTATTTCCTCAACCAAAACCACAACTCCTCATCAGTGAAACGGGGGTGCCTTTGTGGAGACATGGGTGTGGTGTGTTGTGCAGAAGGTGTAGAGTAATGTGGCGGGGTGTGGTGTGTGCGGTGCGTGATGAATAAATGGGTGGTTGTGGTATGCGTGTGTGAATGGTGTAAAGGTATGGGTGTTAGTACTGACAGTTTATCATGTTCAGTGGGCCTGGCGGATTTGTGGTTGTGGCTGTTTTCTATCAGTTTTTAATGTATGTGTCATAATGTGGCAGACAGATGTCCGCCTCTGCGGCGGTATGTTGCTGGCAGTCAGCACAGCCGTATTCGGTTTTTACCGCTAATGTCATAATAAGGGCCATAGTCTCATAATACTATATCCCGCCCTTTGCTAAATAAAAAATATAAACAACAGTCACATTATATTTCTTCACTAAATTGGTGAGGCGCTTGCACTAGTCAGCCTGACTGAGTGGTATGAGGTGGTTGAGAGGCACTCTGGTTGTGCACGATGGCAGAGGTTCTGATGCTTGATCTGGACCGATAGGCAGGATCGCCTCATTCATAATTGCAAGGGCTGACGAATGTCGAGGTAGGTGCTTCAAGTGTGACGAGTCCCATGTGATGGACTTTCCGGTACCATGAGCTGTCACCATGTGTCCTTTGCACATCACAACCCTCAAAAGATTGACAGTAGACAGAGTGCCTGTTTTCTGCTTTTGTATCTGCTTGACCACCTTCTGCATCACCTTCATCGAAGTGTCTGTGAACGAACCTTATCAGCATTCAAGAATCTACTATCCACTTTGGTTGTTTGGTTCTGATCTCTTTCCCAAATAGCAAGGTGGAAGGATTCTCACCAGTTGTGGAGTGACACGTTGAACGATAAGCACAGAAGGTTTGACACAAGGCCTGGTTCAACTTGACCCCCTCCATTGATGCTCGTTGGGTTACCCTTTTGATGGTACCCATGAATCGTTCCATAATACCATTGGCTTGGGGCCACAGAGGTGTACTCTTTTGATGCTTGACATTTAGTCTGACGCAAAACTCCTTTGCTTCTTTGCTATTGAACAGCGGACCACTGACAGAGTAAAAAGGCTGAAAAAAGAGCATAATATCAACTTAATGTGGGTTATTTAACACGTTTGATGCATATTCTGCTTGTCCTTCATGTTGCAAAAAAGGTATGCCTATTGGTACCATAAAGGTTATGGGAAATGGGACTTTGTTTACCTTACTGAATACCTTCCAGCATGAAAAAGCTTATAACAAACTGTCATATCCAGTAAGTGATGTCATCAGTGATGTCTTCAGTGATATCAGTTGAGATATCATTGGTGATGTCAAAAATTACATCATTTAACATGTCATGTTTGATGTAACATTTGAGGTTATAAGCAGTGCATGACAGGGACGCAAGGTACAGTTAGCCCAGTAAACTATAACTAGTGGAATTCAGCATTTGTTTGTTTTTTAAACATGAATTTTTCTATTATTTCAAAACCTAAGTATCACATCACTTTAAACATTGCCTTTTCATTGAATTCCTAGTGTTATTTAATGTCTCTTCAACCTTTATATGTAAGAAGTGTACCCTTTCTGCAGGGTCACTCCACATGTATTTGCCTTTTGCTGGACCCTATATTTTTGCTAACTGTAAAACTCTGTATTTTACTCCTGCTAACAAGTGCCTGTGCTCCACCTTTCATAAAATGCCTGTGCTTCCCCTTTCAACATTGTGAACTTGGCATACCCCTAATTAACATAATTACCTTACCTATAAGTCCCTAGTATATGGTGTATTCAGAGCCTATAAGTTAAGGTCCATATTTATACATTTTGACGCAAAACTGCGCTAATGCAGTTTTGCGTCAAAAGAATTAGCGCCGGCTAACGCCATTCTGAAGCGCCATGCGGGTGCCGTATTTAATCAATGACGTTAGCCGGCGTTAGCCGCCGGCGCTGCCTGGTGTGCGTGGAAAAAAACGACGTACACCAGGCAGCGCCGGCGTAGGGGGATATGGGGCTTGGGCGTCAAAAAATGGGGCAAGTCAGGCTGAGGCAAATTTTTCGCCTCAACCCGATTTGCGCCATTTTTTACGACTCCCAACCCCCATAGAAATGACTCCTGTCTTAGCAAAGACAGGAGTCATGCCCCCTTGCCCAATGGCCATGCCCAGGGGACTTATGTCCCCTGGGCATGGTCATTGGGCATAGTGGCATGTAGGGGGGCACAAATCAGGCCCCCCTATGCCACAAAAAAAATAAAAAAATGACTTACCTGAACTTACCTTAATGTCCCTGGGATGGGTCCCTCCAGCCTTGGGTGTCCTCCTGGGGTGGGCAAGGATGACAGGGGGTGTCCCTGGGGGCATGGGAGGGCACCTCTGGGCTCCTTCAGAGCCCACAGGTCCCTTAACGCCTGCCTTTTCCAGGCACTAAAAAACGGCGCAAAAGCGGCCGTACGTCATTTTTTTTGACCCGCCAACTCCCGGGCGTGAATTTTGCCCGTGAGTGTAAATACGGCGCACATGCCTCGGAGTCAATTTTTTAGACGGGAACGCCTACCTTGCATATCATTAACGCAAAGTAGGTGTCCACGCTAAAAAATGACGCAAACTCCATGTACTTTGGCGCTAGACGCGTCTAACGCCAAATATTAAATATGGAGTTAGTTTTGCGTCGGAATTCCGTCAAAAAAAACGACGCAATTCCGGCGCAAACGGAGTATAAATATGCCCCTAAATGTCACAAGTGGACTGCAGCACCCATTGTTCCACCCGCTATAGTGACAGTACAAACATGATTGCAGGTCTACTATTTGTAGCCTGGCTTTTTTGGTTTTAAACTGTAAATTCAACCTGTAGAAACAAGCCCTTTTAGCAGGTCAAAACCTTAATTTTAAATATTTCTAAGTCACTGATATGTTGGCCTTACTGCCCATAAGGCAGGGTGTATGGCATTTAAAGTCAGACATATAGAAATGTAATGTTAAAAGTCCTTAGAGTGAAAAGCCTCAGTGACTATTTTCAGTGTATGTAGCAAGACTTGCTATCCCATAGAAAATTACCAGAGTACATTATTACATTCAACAATGCTAATTTTGGTTAGGAAACATCTAGAAAAATAATTAAACAACTATTTAATAGCTATTAAAAGCCAATTCAATGGTGTTGTCGTGTTCTTGATAAATATTAAGAAAAAGGTGCTCTTAGAAATGTACCTTTTCCCTGTCTGAATCCTCTGGAGGTCCATTTGCATTTGTTCTCCTACTTCTGACAGCCAGTAAATAGCATTTCAATAGGCCTGAATGGGTATGAAATGCCTTTCCGGAACAAGCAATAGTCTGACCTGAATGGGCAAGATGACCACTCTGAACCTGACAGAATATGCACGGTGGGGCTGAGTATCTTTTTTGACATTATAATGTCAAATACTGCCTGACAGTTCTACTAGTGTTTTACGTATAATACTTGGGGTGCACTTCAAAGAGGCCTACCCTGTCACATGCAAATTTTAGTTTACACCGGGACAGGGACCTTCCTTTCCCCCTGGTAGCCATGCACGTTCCGATCCGATTTGGGCTCATTTTGATATTACAGTGTGAAATTGTGCTTGAATGTCAAATCCAGCTTGACAGGCCTGCTGGCATCTGTCATATAATGCCTGGGGTGCGCTTCATAGGACCAAAAACAGGATGTCCAAATAATTCTTGTGTATCTACTGTCTGGTTGTTGGAAAACCCTGCTTGTACTAGCAGACTTCTGTCTCTGGGTTTATTGGGGGTACGGTGACTGCCTGAAACTAAATTTTGGTTTTAGATGCAAGCACACTAGGATTGCCATTGAACACTGCCTACACACTCACCAGCCCTCAGAGCACAATTTTAGTGTGGCGGAAGACTTCTGTCATCTTGAAAATGCCCAAAGTGGGTAGGGTTCGCCACAGGGAATGTTTACCCAACTTGTTTGGACATGCTCATGAGTCATTCCCACCCGTTAGCTCAAGCCAGGCATAAATGTGGCATCTCTAAGCACCCACTTCAGAACACTTCTGGACCTGATGAAGATCAGAAGAGGACTAAACCTGCTCTCTTGTACCCAGGGCAAAGAAGTGGACTGGAAGGGCCGTAAGTCTACCCTCTGGTTAACCTACAGGGACCCAAAAAGCTAAAAGAAGCCTTTCCCTGCAACTACCCAGTTGACCACTGGTAACTGCATCTGTAGTTTGCAGATTTGGTTTTGTGGCATTTAATTCTAATATATTTCTGGACTTTAAGGCCCTCATTATGACTTTGGCGGTCTCCCTTGAAGACTGCCAAAGCCACGGGCACCATGAGACCGCCAGTGGTGGCGGTCTCCCGCCCACCATATCACGGGTACTTCTGGATTTCCTCCATACTTTGGGTGGAAATCAGGCAGTAGTCACGCTGGCAGGCGGAGGCGCTCTGGCGGTTCCACCACCGGTCCTGTCCCGCCAGTCAGACACCGCATGCCATAATATGGCCTGGGTGTGTCCTGCTGGCGGGGTGCTGTCGGCGTTGGAAGCCCCCCATCCCTTTCCCTGCCGGACGGCCTTCTCCCTGGACCAGGTGTGGTGATTATCCAACAGGGGTAGGAGGGTGGGGGGTGTTGTGTATACATGTATGAGTGTGTGGTGTCTGCGTGTGTGCATGAATGTGTGTGTGCATGGTTGTATGCATGCCTGTATGTCAGTGTGTATGCATGCATGTATGTCAGTGCGTATGCATGTTTGGATGGGTGTAATAATGCGTGCACAAATGCGTGTATGAATGGAGTTGTGAATGCGTGTATGAATTGAGTTGTGAATAAGTGCATGGATGCATGTGAGTGGCTGTGTGTATGTAAGTGTAGGTGAATGGGTATATGGGTGGTATATGTGGGTGTCTGTGTGCATTTATGCGGGGAGGGGGGCTCGATGTCGGAAGGGGGTGAGGGGCACTATGTCAAAAGGGTGTGTGGAAGGGGGCGCTATGTCAGAAGGGAGGGCAGGAGAGGGGGCACTGTGGCAGGAGGGTGGACTAGTGCTTGCTGGGGGGTTGGGGAACTGTCTACTTGTGACAGGGAATTCCTTCCCTGTCACCGGTTGACCTTTTGCCATTGTTTTCATGGCAGTGCTACCGCTGCAGACACCATGTTGAAAGGCCGGCTCATAATACTGCTGGTGGTCTTCTGTGGACTGCCGGGTCAGAGATGATCATCTCCGTCCCGGCGGTTCAGACTGCCATCGCAGTATGATTGGAGATGTGGCGGGTTGCCAACCCGCCACAGTCATAATGTGGCGGTGTGCACCGCTAGCCTGTTGGTGGTGGGACCGCCACATTTACCCTGGAGGTCGGCTTCCCCCCCCCCCAGCAAGCACTAAAGCCCTCTCTCCCCCTCCAGCCACAGCACCCCCGACCTCCCCTTCTGACATAGCACCCCACCCCCCTTCAAGGCAGACCACCAAAGTCATAATGAGGGCCAATGTGTCATGGTCATATCACTTTTTCAGGAGGCAGTCTTTTGTGGATATTTCTCCACTGAAAGCTAATTGAGGCACACTTGGTAATTTACTACCCATATTAGGGTTGTTCTCTAGAAGATACCTATGCTTACTAAATATATACTTTACTGCTCCCTAATGTTTCCTAAATGTTGTATGATATGGTCTTACATTGCCAATGCTGGGGTTATGTTCTGGTGACACTTACAAACCACTCAGCCATGCCCGCCTGGTTTATGAAGTCATTAGGACCCCTAGATGCTATATTGTACTGTTATACATTCTATTTGCAAGACTGGAAAAGCATTGAAAAGAGAAAGAAACGCCGACATGTTTGGTCTCAGATTCAGTTTTGGTCAACATATACATTTACAAAAATGTATATTTACAGATTTACATACATGCAATTTATCGGCTCTTGAAATGTGATGCCACTTCCAGTTAAGACTCTTGATGCAGTGCCTCAAGAGTAGTGACCTACGATGTTTGCACGGCCATGTAGTGGGTATGTACTTTTCCACTGTACCTCAGACATCTTCTAGAAATCCTTCACCTGTCACTCACAGTTCTATAACAGTAAGTGTAGGAGGCTGGCCTGGTTTGTAGTGAGTACCAAGGGGTACTTACACTCTGCACCAGGTCCAGTTATCCCTTATTAGTGTAGAAGAGGTGTCTAGCAGCTTAGGCTGATAGAAAAGGTAGCTTAGCAGAGCAGCTTAGGCTGAACTAGGAGACGTGTAAAGCTCCTACTATACCACTGGTGTCATATGCACAATATCATAAGAAAACACAATACACAGATATACTAAAAATAAAGGTACTTTATTTTTATGACAATATGCCAAAAGTATCTCAGTGAGTACCCTCAGTATGAGGATAGCAAATATACACAAGATATATGTACACAATACCAAAATTATGCAGTAATAGCAATAGAAAGCAATGCAAGCAATGTACAGTCACAATAGATTGCAATGAGAGCACATAGGGATAGGGGCAACACAAACCATATACTCTAGAAGTGGAATGCGAACCACGAATGGACCCCAAACCTCTGTGACCTTGTAGAGGGTCGCTGGGACTGTAAGAAAACAGTGAGGGTTAGAAAAATAGCCCACCCCAAGACCCTGAAAAGTGGGTTCAAAGTGCACCTAAGTTCCCCAGAGAGCACAGAAGTCATGATAGGGGAATTCTGCAAGGAAGACCAACACCAGCAATGCAACAACGGTGGATTTCCAGATGAGAGTACCTGTGGAAAAGGGGACCAAGTCCAAGAGTCACACTCAAGTCGGGAGTGGGCAGATGCCCAGGAAATGCCAGCTGTGGGTGCAAAGAAGCTGCCACCGGATGGTAGAAGCTGTGGATTCTGCAAGAACGAAGAGGACTAGGAACTTCCCCTTTGGAGGATAGATGTCCCACGTCCTGAAGAAGCTTGCAGAGGTGTTTCCGTGCAGAAAGACCGCAAACAAGCCTTGCTAGCTGCAAGGGTCGCGGTTAGGGTTTTTGGATGCTGCTGTGGCCCAGGAGGGACTAGGATGTCGCCAATTGCGTGAGGAGACAGAGGGGGCGCCCAGCAAGACAAGGAGCCCACTCAGAAGCAAGCAGCACCCGCAGAAGTGCCGGAACAGGCACTACGAAGAAGAGTGAACCGGAGCTCACTCGAAGTCACAAAAGAAGGTCCCACGACGCCGGAGGACAACTCAGGAGGTCGTGCACTGCAGGTTAGAGTGTCGGGACCCAGGCTTGGCTGTGCACAAAGGAAATCCTGGAAGAGTGCACAAGAGCCGGAGCAGCTGCAAATCACGCAGTACCCAGCCATGCAGTCTAGCGTGGGGAGGCAAGGACTTACCTCCACCAAACTTGGACTGAAGAGTCACTGGACTGTGGGAGTCACTTGGACAGAGTTGCTGAGTTCAAGGGACCTCGCTCGTCGTGCTGAGAGGAAACCCAGAGGACCGGTGATGCAGTCTTTTGGTGCCTGCGGTTGCAGGGGGAAGATTCCGTCGACCCACAGGAGATTTCTTCGGAGCTTCTAGTGCAGAGAGGAGGCAGACTACCCCCACAGCATGCACCACCAGGAAAACAGTTGAGAAGGCGGCCCAATCAGCGTTACAAGGTCGCAGTAGTCGTCTTTGCTACTTTGTTGCAGTTTTGCAGGCTTCCAGAGCAGTCAGCGGTCGATTCCTTGGCAGAAGGTGAAGAGAGAGATGCAGAGGAACTCTGATGAGCTCTTGCATTCGTTATCTAAAGAATTCCCCAAAGCAGAGACCCTAAATAGCCAGAAAAGGAGGTTTGGCTACCTAGGAAGGAGGATAGGCTAGCAACACAGGTAAGAGCCTATCAGAAGGAGTCTCTGACGTCACCTGCTGGCACTGGCCACTCAGAGCAGTCCAGTGTGCCAGCAGCACCTCTGTTTCCAAGATGGCAGAGGTCTGGAGCACACTGGAGGAGCTCTGGGCACCTCCCAGGGGAGGTGCAGGTCAGGGGAATGGTCACTCCCCTTTCCTTTGTCCAGTTTCGCGCCAGAGCAGGGCTGGGGGATCCCTGAACCGGTGTAGACTGGCTTATGCAGAGATGGGCACCATCTGTGCCCATCAAAGCATTTCCAGAGGCTGGGGGAGGCTACTCCTCCCTAGCCCTGACACCTTTTTCCAAAGGGAGAGGGTGTAACACCCTCTCTCTGAGGAAGTCCTTTGTTATGCCTTCCTGGGCAAAGCCTGGCTGGACCCCAGGAGGGCAGAAACCTGTCTGAGGGGTTGGCAGCCGCAGCAGCTGCAGTGAAACCCCGGGAAAGGCAGTTTGGCAGTACCCGGGTCTGTGCTAGAGACTCGGGGGATCATGGAATTGTCTTCCCAATGCCAGAATGGCATTGGGGTGACAATTCCATGATCTTAGACATGTTACATGGCCATGTTCGGAGTTACCATTGTGACGCTATACATATGTCGTGACATATGTATAGTGCACGCGTGTAATGGTGTCCCCGCACTCACAAAGTCCGGGGAATTTGCCCTGAACAATGTGGGGGCACCTTGGCTAGTGCCAGGGTGCCCACACACTAAGGAACTTACCACCCAACCTTTACCAGGTAAAGGTTAGACATATAGGTGACTTATAAGTTACTTAAGTGCAGTGGTAAATGGCTGTGAAATAACGTGGACGTTATTTCACTCAGGCTGCAGTGGCAGGCCTGTGTAAGAATTGTCAGAGCTCCCTATGGGTGGCAAAAGAAATGCTGCAGCCCATAGGGATCTCCTGGAACCCCAATACCCTGGGTACCTCAATACCATATACTAGGGAATTATAAGGGTGTTCCAGTATGCCAATGTAAATTGGTGAAATTGGTCACTAGCCTGTTAGTGACAATTTGGAAAGAAATGAGAGAGCATAACCACTGAGGTTCTGGTTAGCAGAGCCTCAGTGAGACAGTTAGTCATCACACAGGTAACACATACAGGGCACACTTATGAGCACTGGGCCCTGGCTGGCAGGGTCCCAGTGACACATACAACTAAAACAACATATATACAGTGAAATATGGGGGTAACATGCCAGGCAAGATGGTACTTTCCTACAGTAAGTCCTTCTGCCTTGTCCTCATACATGTACCTTTTATAAAACACTTGTTTTACCTCAACAATTTTTTTTATGTAAATTCTTCTCAAACATTTTTCCATTCATAATCTTATTTCTGCCCCTAATGCATTTTCTTTTTGGACCTCATTCTCTCTCATTTTCAAGCATCTTGCTAGTGCCCAGAGTCAAAGGCTACAGTGTAGACAGTA
Source organism: Pleurodeles waltl (assembly GCF_031143425.1). Lineage (NCBI taxonomy): Eukaryota > Metazoa > Chordata > Amphibia > Caudata > Salamandridae > Pleurodeles > Pleurodeles waltl. The sequence goes on along the minus strand of NC_090443.1, from coordinate 442,360,574 downwards.
TGGCCTAGTACATATTTGGATGATACAGTAGACAAGGTATGGCCTAGCATGGATCTGGAGCACACAATAGGTTCAGCATGACTAGTGCTTAGTTTGTAAAAAATAAAAAATAACAATAAAGGGGAAAAGGTTTTGTTATGGGCCCACCACTGAATGTTGTGGTTGTCGCAAACCAAGACTGCCTCCAGTTGCACGCAGTGGCGGCTGGTGGCTTTTCAAATTGGTGGAGCCTTAATGTGGATGACAAGTTCCACAGAGTGGTTTGGTTGACAAAATGACATGTTGATGCACGCACACTGAGCACGGTATTACTACTTACCCAGGCGAAGCGCATTTCATTGTAACACTGTTGAGCTGATAGTAAAGTAATAATCAATAAAAAGATGATCAAACAGTGGTTTAGGTAACACAGATAGGAATTGAACCCTGAGGAAGCTCGTGGTGAATGAGCGAAACCTGTTGGCTGTATTTCATGAAGAAAAAGAATTGTTTGAAGAATAATAAAGGAGGGAATTTTATCTCACAGCAAAGTTATTTTGAGATGTCTGAAGTCTTAATTCTTTGAATTCAATGAACTAACTGTTATTAGTTTTCACAGAGTGATTGAAGGAAGCAAGCAAAACCAATTGACAAGGTGGCTCTGAGTAAACTGAGAATATCGTGTAACTTACAGCACATTTTGATAAACGTTTGGTTACAATGCAATACATTTAAAAAACATTTCAGAAGGGGTACTATACCAGTAAGTATTAATGGCAGCGAAGCTGTAACTAATAAAACAGATTAGAAATCGGGTACATTTACCTTTTAAGAAGTCACAAGAGGGATGGAGCAAAGTAGTAAGGCCTTTGAACTTGAAGCACAGTTGTAATTGTATAATATCTATGAATCGAGGTCATCCACAGGACACAAAACCCAAAATAAGCAATCTGTTGGATTTATGATCTTTTCCTTAAATGGATGCATTCAAGTTTAAAAATAGGGAAAGTATGGAAAATCTAGAATTTTAGAAGCATTCTTGTAACGTTGAAATGGTGGTATCTCAGGGGCAGACAGTTCATGCATGAAACATCCTCTCCAAGGGCTCTGAAAGCTTCTCATGCTAGTGGGTCAACTATGTGACCGGCTTTGCTTTAATCATCTTTAGTCCTCAGAAGCGCAGCTGCCGTGACTGACTCACACGCAGCCAAACCAAACTTTCAGAAGCGAGTTTCTCTGTGATTGATTTGTCTCCACCTCTACAGAGCTTTCCAAAAGAGGCCTACAATGCTGCTGACCACACCCTTTCCTAGCTACCGCCTTACCTGAAGTCCGTCTGCCCTGCCTCCGGCTTTCAGAGCACTTCTTTCATGAAACCTCATGTTTTCCTTGCAGGCCAGGTCAGACACCTTCGCCAGCAATCAGCAGAATAGCTAAGGTCTGACGCCCATTGGCAAATAATAGCATCGAGCAAAGGGCACACATCCTTTCTGGGGGCGACATCTGAAATGCACTAGTAATAAGTAAACAAGCTTTGGCAAAGCCAATAGGTCTGCCCATGGGCGAGCTATTGACTTTGGTAATCGGATGGGTGTGGAGATAAGAAACGGGGAAGGGGAATAAGAAACAGGGACGGGAGGGCGGTATGGGGGAATAAGAAATAGGGATGGAATAATAAGACAAGTATTTACAATTCAATGGGTCTGGTGTTTGCTCAAGTTAGAGCTATTAGCGTTGTAAATTCCTAACTGGACTTTTCTTGCCACACAAATAAATTGAAAACAAAAAGTAAAACAGTTGACATAAGTGAGCCGATTCAAAAGCGACATGGCTGCCATGAGCGTGAGCACAAAGGAGAGACACAAAAGGAAAATGAAGTTCGCTCGCAGTCAAACATACCGTCAAAAGTGTAATTATCCATGTAACAGGGTCGAGGGCCAAGGTGGTAACAAAACTGCCCCATGGAGGGACAAACATAAAGCATTTACCAATGATAACAAATGATTTTTGAAAGGCAAGCCCATGAAAGATTGATAGTGATGGGATTGCAGTGGGCGTGGTTGAAAGCCCACAGCTGGATAGAATACAACACGTAAGAACGCTTGCGCGCTCGACCTAAAAAAACGGGAGGGTGGCATGGCTGGGAGGGTGGGAGGAAATAAGAAACAGGCAAGGGAGGAAATAAGAAACAGATGGAGCCCTGTAAATGGGAACATGCATTTAGCAAGCGGTCTGCATTAGTTCCGTCGCACCACTCGCTTTGCCGCATTGCTGTTATATCACGCAGTCTCAACCTAAAGGTGAATCAACTAGTTGCCAGCAAGCTTGGTAATGGAACAGATAGATTTGCGTGCACATCGATGACGCACGTTCACCTAGCACTTAAGTAAGGCTTATGTTCGTCATTCAACCAGCCAATTATGCTGCAGTAAATTGAATAAAGGATATTATTTTATGTCCCTTATGTGCCTGGCACGCATCACTGTGACACCATGGTGTCCCGCTTTGTGTTCCCATGCCACTCTTTCGGATCCATTCTGACTCATTCCCGTGTTTATAAATGAAGCCACCCAAAATGCCTCTCAACCTCCTTTGATTAGACGAGGAAACCAAGCACCCACATCACAAACTTGGGCCCACAGTCTGGAAGGAGTCACGCAGCACAGCATCCAAAAAAGCTGGGCTGTGCTGTGACAAGGAGAGAGCAGGAGAGTGCCATATTCACATAGTAATGGCACTCTCCTCTCCCAAGCGCAGGCTCTGATATCAAGTGCCGTGCACCATGCACACACCTTAGCGCCATTGTGGTGGGGTGTGAGCCTGGCATAGGTTTTGTACAGGAAGGGCAACCTTCCTGTACAAAATACTGTGCCTAGACAAGTGTAAATGCTTTCCCCACGTTGTGTGTGTACTGTACAGTGCAGCACACATGCACAGCCAGAAAGGCGCTAAACCCTTTTTTTCTGATCTTTCAGAATAGGGTTAAGCGTCAAAAAGCATGGGTGGTAGCACGGGTACACCCATGTACCACCCATGTAACGCCCCCTTGACGCAAAGTAAAACAATGCAGCGTTTCACACTGCTTTGTGCTACTTTGCCACACAAACCAATGCAAATACCTATTTGCATTGGTTTGTGAATGCCAAAAAAAGTTTAGCGTTGGTTTAGCGTTTAAAAACCAATGCTAAATCAATGCTGAACCTTTGAGAATCTGGGACTTGGAGTTCAACTAACATATGAACTGCACACACTTCTCAAAGATGAAGACAGAAAGATACGGCACACTGGAGCAAGAACTCGGAGGGATCCAGTGAGAACCTGGGGCCAGATGTACTACCAATTTGTATTGCAACTTGCAATGTGTGAATACTTGCCAATCGCAAGTTGCGAGTTGCAATACAAAATGTACAACAATGTCCTCTACACCATTAGTAATTCGCAGTGGGTAGGAAAGGGACTTGTCTCCTAAATATTCATGAGGCAGGTCGCACTTTGCGATCCATTGTGAATGGCTAGAATCACAGGGATGGTGGCCTGCTGGGGACAGCAGACCACTATGTCTGTGTTTGCTTTTTTAATAAACCATTTGTTTTTGTAATGCATCTCGTTCTCATTGGAGGAAAATGGAATGCATTACAAAAAGAAAACTGAAAAGTTCTCTTTTCATTTTTGAAGAGTAGGTAGTGGTCCCTGGGACCACGGCTTGCTCATAAAAAAAAATGCACCCCCATTCACAAATGGGAAGGGTTCCCTTGGGGACCACTTCCTTTTTGGGAATGGGTTACCACCAACTTGAAGTTGGGGGTAATTGCGTTTGTTTTGCAAATGCATTTCTGGCCGCAAAACAATCATACATGTGCCTGCGAGTCGCTATTAGAAAGGGACGCCCTTTGCACGCCCCTTCCTAATAGCGAGTCGCAAACCAATTTTGTGAGTCGGTAATAGGTTACCAACTCTCAAAATGGGGATGGCACTTACCAAACAGCCTTTTACCAGTCACAAGTGGCCCGATGGGTCATTTGCGACTCGTTAAAGGTCTTCACACATCTGGCCCTAGCTCTCAGAATGTTTACCTACATCAAACGTGGCAGCCAAAAGGAAAGAGAAAAGCTAAAGTCCTCATATAGCATTTCAGATGTCCATAACCAGTTACCAGCCAAGAAATAGCCCAAATTCAAATTTGGGGTATGAAGATTTTTCAAATGAGAAGTTTCAACAGGAGGTGACAATTCAAGGGCTAAAGAGCCATACAAAAATTATGTCATTGTCTTTTAAATAATATTGACACACAAACCAATACAAAATGAATACCGAAGAAACTACAAATGTACTAGCAACATAAAATGCACGAGTTAATGTATTGCATGTTTTTAATGCTGCTGGGACCCAAGCAGTGCTCTGCATCCACAGTACATTGTTTTCTGTGCCCTCCCCATCCTCCAGTTGTTGAACAGTTTATAGGGCGGGGCAGGGAAGAAAAAGCATGGATGCGAGGGAAGGTGTGAGGAGAGAAGAAACAGAGAGGAGGTGAGGATAGGTTTAAAAAAAACACAAAGAGATTTGACGCAGTCAGCATTGACTGTGTCCGACTGCGTCATAGAGCAAATAGTATCTGCATCACAGCGCACGCAGCAGATGGCCAGAGAAGGGGCACTAATTAAAGGAATTTAGGCCCATATTTATACTTTTTTAGTGCCGCATTTGTGTCATTTTTTGATGCAAAAGCGGCGCAAACTTACAAAATACATTTGGGCCCATATTTATACTTTTTAGCACTGCATTTGCGTCGTTTTTTGACGCAAAATCGGCTCAAACTTACAAAATACATTGTATTTTGTAAGTTTGAGTCAATTTTGCGTCAAAAAACGATGCAAATGTGGCGCTAAACAAAGTATAAGTATGGGCCTTATATTTTGTAAATTTGCGCTGCTTTTGCGTCAAAAAATGATGCATATGCTGTGCTAAAAAGGTATAAATATGGGCCTTAATTTGTACTTGGTCCATGTACCACAGAGTAAAAAGGAAGTGACGCATTGCAAGCGCTGCCCAAAAAGAAGGCGCCAAAGAAGAGCAACAATGGTGACAACGAATGGTAAATGACTGGCGGGTTTTAAGCCCACTACTGAACACAAGAATCTCGCATGTGCGAGTGCATGTGCTAGGGCATGCTATTGGCAGGCTTGACCTAAAAACTGACTGAACGGGATACAATTCAGGAGGCTGTTCTGAAAAGTGCTGCACGTATCAAAGGCTATGATCCTAAATAAATCTATTTAATGAAACTGCGAACAATATCTGGCCTAGGTAATATAATTAATATGGGTATTTACATGTTTAATCATTGTCAGGGCATGAAAATCATAATATTCACGTGCTCACACACAGACATAGGTTTGTTGAGGCCAGTTCTGGACTTACCAAATACACTTCAGGAGGTGCTCTCTCACTAACAAAGGGAAAGCACCTCTGAATCCACAACCTTGTGTCCTGTGTTGTCATTTGCACTTGTGAATGAAAGGTGCAAGCTGAACACTAGAGACAGAAGCACAGTCGCTTTGTTCTTCATACCACAGCGCTGTCTATGTGCTATCATGCATCCTGCAGAACCACGGGAGTTGATCTCACCGTTTCCACCATCTCAGCCCATCCTTGTGCTGCTTTCATGTTGTCTGTATTAGTGGACAGCATGACAGCAGCACCAGGATTGGTTGGAGCAGGCAGATACATTGCTCCAAGAGAGAGCAGGAGCTGCGTCTGTGTTCCCAGCACAAACTGGGAAGAGCTGAAGTATACATATCAGGTTGGCCTGACATTCGCAGCTCATTTACTATAATGGGCAGAGTTGCAGTCAATCATCATGCTTGGAACAGCCCACATAGACACTATCCAGCATGGCGGCCCTCCCTGAATTAAATTGAAAATAGTGTGACATAAGGAAGCACTAAAATAAAATAAATATTGGATGTGATGTCTTGCATTGCACTTAGAGGGTCAATAACCTTGTGCTCCTACGGATGAGCCACCCCTGGTTGCATGGCAGACTGTCACTAGCAAAACTATTGTCTTTCACAAATATTGTCTCCATAAAGATCATCTGCAAATATATTTGGTGGAGAGTTTCTATTATTGAATTCAAAGGGGCAATATTTACGTAAACAATATTTAGGACACCCACTGCATGGTGAATGGGTGTGTACCTCTTTGCTGAGTGACTGATCACACATGAAACTATATCCTTACCTTTTTTGGTTGGCCAGACGTCACACTAGTCTAGTGCGTGCACAAGGGTATATGTTGCATCTCCATACCTTTAACGAATCACATGAAGTGGTGGTGCCAATGTGATGAGTTTTTTCTCTGTGTCATGGAGAGTGTTGTCTACTGGCCCCACTTATGTAAAGTTTCACTCTTATGTAAACCTGAGATCCTTTTGCTGATATTCAATGTGTATATATCGAGAGCATGCATGTTCAGTGAGTGTGCGGCAGATGTACGGTAGTAAGACTGTGAGTTGAGAATCTCAGTACTGGTGACCCGTAAGATCCATTTTCAATGCACCTGATTTAGCACAGCGCCTTATGGAGGGTGAATACAGCTTTCTCAGCAATGGAAATGTATGGGATGTATGATGCATTCCTGTAGCTGGAGAGTGAATACCCAGACAATGAAGTGAAGAAGGATGAAGACAAGTCTCCCCTTAGAAATTCAATCAGAACCTTGCCAGCAAAGAACTGTTGATCAGTTCTTTCTGATTACTGCTATTTGGGAGATGGTAGAGGTGTAGGACTGAACTGCAGTTTTTGTGATTTAGGGTGGGGTAGTTTAAAGACAGAGGCCCTCATTTGAACTTTGGGGGTCAATTTCCCTGACCGCAAAAGCCCAACCCGCCAGACGACCACTAGTGCTGGCGGCCAGTAGACTGCCATATTACAAGTGCTGGCTGCTTTCTGCCATCATTCAGGTGGAAAGCAGTCAGCAGTCGTGCTGGCAGTCGGTGCTGCAGAGATGGGTCCCTCGCCGGCACCACCACAGCAGCAGGGCTCCGTCTGCCATATTACAATCTGTAATATGGCTTTGCGGGGTCCTGCTGGTGTGGTGGTGGTTGTGGTGGCGAGGGAAGACTGCCAGGACCCATCCCCTCCCGGACATCCCCCTCAACTGAGGAGGTAAGTGGGCGACCAAAGGGAGGGAGTCTGTGTGTTTGGGTGTGTGTGTGCATGTTTGCGGAGGGGGTGTTGAATGCGTGCATGTATGTGCGCATGAATGGGGATGTCTGTGTTGATGACTGTGAGTGAGTGGGTGTGTCTGAGTGCATGTATGCATATGCTGAATGGGTGTGTATGTGTATGCATGCGTGCGTGAAGGAGTGTGTGTGTGTGTGGACAAGTGGTGGGATGTGTGTACGTGTGCAGACGTGTGTATGTGCAGCAGCCAGAGATACACATCAATTACAGTTGAGCAAGCCTCACTGTTAACCCTGCCCTGCACTGTGACGAACCAAACAAGGGTGGGGTTAAAGCACCAGCCTTCCACGCACCTCCGGTAAGGAAAATGAAAATTTAGATATTTTCAAAATAAACTACTCAAATGCATTCACCCGCTTCATCTCTCGGCAAGCCAATAACATCATTAGCAGTGCTCAGCTGTGTTTGTGACATTGTACTCAAGTTAAAGTTATATTTCTGAATTGTGATTTGTCGGAAAACGATCTTCAATGCAATTATGTACAGGGAGTGCAGAATTATTAGGCAAGTTGTATTTTTGAGGATTAATTTTATTATTGAACAACAACCATGTTCTCAATGAACCCAAAAAACTCATTAATATCAAAGCTGAATATTTTTGGAAGTAGTTTTTAGTTTGTTTTTAGTTTTAGCTATGTTAGGGGGATATCTGTGTGTGCAGGTGACTATTACTGTGCATAATTATTAGGCAACTTAACAAAAAACAAATATATACCCATTTCAATTATTTATTATTACCAGTGAAACCAATATAACATCTCAACATTCACAAATATACATTTCTGACATTCAAAAACAAAACAAAAACAAATCAGTGACCAATATAGCCACCTTTCTTTGCAAGGACACTCAAAAGCCTGCCATCCATGGATTCTGTCAGTGTTTTGATCTGTTCACCATCAACATTGCGTGAAGCAGCAACCACAGCCTCCCAAACACTGTTCAGAGAGGTGTACTGTTTTCCCTCCTTGTAAATCTCACATTTGATGATGGACCACAGGTTCTCAATGGGGTTCAGATCAGGTGAACAAGGAGGCCATGTCATTAGATTTCCTTCTTTTATACCCTTTCTTGCCAGCCACGCTGTGGAGTACTTGGACGCGTGTGATGGAGCATTGTCCTGCATGAAAATCATGTTTTTCTTGAAGGATGCAGACTTCTTCCTGTACCACTGCTTGAAGAAGGTGTCTTCCAGGAACTGGCAGTAGGACTGGGAGTTGAGCTTGACTCCATCCTCAACCCGAAAAGGCCCCACAAGCTCATCTTTGATGATACCAGCCCAAACCAGTACTCCACCTCCACCTTGCTGGCGTCTGAGTCGGACTGGAGCTCTCTGCCCTTTACCAATCCAGCCACTGGCCCATCCATCTGGCCCATCAAGACTCACTCTCATTTCATCAGTCCATAAAACCTTAGAAAATCAGTCTTGAGATATTTCTTGGCCCAGTCTTGACGTTTCAGCTTGTGTGTCTTGTTCAGTGGTGGTCGTCTTTCAGCCTTTCTTACCTTGGCCATGTCTCTGAGTATTGCACACCTTGTGCTTTTGGGCACTCCAGTGATGTTGCAGCTCTGAAATATGGCCAAACTGGTGGCAAGTGGCATCGTGGCAGGTGCACGCTTGACTTTTCTCAGTTCATGGGCAGTTATTTTGCGCCTTGGTTTTTCCACACGCTTCTTGCGACCCTGTTGACTATTTTGAATGAAACGCTTCATTGTTCGATGATCACGCTTCAGAAGCTTTGCAATTTTAAGAGTGCTGCATCCCTCTGCAAGATATCTCACTATTTTTGACTTTTCTGAGCCTGTCAAGTCCTTCTTTTGACCCATTTTTCCAAAGGAAAGGAAGTTGCCTAATAATTATGCACACCTGATATAGGGTGTTGATGTCATTAGACCACACCCCTTCTCATTACAGAGATGCACATCACCTAATATGCTTAATTGGTAGTAGGCTTTCGAGCCTATACAGCTTGGAGTAAGACAACATGCATAAAGAGGATGATGTGGTCAAAATACTCATTTGCCTAATAATTCTGCACTCCCTATAATTTCTTGTAAGAGATAATTTTGCTAGAAGTGTAAATATCTAGTTGCTTTAAAACGTGGTCTTTGGCGTTCAGGCGAATTGATAAATGTTAGATTACATTAATTACTAGCATAACATGCACCTTAAAATGAAGTGTTTCACATGTGGTTTCAATCTGGCTGCCCTGAGGAAAGTAACTGCTACATGTTATGGCTTCTTCAGGTCAAAAGAAGCAGTCACGCACTTCAGGATTCTAGTTACAGCAAACTACAAACCAATTTGTACGAGTTACAGGTGAAAAGCGTGAAATGAGTCTATGAAGCCTAAGCCTTCCACCTATTTGGATGGCCCAAAGCTTGAATGTCATCATACTACAAAGATTTATCGACACTGGTTATTAGTACTAAGATTTGTCTACACTGCTATGAAGCAAAATTAGTGTAGGAGCAAGCACTATCTAAACATCATGATTAAGGATCTAAAAAAACAGTGACGCATAGCAGATGCACCTCTATTTGTTTTTCAGCACTCTTAATATCATGTAAGGAAGAACTAGTGTACATCTGTGGCTTCATACAGTGACAGAATGATGCACCTGCTAGGCTGCAAGTGTGACCTCTTATTGTACAGGTTCTGTTGTGCTTAAATCCCAGAAAATCCAGGCTCACAGCAGAAACATGATTGTTGGCACTTATTGGGTCAATTTAAAATTTAGTTGCGGGTATCAAAAGAGAAGATACAGCATGGGATAGGCACCAGAGATGCCCTGGCTTGTGACCATTGGAGGAAAGAACAAGCGTTGGAAAAGCCAATAGGTGGGTATGTCCTCAACCCCAAAGCCTTCCCCCCATGGTTTTATAGGAAAAGAAACAAACATTATGCTGCGTTTCCATCTCACAAAAAACAAGCCTAGGCAAAGCCAATAGGTTTCACCTACGCAGAATATATTAGCATTGTCAATGGTTTTTTACATGTTGCACAACAGGTGAGCTTCTTTGGGACATGGCTTACAGTAAATACAAATATTATGACGTGGTCAAAGCTGGCCCATGGGGGTAAGGTTTTGGGGCTGAGGACGTAGCCACATTAAAGCCCCTCTATAGACTACTGTAGGAGGCTGGACTGGCTTGTAGTGAGTACCAAGGGGTACTTACACCTTGCACCAGGCCCAGGTATCCCTTATTAGTGTAGAGGGGTGTCTAGCAGCTTAGGCTGATTGAAAAGGTAGCTTAGCAGAGCAGCTTAGGCTGAACTAGGAGACGAGTGAAGCTCCTACAGTACCACTAGTGTCATATGCACAATACCATAAGAAAACACAATACACAGATATACTAAAAATAAAGGTACTTTATTTTTATGACAATATGCCAAAGTATCTCAGTGAGTACCCTCAGTATGAGGATAGCAAATATACACAAGATATATGTACACAATACCAAAATATGCAGTAATAGCAATAGAAAACAGTGCAGACAATGTATAGTCACAATAGAATGCAATGGGGGCACATAGGGATAGGGGCAACACAAACCATATACTCTAGAAGTGGAATGCGAACCACGAATGGACCCCAAACCTATGTGACCTTGTAGAGGGTCGCTGGGACTGTAAGAAAACAGTGAGGGTTAGAAAAATAGCCCACCCCAAGACCCTGAAAAGTGGGTGCAAAGTGCACCTAAGTTCCCCAAAGAGCACAGAAGTCGTGATAGGGGAATTCTGCCAGAAACAACAACACCAGCAATGCAACAACGATGGATTTCCTGGCGAGAGTACCTGTGGAACAAGGGACCAAGTCCAAGAGTTACGATCAAGTCGGGAGTGGGCAGATGCCCAGGAAATGCCAGCTGTGGGTGCAAAGAAGCTGCCACTGGATGGTAGAAGCTGAGGATTCTGTAGGAACGAAAAGGGCTAGAAACTTCCCCTTTGGAGGATGGATGTCCCACGTCGGGAAGAGTTGCGCAGAAGTGTTTTCGTGCAGAAAGACCGCAAACAAGTCTTGCTAGCTGCAAGGGTTGCGGTTAGGGTTTTTGGATGCTGCTGTGGCCCAGGAGGGACCAGGATGTCGCCAATTGCGTGAGGAGACAGAGGGGGCGACCAGCAAGAGAAGGAGCCCACTCAGAAGCAAGCAGCACCCGCAGAAATGCCGGAACAGGCACTACAAAGTGGAGTGAACCGGAGCTCACCCGAAGTTGCACAAGAGGGTCCCACGAAGCCAGAGGACAACTCAGGAGGTCGTGCAATGCAGGTTAGAGTGCCAGGGACCCAGGCTTGGAAGTGCAGAAAGAAAATCCTCGGTGAGTGCACAAGAGCCGGAGTAGCTGCAAAACATGCGGTTCCCAGCAATGCAGTCTAGCGTGGGGAGGCAAGGACTTACCTCCACCAAACTTGGACTGAAGAGTCACTGGACTGTGGGAGTCACTTGGACAGAGTTGCTGAGTTCAAGGGACCTCACTCGTTGTGCTGAGAGGAGACCCAGAGGACCGGTGATGCAGTTCTTTGGTGCCTGCGGTTGCAGGGGGAAGATTCCGTCGACCCACGGCAGATTTCTTCGGAGCTTCTAGTGCAGAGAGGAGGCAGACTACCCCCACAGCATGCACCACCAGGAAAACAGTCGAGAAGGCGGCAGGATCAGCGTTACAAGGTCGCAGTAGTCATCTTTGCTACTTTGTTGCAGTTTTGCAGGCTTCCAGCGCGGTCTGCGGTCGATTCCTTGGCAGAAGGTGAAGAGAGAGATGCAGAGGAACTCTGATGAGCTCTTGCATTCGTTATCTAAGGAATTCCCCAAAGCAGAGACCCTAAATAGCCAGAAAAGGAGGTTTGACTACCTAGGAGAGAGGATAGGCTAGCAACACCTGAAGGAGCCTATCAGAAGGAGTCTCTGACGTCACCTGCTGGCCCTGGCCACTCAGAGCAGTCCAGTGTGCCAGCAGCACCTCTGTTTCCAAGATGGCAGAGGTCTGGAGCACACTGGAGGAGCTCTGGGCACCTCCCAGGGGAGGTGCAGGTCAGGGGAGTGGTCACTCCCCTTTCCTTTGTCCAGTTTCACGCCAGAGCAGGGCTGAGGAATCCCTGAACCGGTGTAGACAGGTTTATGCAGAGATGGGCACCATCTGTGCCCATCAAAGCATTTCCAGAGGCTGGGGGAGGCTACTCCTCCCCAGCCCTGACACCTTATTCCAAAGAGAGAGGGTGTAACACCCTCTCTCTGAGGAAGTCCTTTGTTCTGCCTTCCTGGGCCAAGCCTGGCTGGACCCCAGGAGGGCAGAAACCTGTCTGAGGGGTTGGCAGCAGCAGCAGCTGCAGTGAAACCCCGGGAAAGGCAGTTTGGCAGTACCCAGGTCTGTGCTAGAGACCTGGGGAATCATGGGATTGTCTCCCCAATACCAGGATGGCATTGGTGGGGCAATTCCATGATCTTAGACATGTTACATGGCCATATTCGGAGTTACCATTGTGAAGCTACACATAGGTAGTGACCTATGTATAGTGCACGCGTGTAATGGTGTCCCCGCACTCACAAAGTCCGGGGAATTGGCCTTGAACAATGTGGGGGCACCTTGGCTAGTGCCAGGGTGCCCACACACTAAGTAACTTAGCACCCAACCTTTACCAGGTAAAGGTTAGACATATAGGTGACTTATAAGTTACTTAAGTGCAGTGTAAAATGGCTGTGAAATAACGTGGACGTTATTTCACTCAGGCTGCAGTGGCAGGGCTTTGTAAGAATTGTCAGAGCTCCCTATGGGTGGCAAAAGAAATGCTGCAGCCCATAGGGATCTCCTGGGACCCCAATACCCTGGGTACCTAAGTACCATATACTAGGGAATTATAATGGTGTTCCAGTATGCCAATGTAAATTGGTAAAATTGGTCACTTGCCTGTTAGTGACAATTTGGAAAGAAATGAGAGAGCATAACCACTGAGGTTCTGATTAGCAGAGCCTCAGTGAGAAAGTTAGTCATAACACAGGTAACACATACAGGGCACACTTATGAGCACTGGGGCCCTGGCTGGCAGGGTCCCAGTGACACATACAACTAAAACAACATATATACAGTGAAATATGGGGGTAACATCCCAGCCAAGATGGTACTTTCCTACACAACCCCCCCCCCCAAACGAAGGACAATACGACTAGCCATGACCTGATGAGTCTTCATTGTCTAAGTGGAAATATCTGTAGAGTCCATCTGCATTGGAGTGGGTACTCCCAGGTCTATGTTCCACTGTATAGTCCATTCCCTGTAGGGATATGGACCACCTCAACAATTTAGGGTTTTCACCTTTCATTTGTTTTAGCCAAAGTAGAGGTTTGTGGTCTGTCTGAACAATGAAGTGAGTGCCAAACAGGTATGGCCTCAACTTCTTCAGTGCCCAGACCACAGGAAAGGCCTCCCTCTCTATGGCAGACCAACGCTTTTCTCTAGGGGTCAACCTCCTGCTGATAAAAGCAACAGGTTGATCCTGGCCCTCAGAATTAAGTTGTGATAAGACTGCCCCTACCCCTAATTCAGATGCATCAGTTTGGACAATGAATTTTTTTGAGTAACAGGGACTTTTCAGGACAGGTGCAGAGCACATGGCCTGCTTCAGCTCCTCAAAAGCTTTCTGGCAGCTAGCTGTCCACAATACCTTTTTAGGCATTTTCTTAGATGTGAGGTCATTAAGAGGGGCTGCAATGGAGCCATAGTTCTTTATGAACCTCCTGTAATACCCAGTGAGGCCTAAGAAGGCTCTCACCTGGGTCTGAGTTGTAGGGGGAACCCAATCTATAATAGTTTGGATTTTCCCCTGAAGTGGTGCAATCTGTTCTCCACCTACCAGGTGTCCCAGATAAACCACTTTCCCCTGCCCTATCTGGCACTTTGAAGCCTTGATAGTGAGGCCTGCCTTTTGCAGGGCCTCCAAAACTTTCCATAGGTGGACCAGGTGATCATCCCAGCTGGAGCTAAAGACAGCTATATCATCTAGATATGCTGCACTAAAAGCTTCCAGCCCTTGCAGGACTGTGTTCACCAACCTTTGAAAAGTGGCAGGTGCATTTTTCAATCCAAAAGGCATTACTGTGAACTGGTAATGGCCTCCAATGGTTGAAAATGCAGTTTTTGCTTTTGCATCCTCTGATAACTTGATCTGCCAATACCCTGCAGTCAAATCAAAGGTGCTTAGATACTTGGCAGATGCCAGTGTATCTATTAGCTCATCTGCCCTGGGTATAGGGTGAGCATCAGTTTTGGTTACCTGGTTGAGACCTCTATAGTCTACACAAAACCGCATTTCCTTCTTTCCATCCTTGAAATGAGGTTTTGGTACAAGTACCACAGGAGAGGCCCATGGACTTTCAGAGTGCTCAACCACTCCCAGTTCAAGCATTTTCTGCACTTCTTGCTTTATGCAGTCTCTGACATGGTCAGGCTGCCTATAGATCTTACTTTTGACAGGCAAGCTGTCTCCAGTGTCTATAGTGTGCTCACACCAAGAAGTGGTGCCTGGCACAGTAGAGAAGAGTTCAGAAAACTGCCTCAGGAGATTTATGCAGTGGTCTTTCTGCTTAGCAGTAAGACAATCTGCCAAAACGACACCTTCCACTAGAACATCTTGTTCTGTGGAAGAGAAGAGATCAGGGAGAGGGTCACTCTCTTCTTCCTGTCCCTCATCTGTTGCCATGAGCAGGGTGAGATCAGCCCTGTCATAGTAGGGTTTCAGGCGATTGACATGGAGCACCCTAAGGGGACTCCTGGCAGTGCCTAAGTCAACTAAGTAGGTGACTTCTCCCTTCTTTTCAACAATTATGTGGGGTCCACTCCATTTGTCTTGGAGTGCTCTTGGGGCCACAGGCTCCAAGACCCACACTTTCTGCCCTGGTTGGTACTGAACCAAAACAGCCTTCTGGTCATGCCATTGCTTTTGGAGCTCTTGGCTGGCCTGAAGGTTTTTACTGGCCTTTTTCATGTACTCAGCCATCCTAGATCTTAGGCCAAGTACATAGTCCACTATGTCTTGCTTTGGAGCTTTTAAAGGTTGTTCCCAACCCTCCTTAACAAGTGTTAGAGGACCTCTTACAGGGTGTCCAAATAGGAGTTCAAAGGGACTGAAGCCCACTCCTTTTTGGGGTACCTCCCTGTAAGCAAAAAGGAGGCAAGGTAACAGGATATCCCATCTCCTGCGGAGTTTTTCAGGGAGTCCCATTATCATACCTTTGAGAGTTTTGTTAAATCTTTCCACCAGTCCATTTGTTTGTGGATGATAGGGTGTGGTGAACTTGTATGTCACACCACATTCCTTCCACATGGCCTTCAAGTAAGCAGACATGAAATTGCTTCCTCTGTCTGATACCACCTCCTTTGGGAAACCCACCCTGGAATAGATTCCCAGGAGGGCCTTTGCCACTGCAGGAGCTGTAGTGGTCCTTAGAGGAATTGCTTCAGGATATCTGGTGGAATGGTCCACTACCACCAAGATAAACCTATTGCCTGAAGCAGTAGGAGGGTCAAGGGGGCCAACTATGTCAACCCCTACCCTTTCAAAGGGAACCTCAACCACAGGCAGTGGAATAAGGGGTGCCTTTGGAGTGCCACCTGTTTTGCCACTGGCTTGACAGGTTTCACAGGACTTACAAAATTCCTTTGTGTCCTCTGACATTCTAGGCCAATGAAGCAAGGGGACAAGCCTGTCCCAAGTTTTCATTTGCCTCAAATGTCCAGATAAGGGAATGTCGTGGGCTAGAGTTAGGAGGAACTTTCTGTACTCCTGAGGAATCACCAATGTCCTGGCAGCTCCAGGTTTTGGATCCCTTGCTTCAGTGTACAAAAGGTTATCCTCCCAGTAAACTCTGTGAGAGTCACTGACATCCCCATTTGCTTGTTTGACAGCTTGCTGCCTTAGACCCTCTAGTGTGGGACAGGTATGCTGTGCCACACTCAGCTCCTCCCTGGCAGGCCCCCCTTCACCCAAAAGCTCAGCAGTGTCTGCTTCCAGCTCCTCTGCTGTAGGTTCTGCACAGGGTGGAAATTCTTCTTCCTCAGAAGTTGAATCCACTGTAGAGAGAGGGATAGTAGGTAGTGTTTTACCTTTACTAACCCTAGCTTTAGGGAGCACTTGGTCCATTCTTCCAGGATCCAAGTCACCCTGTCCTTTTTGCTTTTTGGCCTGAGCCCTGGTTAAAGCAAAAATATGCCCTGGAATGCCCAGCATTGCTGCATGAGCCTCCAACTCCACATCTGACCAAGCTGATGTCTCTAAATCATTCCCTAGTAGACAGTCTACAGGTAAATCTGAGGCAACCACAACTTTCTTTGGACCAGTAACCCCCGCCCAGTTGAGATTTACAACAGCCATGGGGTGGCTAAGTGTGTTGTTATGAGCATCGGTTACTTGGTACTGGTGACCAAGTAGGTGTTGTTCAGGGTGGACCAGTTTCTCTATTACCATGGTAACACTGGCACCTGTGTCCCTGTAGGCCTGAACCTCAACACCATTTATTAGGGGTAGTTGCTTGTACTTATCCATATTAAGGGGACAAGCAACCAAGGTGGCTAAATCAATAGCCCCCTCAGAGACTAACACAGCCTCTGTGGTCTCCCTAACAAGACCAACCCCAACTAAATTACCAAAAGTGAGCCCAGCAACTCCCTTGGATTGGCTATTAGTAGGTTTGTTCCCACCACCACTGCTATTACTAGGGGCACTAGGTGTAGCTGCAGGGGTTGTAGTGGTAGGAGGCTTGGTGCTTTTCATTGGACAACTGGGATCTGTTGTCCAATGGCCTTTTATTTTACATAAATAGCACCATGGTTTCTTTTCTTTGTTTTGATTTGAAGAGGATTTGGGCCCACCACCCCCACCAGAGTGTTTTTGTGGGCCTGATGAAGACTCATTTTTAGATTTGTCCCCACCCTTGTCAGAAGACTTACCATCCTTCTTCTTGCCATCCTTGTCACCCCCTGTATGAACTTTTCTGTTCACCCTTGTTCTGACCCATTTGTCTGCCTTCTTTCCCAATTCTTGGGGAGAGGTCAGATCAGAGTCTACCAGGTACTGGTGTAACAAATCAGACACACAATTATTAAGTATATGCTCTCTCAGGATTAAGTTATACAGGCTTTCATAGTCAGAAACTTTACTGCCTTGTAACCACCCCTCCAAGGCCTTCACTGAATGGTCAACAAAGTCTACCCAGTCTTGTGAAGACTCCTTTTTGCTTTCTCTGAACTTCATCCTGTACTGTTCAGTGGTTAAGCCATAACCATCTAGGAGTGCATTCTTAAGAACTGTAAAATTATTGGCATCACATTCTTTCACAGCACTGAGCCTATCCCTACCCTTTCCACTGAAAGATAGCCATAGGATAGCAGCCCACTGCCTTTGAGGGACCTCCTGTACAACACAGGCCCTCTCAAGTGCAGCAAACCACTTGTTAATGTCATCCCCCTCCTTGTAAGGGGGAACTATCTTGTGCAGATTCCTAGAATCATGCTCTTTTGCAGGATGACTATTTGGAATACTGCTGCTGCCACCATGGGTTTCAAAACCCAATTTCTGTCTTTCTCTTTCTATCTCCAAGGACTGCCTATCTAAATCTAGCTGTTGCTTCTTGAGCTTCAGCCTGGATTGTTCCACTCTCAATCTATTGAGCTCCCTTTCTAACACTCTGTCATCAGGGTGGGTGGGTTGGGCATGCCTTGAAACAGAAGAATGGTGAGAATGAACAGAGGGTGACCTGGCCCTAACAGATGGCACACTAATATTCTGGCCTACAGAAGTAACACTTCTACTGTGATGAGAAGCAACACTATTACTGTGATGTGAAGCAACACTCTTACTGTGATGTGAATTCACATCAGTACCAGCTATGCTAGGTGGCCTGCTAAGGGGCAGGTTGGGAAGGTTCCCTTCTAAATCCTTTGCTAGGGGTGCCCCAGGGTCAGATTGGGAACCATCAGCTAATTTCTCAACAGAAGTGACAACTCTGGTCTTATCTTGTTCAATGAGCATATTAACCAACAGTTCTCTACAGGGATTCTTCCCTACCCCTAAACCTCTTTCAATGCAGAGACTCCTTGCTCCTTTCCAGCTAAGGTGATCATAAGCAAGTTTGGACAGATCAACAGTTTGGCCTGTGCCAGACATTTTAGAAAGTGTTTAAGGGATAGAAAAAGAAAGAAAAAGTTTTTAGAACTTTTTAAAGAACAGGAAAAAAACTTTTTAAACTTTTTAAGAACTTTTTGAAAGCTTAGAGGTACTTTTCAGCACTTAGTAAAAGAAGTGAGAGAAGAAAAGCAAAACTTTTTGGTTAGGTGTACATCCACTGAACTTGTTTTGTATATTTTTCTCTTATGAAAAGTACAATGACAAAAGTGGTAAGTAGTTGCAAAGTACTTATCCCACCGCTGCACAACCAATGTAGGCGGCTGGACTGGCTTGTAGTGAGTACCAAGGGGTACTTACACCTTGCACCAGGCCCAGGTATCCCTTATTAGTGTAGAGGGGTGTCTAGCAGCTTAGGCTGATTGAAAAGGTAGCTTAGCAGAGCAGCTTAGGCTGAACTAGGAGACGAGTGAAGCTCCTACAGTACCACTAGTGTCATATGCACAATATCATAAGAAAACACAATACACAGATATACTAAAAATAAAGGTACTTTATTTTTATGACAATATGCCAAAGTATCTCAGTGAGTACCCTCAGTATGAGGATAGCAAATATACACAAGATATATGTACACAATACCAAAATATGCAGTAATAGCAATAGAAAACAGTGCAGACAATGTATAGTCACAATAGAATGCAATGGGGGCACATAGGGATAGGGGCAACACAAACCATATACTCTAGAAGTGGAATGCGAACCACGAATGGACCCCAAACCTATGTGACCTTGTAGAGGGTCGCTGGGACTGTAAGAAAACAGTGAGGGTTAGAAAAATAGCCCACCCCAAGACCCTGAAAAGTGGGTGCAAAGTGCACCTAAGTTTCCCAAAGAGCACAGAAGTCGTGATAGGGGAATTCTGCCAGAAACAACAACACCAGCAATGCAACAACAATGGATTTCCTGACAAGAGTACCTGTGAAACAAGGGGACCAAGTCCAAGAGTCACGATCAAGTCGGGAGTGGGCAGATGCCCAGGAATTGCCAGCTGTGGGTGCAAAGAAGCTGCCACCGGATGGTAGAAGCTGAGGATTCTGCAGGAACGACAAGGGCTAGAAACTTCCCCTTTGGAGGATGGATGTCCCACGTCGTGAAGAGTCGTACAAAAGTGTTTTCGTGCTGAAAGACCACAAACAAGCATTGCTAGCTGCAAGGGTCGCGGTTAGGGTTTACGGATGCTGCTGTAGCCCAGGAGGGACCAGGATGTCGCCAATTGCGTGAGGAGACAGAGGGGGCGTCCAGAAAGAGAAGGAGCCCACTCAGAAGCAAGCAGCACCCGCAGAAGTGCTGGAACAGGCACTACGAAGTGGAGTGAACCGAAGCTCACCCGAAGTTGCACAAGAGGGTCCCACGAAGCTGGAGGACAACTCAGGAGGTCGTGCAATGCAGGTTAGAGTGCTGGGGACCCAGGCTTGGCGGTGCACAAAGGAAATCCTCGGTGAGTGCACAGGAGCCGGAGTAGCTGCAAAACACGCGGTTCCTAGCAATGCAGTCTAGCGTGGGGAGGCAAGGACTTACCTCCACCAAAATTGGACTGAAGAGTCACTGGACTGTGGGAGTCACTTGGACAGAGTTGCTGAGTTCAAGGGACCTCGCTCGTCGTGCTGAGAGGAGACCCAGAGGACCGATGATGCAGTTCTTTGGTGCCTGCGGTTGCAGGGGGAAGATTCCGTCGACCCACGGGAGATTTCTTTGGAGCTTCTAGTGCAGAGAGGAGGCAGACTACCCCCACAGCATGCACCACCAGGAAAACAGTCGAGAATGCGGCAGGATCAGCGTTACCAGGTCGCAGTAGTCGTCTTTGCTACTTTGTTGCAGTTTTGCAGGCTTCCAGCGCGGTCAGCTGTCGATTCCGTGGCAGAAGGTGAAGAGAGAGATGCAGAGGAACTCTGATGAGCTCTTGCATTCGTTATCTAAGGAATTCCCCAAAGCAGAGACCCTAAATAGCCAGAAAAGGAGGTTTGGCTACCTAGGAGAGAGGATAGGCTAGCAACACCTGAAGGAGCCTATCAGAAGGAGTCTCTGACATCACCTGCTGGCCCTGGCCACTCAGAGCAGTCCAGTGTGCCAGCAGCACCTCTGTTTCCAAGATGGCAGAGGTCTGGAGCACACTGGAGGAGCTCTGGGCACCTCCCAGGGGAGGTGCAGGTCAGGGGAGTGGTCACTCCCCTTTCCTTTGTCCAGTTTCGCGCCAGAGCAGGGCTGAGGGATCCCTGAACCGGTGTAGACTGGTTTCTGCAGAGATGGACACCATCTGTGCCCATCAAAGCATTTCCAGAGGCTGGGGGAGGCTATGCCTCCCCAGCCCTGACACCTTATTCCAAAGGGAGAGGGTGTATCACCCTCTCTCTGAGGAAGTCCTTTGTTCTGCCTTCCTGGGCCAAGCCTGGCTGGGCCCCAGGAGGGCAGAAACCTGTCTGAGGGGTTGGCAGCAGCAGCAGCTGCAGTGAAACCCCGGGAAAGGCAGTTTGGCAGTACCCAGGTCTGTGCTAGAGACCCGGGGAATCATGGGATTGTCTCCCCAATACCAGGATGGCATTGGTGGGGCAATTCCATGATCTTAGACATGTTACATGGCCATATTCGGAGTTACCATTGTGAAGCTATACATAGGTAGTGACCTATGTATAGTGCACACGTGTAATGGTGTCCCCGCACTCACAAAGTCCGGGGAATTGGCCTTGAACAATGTGGGGGCACCTTGGCTAGTGCCAGGGTGCCCACACACTAAGTAACTTAGCACCCAACCTTTACCAGGTAAAGGTTAGACATATAGGTGACTTATAAGTTACTTAAGTGCAGTGTTTAGTTTAAAGGGTTTATAAAGCGCGTAGTTACCCTAAGGCATCCCAGCGCTAACCAGACATGACCAGTGCTGGCAACAGGAGGAATTCAGAGAGTTATCTACAAAAAAGAATCGTTTTGAGTTTCTTTCTAAAAAGCTGCTCTGAAGGTTCAAAACGAAGTTCAGAGGGGAGATCGTTCCAGAGACGAGCGGCCTTGGTGGAAAAGGAATTGGCCCCCCAGGCTCTCTTAGACCGCAAGATGGTCACATGTCGGGAGAAAGAGGACCTCAGACTTCGCGAGGGGGCATAAAGATATAGCCGCTTTCTAAAGAACATCGGACCCTTATTTTGAAGGGCTCTGTGAACAATGCATAAGGCTTTGAAATGGGTGCGCTGCTTAATGGGGAGCCAGTGAAGTGTTGCAAGAGCAGGCTTAGCGGATAAATGTCTGGGAAGATTGATGAGAAGCCTGGCAGCTGCATTCTGGACTATCTGCAGCTTTTTTATGGCAGAGGCCGGGGCGCTAAGAAACAGTGAGTTCCCATAGTCCAGACGGGAAAGGATCACAGTTTGAACGAGGATTCTTCTAGCCATAGGGGGGAGAAGATTAAAGATCTTCCTAAGGACTCTTAAAATACCAAAGCAAGTAGAAGAGACTTTTCTTGCTTGGTAATCCATGGTCAGGCGAGAATCCAGCCAAAAACCAAGGCTTTTTACCTGGTCCTTGGAGATTGTTGAAAGCCTCTGAGTACAATGAGAGGGGAGCGGCTGGGGGGGCATTGCCCAGCACAATGACTACTGACTTTCCATCATTGAACTTAAGCTTAGACTGGACCATCCAGCTTCCAATGTCTTTCATACAGCACGAAAGGTTGGCCGCCGACGAGTCCCCAGAACTAGATAGTGATACCACCAGTTGAGTATCGTCGGCATAAGTGACCAGAGATAGATTGTAGGGAGCGATCACATTAGCCAGCGGGGATAGATAGACATTAAAGAGGGTTGGACTCAGGGAGGAGCCCTGAGGGACTCCACAGGTCAATGGAAAGATATCGGAAAAGTAGGCTCGATCCAGCACTTGAAAAGATCTCCCTTTGACAAAAGCGGACAGCCAGGACAGAGCTAAGCCTCCTATCCCTAATTGAGAGAGCCTACCGCAGAGAAGGTTATGATCCACCGTATCAAAAGCTGCGCTAAGATCAAGTAGAATCATGGCTACATAAGCCCCTTGGTCTAGAAGCTGTCTAGCTGACTCCGTCACTGTGAGGAGGGCTGACTCCGTGCTATGATGGGCTCTGAAGCCCATTTGAGTAGGGTGGAGAAGTTCGTGGCTCTCCAGGTAGCTGGTTAGTTGGTAGTTAACATGTTTTTCCAAGATTTTGGTTGAAAGGGGGAGGAGAGCAATAGGTCTGTAATTTTCCAGCAGAGATGGGTCCAATTTCGGCTTTTTTAAAAGAGGCTTAATAATGGCATGCTTAAAAAGTGGAGGAAGGGAACCTGAGAATAGGGAATGGTTCAGTATTTTTGTAAGGGGGGGCAATAATATCTGAAACCCGCGAGAGAATGGAGGGAGGGGCGGGGTCTAGGGGGGAGCCTGATTTAATTTGAAGAAGAAGATTGATAGTAGCAGTATCTGTGAGGGGTGCAAAGACAGTTAATATACTTCCGGAGGGGGAAGGATCCATTGTTTGATCCTCTAGTGTCTCTGAGAAAGTAGAAGAGGAGAACCCAGAGTATATCTTAATGACTTTGTCATGGTAAAATGGCTGTGAAATAACGTGGACGTTATTTCACTCAGGCTGCAGTGGCAGGCCTGTGTAAGAATTGTCAGAGCTCCCTATGGGTGGCAAAAGAAATGCTGCAGGCCATAGGGATCTCCTGGAACCCCAATACCCTGGGTACCTAAGTATCATATACTAGGGAATTATAAGGGTGTTCCAGTATGCCAATGTAAATTGGTAAAATTGGTCACTAGCCTGTTAGTGACAATTTGGAAAGAAATGAGAGAGCATAACCACTGAGGTTCTGATTAGCA
The DNA here is from genome assembly GCF_031143425.1 of Pleurodeles waltl. Lineage (NCBI taxonomy): Eukaryota > Metazoa > Chordata > Amphibia > Caudata > Salamandridae > Pleurodeles > Pleurodeles waltl. The sequence goes on along the minus strand of NC_090443.1, from coordinate 442,337,354 downwards.
GAGCCTCAGTGAGACAGTTAGTCATAACACAGGTAACACATACAGGGCACACTCATGAGCACTGGGGCCCTGGCTGGCAGGGTCCCAGTGACACATACAACTAAAACAACATATATACAGTGAAATATGGGGGTAACATGCCAGGCAAGATGGTACTTTCCTACACAACCCCCCCCCCAAACGAAGGACAATAAGACTAGCCATGACCTGATGAGTCTTCATTGTCTAAGTGGAAATATCTGGAGAGTCCATCTGCATTGGAGTGGGTACTCCCAGGTCTATGTTCCACTGTATAATCCATTCCCTGTAGGGATATGGACCACCTCAACAATTTAGGGTTTTCACCTTTCATTTGTTTTAGCCAAAGTAGAGGTTTGTGGTCTGTCTGAACAATGAAGTGAGTGCCAAACAGGTATGGCCTCAACTTCTTCAGTGCCCAGACCACAGGAAAGGCCTCCCTCTCTATGGCAGACCAACGCTTTTCTCTAGGGGTCAACCTCCTGCTGATAAAAGCAACAGGTTGATCCTGGCCCTCAGAATTAAGTTGTGATAAGACTGCCCCTACCCCTAATTCAGATGCATCAGTTTGGACAATGAATTGTTTGCAGTTACAGGGGCTTTTCAGGACAGGTGCAGAGCACATGGCCTGCTTCAGCTCCTCAAAAGCTTTCTGACAGCTAGCTGTCCACAATACCTGTTTAGGCATTTTCTTAGATGTGAGGTCATTAAGAGGGGCTGCAAAGGAGCCATAGTCCTTTATGAACCTCCTGTAATACCCAGTGAGGCCTAAGAAGGCTCTCACCTGGGTCTGTGTTGTAGGGGGAACCCAATCTACAATAGTTTGGATTTTCCCCTGAAGTGGTGCAATCTGTTCTCCACCTACCAGGTGTCCCAGATAAACCACTTTCCCCTGCCCTATCTGGCACTTTGAAGCCTTGATAGTGAGGACTGCCTTTTGCAGGGCCTCCAAAACTTTCCTTAGGTGGACCAGGTGATCATCCCAGCTGGAGCTAAAGACAGCTATATCATCTAGATATGCTGCACTAACAGCTTCCAGCCCTTGCAGGACTGTGTTCACCAACCTTTGAAAAGTGGCAGGTGCATTTTTCAATCCAAAAGGCATTACTGTGAACTGGTAATGGCCTCCAATGGTTGAAAATGCAGTTTTTGCTTTTGCATCCTCTGATAACTTGATCTGCCAATACTCTGCAGTCAAATCAAAGGTGCTTAGATACTTGGCAGATGCCAGTGTATCTATTAGCTCATCTGCCCTGGGTATAGGGTGAGCATCAGTTTTGGTTACCTGGTTGAGACCTCTATAGTCTACACAAAACCGCATTTCCTTCTTTCCATCCTTGGAATGAGGTTTTGGTACAAGTACCACAGGAGAGGCCCATGGACTTTCAGAGTGCTCAACCACTCCCAGTTCAAGCATTTTCTGCACTTCTTGCTTTATGCAGTCTCTGACATGGTCAGGCTGCCTATAGATCTTACTTTTGACAGGCAAGCTGTCTCCAGTGTCTATAGTGTGCTCACACCAAGAAGTGGTGCCTGGCACAGTAGAGAAGAGTTCAGAAAACTGACCCAGGAGATTTATGCAGTGGTCTTTCTGCTTAGCAGTAAGACAATCTGCCAAAACGACACCTTCCGCTAGAGCACCTTGTTCTGTGGAAGAGAAGAGATCAGGGAGAGGGTCACTCTCTTCTTCCTGTCCCTCATCTGTTGCCATGAGCAGGGTGAGATCAGCCCTGTCATAGTAGGGTTTCAGGCGATTGACATGGAGCACCCTAAGGGGACGCCTGGCAGTGCCTAAGTCAACTAAGTAGGTGACTTCTCCCTTCTTTTCAACAATTATGTGGGGTCCACTCCATTTGTCTTGGAGTGCTCTTGGGGCCACAGGCTCCAAGACCCACACTTTCTGCCCTGTTTGGTACTGAACCAAAACAGCCTTCTGGTCATGCCATTGCTTTTTGAGCTCTTGGCTGGCCTGAAGGTTTTTACTGGCCTTTTTCATGTACTAGATCTTAGGCCAAGTACATAGTCCACTATGTCTTGCTTTGGAGCTTTTAAAGGTTGTTCCCAACCCTCCTTAGCAAGTGTTAGAGGACCTCTCACAGGGTGTCCAAATAGGAGTTCAAAGGGGCTGAAGCCCACTCCTTTTTGGGGTACCCCCCTGTGAGCAAAAAGGAAGCATGGTAACAGGATATCCCATCTCCTGCGGAGTTTTTCAGGGAGTCCCATTATCATACCTTTGAGAGTTTTGTTAAATCTTTCCACCAGTCCATTTGTTTGTGGATGATAGGGTGTGGTGAACTTGTATGTCACACCACATTCCTTCCACATGGACTTCAAGTAAGCAGACATGAAATTGCTTCCTCTGTCTGATACCACCTCTTTTGGGAAACCCACCCTGGAAAAGATTCCCAGGAGGGCCTTTGCCACTGCAGGAGTTGTAGTGGTCCTTAGAGGAATTGCTTCAGGATATCTGGTGGAATTGTCCACTACCACCAAGATAAACCTATTGCCTGAAGCAGTAGGAGGGTCAAGGGGGCCAACTATGTCAACCCCTACCCTTTCAAAGGGAACCCCAACCACAGGCAGTGGAATAAGGGGTGCCTTTGGAGTGCCACCTGTTTTGCCACTGGCTTGACAGGTTTCACAGGACTTACAAAATTCCTTTGTGTTCTCTGACATTCTAGGCCAATGAAGCAAGGGGACAAGCCTGTCCCAAGTTTTCATTTGCCTCAAATGTCCAGATAAGGGAATGTCGTGGGCTAGAGTTAGGAGGAACTTTCTGTACTCCTGAGGAATCACCAATGTCCTGGCAGCTCCAGGTTTTGGATCCCTTGCTTCAGTGTACAAAAGGTTATCCTCCCAGTAAACTCTGTGAGAGTCACTGACATCCCCATTTGCTTGTTTGACAGCTTGCTGCCTTAGACCCTCTAGTGTGGGACAGGTATGCTGTGCCACACTCAGCTCCTCCCTGGCAGGCCCCCCTTCACCCAAAAGCTCAGCAGTGTCTGCTTCCAGCTCCTCTGGTGTAGGTTCTGCACAGGGTGGAAGTTCTTCTTCCTCAGAAGTTGAATCCACTGTAGAGAGAGGGATAGTAGGTAGTGTTTTACCTTTACTAACCCTAGCTTTAGGGAGCACTTGGTCCATTCTTCCAGGATCCAAGTCACCCTGTCCTTTTTGCTTTTTGGCCTGAGCCCTGGTTAAAGCAAAAATATGCCCTGGAATGCCCAGCATTGCTGCATGAGCCTCCAACTCCACATCTGACCAAGCTGATGTCTCTAAATCATTCCCTAGTAGACAGTCTACAGGTAAATCTGAGGCAACCACAACTTTCTTTGGACCAGTAACCCCCCCCAGTTGAGATTTACAACAGCCATGGGGTGGCTAAGTGTGTTGTTATGAGCATCGGTTACTTGGTACTGGTGACCAAGTAGGTGTTGTTCAGGGTGGACCAGTTTCTCTATTGCCATGGTAACACTGGCACCTGTGTCCCTGTAGGCCTGAACCTCAACACCATTTATTAGGGGTAGTTGCTTGTACTTATCCATATTAAGGGGACAAGCAACCAAGGTGGCTAAATCAATAGCCCCCTCAGAGACTAACACAGCCTCTGTGGTCTCCCTAACAAGACCAACCCCAACTAAATTACCAAAAGTGAGCCCAGCCACTCCCTTGGATTGGCTATTAGTAGGTTTGCTCCCACCACCACTGCTATTACTAGGGGCACTAGGTGTAGAAGCAGGGGTTGTAGTGGTAGGAGGCTTGGTGCTTTTCATTGGACAACTGGGATCTGTTGTCCAATGGCCTTTTATTTTACATAAATAGCACCATGGTTTCTTTTCTTTGTTTTGATTTGAAGAGGATTTGGGCCCACCACCCCCACCAGAGTGTTTTTGTGGGCCTGATGAAGACTCATTTTTAGATTTGTCCCCACCCTTGTCAGAAGACTTACCATCCTTCTTCTTGCCATCCTTGTCGCCCCATGTATGAACTTTTCTGTTCACCCTTGTTCTGACCCATTTGTCTGCCTTCTTTCCCAATTCTTGGGGAGAGGTCAGATCAGAGTCTACCAGGTACTGGTGTAACAAATCAGACACACAATTATTAAGTATATGCTCTCTCAGGATTAAGTTATACAGGCTTTCATAGTCAGAAACTTTACTGCCTTGTAACCACCCCTCCAAGGCCTTCACTGAATGGTCAACAAAGTCTACCCAGTCTTGTGAAGACTCCTTTTTTCTTTCTCTGAACTTCATCCTGTACTGTTCAGTGGTTAAGCCATAACCATCTAGGAGTGCATTCTTAAGAACTGTAAAATTATTGGCATCACATTCTTTCACAGCACTGAGCCTATCCCTACCCTTTCCACTGAAAGATAGCCATAGGATAGCAGCCCACTGCCTTTGAGGGACCTCCTGTACAACACAGGCCCTCTCAAGTGCAGCAAACCACTTGTTAATGTCATCCCCCTCCTTGTAAGGGGGAACTATCTTGTGCAGATTCCTAGAATCATGCTCTTTTGCAGGATGACTATTTGGAATACTGCTGCTGCCACCATGGGTTTCAAAACCCAATTTATGTCTTTCTCTTTCTATCTCCAAGGACTGCCTATCTAAATCTAGCTGTTGCTTCTTGAGCTTCAGCCTGGATTGTTCCACTCTCAATCCATTGAGCTCCCTTTCTAACACTCTGTCATCAGGGTGGGTGGGTTGGGCATGCCTTGAAACAGAAGAATGGTGAGAATGAACAGAGGGAGACCTGGCCCTAACAGATGGCACACTAATATTCTGGCCTACAGAAGTAACACTTCTACTGTGATGAGAAGCAACACTATTACTGTGATGTGAAGCAACACTCTTACTGTGATGTGAATTCACATCAGTACCAGCTATGCTAGGTGGCCTGCTAAGGGGCAGGTTGGGAAGGTTCCCTTCTAAATCCTTTGCTAGGGGTGCCCCAGGGTCAGATTGGGAACCATCAGCTAATTTCTCAACAGAAGTGCCAACTCTGGTCTTATCTTGTTCAATGAGCATATTAACCAACAGTTCTCTACAGGGATTCTTCCCTACCCCTAAACCTCTTTCAATGCAGAGACTCCTTGCTCCTTTCCAGCTAAGGTGATTGTAAGAAGTTGGCTCTGTATGTGCTATTTCAAAGTAAGGAATAGCATGCACAGAGTCCAAGGGTTCCCCTTAGAGGTAAAATAGTGGTAAAAATAGATAATACTAATGCTCTATTTTGTGGTAGTGTGGTCGAGCAATAGGCTTATCCAAGGAGTAGTGTTAAGCATTTGTTGTACATACACATAGACAATAAATGAGGTACACACACTCAGAGACAAATCCAGCCAATAGGTTTTTGTATAGAAAAATATCTTTTCTTAGTTTATTTTAAGAACCACAGGTTCAAATTCTACATGTAATATCTCATTCGAAAGGTATTGCAGGTAAGTACTTTAGGAACTTCAAATCATCAAAACTGCATGTATACTTTTCAAGTTATTCACAAATAGCTGTTTTAAAAGTGGACACTTAGTGCAATTTTCACAGTTCCTAGGGGAGGTAAGTATTTGTTAGGTTACCCAGGTAAGTAAGACACTTACAGGGCTTAGTTCTTGGTCCAAGGTAGCCCACCGTTGGGGGTTCAGAGCAACCCCAAAGTCACCACACCAGCAGCTCAGGGCCGGTCAGGTGCAGAGTTCAAAGTGGTGCCCAAAACACATAGGCTAGAATGGAGAGAAGGGGGTGCCCCGGTTCCGGTCTGCTTGCAGGTAAGTACCCGCGTCTTCGGAGGGCAGACCAGGAGGGTTTTGTAGGGCACCGGGGGGGACACAAGTCCACACAGAAATTTCACCCTCAGCAGCGCGGGGGCGGCCGGGTGCAGTGTAGAAACAAGCGTCGGGTTTGTAATGGAAGTCAATGGGAGATCTCGGGATCTCTTCAGCGCTGCAGGCAGGCAAGGGGGGGGTTCCTCGGGGAAACCTCCACTTGGTCAAGGGAGAGGGACTCCTGGGGGTCACTCCTCCAGTGAAAGTCCGGTCCTTCAGGTCCTGGGGGCTGCGGGTGCAGGGTCTCTCCCAGGTGTCGGGACTTAGGATTCAAAGAGTCGCGGTCAGGGGAAGCCTCGGGATTCCCTCTGCAGGCGGCGCTGTGGGGGCTCAGGGGGGACAGGTTTTTGTACTCACAGTCTTAGAGTAGTCCTGGGGTCCCTCCTGAGGTGTTGGATCGCCACCAGCCGAGTCGGGGTCGCCGGGTGCAGTGTTGCAAGTCTCACGCTTCTTGCGGGGAGCTTGCAGGGTTCTTTAAAGCTGCTGGAAACAAAGTTGCAGCTTTTCTTGGAGCAGGTCCGCTGTCCTCTGGAGTTTCTTGTCTTTTCGAAGCAGGGGCAGTCCTCAGAGGATGTCGAGGTCGCTGGTCCCTTTGGAAGGCGTCGCTGGAGCAGGATCTTTGGAAGGCAGGAGACAGGCCGGTGAGTTTCTGGAGCCAAGGCAGTTGTCGTCTTCTGGTCTTCCTCTGCAGGGGTTTTCAGCTAGGCAGTCCTTCTTCTTGTAGTTGCAGGAATCTAATTTTCTAGGGTTCAGGGTAGCCCTTAAATACTAAATTTAAGGGCGTGTTTAGGTCTGGGGGGTTAGTAGCCAATGGCTACTAGCCCTGAGGGTGGGTACACCCTCTTTGTGCCTCCTCCCAAGGGGAGGGGGTCACAATCCTAACCCTATTGGGGGAATCCTCCATCTGCAAGATGGAGGATTTCTAAAAGTTAGAGTCACTTCAGCTCAGGACACCTTAGGGGCTGTCCTGACTGGCCAGTGACTCCTCCTTGTTGCTTTCTTTGTTCCCTCCAGCCTTGCCGCCAAAAGTGGGGGCCGTGGCCGGAGGGGGGTGGGCAACTCCACTAAGCTGGAGTGCCCTGCTGGGCTGTGACAAAGGGGTGAGCCTTTGAGGCTCACCGCCAGGTGTCACAGCTCCTGCCTGGGGGAGGTGTTAGCATCTCCACCCAGTGCAGGCTTTGTTACTGGCCTCAGAGTGACAAAGGCACTCTCCCCATGGGGCCAGCAACATGTCTCTAGTGTGGCAGGCTGCTGGAACCAGTCAGCCTACACAGCTAGTTGGTTAAGTTTCAGGGGGCACCTCTAAGGTGCCCTCTGTGGTGTATTTTACAATAAAATGTACACTGGCATCAGTGTGCATTTATTGTGCTGAGAAGTTTGATACCAAACTTCACAGTTTTCAGTGTAGCCATTATGGTGCTGTGGAGTTCGTGTAAAACAGACTCCCAGACCATATACTCTTATGGCTACCCTGCACTTACAATGTCTAAGGTTTTGTTTAGACACTGTAGGGGCACAGTGCTCATGCACTGGTACCCTCACCTATGGTATAGTGCACCCTGCCTTAGGGCTGTAAGGCCTGCTAGAGGGGTGTCTTACCTATACTGCATAGGCAGTGAGAGGCTGGCATGGCACCCTGAGGGGAGTGCCATGTCGACTTACTCATTTTGTTCTCACTAGCACACACAGGCTTGTAAGCAGTGTGTCTGTGCTGAGTGAGGGGTCTCTAGGGTGGCATAAGACATGCTGCAGCCCTTAGAGACCTTTCTTGGCATCAGGGCCCTTGGTACTAGAAGTACCAGTTACAAGGGACTTATCTGAATGCCAGGGTGTGCCAATTGTGGATACAATGGTACATTTTAGGTGAAGGAACACTGGTGCTGGGGCCTGGTTAGCAGGGTCCCAGCACACTTCTCAGTCAAGTCAGCATCAGTATCAGGCAAAAAGTGGGGGGTAACTGCAACAGGGAGCCATTTCTTTACAGTGATCATAAGCAAGTTTGGACAGATCAACAGTTTGGCCTGTGCCAGACATTTTAGAAAGTGTTTAAGGGATAGAAAAAGAAAGAAAAAGTTTTTAGAACTTTTTAAAGAACAGGAAAAAAACTTTTTAAACTTTTTAAGAACTTTTTGAAAGCTTAGAGGTACTTTTCAGCACTTAGTAAAAGAAGTGAGAGAAGAAAAGCAAAACCTTTTGGTTAGGTGTACATCCACTGAACTTGTTTTGTATATTTTTCTCTTATGAAAAGTACAATGACAAAAGTGGTAAGTAGTTGCAAAGTACTTATCCCACCGCTGCACAACCAATGTAGGAGGCTGGACTGGCTTGTTGTGGGTACCAAGGGGTACTTACACCTTGCACCAGGCCCAGGTATCCCTTATTAGTGTAGAGGGGTGTCTAGCAGCTTAGGCTGATAGAAAAGGTAGCTTAGCAGAGCAGCTTAGGCTGAACTAGGAGACGAGTGAAGCTCCTACAGTACCACTAGTGTCATATGCACAATATCATAAGAAAACACAATACACAGATATACTAAAAATAAAGGTACTTTATTTTTATGACAATATGCCAAAGTATCTCAGTGAGTACCCTCAGTATGAGGATAGCAAATATACACAAGATATATGTACACAATACCAAAATATGCAGTAATAGCAATAGAAAACAGTGCAGACAATGTATAGTCACAATAGAATGCAATGGGGGCACATAGGGATAGGGGCAACACAAACCATATACTCTAGAAGTGGAATGCGAACCACGAATGGACCCCAAACCTATGTGACCTTGTAGAGGGTCGCTGGGACTGTAAGAAAACAGTGAGGGTTAGAAAAATAGCCCACCCCAAGACCCTGAAAAGTGGGTGCAAAGTGCACCTAAGTTCCCCAAAGAGCACAGAAGTCGTGATAGGGGAATTCTGCCAGAAACAACAACACCAGCAATGCAACAATGATGGATTTCCTGACGAGAGTACCTGTGGAACAAGGGGACCAAGTCCAAGAGTCACGATCAAGTCGGGAGTGGGCAGATGCCCAGGAAATGCCAGCTGTGGGTGCAAAGAAGCTGCCACGGATGGTAGAAGCTGAGGATTCTGCAGGAACGACAAGGGCTAGAAACTTCCCCTTTGGAGGATGGAGGTCCCACGTCGTGAAGAGTCGTGCAGAAGTGTTTTCGTGCAGAAAGACCGCAAACAAGCCTTGCTAGTTGCAAGGGTCACGGTTAGGGTTTTTGGATGCTGCTGTGGCCCAGGAGGGACCAAAATGTCGCCAATTGCGTGAGGAGACAGAGGGGGCACCCAGCAAGAGAAGGAGCCCACTCAGAAGCAAGCAGCACCCGCAGAAGTGCCGGAACAGGCACTACAAAGTGGAGTGAACCGGAGCTCACCCGAAGTTGCACAAGAGGGTCCCACGAAGCCGGAGGACAACTCAGAAGGTCGTGCAATGAAGGTTATTGTGCCGGGGACCAAGGCTTGGCGGTGCACAAAGGAAATCCTCGGTGAGTGCACAGGAGCCGGAATAGCTGCAAAACACACGGTTCCCAGTAATGCAGTCTAGCGTGGGAAGTCAAGGACTTACCTCCACCAAACTTGGACTGAAGAGTCACTGGACTGTGGGAGTCACTTGGACAGAGTTGCTGAGTTCAAGGGACCTCGCTCGTCGTGCTGAGAGGAGACCCAGAGGACCGGTGATGCAGTTCTTTGGTGCCTGCGGTTGCAGGGGGAAGATTCCGTCGACCCACGGGAGATTTCTTCAGAGCTTCTAGTGCAGAGAGGAGGCGGACTACCCCCACAGCATGCACCACCAGGAAAACAGTCGAGAAGGCGGCAGGATCAGCGTTACAAGGTCGCAGTAGTCGTCTTTGCTACTTTGTTGCAGTTTTGCAGGCTTCCAGCGCGGTCAGCGGTCGATTCCTTGGCAGAAGGTGAAGAGAGAGATGCAGAGGAACTCTGATGAGCTCTTGCATTCGTTATCTAAGGAATTCCCCAAAGCAGAGACCCTAAATAGCCAGAAAAGGAGGTTTGGCTACCTAGGAGAGAGGATAGGCTAGCAACACCTGAAGGAGGCTATCAGAAGGAGTCTCTGACATCACCTGCTGGCCCTGGCCACTCAGAGCAGTCCAGTGTGCCAGCAGCACCTCTGTTTCCAAGATGGCAGAGGTCTGGAGCACACTGGAGGAGCTCTGGGCACCTCCCAGGGGAGGTGCAGGTCAGGGGAGTCGTCACTCCCATTTCCTTTGTCCAGTTCCGCGCCAGAGCAGGGCTGAGGGATCCCTGAACCGGTGTAGACTGGTTTATGCAGAAATGGGCACCATCTGTGCCCATCAAAGCATTTCCAGAGGCTGGGGGAGGCTACTCCTCCCCAGCCCTGACACCTTATTCCAAAGGAAGAGGGTGTAACACCCTCTCTCTGAGGAAGTCCTTTGTTCTGCCTTCCTGGGCCAAGCCTGGCTGGACCCCAGGAGGGCAGACACCTGTCTGAGGGGTTGGCAGCAGCAGCAGCTGCAGTGAAGCCCCGGGAAAGGCAGTTTGGCAGTACCCGGGTCTGTGCTAGAGACCCGGGGAATCATGGGATTGTCTCCCCAATACCAGGATGGCATTGGTGGGGAAATTCCATGATCTTAGACATGTTACATGGCCATATTCGGAGTTACCATTGTGAAGCTATACATAGGTAGTGACCTATGTATAGTGCACGCGTGTAATGGTGTCCCCGCACTCACAAAGTCCGGGGAATTGGCCCTGAACAATGTGGGGGCACCTTGGCTAGTGCCAGGGTGCCCACACACTAAGTAACTTAGCACCCAACCTTTACCAGGTAAAGGTTAGACATATAGGTGACTTATAAGTTACTTAAGTGCAGTGTAAAATGGCTGTGAAATAACGTGGACGTTATTTCACTCAGGCTGCAGTGGCAGGCCTGTGTAAGAAATGTCAGAGCTCCCTATGGGTGGCAAAAGAAATGCTGCAGCCCATAGGGATCTCCTGGAACCCCAATACCCTGGGTACCTAAGTACCATATACTAGGGAATTATAAGGGTGTTCCAGTATGCCAATGTAAATTGGTAAAATTGGTCACTAGCCTGTTAGTGACAATTTGGAAAGAAAGGAGAGAGCATAACCACTGAGGTTCTGATTAGCAGAGCCTCAGTGAGACAGTTAGTCATAACACAGGTAACACATACAGGGCACACTTATGAGCACTGGGGCCCTGGCTGGCAGGGTCCCAGTGACACATACAACTAAAACAACATATATACAGTGAAATATGGGGATAAAATGCCAGGCAAGATGGTACTTTCCTACACAACCCCCCCCCCCAAACGAAGGACAAGAAGACTAGCCATGACCTGATGAGTCTTCATTGTCTAAGTGGAAATATCTGGAGAGTCCATCTGCATTGGAGTGGGTACTCCCAGGTCTATGTTCCACTGTATAATCCATTCCCTGTAGGGATATGGACCACCTCAACAATTTAGGGTTTTCACCTTTCATTTGTTTTAGCCAAAGTAGAGGTTTGTGGTCTGTCTGAACAATGAAGTGAGTGCCAAACAGGTATGGCCTCAACTTCTTCAGTGCCCAGACCACAGCAGCAAAGGCCTCCCTCTCTATGGCAGACCAACGCTTTTCTCTAGGGGTCAACCTCCTGCTGATAAAAGCAACAGGTTGATCCTGGCCCTCAGAATTAAGTTGTGATAAGACTGCCCCTACCCCTAATTCAGATGCATCAGTTTGGACAATGAATTTTTTGGAGTAACAGGGGCTTTTCAGGACAGGTGCAGAGCACATGGCCTGCTTCAGCTCCTCAAAAGCTTTCTGACAGCAAGCTGTCCACAATACCTTTTTAGGCATTTTCTTAGATGTGAGGTCATTAAGAGGGGCTGCAATGGAGCCATAGTTCTTTATGAACCTCCTGTAATACCCAGTGAGGCCTAAGAAGGCTCTCACCTGGGTCTGAGTTGTAGGGGGAACCCAATCTATAATAGTTTGGATTTTCCCCTGAAGTGGTGCAATCTGTTCTCCACCTACCAGGTGTCCCAGATAAACCACTTTCCCCTGCCCTATCTGGCACTTTGAAGCCTTGATAGTGAGACCTGCCTTTTGCAGGGCCTTCAAAACTTTCCATAGGTGGACCAGGTGACCATCCCAGCTGGAGCTAAAGACAGCTATATCATCTAGATATGCTGCACTAAAGGCTTCCAGCCCTTGCAGTACTGTGTTCACCAACCTTTGAAAAGTGGCAGGTGCATTTTTCAATCCAAAAGGCATTACTGTGAACTGGTAATGGCCTCCAATGGTTGAAAATGCAGTTTTTGCTTTTGCATCCTCTGATAACTTGATCTGCCAATACCCTGCAGTCAAATCAAAGGTGCTTAGATACTTGGCAGATGCCAGTGTATCTATTAGCTCATCTGCCCTGGGTATAGGGTGAGCATTAGTTTTGGTTACCTGGTTGAGACCTCTATAGTCTACACAAAACCGCATTTCCTTCTTTCCATCCTTGGAATGAGGTTTTGGTACAAGTACCACAGGAGAGGCCCATGGACTTTCAGAGTGCTCAACCACTCCCAGTTCAAGCATTTTCTGCACTTCTTGCTTTATGCAGTCTATGACATGGTGAGGCTGCCTATAGATCTTACGTTTGACAGGCAAGCTGTCTCCAGTGTCTACAGTGTGCTCACACCAAGAAGTGGTGCCTGGCACAGTAGAGAAGAGTTCAGAAAACTGACCCAGGAGATTTATGCAGTGGTCTTTCTGCTTAGCAGTAAGACAATCTGCCAAAACTACACCTTCCACTAGAGCATCTTGTTCTGTGGAAGAGAAGAGATCAGGGAGAGGGTCACTCTCTTCTTCCTGTCCCTCATCTGTTGCCATGAGCAGAGTGAGATCAGCCCTGTCATAGTAGGGTTTCAGGCGATTGACATGAAGCACCCTAAGGGGACTCCTGGCAGTGCCTAAGTCAACTAAGTAGGTGACTTCTCCCTTCTTTTCAACAATTATGTGGGGTCCACTCCATTTGTCTTGGAGTGCTCTTGGGGCCACAGGCTCCAAGACCCACACTTCCTGCCCTGGTTGGTACTGAACCAAAACAGCCTTCTCGTCATGCCATTGCTTTTGGAGCTCTTGGCTGGCCTGAAGCTTTTTACTGGCCTTTTTCATGTACTCAGCCATCCTAGATCTTAGGCCAAGTACATAGTCCACTATGTCTTGCTTTGGAGCTTTTAAAGGTTGTTCCCAACCCTCCTTAACAAGTGTCAGAGGACCTCTTACAGGGTGTCCAAATAGGAGTTCAAAGGGGCTGAAGCCCACTCCTTTTTGGGGTACCTCCCTGTAAGCAAAAAGGAGGCAAGGTAACAGGATATCCCATCTCCTGCGGAGTTTTTCAGGGAGTCCCATTATCATACCTTTGAGAGTTTTGTTAAATCTCTCCACCAGTCCATTTGTTTGTGGATGATAGGGTGTGCTGAACTTGTATGTCACACCACATTCCTTCCACATGGCCTTCAAGTAAGCAGACATGAAATTGCTTCCTCTGTCTGATACCACCTCTTTTGGGAAACCCACCCTGGAAAAGATTCCCAGGAGGGCCTTTGCCACTGCAGGAGCTGTAGTGGTCCTTAGAGGAATTGCTTCAGGATATCTGGTAGCATGGTCCACTACCACCAAGATAAACCTATTGCCTGAAGCAGTAGGAGGGTCAAGGGGGCCAACTATGTCAACCTCTACCCTTTCAAAGGGAACCCCAACAACAGGCAGTGGAATAAGGGGTGCCTTTGGAGTGCCACCTGTTTTGCCACTGGCTTGACAGGTTTCACAGGACTTACAAAATTCCTTTGTGTCCTCTGACATTCTAGGCCAATGAAACAAGGGGACAAGCCTGTCCCAAGTTTTCATTTGCCCCAAATGTCCAGCTAAGGGAATGTCGTGGGCTAGAGTTAGGAGGAACTTTCTGTACTCCTGAGGAATCACCAATCTCCTGGCAGCTCCAGGTTTTGGATCCCTTGCTTCAGTGTACAAAAGGTTATCCTCCCAGTAAACTCTGTGAGAGTCACTGACATCCCCATTTGCTTGTTTAACAGCTTGCTGCCTTAGACCCTCTAGTGTGGGACAGGTATGCTGTGCCACACTCAGCTCCTCCCTGGCAGGCCCCCCTTCACCCAAAAGCTCAGCAGTGTCTGCTTCCAGCTCCTCTGGTGTAGGTTCTGCACAGGGTGGAAATTCTTCTTCCTCAGAAGTTGAATCCACTGTAGAGGGAGGGATAGGAGATAGTGTTTTACCTTTACTAACCCTAGCTTTAGGGAGCACTTGGTCCATTCTTCCAGGATCCAAGTCACCCTGTCCTTTTTGCTTTTTGGCCTGAGCCCTGGTTAAAGCAAAAATATGCCCTGGAATGCCCAGCATTGCTGCATGAGCCTCCAACTCCACATCTGACCAAGCTGATGTCTCTAAATCATTCCCTAGTAGACAGTCTACAGGTAAATCTGAGACAACCACAACTTTCTTTGGACCAGTAACCCCCCCCCAGTTGAGATTTACAACAGCCATGGGGTGGCTAAGTGTGTTGTTATGAGCATCGGTTACTTGGTACTGGTGACCAAGTAGGTGTTGTTCAGGGTGGACCAGTTTCTCTATTACTATGGTAACACTGGCACCTGTGTCCCTGTAGGCCTGAACCTCAACACCATTTATTAGGGGTAGTTGCTTGTACTTATCCATATTAAGGGGACAAGCAACCAAGCTGGCTAAATCAATAGCCCCCTCAGAGACTAACACAGCCTCTGTGGTCTCCCCAACAAGACCAACCCCAACTAAATTACCAAAAGTGAGCCCAGCTACTCCCTTGGATTGGCTATTAGTAGGTTTGCTCCCACCACCACTGCTATTACTAGGGGCACTAGGTGTAGCAGCAGGGGTTGTAGTGGTAGGAGGCTTGGTGCTTTTCTTTGGACAACTGGGATCTGTTGTCCAATGGCCTTTTATTTTACATAAATAGCACCATGGTTTCTTTTCTTTGTTTTGATTTGAAGAGGATTTGAGCCCACCACCCCCACCAGAGTGTTTTTGTGGGCCTGATGAAGACTCATTTTTAGATTTGTCCCCACCCTTGTCAGAAGACTTACCATCCTTCTTCTTGCCATCCTTGTCACCCCCTGTATGAACTTTTCTGTTCACCCTTTTTCTGACCCATTTGTCTGCCTTCTTTCCCAATTCTTGGGGAGAGGTCAGATCAGAGTCTACCAGGTACTGGTGTAACAAATCAGACACACAATTATTAAGTATATGCTCTCTCAGGATTAAGTTATACAGGCTTTCATAGTCAGAAACTTTACTGCCTTGTAGCCACCCCTCCAAGGCCTTCACTGAATGGTCAACAAAGTCTACCCAGTCTTGTGAAGACTCCTTTTTGCTTTCTCTGAACTTCATCCTGTACTGTTCAGTGGTTAAGCCATAACCATCTAGGAGTGCATTCTTAAGAACTGTAAAATTATTGGCATCACATTCTTTCACAGCACTGAGCCTATCCCTACCCTTTCCACTGAAAGATAGCCATAGGATAGCAGCCCACTGCCTTTGAGGGACCTCCTGTACAACACAGGCCCTCTCAAGTGCAGCAAACCACTTGTTAATGTCATCCCCCTCCTTGTAAGGGGGAACTATCTTGTGCAGATTCCTAGAATCATGCTCTTTTGCAGGATGACTATTTGGAATACTGCTGCTGCCACCATGGGTTTCAAAACCCAATTTCTGTCTTTCTCTTTCCTATTTCCAAGGACTGCCTATCTAAATCCAGCTGTTGCTTCTTGAGCTTCAGCCTGGATTGTTCCCTCTCAATCTATTGAGCTCCCTTTCTAACACTCTGTCATCAGGGTGGGTGGGTTGGGCATGCCTTGAAACAGAAGAATGGTGAGAATGAACAGAGGGAGACCTGGCCCTAACAGATGGCACACTAACATTCTGGCCTACAGAAGTAACACTTCTACTGTGATGAGAAGCAACACTATTACTGTGATGTGAAGCAACACTCTTACTGTGATGTGAATTCACATCAGTACCAGCTATCCTAGGTGGCCTGCTAAGGGGCAGGTTGGGAAGGTTCCCTTCTAAATCCTTTGCTAGGGGTGCCCAGGGTCAGATTGGGAACCATCAGCTAATTTCTCAACAGAAGTGCCAACTCTGGTCTTATCTTGTTCAATGAGCATATTAACCAACAGTTCTCTACACAGATTCTTCCCTACCCCTAAACCTCTTTCAATGCAGAGACTCCTTGCTCCTTTCCAGCTAAGGTGATCATAAGCAAGTTTGGACAGATCAACAGTTTGGCCTGTGCCAGACATTTTAGAAAGTGTTTAAGGGATAGAAAAAGGAAGAAAAAGGTTTTAGAACTTTTTAAAGAACAGGAAAAAAACTTTTAAAACTTTTTAAGAACTTTTTGAAAGTTTAGAGGTACTTTTCAGCACTTAGTAAAAGAAGTGAGAGAAGAAAAGCAAAACTTTTTGGTTAGGTGTACATCCACTGAACTTGTTTTGTATATTTTTCTCTTATGAAAAGTACAATGACAAAAGTGGTAAGTAGTTGCAAAGTACTTATCCCACCGCTGCACAACCAATGTAGGAGGCTGGACTGGATTGTAGTGAGTACCAAGGGGTACTTACACCTTGCACCAGGCCCAGGTATCCCTTATTAGTGTAGATGGCTGTCTAGCACCTTAGGCTGATAGAAAAGGTAGCTTAGCAGAGCAGCTTAGGCTGAACTAGGAGACGAGTGAAGCTCCTACAGTACCACTAGTGTCATATGCACAATATCATAAGAAAACACAATACACAGATATACTAAAAATAAAGGTACTTTATTTTTATGACAATATGCCAAAGTATCTCAGTGAGTACCCTCAGTATGAGGATAGCAAATATACACAAGATATATGTACACAATACCAAAATATGCAGTAATAGCAATAGAAAACAGTGCAGACAATGTATAGTCACAATAGAATGCAATGGGGGCACATAGGGATAGGGGCAACACAAACCATATACTCTAGAAGTGGAATGCGAACCACGAATGGACCCCAAACCTATGGGACCTTGTAGAGGGTCACTGGGACTGTAAGAAAACAGTGAGGGTTAGAAAAATAGCCCACCCCAAGACCCTGAAAAGTGGGTGCAAAGTGCACCTAAGTTCCCCAAAGAGCACAGAAGTCGTGATAGGGGAATTCTGCCAGAAACAACAACACCAGCAATGCAACAACGATGGATTTCCTGACGAGAGTACCTGTGGAACAAGGGGACCAAGTCCAAGAGTCACGATCAAGTCGGGAGTGGGCAGATGCCCAGGAAATGCCAGCTGTGGGTGCAAAGAAGCTGCCACTGGATGGTAGAAGCTGAGGATTCTGCAGGAACGACAAGGGCTAGAAACTTCCCCTTTGGAGGATGGAGGTCCCACGTCGTGAAGAGTCGTGCAGAAGTGTTTTCGTGCAGAAGGACCGCAAACAAGCCTTGCTAGCTGCAAGGATCGTGTTTAGGGTGTTTGGATGCTGCTGTAGCCCAGGAGGGACCAGGATGTCGCCAGTTGTGTGAGGAGACAGAGGGGGCGCCCAGCAAGAGAAGGAGCCCACTCAGAAGCAAGCAGCACCCGCAGAAGTGCTGGAACAGGCACTACAAAGTGGAGTGAACTGGAGCTCACCCGAAGTTGCACAAGAGGGTCCCACGAAGCCGGAGGACAACTCAGGAGGTCGTGCAATGCAGGTTAGAGTGCCAGGGACCCAGGCTTGGCTGTGCACAAAGGAAATCCTCGGTGAGTGCACAGGAGCCTGAGTAGCTGCAAAACACGCGGTTCCCAGAAATGCAGTCTAGCGTGGGGAGGCAAGGACTTATCTCCACCAAACTTGAACTGAAGAGTCACTGGACTGTGGGAGTCACTTGGACAGAGTTGCTGAGTTCAAGGGACCTCGCTCGTCGTGCTGAGAGGAGACCCAGAGGACCGGTGATGCAGTTCTTTGGTGCCTGCGGTTGCAGGGGGAAGATTCCGTCGACCCACGGGAGATTTCTTCGGAGCCTCTAGTGCAGAGAGGAGGCAGACTACCCCCACAGCATGCACCACCAGGAAAATAGTCGAGAAGGCGGCAGGATCAGCGTTACAAGGTCGCAGTAGTCGTCTTTGCTACTTTGTTGCAGTTTTGCAGGCTTCCAGCGCGGTCAGCGGTCGATTCCTTGGCAGAAGGTGAAGAGAGAGATGCAGAGGAACTCTGATGAGCTCTTGCATTCGTTATCTAAGGAATTCCCCAAAGCAAAGACCCTAAATAGCCAGAAAAGGAGGTTTGCCTACCTAGAAGAGAGGATAGGCTAGCAACACCTGAAGGAGCCTATCAGAAGGAGTCTCTGACGTCACCTGCTGGCCCTGGCCACTCAGAGCAGTCCAGTGTGCCAGCAGCACCTCTGTTTCCAAGATGGCAGAGGTCTGGAGCACACTGGAGGAGCTCTGGGCACCTCCCAGGGGAGGTGCAGGTCAGGGGAGTG
Source organism: Pleurodeles waltl (assembly GCF_031143425.1). Taxonomy (NCBI): domain Eukaryota; kingdom Metazoa; phylum Chordata; class Amphibia; order Caudata; family Salamandridae; genus Pleurodeles; species Pleurodeles waltl. The sequence continues at coordinate 442,319,005 of NC_090443.1, read as the reverse complement.
GTCACTCCCCTTTCCTTTGTCCAGTTCCGCGCCAGAGCTGGGCTGAGGGATCCCTGAACCGGTGTAGACTGATTTATGCAGAGATGGGCACCATCTGTGCCCATCAAAGCATTTCCAGAGGCTGGGGGAGGCTACTCCTCCCCAGCCCTGACACCTTATTCCAAAGGGAGAGGGTGTAACACCCTCTCTCTGAGGAAGTCCTTTGTTCTGCCTTCCTGGGCCAAGCCTGGCTGGACCCCAGGAGGGCAGAAACCTGTCTGAGGGGTTGGCAGCAGCTGCAGTGAAACCCCGGGAAAGGCAGTTTGGCAGTACCCGGGTCTGTGCTAGAGACCCGGGGAATCATGGGATTGTCTCCCCAATACCAGGATGGCATTGGTGGGGCAATTTCATGATCTTAGACATGTTACATGGCCATATTCGGAGTTACCATTGTGAAGCTATACATAGGTAGTGACCTATTTATAGTGCACGCGTGTAATGGTGTCCCTGCACTCACAAAGTCCGGGGAATTGGCCCTGAACAATGTGGGGGCACCTTGGCTAGTGCCAGGGTGCCCACACACTAAGTAACTTAGCACCCAACCTTTACCAGGTAAAGGTTAGACATATAGGTGACTTATAAGTTACTTAAGTGCAGTGTAAAATGGCTGTGAAATAACGTGGACGTTATTTCACTCAGGCTGCAGTGGCAGGCCTGTGTATGAATTGTCAGAGCTCCCTATGGGTGGCAAAAGAAATGCTGCAGCCCATAGGGATCTCCTGGAATCCCAATACCCTGGGTACCTAAGTACCATATACTGGGGAATTATAAGGGTGTTCCAGTATGCCAATGTAAATTGGTAAAATTGGTCACTAGCCTGTTAGTGACAATTTGGAAAGAAATGAGAGAGCATAACCACTGAGGTTCTGATTAGCAGAGCCTCAGTGAGACAGTCATAACACAGGTAACACATACAGGGCACACTTATGAGCACTGGGGCCCTGGCTGGCAGGGTCCCAGTGACACATACAACTAAAACAACATATTTACAGTTAAATATGGGGGTAACATGCCAGGCAAGATGGTACTTTCCTACAACTACATTATGGTGATGTAGGTATTTCAGAAGGTCTATCGCTAGAATGCACGCATTTTCTTATAATACAGGTTATCATGTTGAAGTAGCCTCTTCTGTGTGTACTGCTACTCAAGCTAAAGGCAAGCTGAGACAGCTATCTGGTAGGGGTGGAGCCAGCAGACATTCTTGTGAAAGTAGAGCTCAAACATTAAGCTAAATACTACAGAAAGCTGGAGGTGTCCAAAAGCGATATGTGTATTCTGGAGAACAATAAATATTGTAGTGGCAGGGCATACTACTCGGAGGAAGAGGCAGGGTATTTGGACCAAGACTTGGACTAGGAACACCTGCAATTCATAAGAGTATGGCTTTAATATTTCTAAGGAAACAACTAAAACAAAGCAGTGGCTTAAGCAATGAAGCAGCTAATTCATTTGCTAAGTCCTTTAAACAAGTTACTGTAGAGACTGCTTCCATGGCTAGCAAACTAGATTAGTGGTTTATAAGTATTTGTGAATTCTGTGCCTAAGCAATTTGGCTTTCATTTGGAGACAGAAGTGTAGGTGTATCCTTTTCGAGTGTCCAGGCTAGTCGTTTATGTTTTTAATGGGAAATAGTCTGGCCTCAAGTGGATGATGTGGCGTAACGATCAGAGGAGCCTACTGTAAAGCAATGGAACTGGGTTAGAATCTCAGCATCGGCTCAACATGCTGTGATTCTGGGCAAACACTTAGGTGGTAATTTCGAACACGGCGGGATTTACCGCTGTGTTTGGCCGGGCGGTCTTTCCATCGACCGCCAGCTTCCTGGAAAACCCGCCGGCCGTATAATGTTTTCCCCGCCAGGCCGGCAGGCGTAGACAGTGTCTCCACCCGCCGGCCTGGCGGGGAACACAGCCGCAACATTGAGGGCGGCTCCAATGTTGGTGTGCGGCGGGTGCAGCAGCACCCGTCGCACATGTCACTGACTGTAAATCGGGCAGTGACGTGCGAGACGGGTGCCTGCACAGGGGCCCCTGCACTGCCCATGCAAAGTGCATGGGCAGTGCAAGGGCCCCCAGGGGTGCCCCGGGGCACCCCCTCCGCCACCCTTTTCCTGGCAGGATATCCCGCCAGGAAAAGGCTGGTGGCATTTGAAACATTATCCGCAGAGTAGCGCAGCTAACCTGGTGGATGGTGTTGAGCATGGCAGTGGGTGACGGCTGCCGCTGGCGGCCGTCACCCAGTTCTTTTTATGCCGGCTGGCGGCTTCAGCCACCACTGCCAGCATGGCGGGCCGAACCGTCATGATCGTGATGAGGGCCTTAATCTCTAGTCTGAATACAAATGGTGGTTATGTGAAGGGCTCTGTTACCTTTGGAGGGCGGACAAAAGTGAAAAAAATAGCACCTCTGAAGTGCACACAGCCAGCGGAACAACACCAACTGGCAGTCACTGCCCACCAAGCAGAAGGGGTTTTTCGTCCAAGCTCCGGGGAACATTCAAAGCTGCGAAAAGAAAAGAGGAGGTTCTGCCTGATGACATCAGAAGTGGATCCTAACCAGTCAGAAGCAAGAAAAGGAGAGTGACTGGTGAAGCCAGCAAATGGTATGTATGTTTGGCCTGTGGGGAGGATGTAAACCCTTTTAATATTTTTTTAATTAAAAACTTTGCAAGCACAGCACAAGCGCTTTGCAGGTGAAACCTAAAAACAGTTCAGATTCCTAACATGTGACATAAGGTAGCATCGAGGAAGAAAGCATAGGCATCTGTTTTTGCTTATACAAATCAATTTGTTACACATGAGTAAATTATATGTAAATGATGCGGTACAATGTCAATAACAAATACAAATATGTAGTCAGCAGTTGGAATCAAAAAAATTCTAGTTTAGCGAAACAATAATTTTCAGTTCTATTAAGGACACAGAGGCAAGGATTACGCTATCTCTTTCTTTACTGTCAACGCACAGCAGCCAATAAAAAATCAAAGTACATTTCCCATGAGACCACAGCCACGATATAACTCCCAATCAGGGCCTAGCATCCCATATATATAAAATAATCCTCAAAGTCTGTCCTTTTTCTTTGCTCATCTAGAGAACTTAAAACATCCAACAAAGACAAACTCCAACCATGGCCTCTTCTGGGCCAGGGAACAGCTCAACCAGTGCAACATACGTCCAAGAAGAACATCAGGAATAACTCCCTCGAAAACGCTCAAGTAGTTTTCTCATCTGTAAAAGAAAATAATTACATAATATCTTCAGCTGAGGAAAAAATATCATAATACCTCATAATACATCGGGAGGGACACTTTTATACAATAATACATCATGTCATACATTAATACTTAAGTTACTCATATCACGGGTGGGATAATCCACGCCTCCGTGTCCTTAATAGAATTGAAAATTCTTGTTGCGTAAGCTAGAAAAGTTTTGATTCTATGTCAGGTCCCGAGGCTTCGGATTATGCTAGTTTAAAGCTGATCCACAACCCCAGAAGCTACATCCACAATAGGTTTATGATAGAATAATTTAAAGGTGGAATCTGAAGACCAGTCTGCTGCTAGCATAATATCTTCTAATCTGGACCCTGAGTTAAAGGCTTTTGAGGCCATAGCTCCTCTAACAGAATGAGACCCAAAGACTGAAACGTCAATTCCTGTTTCTTGAAGTAACCACCTAACCCACCTGGCCAAAGTTGCCGAAGACACAGGCCCAAAGGGTTTCTGCAAAGAAATCAATAATTGTCCAGTTTGATTCCTATGGAATTTACGAGTGACATCCTCATACACCTTTAGACATTTGACCACACATAATTTTGAGTTGTCTCTAAAAGTTGGATAAGAAATACATGTTGAATTTGATTTTGTACATTTAGAAATTCGGAAAGAAACTCCTGTAGGAGTAAAAACTTTACCTGCAATGTCCAGTGCTTTAATGTCTGATACTCTCCTGCATGAAATCAGACAAAGTAACATAGCCAGTTTTGCTGATAATTGCTTCCGGGATAAACCCTCGTTAGCTGGCCATGCCACCAGAAATTAAAAAACTACATTAACATCCCACAAAACCAAATATTTAGGTTGGGGGGACGCACCAAGCAAATACCGCGCAAAAGCTTACATAGCGGATGTTCACCAACCGGTTTACCATCAATTCGAGGATGTTTAGCTGAAATAGCTGACCTAAAATTATTAACCGTTCTACAGGCTAAGCCTTGAGTAGCCAAATGCAACAAGAAATCTGCAATCATTTGCACAGAGACCCTCCAGGGATCCACACCTCTCTGACTGCACCAACCCAACCATCGCTTCCGTGCGGAAGCATGGGCCAGATGTAGCAAAATGACATTTTGCGAATTGCAAATTGCGAGTACTAGCGACTCGCAATTTGCAAGTCGCAAAATGTCATGCAGAAAGGTGTCTCAGACACCTTCTGCGAGTCGGTATGGGGTCGCAAAGACCCACCTCATTAATATTAATGAGGTGGGTCGCAAATTGCGGCCCCATACCGACTATGGGCACTCACTAACATGGAGGCCTGCTGTAGTCAGCAGGCCTCCATGTTAGCGACCTGCTTTTAAATAAAGCAGTTTTTTTTTTTTTTAAATGTAGCCCGTTTTCCCTAAGGGAAAACGAGCTGCATTTCAAAAAATCCGAAACCTTTTGTTTCGGTTTTTTCAGGGCAGGGAGTGGTCCCTTGGACCACTCCCTGCCCTGAAAAAATGTTTTGGGGTCCATTCACAAAGGGGAAGGAGTCCCATGGGGACCCCTTCCCGTTTGCGAATGGGTTACCATCCACTTCAAGTGGATGGTAACTGCGACTCCATTTGCGACCGCATACGCGGTCACAAATGGAATTGCATACCATTGCGAATCGCAAATAGGAAGGGAACACCCCTTCCTATTTGCGATTCGGAAATGCATTTTGCGAGTCGGATCCGACTCGCAAAATGCATTTCAACATAGCAAAGTGGCTTTTGCGAGTCGCAAACGGCGTTTTTCGCCGTTTGCGACTCGCAAAACCCTTGCTACATCTGGCCCCATATCTTTTATGTGTGCTGGGGGCCAAGGATTGGGCAAGAAAGAATTTAGTGCTCTCTGAAACTTGAGAGACTTGCTCTGATCTCTCGAAATCCTCCATGCGATGAGTGATAACTTCCCTTCCAGAATGAGAGGATGTGGAAGGCCAATCGGATCCAATAAGAGATACTTTGACCTCTGATTTTGTGCTGGGGCTGTGCAAAAAAAAGGGCAAAACCATTGGAAACCAAGATTGCGCTTTCCAACAAGGTGTCACCAAGACCATCTCCACCTTCTGACGCAGGAACTGGGAGAGAACTCGGTGAGTCATAGAAAAGGGGGAAAAGCATATGTCAGCTCCTCCATCCAGGACTGAAGGTAGGTGTCTGAGCTGAGAGCTTGCGGATCCAGTCTCCAACTGTAAAAACACAGAAGCTGCACATTCAGATGGGACACAAACAGGTCTATTGAACAAGAGCCCCACAGTAGATTGAGAAAATGAAAAACTCTGGGATGTCACCACCTGTCGCTGACATCCCGAAGATGTCGGGAATTCCAGTCTGCTATCACGTTCACTTTGCCCAAAATGTACTCCGCTGTGACTGAAATCTGATGAGCTAGACAGAAGTGCCAAAAATCCTTTGCAATCTCCGCTAGCATCCTGGTTCGTGTCCCCCTCCAGTTTGTTAATGTACCTGACAGCCAAAATATTGTCCATTTTCAAGAGGATACAACATTGTGCCTTGACTGTGGACAGTGTCTTCACTGCAAAAGATCCTGCTAGACGTTCTAGACAATTAATGAACATTCGAAGGGCCTCCTTTGGGCCACCGTCTCCATCTGCCCACATCAGGCTCCCCAGCCCCATCTGCTCGCATCTGACAGCCTCCGGAACTGAGGCAAAGATTGCTCTGCCGTTCCGGGCATCCATATGAGTCAACCACCATTGAAGTTCTGTCCGGGCTTCCTGGGACATTACCTGTTCTGAATAAGAAAGACTCTTGCGAAGATGCAAGGTCTTCAATCTCTGAAGAGCCCGATAATGGAGGGGCACGGAAAGATGACCTGAATAGATGAAGCAAGGAGGCATAATCCTCAAGGAAATCAAAGGAACAGACAATGCTTTCCTCAATTCCTTCTTGATGGCCAGTCTCTTGGTCAAGGGAAGTTTCAACTGAGTTGAAATAGAGCCCCCAAAAATGTATCTGTTGGGAGTGAGCCAACTGAGATTTTTCTGCGGTCATGATAAAACCCAGATTTTGGAGCAGCTGAATTGTCTAGGAAAGATGAAGGAGAACCAGACTTTTCTCTTGCACCATGATAAGAATATCGTTGAGATAAACTATAAGACAAACACCTTTTTCCCTGAGCCACTGCAAAACTGGACTGATATTCTTGGTGAAACACCAAGGGGCCGAGGACAGGCCAAAGGGAAGAGCTGAGAACTCGTAACATCTCTTCCTCCAAAAGAACTGAAGAAAACGTCTGTAAGGGGTGAAAATGGGAATGGTCAGGTAGGCGTCTTTGTGATCTAATCGGACCATCCAGTCTCCTTCCAACAACAGATCGAGAAGGAGATAGATGCCCTCCATTTTGAAATGCTGATACACAATCCATGAGTTGAAGAGGCGAAGGTTGAGCACTAATCGAGAACCTCCTCCCTTCTTTTGGACCAAAAATATTGTGCTGATGAACACTCTGGGATGAGGAAGAGCAGAAACAATAGATCCTTTCTGAAGCAGAGCTTCAACCTCCTGATCTATGAAGGAACTCTCTTGTTGTGAGAAACGGAGAGGAGGGGGAATGGAAGATTGTTCGGGGCTTGAATAAAATTCTAGATAATATCTCTGCACTGTTTCTAACACCCAAACATCTTGTGTGATCAGAGACCAATTGTGTACAAACATACTCACTCTGCCCCCCCAAATTACTTCCCCAACAAGAAGAAGTGTTACCTGACTGAGCGGGGTTTTGGTTGTATTGTCCTCCTCTGTGTGGTCCTCTGGGATTGGGACCCCTGTATCCTCGTCCTCTTGAAGGGTAGAAGTTAGAATTAGAATGGAAGCCGGAGAATCCTCTGCCTCTGCAGTATGGTCTGGAAGTCTGGGGGGTGAAATGGCCTGACGCCTGACCTCCGAAACGTCCGGCGCTGCGAAAAAGACCACCATTAAATACCTTCTTGATGGAAGTTTGGGCCTTATCCAAAAGCCGAGAAGGTGGCTACATATTTGGCCAATTCTTTGACAAATCTGTCGCCGAACAGAAGCCCGTTCGCTGATGGACCTGCACCCGATGGCACTAACTCTGCCAATTTCGGGTCGATGCGAAGTAGAAGGGATTTTCTATGTTCCTTGAAAATGGAACAATTAGCATTCCTTAAAAGACAAATGGCCCTTTGGGCCCATTCTACCAGGACCTCTGGATCTATTACTTCTTGGGTCTCTTTTGCTTACACTGCTAAGTCTAGAATTTTTGTAAGAAGTCCAGAAATATCTAGAAATTTGTCCTGGCATCCTCTCCAGGCTCTGTCAATACCCTTTTTGTGGTCCTTAGCGTATTTCTTCAGAAACGTTGCCATATGAGGATCAAGTTCCGGGGTCTCCACAACCTTACCAGAAGGAGCTGGGCAAGGGCACTCAGAATGCAGAGTGTTGCGAACATCTTTTTCAAAACTCTTTCTCAGTCTAGATTGTACATATTCTGCCACTTCCTGACAAGGTGTCCATTCCGTGGACCTAGGATGTACAATAGCGTCAGGACCAAACTGCACATTTTTACTAGGTGGTGGCATTGAAGAGTCCTCGGCGTGATGAGCCTTACGTTTACGTTTGCCCTGGGGTTTATCTTGCGCAGGTGACACGTCCGAATCAGAAGAGTCAGAGTCAGAAGAATGCTGACTAGTTTGGACGGAGAGAGTTTTACGACTCCTGAAAGTCCCATATTCGTGATCACTCAACGGTCTGATTTGAAGGGTCATAAGATGACCGGCCAGGTTCATTTACATTAACCTCTACTGGGTTGGGGTTTCACGGGCCTGCTCCAAAGCACCTAAATCCAAAATTGAATATAGGTTTTGCAAAAGGATGCAGTGCTTTCACTAAAGCTCTATTAACTGAGTCCTGAATGTGGAAGTCTAAGGCCTCCACAAGGCGCTCTTCCATGTGCTGGTCATAATGACCAACATCATATTCCCCATACTGGTCATCATCCATATATTGTTGTGCCATGATATTCTGTGCACAATCAGTATAATAATTAGAGGTCCCAGATGCACAAATATCAATATTGGGGGGAAAAAACCCAGGTGCCACTAATAATAAATGTGCTTGCCGGTAAAATCAAATCAAGAGGAGAAAGGCACCAGAAATTTCCCTAGAGCAAGCTCTGACATATTTTTACAGCCCCTCCGGGCATAGTTCAGGAGGCGGGCTGAGCAGAGGGGAAAAACCGTCTTCACTTGTTGAATTCACACAAAGTCTTACGCGTCTATGTGCATGAGCGGCCGCAACGAGTGAAAGCGCACTGCTCAGGGAAGCTGCGCAGCCTTCTAAATCTCTTCTCACCTACGGGGCATACAATTAGCACAGCGAGTGCGCATGCGCAAGAGAATCTATAAAAAGGCGAATCACTAAATCTCAGCAAACGGCTTGCTGCAAGCCATCAAATTTTTCACAACAGTAAATCCGTAACGCGTAAACGAAAGCGCTTGAAGGCACAAGGCCGCGCTGAACCACAACAAAGATTTTGCATCGATAATCACAAGTCGTTTAGGGGAAATGAAAAGTACTTAGCTCTGTGTTGCAGCAGCAAAGAAAGAGGACAGACTTTGAGGATAATGTTATATATACGGGATGGTAAGCCCTGATTGGGGGACATATTGAGGCTGTGGTCTCATGGGAAAAGTAGTTTGTTTTTTCATTGGCTGCTGTGTGTTGACAGTAAAGAAGGAGATAGCATAATCAGAAGCCTTTGGTCCTGACATAGAATCCATAGCAGTACCAGCACAAATTGGGACTTTGGCCTGGAGCCACAGTGCTTCAGAGGAAAGAAAACAGTGGGCAGTAATAGATGATGTCCCAGGGACACAAATACACACTGGGTGGCTCTCGGCAGCGAGTAGCGCCACAAGATGATGCTGCTGAGTGTAGTCCAAGACTAGTAAGCAGATATCATGTTATCCGTTTTTTTAAAGCGCTTGCTGAATTTTACTGTGCCTCTTAGGACATGTGGATCTGCAATAAGTATGTATATTCCTCCATGGTTTTTAGGCCACACAAAAATAAACCGTAAATTGTCAAGGCAGACAGTGTAATGTTACAGCCATTTAATGGTGCTTGCAAACACCAGGCTACATATGGGCGCAGAAGCTCTCTTCAACGCATAGGCCCAAAACGAAGTGGACATGAAAAATGTGCATTGGACGTACAGCAAACCTACAGGGAACTCGCGCACTGCTGCCTCACGTTACCTCAGCACGCTGGCTCCAGATACAGGCCCAATCTGATCACCAGCCAGCGGCAAAACCAATCAGAGATTAAAGACGCTAAACCAAAGAGGCTGGCATGGCTGTATAGACAGATGTGCGCATGCGCTATGCCCACGGAGTTGCAGTGCGGTTAGACGGGTATGTCAGATGCAATGTTTTTCATGTGTTCCATTACATAGAGCTGGGAATCAGTCAAGCAAATATATATCAGCTAACATGTGGGAAAGGTGTGTGTCTGTTCCTTGGTACTGAGGGGCAGCTAGAAAGATATGTGCCTTATGGGATGACCCAGGACAGATGTAGGCATGTGCTGTGTTCTTGGTGCTGATGAGAAAGCAACAAATATACGTACCTTACAAGCAGAGCCACTGGAATTATACAATTGCGCAGCCATGGCATTTAAAGCCAAAGACAGATAAGAGCAAAAAAAATGACTACATGATTTTGCTTATTTTTATAACTAGTACCTCTGAAGTGGGCATGGCCAGTGGAACAACACCAACTGTCAGCCACTGACCGCCAATCAGAAGGGGTACTTTGCCCAAGCTCCAGGGAACAGCCAAAACTGCAAAAATAAGAGAGGAAGTTCTGCTTGATGATGTCGGAAGCGGCTGCTAACCAATCAGGAGCAAGAAAAGGAGAGTGACTAGTGAAGGCAACAAATGGTAAGTATATTTGGCCTGTGAGTGGGATGTAAGCCCTTTGAAGATTAAAAAAAAAAAAGACTTTGCAAGCGCTGTGCAGGCGAAACCTAAAAAGGAGCATGTGGTGGTGAGAAAGAGAGAGACCAGTCTGAATTAAACAGTTACGAGTCCTTGCGAGAGTTCCAGTTCATATCCACCAATGGTATGTAAAGATAATGTAGGGTAAATTGCCTTTCTTATTTGGGGTTAGACTCCTTACACCTGAAGTGGCACCTAAGCTAACATCACTCAACATTATGTGTAGAGCACTGACGCAAATAAGAAAAGTGGCAAACTACATGCACGCATCAGGATGTTGAGGTTAGGGTGTGTGCAAACCACTGAAGGCCTTACTTGAAGATTCATTAATACACTGAAGTGTAGTTATCTGAGCTACAAAGGTATTTGCTTGAGGTGGACAAAAGAGAACCACTGTTAATAGTATGTTTCTGCAGACCGAGTTTGCCCTCTGCCAGCAACAATACTATTCTACTTTATAACTGTTTTTCAGACATAGCTTCTGTCTCAATGACATGGCAATACAAAGTGCTTCCCTAACGAGCTATTCACACAGTAATGTGAAAATATCAGTGTGTGTCTGATATAATATGGCATACATTTCAGTGATCGATTCACCCTGAATTGTACCATATTTGGTTTAAGTAACTTGCCCTATGACGATTCTCCATTGCATTCTAGTATTTTTAGTCTAACATTTATAATAAAATAACAAACTACAGGCACCAGAATTCAATGGAAATATGACAGCATGGGTTGACTGGACAGTTCTTAGTAGTTTTGGAAAGGTTTCTTTCTAAATGTGGCCACCTCTGTTGTAGACCAGCATTGGCCTTCCTGGCTGAATCCAGCCAATGGGAAGAAAAATGCAAGGCAAGTCAAAGGGTCTGTTTGTGTGTAGGTCCGGGGGAGGCTTGGAGATGCCCCTTCTGATTGGCGGAGGTTTTTGGAGGGGTGTGTGGTGTTTGCCAAGGTATTAGTTCCATTGTTAGCATAAAGGGTGCTTGTCACTCACATTTAGCGGTGTTGGGAACTGAGCTATTTACGCATAGATATGAAACTGCGGCTCGAAAGTGTGCAGAACGTGAAAGCCTGATTGCTTCACCCTAATTTTAAGCTTTATGAAACGTATATAAAATGTCTAAAAGTAGTTTCGAGATTACATGTTTTATAAACATTTCATAAAACATACAGTTGAGGTGAAAGCTCTGACCTTCTGGAAATAGCCAGCATTGGCAGGAAGCACTGGAAAGCACTGCCCAATGCAGGAGAGAACCACATTTGTTTGGCAAAAAGTCAATGGCTGCTTCATTGTGCATTTATGAGTTAGGTGACTGACAGATTCAGTGGGAGTTGTACATCTGTAACAGGATGCAATGTGTTTGAAAATTAAGTTTAATATTAATGGCAAGGGGTGTATGCTATTGTATGAGTTACTTACTTCCTTAGCCTACTTGCCAGCTTTGCTCTCTAGGACCGAAAATGTGCAACTTTTAAAGCACTGACTTTCACGATGGTGTCATAATCTAAATTACTTTGCACAAGCTTTTGTCTGATTGTGGCATAACAGTAAAACTTATTGAACACTCCCCCTTCACCAATTACCTCTTTCACTTCGCTGATCGGAAATCTAACAGAAAAACATATTGTTTTCTCTCGTCCTCTTTGAAGTTTGAATAAATAGCCACGATTTTTGGGGGGAGAGGCTTTTTTAACCGTTTCTGTGAGACCGAAGTCACAAAAATGTATTTTAGGAATATTTGTGTGATCTCCTGCAGTACTTTAAAATAACATCTGAGATATGTTGTGATATAGATCCCCCTTTTGGGAATTTTTAAAATATAATTCACTGTAGTAGAATCATCTGATCCCCTCGTGGGTCAATTGTGCTTTCTGCTACACTCACACTTGCAAATTCATGATTTGGTCTTACGCCTTACCACTTTCAAAGTTTACCAGCCTCCACTGTCCACAAGCCACACCAGATGTGCCAGCATCCTTCCTTCTACAGTTGGCATAGGAAGGCCCCAACTGCCATACAAGACACCTGCAGGAGCTGTGGCACTGCAAACTCCACAAGAAGCTACTGCTGTGGCCCAAAAAGCTCAAAAGCTGCAGGAGCTGTATGTGTCCACTCTGTGCCAGCTAAACAGAGGATGCAGTTACAATGACGCTTCCAATTAAGGCTTGGGCTGATTTCCGGTTTGGTTCTTCTGAAAAGGGGCTTTATTTGATGTTCCCCTTTAATTGTGGTGAGCTGAGGGTGCAGTTGATTTATGGCTGCAGCTTAACTCAGAATGTATTTTTGGAGACTATAGTCATTAGGGTCGAGTCTGCGAGTGCATTGCGCTAGTGCGTGTGTCTTGCTTGCGAGGCACTGTTGTGTGCAGTAAAGGGCTTGGAGCCCACCTATCGCTCACCATTTGTTGGTTTGAGTGGCACTCTTCTTTACAGCCTCGTAATTCATCAAGGCATGCCTGCCATCATTTCCGTTCCTCTGTGTAGAGCAGGGATCAAGCACTAATTGATGCAACTCAATAAGTGCCCGTCCACTGCTCCCAACATGATCAAGATACCATTTGTTCTTTTTAACTTCGAGTGCCCCACAAACAGAAGGCTTGTGACTGGTAAAAACGTGCCCAGTAGGCACAAAATTGCAAAGTTTAATTTTTTAAAGCTAACTTTATTTGATTTTGCAAAGTAGTCTTTTCTCAGTTTTTCATCATGACTTTCTTTTGTTTTTGTTCATGGGAGCTTTTGTTAAAAGATGACAATTAACTTGTTCAAAATATGCGAGATCTATTACATTGCAAATGCTTGTTTTTAGGTTATGATCGATTTGAGACTTTAATTTAAGGCTACAGCTTACTCGCGGCTGTTTTTTCACCTGGTGTAGTTAATTTAGGCTGTACTTGAACTAAGGCTATGGAGGTTTGGAGGACGAGGTAGACTTGAGTCTGCGATCATTGTGCCTTGTCCAACCACCTAGACAAATTACGTCAGCTCTCGTGAGTTAAAGCAAAGATTGCAAAAAAGAAAAGAAATTACGTATTTTTAGACTGTTGAATGGATAATGTCTGCAGAAACACAACAAAGAGCGGAGAATATCGTTTGACTGTGGCTTGAAAACATAGAAATATTGTAAGAACGCGTGACCACCAGATGTCAGCAGAGAATCACTTTCAATCAAAATGTATTTTGTAAAAAAAAAAAAAATTGCAAACCACACATCCAGTTAGCATTTCCAGCAATTCCAACAGAAGCCAGCCTTACAAAGAGCACGTAAGTACAATAGCTAAGTATAAAATGCGCTACAGGCGAACACTGATTTCAAAGATTTACACAAGCAACAAAACAGACAGCTATAATGTGTAGGTCTTAATGTCTTCTGGTCACTGATTACACATGTAGCACACCTATTGGCGGGAAGGGGGTTTCCGCTCCCTATGGCCTCATGGGGACTCTCAGTACATAACAATTCCATGCTCTTGACTCAGGAGTATGACTCAGTAGCATAGAGAATGACTCAGGGACGTGGGTGGGGGGGCAAGGAGGAGCTGGTCCAGAGTAATAAGATTTTGAAAGTAGGCTTTAGCGAGGTGGGTTCTGGCCTCTTAAACAACGCTGTTGACTAATTTACATTACAATTCATCACTGCTTTGGGTCAAGAGGGCATTACATGGGTAGTAAATGTTCGATACAGTGCAAATGTGCATACATAAAAAAGGCAGACAACAATTTGCAACAAAAATTAACGCCTTATCGAGGAAGGCGCACAGTTTGAGAAAAATGTTCTTTTCTCCAGATTTTCCAACTTTGCATGTGTGCTGCACTGTAAAGCACACACAAAGTGGGAAAAGTACTAAACTATATCTAAGCATATTATTTTGTACCGGAAGGGTAACCTTCCAGCACAAGCCCTATGCATGGCATCACGCACATACACTGGCACTGTGGTGCAAGGGTGTGTGTGTGGGGCATGGCAGTCTAAAGTATGCCAGCATAGGGAGAGTGGAAAACAGCTCCATAGCTTAGCATATATAGTGATGTCTTCTCACTCCCCTTCCCAGGTAACAGCACAGCAACCTTGGCTGCTGCCATGGATGTCATTGAGGGGTCAGCAGGGGTCACAGCTGCAACCTTGGCTTGCCCTTTGCTACCTCTGGCACTGCCTGTGCGACCCCTGGCCTCCGAGGTGGCGAAATCAGTGTCAGGCACACAGTGGCAGGTTGTCTTTATGGACATCAATTGGGGCTCCACTCTATTGTTTCCTGTCAATTTTTTATTACACTAATAGTGAATGAAATATGTATCATTCACTATCAGTGTAATGAATGGAGTGCAATTAGCTGGAATATGCCCTCCCATGGCAGCTGAGGTAAGTAAAAAAAGCTTTTTATTGTATGTTGAGTGCGTGCTTGCGGGTGAAAGTGTGTTCATGTGAGAGAGAGTGTATACAAGTGTGAGTTTGTGGGTATGTTTAAGTGTGAGTGAAAGTGGAGGTCAAGGGGCATGTGATGTTACTTCCGCTATCCCTTCCATTTTGGTGAATTGACGTCCATGGTTGCTGGGCAGTGTGGTGTAACAATTTAGTAAATCTGCTCTTTTGTTTGTCTGTTTAAGCCTAGGCGAGTGATTAGGGGTGGGGAACTAAAATATGAAGGGGCCTGGCCCCTATAGGCTCCCACCGCTTCGGCCCTGGGCTACCCTATCACCATATATACACAATTAACCTATTGCAGGTCCAGCATAGTATGGATCAACTAAAAAGCAGGACTATTCTGAGCTCATTTGTGATATTTTAATTTTTATGTATAGATTTTGTAATACTGAACTCCTTTAGCCACTTCTAACACCCATAGTGCTTTGTGGCTCTCGGCATACATGACGTCCTCTTGCAAGCACCTACAACCTCCATGCTATCGACCGCTCTGACAATGGGCCTCAGAGTTCCACCCTGCATAGTATAACTTCATAAAGCTCACTCGAATGTACCTTCCCTCAAATTATATTCAATGTGCTTGTCTTTCTCTTTGTAAACATATCTGAAGCCCCACCCCTCCCAAATACAGAGCAAAATAGATTTGCTGCCACACTCCACACATACCTGTCGCTGTATTACCAAAACTTCCCCCAGCGCCATTGGTATTGTAGAAACGGTCACATATTCTTGTGAGTCCCTTTTATAATATGGACGAGCAGGAACTACCCTGAACGGACATCCCCTAATTTGCATGGGGACATGGACTACTCCAGATTAGTAAACAATTTTCCTTTGCATCCTTGCTTTATAGCATAGGCACGTGCAGTGGCAATGAAACAGTCAGGAGGCGCACTCACTATGCACCACATAGAGGTGGCACACCATCAGTGCTCGCCCCCTTAAGATTGCCCCTTGGAAGGAGGTATGAGGATCCCAGGTACCCCCAGGCATCCACCCACAGGTGGGTGCAGTAATGCACTGCCTTCGCTTGCAGATCGATGCTTTTCCCTTGCTTTTACCTTTTCTAACTTGTTAAAAGAGCAAAAGCTGCTTACTTCCACAAGCTCATTTCTAACGCAAAAATCCCACTAGAGTGGTGCCCACATTCTATAATAAGCATTTACAATGCAACGGGTCTTGCGTGTGCTCTAGTTAGAGCTATTAGCGTTGTAAATTCCTAACTGAACTTTTCTTGCCACACAAACTGAAAATAAAAAGTAAAACAGTTGACATAAGCGAGCCGATTTTAGAGCCTCCGTGAGCGCGGAGAGAGAGAGACAAAAGGAAAAAGAAGTTTACGCGCAGTCACAGTTATCGACAAAAGTGCAATTATCCATGTAACAGGGTCGATGTCAAAGGCGGTAGCAAAACTGCCCCAAGGAGGGACAAATGTAATGCAGTTACCAACTAAAACAAAGGATGTTTGAAAGGCAAGCCCATGAACAAGTAATGGTGATGGGCGTGCGGCAAGGGAGGATTCCTAATGGTAGTCACCAGCAACTGTACCGCAGTTTCGCCATTTGCCCTAAGCATCTCCCAATGAAATCCACAGCTAGAGAACAGACCGCTCCACCACGTGACCTCTCTGGTGTATAACTTGGAGAGAGCCATTATAGCTCACCCAGCTCCATTGTGGAGAAACAAAGGTAGGCAAAGAGGTTTCCTCTACAAGCAAGACTAGAAAAAGGCCCTCAAAGTTCAACAACTTCCACATATTAAGGAAACTTTAATGAGACACGTGTGCCAGCTCCAGGGGTGGCTTAGCCACTTCTGTGAGCAGATTACGTTTTTAACCTACAATTATTGGTGGGTAAAGCTTTTATTTCACCATTGAAGTTGGACGAAGTCAGGAAGCTGTGGCTTTGGCCAAAGTGCATAAAGTTTTCCAACTTTTCTCAATGCACTGGGGTGTACCTAATGCCTCTCCAGCCATCTCTTGTTTAGATATCCGGCTCCAGGAAGTCACTGGTCAGACATTCCTGGATCAGGACATCACTGTGGCAAATTACAGCCCTGATCAGCTCCGTGGTCACCAATCGATGATGGGGAGGGTCTTATGAGGAGTGGGGATCAGGAGTGAGTAGGGCCAAGAGGCTAAGAATCGTTGTGGGATTGGGTAGAGGAAGGCAGGTGGCTCAGAAACTGTTGGGAAGTGGAAGGACTCTCAATGCAGGATGTGGGACTGACTGGCAAGTAGTGCCTGCTCCAACTTTTTTGTGCTTGACCCCATGCAGTAACAGAGATATTTCGAGCTGCTGCGAGTAGGTTTGAGCTGCCCCATTGACTTTTTTTTACTTTGCAAGTTTTGCACTTGTAAAGAGCTTGCAATTTTAAAGTCTTTAAAACTACAAAGTTGCTAGCCAGATATTTTGTACATTCCTTCTTGTAATTCTGTGGCATCAGTGGACCAGACTTTTTCAAAACTGTAAAAGGGAGGCTTTGACTTGGAGTCCAGTCGCTTCATCTGGAAAGGAGTTTAGGGGATAAGCACACTGGTGCAGATCTCATTTAGAAAAGAGGATCGTCTTTAAGACACTTTTTCCTAGAAAAACATTTGAAATGTTAATGACTGGTGAGAAGCCTGATTGACGAAGGTGACTGAAGGTCTAATGTTAATGTTGTTGTCACTCTGGTCAAAGAAAGGCTAGGGACAGCTAGTCGGACCAGATGCAATGAAGGGCCCTGAGATCAGACCACAGGTCCAATCTGATCACTTTCCTCTTTCTTGCTATACTTAGTGTTACCTATGAGCTGGAATAGACTTCCTCTGGAATGTAACTTGGAATGATCAATGTAAGTGGCAACCAGACACTTTCTGAGATCAAGTCCTTGATTAATTCTACTGACTGCACAACACCCAAAACTCTGGTGTACAATGGAAATACTGGAATCCGTTTGTAAAGTCACACCAGGACTACTGTGTAACACTAGATGTCATACTAATGGGAGAGTGTGCGGTAATCAGATGCCAAATACAATAATAGCACCATATATAGAATAAAGCCAAAGTCTTTTCAAATTTGGTAGCCTTAAACCTGGTAGTGTGGCAAAACTAGGACCTGGTGCAGGGACTATGCTGGAAGCCTCCAGATCAAAGATAACCAAAGTGCCTGAGATGTGGTTGGGCCAGAAACTAGGGTTGGGAAAAGTTGTGTAGTTTGCTTTTTTTGCATAACACTTGTAATTTATCTGAGGTCTATTAGGATACATACTGCAAGAGGGCAGGAGAGTGTGTGAAAATCATGGGTCCTAGGATGTCATTCATCGTTAGGTCCCATTTTTCACCATCTCTCCATATGCGTAAATTATTTTTATACTTTTCCCTCACAACAGTACATTTTCCAGTTTCTGAGACAAAATGTGTGCTGTTATACCAGGCAGAATGTTCCCCTCCTCACTTTCACTTTACAGGTACTGTATGCACATATCCAGTTTCACAGTTCCCGTGAGACATTTCTGCTCCGACCAATTGTCCCACAAGAGAAAAGTATGTGGTCAGTATAAGAAATGATGAAATTACACAAACCACTAATATCCCATTATTCTGAATCTATGTGGGATTACACTGTTTAAATAAAAACAATGTGCAGGCCCACTCCAAACAAATTTCTTAATTGATTTGGGTAGAATGTGCTCAAGATTGCCTGAAATCCAACCAGCTTCCTCTTGCCCTATTGCACAATTCTGCACAAAACAAAAATGACTTTGATTTATGACCATCGAATATCTACAATTCTCTGCATGCCCTGTTCCCCTAATTTTACTCATATTCCATACTGCATGTCATTATTTGACTCCTACACAGAGCTGCACGCCTTCTGGCTTACTTTCTAAAAGTATCTGTGTGAATTGTCCTGTCTCAACCCAACGTCCAAATACCGTTTTCTTCTCACAAGCCAGTAATCACTGGTCTGTAACCTATTACTGTTCTAAGCTTCCTCTACACTATTTATTCACCCCATCAATCATTCGCACAAACTGACATACCCAAGGGTCTCCTACTGATGACATCTAACTCCCCAGTCAGAGCTTCCTTCACACTGTCTGTGCACCTCGCCAATCATTCACACAAACTAACATTTTCTGAACCCACCACTAGCAATGAGATCTACCTCCCCAGGTGGAACATCCTCGGAACTATCTATGCACCTCACCAATCATTCACACAAACTAACATATCCAGACCCACCACTAGCAATGACATCTAACTCCCCAGGTGGAACTTCCTCTAAACTATCTATGCACCTCGCCAA
Organism: Pleurodeles waltl; assembly: GCF_031143425.1. Lineage (NCBI taxonomy): Eukaryota > Metazoa > Chordata > Amphibia > Caudata > Salamandridae > Pleurodeles > Pleurodeles waltl. The sequence continues at coordinate 442,300,018 of NC_090443.1, read as the reverse complement.
TCATTCACACAAACTAATAAATCCAGACCCACCAATAGCAATGACATCTCACTCCCCAGGTGGAACATCCTCGGAACTATCTATGCACCTCACCAATCATTCACACAAACTAACATATCCAGACCCACCACTAGCAATGACATCTAACTCCCCAGGTGGAACTTCCTCTAAACTATCTATGCACCTCGCCAATCATTCACACAAACTAACAAATCCAGACCCACCAATAGCAATGACATCTCACTCCCCAGGTGGAACATCCTCTGAACTATCTATGCACCTCACCAATCATATGCATGAACTAACAGATCCCACAACCCCAGCAGCTATGACATCTTTTACTCCCTCCTATTCATTTTACTCCTTATTCCACCAAAAGCAAACTAGGGAATGCACACGAGGGTTCCTTCTGATAATACGAGGCAAACCTCACTAACCAAAAAACATTTACCTCGGATTGGAAACTAGCATGCTGCGAATCATAAAGCGAATCAGTACCTCGTCAGGGGTAGTAAGCTCTTTATAAATGCATTTATAATACAGTAGAAACCAGGATAATCTCAAGGTAGATAGCGCAGGGCTGCTGTAGATTCTTATAAAAGTAGCTGCTGTTTCAGTTCGGCCACTAGGAGATGATGTTCCATAAATTGGGAGTACGAAGAAGACCAGTATAATACCAGAGTCAGATTTATTGATGGAAGAGGTATTTCCCATCTCACAAAAGATTGTCCGTCAGAGGCCATCAACTCCTTCCTTCGGCCACTACTCCCCTTTGTGGTGCAACCCTTACTCTCTGTGGCCGCTGGCTAGCCTAGGACCGCACAGACCCCCTGGGTCTGAAGATGATGTCTGCCCCTCAGATGTGCTACAAGGTATGGAGACATGAGTGACCTCTATACAGATAGTCACACTAAACAGAAATATATGCATCCCTGGCCCAGCCTGTGGGATTCTGCAGTTCCCTGAGACTGCTGTAAGGGCGATCAGTACAGGTGAGTGAAAGTGTCAGTTTCTTTTGCAAAATACTTGCCATTTTTGTGAAGATTATATGAATTTATACATTATCTGAAAGGTACTCGCATGGAAATTGAGTGCATACCCAGCATACAAAGGTGAAGTGATATAGTGAGTGAAGGCTTGATTGAGTATAAAATGTTTTCGCCACAGTTTTACAGTTCCTATGTGACGTTTTGCACAAATCAGTCTCCCGCAGGCAACATTTTTCCAAAACCGCATGACCATGAAAAGGAAAAATAAACGCAAAATGTAATGTAAAATATGCAAATTTCTCCAGCTTTTACTCATATGATAAAATAAAATCACCCAGGCATCGTGATCAGTGGCAGGTTTTTAGATGATGTTCTCTCTGCAATACCACTGTGACACCACATCAAATAACATAGTCCTTCTGGAGAGACAGGTTGAGAAAGCTGGGCCGTGACTGTATGACATTTGTGCCCAGGTTTCCTGTGAACTCAGTTTACCACAGCCCAGTGAGGGCCTTGCAGTATAGCCGTACTGCTGTGTTGTAAGTAGACTTTCCTGTGGAACTTTCAGAATTCTGTTACAGGCAGAGATATAAGTTCACTTCAGATTTAGGACATTTTGCAATTTTTCCCTCAATGCTTGACATCCTTCCCTACTACCTCAACATTCCCAGTGGAAATTCGTGTAACATGCTTTTGCATAATTACATGAAATTTTGATGCAATTAGACACAATTATGGAGATGCAAATTAGTCATTTCGTGCTATATTTTAGTGCGAAATCCGTCCTCCCATCCCATTTTGGCACGGCGGCTCATTTTATGTTAAACAATAGTGCAAAATAACCAAAGCATCATAAAGAACAACTTTAAGCAATCTGTTGTCCACGTGCATTAGCAGTAAACTTTTACAGTGAATAGCGCATTGGAGTAACATTTTTTGCAGTGAATGATGCATACTTACGCAAAGTTGCATAATGGCGTAATTATGAGAATTTCACGTTACAAGCATAACAATAAGTTCCTAAAACTACACAAATCACGCTGAAGTCATTTAAATTTCGCCCAGGCCTAATTTCCAGGAAGAGAGAAAGTGTGCAGAGGCAACTGAAAAGAATGAGGAATGTTGGAAGCACGGAGACAGAGTCCAGATGTCAGCTGTTTACAACATTTAGGAACACTGCAAGACGTGACTGAGCTATTCATTGATTTTAATAATATAAAAGTGGGATCCTGCATAGTTAATCTTGCCATGAAGTCACCTAGAACCACGTCACTTTGTTACCCAGTAATAACTTTTCCCCTTCCCCTGTGACTGGAAGTAACTAGCATGTGTGTACTGTTAGGAGCACAAGCGTGAAAAGGGGGCCTGAGAATAAGTGTTAGTGTGTTGACACCATGGC